>NC_082681.1:136426217-137064370 GCF_025265405.1 Mesoplodon densirostris | reverse complement strand
GGCCACAGCCCCACGGGGCATGGAAAAGAGGAAGCTTCGCCCTGCGGGTGTTTTTCTATTGTTTGGTTTTTTCCCTCTTTTGTAAGTTTAACGGATTGGGAACAAAGTTTGGGTGGGATGCTAAAGGAAAATGGCTCTGGTGCATTTAAGTCATCGTTGGGGAAGCAAGCTGTAGGTTCTGCAATGCGGAAACTCAGACGTGCCGTCTTTGTAGGTGTGGGCAGGTGCAGAAGTGGTACAGAGGGTCCCAGACACTCACTTTTCTACAAATTCAAGTAATTCAGCGTAAAAAAAAAAAAAAAGTTGATTAAAATTAGTTTTGGTTCCTAGTCAAGGTTAGCCTGTGTGGTTTTTTTAAGAAACCGTTTTGCTAAATTATTTTTACTTGGAACGTTTCAGATTTAATGCTGCAAACATGTTAAATTTTATAATCGTTGGCTTCTCTGAGTGAAGCTCAGAAATACTTAAAAAATAGCTGTATCGTCCGCCTTAGGAGAGATGGTGTTTATTCCAGTTTGCATTTTTATGCTGAAATAAAATCCTTTTCCAATGAACTAATGTTTCCCATACTTACGTGTTTTCTCGTTTTTAAGTTCTTTGGTCTACCTCACTGACCTGAGCGTAATTTGGCATATCTGAAATCGCTGATTTCTAAAGATTGATTTCCCATGCTGTGACTATTGTACAATAGCCCCCTGAAGAAGAACAGGCGTCCCTCTGTCTGTCTGTGTTTAAGTCAGACCCGGATCTTCTCAGCACGTGGAGGGCAGTTACGTGCCTTTTCCACCCTAGTCACATCATCGTCAGAATCTCAGGTCAGCACAACAGACTTGCACTTTCCTTCTCTGCGCTGACATTGGTCTGGTCTGTCACCAGCCGAGGTGTGGGCGCAGGACATGCTCAGATGCCCAGTGATTGGAGATGCCTCTCGGAGATGCACACGGGCAGCTGTGTCAGGATTCCTGCAGCCTGGCATTGAGTGTTTTTTGCCCCATCAGCAGCTCTGAGAAAGTCGGGGGACTGGGTGTCACTCTGGGTGCCCAGGATATGTTGCTGGATGAGACAGGCCCCCTGAAACATGGGGATCTTGAAGGAGCAAGTACAGGACTGAGGAGCAGGCCACGTGGCATCTCGTGTGTATGTAGGGGAGGTCTCTGAAGTCAAGGGAGGTCTCCGTGAGGTCAGAGGAGGTTTCTCTGAAGTGAGGGAGAGTCAGATCAGCAGACATCTCTGAGGTCGGGGGAGGTATCGCTGTGGACGAGAGTCAGGCATCTGAATTCTAAACCTGTTCCACTGATCATGCGTATTCCACCTCCAAAACCACTGAGCTACGCAGCAGAAGGCAGAGGTGTAATAAATGCTGCCCAGGCCAATCCTCCCTTACCGACTGGTCCTCCGCCTGCTGGATCTGTCAGTTCCTCAGAGAGGGGTGGCATTGACATCTCCAACTGTAGCAGCAGATGCATCTTTTTCTCCTCAAAGGCCTATCAGTTTCTGCCTTTTGTGTTTGACACTGTGTTATTAGTTGCGTACAAGTTAAGGATTGTCACGTCTCCTCGGAGAACTGGCTCCGTGGTCATTTGCAGTGCCCTTCTGTACCTTGATAATTTTCCTTGTCCTGAAGTCTGTTTGGTGGTAAATGGGGAGGAAAGGAATTTGATGGAAAGAGATGTCTGTTACATGTATGTGTCTCCTAGACACACACACAGCATCCAAGGGTGTCAGGGAAAAAGAAGGTTTTGGCGTAAGCCATGATTTTTCTCTCTTTTCAAGCCAGGCTCTGCAGAGGAGAGGACAGTAGTTTTTTGTTGTGACACAGCAGATACTTTCAGAGGCAACGTGCCTAAGAATGAGGATTCGGGACCCTGGCTTAGAACCGTTTCACCCAACAGCCCCTCTTCTGTGAGGCCGACGGCAGTGATTTGCGTGGGGACCAGGTGAAGAACGCCCATACTGCCCGTGTGGGATCCTGGTCGTTTGGACTCATCTTGGGTTTAAGACACTTGTTGTCCTTATGACTTAGGGTGGGATTTCCCAGGTTACCAGTGCAACCAACCCTTATCCACAGGTTCCACATCCACGGATTCAGTGAACCGCAGATTGAACACTATGTTTACCATCTGCGGTTGGTTGAATCCGTGTGTGCGGAACCATGGATACGGGAGGTGGACTCTGGGACTTCAGCATCGGCGAATTTTGGTACCGGCGGTGGGTCCTGGAACCGATCCCCGTAGATACCGAGGGACAATTGTGCTTTCATTTATTTTCTAAAAGTTCTCTTGTTTTCTGTTGGAGTTGTTAGCGATAAAAAATAGAGATTACTTGAAACACGTCTATTAACTGATTAGATTTTCTCTTCACAAACCAGGATTTTTCTTAGTTCTGAGGTGACTAGACTGTAACCAAGGGCGCTGTGACTAAGGAACCCGTTTATTGAGGAAATGGAAGGCTTCCACCCTAGAAGCGTTGTCCTGCCAACCTCTGGGGTGAATGAATGGGAGGTTTGCCCCTCCTTTTCTGTCTGTCTGTCTGATAGCATTTTGTCCTGAGCCTCTTTCTAGCCGAGTGGGATCATTATGTCATTGTGGGTAAATAAAAACCACCCCCAACTTATCACAGTTTCACCCGGTGGAGATGTTCTCCAGACCTAAGGGCCTGGGGGTCACCAGGAGTTCTGGGATTTGGGACTTGACTGTGGCTCTGTGTCCTCTGGAACCTAGCAACCTGCATTCGAGGAGAGATGGGGAACTGACAAAAGGCGCAGAGCTCTCAGGGAGGGCTCCAGGGGAGAACGAGATTAAGGTGGCGTCGGGCAGTCGATTCACCCCTTTCACGGCCATCTTCACTCCTGCAAACCCTGAATCTCACAGGCAACTATCGCTACAAGGGGATTTTTGACCTGCTTTCGTTTTGTAGTTTCTTACTTACCTGGATTTTTAAAGTACTGCCAAAGAGGAGGTTGTCATCACTGAAACCGTGCCTCGCTCCTCCAGGCACCTGTGCTTCTCCTCACCACGCATAGCCCCGCTCAACACGCACGGCGGAAACCCCACCGACTCACCTGAGTCACCTAGGCTGCCGTCTTGCTAGATTCCCCACTTCCTGTCTTTGCCCTGTAATCTCCCACCTGGGGTCCTTGATGCGCACCCCGTTCGAAGGGGATCGGGTCCAGTTCTAAGTCCTCGGCTTCGCTCTAAACTTGTGACCGATCGCCCTGGGAAAGCGCCTCCAGCGTCCCCCTTCTCCTCCCGCTCGCGGCCCCCGGGAGGCACCGTGCCGCCTCCTTCCTCATACTTGGGTTCTGCTCCCCACGCTGACACGGCTTCTGGGCTCCCAGTGTCACCTGGAGAGGCGGGTCTGGGGAGGGACACGGTGACAGCGGGACGGAAGAAGGGCCTCCTGGAGGTGTCTGCTGGGAGACTGTTAGAAAGGAGGTGAGACCCTTCTGCCCGTGTTTGTGCTCCCACCAAGTACAGGAACCAGGTTCCCCCAGACCCGAGGAAAAACCGGGGAAAAGTTCTTTCTGAGCCATCCTGAGAGGAAGCCCTGTCCGCCTCGGTGAGAGGACGCATTTCCAATCGAACGTCGGCTCATACTTAACATTTGCAAGGTTTTCACTTACACACCTGCTCATGATGAGTCGGAGCACATAAAACACATAAACCCTTCTGTTAACAGTAAAAAACACAAAAAACGTAAATTCTCGTACAATTTCAATTGATTTATTTTTTCTAGTTTTATTGAGATATCATTGACATATCGGTTTGAAATTTGTGTATACGGCAAAATGAGCACCACAGAAAGGCTAGTCAACCTCCGTCACCTCGTGCGGAGACATCTTACTTCACAAGTAGGATGGGATGACCAGGGACATTTCTAAGCACAAAAAACAAGAGCCCAGAATCCTGGCGGGGAGAAAAGTGAGTTAAGAATGTGGATAGGACTAGAAAAGGAAACCATATAACATTACGATTTTAAACACACTGTTATTTTGTGGGGTTTTAAGTGGATGGATATAGTTATTAAATCGCTAGGTTGTTTAGATTCTATCAGACACACTCTATAAAGAATGCAGCAAGTTTGAAAAACGTCTACTATATGCCAGGCATTGCACCCCGTTTGCATTTGCATTTAGATGATATTAAAAAAAAAAAAGCGTAGGGGGTACCTGAAAGACCCCTGCCCCAGGATGGCGGTCTGGTTTCAGACTTCCAGGTGTTCTGGACTCACCTCGGGGTGAGAGGAAAAGGCAGGATTCCACGCGGCAGGTGTGGGGGGCGGATGGAGCACCTGTAACAGGTGTTTTCCAGGCGATGCTGATGCTCTGTCGGAGGAGGGGGGTGCACTTCGTGGAGCGTCCCTTCCAACCCCTCCCACCTGCCCCACTGCCCACACGCACGTGGCGTGCCTGAGGCCCAGCCCCCTCCTCCGGGCAGGCCCTTCCCGGGCGCCATATGCACCCCCCTCTCACATCAGGCCCCTCCAGTCAGGACGCGGATGGGCTGACGTCTCCACCCCCGAGCTGTGTACGTGTCTTCCCCACACCCGCTTCAGCCTGAGTCCCCCCATCTCTGCTCTCGTCCATAAAACCCCTGCAGGAGGGTCTTCTCTCCTGCCCTGCAACTCAGGCACTGCCCTCACACTCCCACCACCCTCACCGCCCCATCAGAACACGCGCACCCAGGCGCTGTAGACGGAACGTTTGCGTCCCCCCAAATTCAGACGTGTTGGCGGGGGCCCTTACCCCCAAGGCGATGGTGTCAGGAGGTGGGGCCTCTGGGAGGTGATGAGGTCATGAGGGTGCAGCCCCCGTGGATGGGATTAGTGTCCTTAGAGAGCTCCCTCGCCCCTTCCTCCGTGTGAGGACACAGCAAGAAGACGTCCACCTAGGAACCAGGAGGAGGGTCTTCACCAGGTGCTAAATCTGCCCTCACCGGGATCTCAGACGTCCAACCTCCGGAACCGTGAGGAATAAATGTGTGTTGTTTATAAGCCCCCAGTCTGAGGTATTACAGGAGCTGCAAGTAATGAATACCAGGTGGTCTCCAAGTACGTCTGAACTCGCCCTTCTCCAGTCACGCTCCCTCTTGCTTTAGGGCAGCAAGTTAAATCATCCTGCGGCCCCAGGCTCCAAACTAAAAAGAAAACAATTTGCTCAATTAAAAAAACAAAACCCATTAGAACGGCAATACTACTACTAATCATCATCACTGATAGTAATAATAAAAGGGAAATAAACACTGATGAGGATGTCGAGAAATTGGGTCCCTGTGCACTGTTGGTGGGAATGTAAATAGGGCTGGTGCTGTGGGAAGCAGCATAGCAGTTTCCTAAAAAGTTAAACATAGACGTACCATGGGCCCCAGTCATCCCACTGCTAAGTGTACACCCAGAGGAACTGAAAACAGTCATTAAGAAAAGCTTGTACAGGGATATTCATAACAGCAGTATTTACAACAGCGATAAATGTGGAAACAACCCACGTGTCCATGGATGGATGGATGGATGGATACACAGAATGGGGTCCATGCACACAGTGGAATATGACTCAGCCGTGAAAAGGAGTGAAGCTCTGACACAGGCTACCACGTGGATGGACCTTGAACACACGATGCTCAGTGAGAGAAGCCAGACCCAGAAGGACACACAGTGTGTGATTCCGTTGATAGGAAACGTCCAGAACAGGCAAATCCATAGAGACAAGAAAGGAGATTCATGGTTGTCAGGGGCTGGGGAGGGGGATGGGGAGTGACTTTTCATGGGGACGGGGTGTCCTTGGGGGGATGAGAAGGTTTGATAGAGGTGATGTTTGCACAACACTGTGAAAGTCCTAAATGCTTCTGAGCTGTTTACTTGAAATGGTTAAAATGGTCAGTTTTATGTTGTGTGCATTTTACACGAATAAAAACCTAAGAATATGGTGTTTTGGCTTTTTCTTTGATTTCTCCTTTCCCGGGGTCTTGGTCTAACTCTGTAACGGAACCAAACTCGGGTCCGCTCACCTGTGTGCAGTAAAGCCAATCACCTTCACCCCCGTGGTGAGGGAAAGTGCAGCTTTATTGCAGGGCCCAGCAAGGAGAACAGGGCTGGTGCTCAAAAAACCCAAACTCCCTGAAGGGCTTCGGCAAAGCCTTTTTAAAGGCAAAGTGCGGTAGGTGTGTCCCAGGAGGTGTGATCAGCTCCTGCACAATTCTCTGGTTGACTGACGGTGAGGTACCAGGACAGGGTCACAGGGGTTAAGGTCATCTGGCCTCAGGTGCCAGTGGGTCCGGGAGCTACGTGTTCATGATCATCAGGTAGTTAATTTCTTCCACTTGGTGGTGGTTTTAGCATCTGCAGAACAACTCCGGAAACGTGCATCAGAGGCTGTTATCTAAGTACTTTAAGGCCCCAGAGGGCCCTACTCGGTTACAATTCCCGGGGCGCCTCGATCTGTGAAAAGGTTTAGAAGGCTGCTTTGGTTCAGGGACTGGAGGGTGCACAGCTCCCCAGACATCGGCCAGCCCCGCCCTCCTGGGCCGTGGGGAGGAGCAGAGGATGGCGTGGCCCCGCCCACCCGCCATGCTTCCGCCTCTCCAGGCTTAGGCCCATGCGGCTCACAGCCCGGGGCGTCTTTCCTGCGCATGCGTCGTCCTTACACCAGCTCAGTATCTCCTCAGCCTTGGACCCCACCCGCTGCAAGGCGCAGAGTTAGGGGTGCACCTCTGAAACAGGAGCCCTGCCGTCCACCACTGATCCGTGACTCGCCGCTACTGGTGAGAAATCTGTATGGGTTTCCTGGGGCGTCTGTGACAGACGGCCACAAGCTGGGGGCTTAAAGTAACAAACACTCATCCTTCCCCAGTCCTGGAGGCCAGGCATGTGAGGCTCAAGGTGTCCCAGGGCCGAGGTCCCTCCAGAGGCTCCAGGGGAGGGTCTTTCCTGCCTCTTCCAGCTTCTGGGGGCTCCAGGCGTCCCTGGGCTTGGGGCCGCCTCCCTCCCGTCTGTGCCTCTGTCTTCACGTGGCTTCTCCTCTGTGTCTGGGTCTCTCCTCTTCTGTGTCTTAGAAGGACCCTGTCATTGGATGTAGGGTCACCCTCATCCAGGAGGACCTCATCTCAGACCCTTCACTGCATCACACCCGCAAAGACTGCATTTCCAAATAAGGTCTTTTCTGAGGTTCCAGGAATTTTAGGGGGACAGTCTTCAACCCAGTGCAACATCCCAATTTCAGAGATGTTAAGTGTTTGGGTTTTTTAAATTACATTTTGGAATTGATACAACCATTTCTCACCTAATAACTAGATCACGTTGAATCTCTGATTTTCCATCTTCCTTGCATGTCAGCCCTGGGAGTGTTTAAAAAGCCAAAAGCTTTTTACATTTGTGCTTACGTTTAAGTTAGAGATTTAAAAAAATTATTTTATTGAGGTAGAGTTGATTTACAATGTGTTAATTGCTGCTGCACAGCAAAGTGTTTCAGTTATACGTGTATATGTATACTTTTTCATATTCTTTTCCCAGGATATTGAATATAGTCCCCTGTGCTCTACAGTAGGACCTTGTTGTTGATCCATCCTAAATGTAATAGTTTGCATCTACTAACCCCAAACTCCCACTCCATCCCTCCCCCACCCCCCTCCCCCTTGGCAACCACAAGTCTGTTCTCTACGTCTGTGAGTCTGTTTCTGTTTCGTAGGTGTTTGTGTCATATTTTAGATTCCATGTATAAGTGATATTATATGGCATTTCTCTTTCTCTGGCTGGCTTGCTTCACTTAGTATGATCATCTGTAGGTCCACCATGTTGCTGCAAATGGCATGATTTCATTCTTTTTCATGGCTGAGTAGTATTCCATTGTGTATATGTACCACATCTTCTTTATCCAGTCCTCTGCTGATGGACACTTAGGTTGCTTCCATGTCTTGGCTACTGTGAATAGTGCTGCTGTGAACATTGGGGTGCATGGATCTTTACCAGTCAGTGTTTTACTGGACCATATGATTTAGAGATGCTTTTAAAACGCGTATGGTTGTTTGCAGTGAAGGCAGAAGAGGCTGTTTGCAAGCTCCTGTACTCAGAAGCAAAGGAGCAGTGGGGATATCCATCTCTGCCCTGCACGTGTGTGTCTTCAACACTGAGGTGTAGGGACGCCCGGAGACACAGGCAGGGCAGCCACGCAGCCCAGAGCAGGCCGTGCGTGTTCATCCAGCCTGTACATGCGATCACCTGAGGCTACTTTCGTGTTCTGCTTCTTCCTAAGTTTCCACGGATGGGCAGACCTTGTTTCGTCGTGCTTTGCTTTACTGCACTTTACAGATGGTGGAGTTTTTAGAAATGGAAGGTTTGGGCCCCCCCGCCTGTGTCGAGCAAGTCTATTGGCGCCATTTTTCCAACATCATTTGCTCACTCTGTGTCTCTGTGTCACATTTTGGTCATTCTCGCAGCATTTCAAACCTTTAAATTATTTGTTATGGTGTCTATGGTTTTTGATGTTATTACTGTGACTCACAATATTTGTTTTATTGGGGTGGCCTGGAGCCAAACCCGCAATCTCTCCGACGGACATCTGTGTGCTTTTTTCTTTTATTTTCTTTGGCCTCGCTGCACGGCATGTGGGATCTTAGTTCCCCAACCGGGGATCGAACCCACGCCCCCTGCCGTGGAAGCGCAGAGTCTTCTTAACCACTGCACTGACAGGGAAGCCCCTAGGCTCATTTTTAAAGAACACCCATCAACATAAATTCTTTTTTTTTTTTTTTTTTTTTTTGCGGTACGCGGGCCTCTCACTGTTGTGGCCTCTCCTGTTGCGGAGCACAGGCTCCGGACACGCAGGCTCAGCGGCCATGGCTCACGGGCCCAGCCACTCTGCGGCATGTGGGATCTTCCCGGACCGGGGCACGAACCCGTGTCCCCTGCATCGGCAGGCGGACTCTCAACCACTGCGCCACCAGGGAAGCCCCCAACATAAATTCTTTTCTGGCCGATGAGAATAGCCTTCTGTCAGGATGCCGTCTTTCTTCTTCTGGTATAAATGGAGACCGTTGAGGACCTGGCTGCGCAGGACAGATGCTGATCCAATGAACAGCTCAGCACAGCCAGGCACCTTGGGGCTCTTATGGCCTCTAAGTCCTTTTGAGACAGGCTGGGACCTGGGACTCTTTGCTGCAGTGCTGGCACCTGGACACACCTCTCCTGGAGCAGCAAAATACAAAGAAACTATAAGGGACTAAAAATAACCACGTGCATGCACAGTTGGGGCAAATTCTGGACAAGAGATACAAAGAGACCAAAAACCCAACTGTGACCTCTGAAGAGCCGGGAGCAAAAGCAGGATACTGCATGCCCCCTGCACTGGACACCACCAAAGGGGTGGGCAGACCACCTAAGCCTCCCCTCTGGCCCAACCCCTGGACCCACCCGTACCGTCACCCCGTATAAGGAGCCAGCTCCCCCCTCCTCGGGGAGCGGGGCAAGGGCACCTGTTCCTTGTTCTCGCTCCCCACCCACCACTGCAGCAGGGACTCCGGTAAAGCTTTGCCTGAATTTCTTGTCTGGCCTCTGATCAATTTTTATTGATTAAGGAAGGTCAAGAACCCTGGTCGGTAACACTTTCTGCCCCTGGAAGAGTAAATCCAAGCACTGACCTTGAATTTTATAGGTTCCTTCTCGTCACTCAATCTCATTACTAAACTAATCACCTTAAGTGAAGATCCCGGATTGATCCTGCAGCCAAGGGGGATTTGGCTGAGAAAGGGCTGCTTGCGTTTTAATCAAGCAAATGGTCTCGATGGCCAGTCCCTCTGCCCTCCTGTGGGTCCCTCCCAGGGGTCCCCCATCACTCTCGCCTTCAGGCTGTGTCCACCGTGGCATGGTCAGCTGACAGTGAGGTCCTGCTTGCCAGGGTCCAGGGTGGAAAAAGGCAGGAGGGCCACCACGGCGGGGGCAGGTGTGGGGGTGAGCTGCAGCCCCCATCTGGGCTCTGAGGGTTTAAACCTGAGTGTCAGAAATGGCTGGAAAAGCGGGGGAGCAGCTCCTCAGCGGGGCTGGGCCATGGCAGGACCGAGTTCAGGGTGGGTTCTGGGCTTCCTCTGGGATTAGCATGGCTCACCATGGTTCATTGGTGATTGAAACGCCTCCAGTGGAAATAATTGATCTCCCTGGTGTATCAGATTAAATGATGGACCCCCCCAAAACATATGTCCTTGTCCTAAACCCCAGAACCCAGGAACGGGACCTTATTTGGAAAAGGGGTGTTTGCAGACGTGATGAAGTGAAGGGTTTGAGATGAGGTCCTCCTGGATGAGGGTGACCCTACCTCCAATGACAGGGTCCTTCTAAGACACAGAAGAGAGGCAGACACAGAGGAGAAGCCCCGTGAAGACGGAGGCAGAGACGGGAGGAAGGCGGCCACGAGCCCAGGGGCGCCTGGAGCCCCCAGAAGCTGGAAGAGGCGGGAAGGACCCTCTCCTGGAGCCTCTGGAGGGACCTCGGCCCTGGGACACCTTGACTTCCAACGTCTAGTCTCCAGGACTAGGTGAGGATGAATGTTTGTGGTTTACAGCCCCCCAGTTTGTGGTCATTTGTTACAGCTGCACCAGAAAATTAATACACCCCCCCTCTCCCCATATGAAGGGCCCAGAGCCTGTTCAATCCATCCAATGAGTTATCAACGCCAGGGATTAGTGGGCGTATGGGTTTGGGGCCAGTTCCACAGCTGATGGTGCAAGGGCGGGCAGGGGCTGGGGGTGCAGGTGATTTTAAGGCTGTGTGCTCATCAGGGACAGAAGGAGTGAGCGGAAACTCCGGGGGTCCCCATAAGCGTTGTCATCCCCTTAATCAGGCTGATGGAATTTTCTAGAATAATCCATCTTGGGCTCACTCCCTGGCCTCCAGCAAAGAGCTTGGGGCATCAGCACTGAGCCCCTGGCCGTCCCCTCAGCTTGCTCAGAGACCCGTGATTCCCGAAGCCAGGACAGTTGGGGTCCTCCAAGCTAGGCTGGCCTGGAAGGAAGATGGGGTCCCCCTGGGGAGGAGGACTGCCGTCTCCTGGAGGAATATTCCGGTGGCTTCACGGTCTCCCAGGTAGGAAGCTCTGCGAGCTAGCGGGCGGGCGGGTAGACAGCCTGAGGCTGCCCCCTGTATTGTTTGCTCTCCTCCGGGGGCATGAGAATGTCCTGGAACTCTGGACAAGACTATGTGCAGAAGCTTGGCCATCGGGGCCTGGGGCCCTTCTGGAGATCTGTTGACCCCCACGGACTCCACCTCAGAATGATGTTCATGAAAGCTTAACCTGAACTAGGTAAGATTACAAAGGAAATGATGGTTATTGGGATACAGGTATCAACTTAATTCAGACACTTACTTTGTGATCGAGGAATACGGGTGCTTGTCTGCCACACCCTAAACACAAGGTGATGCATTTAAAATCGAGGCAGCTTTGAAAGGTTCACCCACGACGTAGTAGACGTAAGCGTTTCATCCCTTCTCGTGGCTGAATGGATATTATGTGCGGTGAAAGTGCCAGACACAGAAGGTCACAGGGTGTGTGACTCTGTTTATAGGAAACGTCCAGGACGGGCAAATCAGACAGACAGAAAGTGGGTTTGTGGTGCCAGGGGCTGGGGGAGGGGGAGGGGGAGTGACAGCTCATGGGGACGGGGTGTCCTTTTGGGGGGATGAGAAGGTTCTGGAACCAGATAGAGGTGGTGGTTACACAACACTGTGAATGTGCTAAACGCCGCTGAGCTGTTTAGTCTAAAATGGTTAAAGGTGATTCTTGTGTTACTTGAATTTTTGCTTCAATGAAAAGTGGAGGGAAGTTAGAGTTGGATTTTGTGTTGTAGAGAGACAGGGGTGGTGGGTGTGTTGAAGTAGGCTGTGAGCGGTGGGTGCTGGCCTTCCGCCGGATTCACTGGGAATCCAGTCCGTCCTCGCTTTGGGGTCCAAGTGGTGAAGCTCTCCTTGTGCAGAGTCGCTCGGAAGCAGGTAGGGGCAGCCAGTCTCCTCTTGCTCGAGGACGAGGCTGGGCCTGTCTTGTGAAGAGCGCCCGTCCAGGCTTTCTCGAGTGAGCCTCCACCCTTGAGAACACACAGCCTCACCACGTGGCAGCTGACTGTCCTCGGGGCCTAGAGATGCCCCAAGCTTGGCCACGCTGGCAGGAGGGGAGGGGTGTGAGTGTTTGTGACAGCAAGATGGGACGCTGTCTGCAGCTGGTGGTCCATCCAGACCCCCGGCTTCAGGGAGGGCACTGCCCGCCGGCAGGGTCCCACGGTCTCTGCGGCTGCTGTCGTGCACCTGAGGACAGTGTGGCCCCTCCTGGCCACGTGGTCACACGTGCATGGTCTGGGCGGACTTTGTCCTCGAGGCGGGTGCTCAGATTCAGGAAGGGTGGACCGAAAAGGGGAGTGAAGCGTCTTCCCCATCCAAGCTCCGGATCCCCCAAATGCTGCCCGGGGACCCTCCTGGGCTGTGACGCCTATCTTAGCACCACTGAGATATAGGGAAGAGAACCTTACAGAAAACAGAGTAACTTGCTGCCTTCCCCTGGCTTGAAAACATGACCTGGCTGTGCTCCCATCCCATCCCCAGCCAGCTGGGGCCGCCCGCTCTTTACTCAGTGCCAGCTGCGTGCTCACAGGGCGTTCGGTGGCTTATAAATCTTGGGAGGAAAGTCGCTTTGGTACACGCAGTTTCATGCCATGTACTATCACCCGTAACAGAACCAGAGCAGATGCAATTTTACTAGAATAAAACTTAATACAACCCGAACAGAACGAGAGAGTTAATAAAATCTCCGTAGAATAAAGCTGAATGCAACCTTAAAAGAATAAGTCAATAACCTCTCAATAGAAGAGTGATTACAGCTTTACTATAATAAGAGTTAATACAACCTCACTACCTAGAAGCTAACACAGTCTTAATCAGATAAAACAATACAACCTTAATAGGACAAGAGTTAATAGAATCTCAATACAAGAGCTTCATCCAACGTTAAGAGAATAAAACGTACTACAACTGCATAGAATAAGAGTTCATAAAATCTTCCTACACAAAGAGTGACCACAACCTTAATACAGGAGCTCATACAATCATAACAAGGTAAGAGGTAATGCAAACTTCACAGTGCGAGAATCAACACAACTTGAACAGAAGAGCTAGGACCATCTTTAGAGAATACACCTTAACACGTCCTTAGTAGGACGAGACTTAATAAAACCTTAATAGAAAAAATCTGAATACAACCTGCATGGCATGAGGGTTAGTAACATCTCAGTAGAACAAGAGTGATTGCCATGTACTGTACGAAGAGTTAATACAACCTCACTACAAGAGCTAATACCATCTTAATAGGATGAAACTTAGTGCAGCCTTAATACAGTAAGAGTTCATGTGACCTTAATAGGATAACGGCCAATAATACCTTAAGAAGAGTAGATACAATCTTAATAAAATAAGAGTTACTATAACCTTAAGGGAATAGGAATGGATACAATCTTAACGACAGTTAATATAAAATATAATCTTAGTAGAGTGAGAGTTGATGGAACTTTATTTTAATATAATGGTTCTCAAAGGGGGACTGTGCCCCCAAGGGCACACTTGTCAACGTCTGGGGACATGTTTGCTTGTCACAGCTGGGGAGGGCGGAGGATGCTCCTGACATCCGGTGGGTGGAGACCAGGGATGCTGCTGCACAGCCCGCAGTGCCCAGGACGGCCCACATCAGAGGATGATCCAGCCCCAAACATCGGTACTGCCGCTGCCTTAATAGAATAACAGTTACTAGAACCTTAATAGCAGAATTAGGAATTAACAAAATAGTATTACACTCCCCTCTCCCACATGCATTCGGAGGGCTTTTCAGTGTAATCGTGGGTCAGGAAGCAGCAACTTCCCTAGTTAACATAGACACGGGTCTTACTTTTATGCTCTTAAAACAAGCCTAATCGTAAGTGTGGGAAACACATTGTCTCAAGAAACCATCTCTCCACTGCACACCTGAAACTACGACAACATTGTAAACCAACTCGACTCCAGTAAAATTTTTTTTTAATTTTTAAAAATGAAAAAGAATAAACAATAAGGACCTACTGTATAGCGCAGGGAACTATACTCAATAGTTTGTAATCTATATGGGAAAAGAATCTGAAAAAGAATGTATACGTGTATTCTTTTATATATAACTGAATCACTTTGCTGTACACCTGAAACTAACACGACATCGTAAATCAACTCTACTTCAAAAAAATAAAAATAAAAATTGTACCCCAAATCTAGGGTACAATTCTGGAGGAAAAAAAAAAGAAAAAAAACTGTCTCTCCTCGTGGGGCGTTTAAGGATCCACCTCTCATGGCCAATATCATCCCAAACCATGTGTGCGAGGGAAAAAAAATGCATTGATGGTTTATTCATTTTTTTTACCCTTTATGTATTATTTGGAGCCACCCTATTCACTTCTTTAGATGGAGAGAGAAAAAGAGAAAATAAACCATCTTAAGACTCTTGACACCAGCAGGTAGGGAACACCACTGACACCTTAAGGGAAAAAAAAAAAGGAATACGTATATTTCCTTGTTTGGAAAATGAAAACGATGCAGAAGGAAGGTTCCAGAATGAAAGAGCAGAAGGCCCTGTCTGTCCCCCATCCCCTGAATTTCTGCTCCCAGGATCAGTGTGACTAGCAAGGGACAGAGAGAGGATTCTAGGATTTTGAAAACTCACATGTGGTTTCCCGTGGTTGCATGTGCCCCTCGATATCCCTCGGGCATCCCCTTTGGGGACCTCAGAGTCCCTTACGCGGGGTGTGCATTTCCCAGGACAGGGTCTTGCCATTCCGGGCAGGTTCCGTGAAGAGCTTCTGTGGACGGATAGGGCGGGGGCAGCTGCTGCAGACGCCTGGACCTCCCAGGCTCCCACACCTTTGTGCCTGCCCGGCTGGCCAGCCCACGAATGACCCCCTTGGCCCCTGCCTCTAGGGGGACAGCCCCCACCGGGCCCTGGCGCCCACCCTCCCTGGGGACCAATCCATCTACTCCCATGGGGCAGGATTAGGGCTCAACCCCTCAAACAGCAGGAGCAGTCTCTTCTTGGGTGCAAGGTGGGAGCATCATTTGAAAAGTGTTTTTATTGTGGTAAAATAGACATACTGTAAATTTTACCATTTCAGCCATTTTTAAGGGCACAGGTCATTGGCATCAAGTCCATTTGTATTGTTGGGCACCCACCCCCACCATCATGTCCAGAACTTTCCCATCTTCCCAAACTTGGTCCCCATTAAACACTGACTCCCCCTCCCCCAGCCCCTGGACCCACCATCTACTTTCTGTGAATTTGACTCTTCTAGGGAACCCCGGTACGTGTCCTTCTGTATCTGGCTTCTCTCACTCAGCGTCATGTCCTCAAGGTTCATCCACATTGTACCTGGATCAGAATTCCCATCTTTTCTAAGACTGAGTCATATTCCATTGTTTTTACACGGTATTTTGTTTATCCATCCACCATCAGTGGACACCTGGGTGGCATCCACCTTTTGGCCATTATGAAGCATGCTTCACGTGAACACACGGGTGTCCACGCTATCTGTTTGGCTCCCTACTTTTGGTTCTTTTGGGTCTACACCCAGTGGTGGAATTGCTAGATCCTAAGGTCATCCTATGCTGAATTTTTTGAGGAACTGCCCTGTTTTCCTGAGCACTTCCAGATGCACGCTCCCTCCCCACGGTGTGTGCGTCTGAGTGTGGTTCTTAAGAGAATTAAAGCTGAGTCTGTTTTCTGCCGTTGCCCCGAGGTTCTCTTCGCCGCCTGTGAGCTGGGAGTCTTTGACCTTCTGGCCGAGGCCCCGGAGACCCTGGGCTCGGCTGCAGTGGCTGCACATCTGGGCGTCAGCTCCCGGGGAACAAAGCTACTGCTGGACGCCTGTGTGTCCCTGAAGCTGCTTCAAGTGGAAGTGAGGAGAGAAAAAGGTAAGCATCCTGGCTGTTTTGAAGGAGGCATTTTAAAGGTGCACCCTCAGCACATTTTTTTTTTTTTCTGTAAAGGGCCAGAGAGTACGTATTCTCAGCCTTGTGGGCTGGCCGTGTGGTCTCTTCAGCTGCCACCCGTCTCTGCCTTTGGCGCACCCAAGCAGCTGGAGACAAACAAACGGGCGGGGCTGAGTGCCAATAAAACTTTATTGACAAGATAGGTGGTAGGCCAGGGTTCCAATAAAACTTTATTAACAAAACACGTGGTGGAACGGGGTTCTAGTAAAACTTCATTGACAAAATGGTGGTGGGCTAGGGTTCTAATAAAACTTTATTGATAAAACAGGTGGTGGGTCATGGTGCCAATAAAACTTTATTGACAAAACAGGTGGTGGGCCAGGGTTCCAATAAAACTTTATTGACAAAAACAGGCAGAGGGCCAAAACCAGAGAGCAAACGCGGGATGTCATTTACCAACTCCCGATCTAGAGGTTTCCTCAGGCTGGTGTATGCGCTGGAACCCCGATGAAGTATCCAAGGAACAAGATAAAAATGTGAAAAAAAAAATCTCAAGGGAGTAATTTTCCATCAAGCTGAACTGATTCAATTCAGGGGTTGCCATTTATGATGAGAGTATATTATTTTGGTGTTGAAGCTGCTTTTCTCTTATGGAAGATGGTGACGGTAGGGTTTTTTTTTTTCTTTTTTCTTTTCTTTAATGTCCTTCCTTTGCAAAATTCAAAACTGTCAACCCTATGTCGGTCATCCAGATGGTTTTTTAGAGTTTTGTCAATCCGAGAAATTGCAAAGTGTAGGGACTATCGCTTGATAGAACAGGAGTGGGTGGTCCGGAGGTGGGAGGGGTAGCTGGTGGGCTTTTTTCTTGCAGCAAAAGGACTTGTGAACCTGTTGGATTTCTGGGGTGCAAACAGCGTGGCTGAGTTAACTTGAACAGGAAGACATCATCTGAGGGGTTGATGGTGTTCAGATAGCCCGGCTTGGAAATCAAGCAGGTGCCAGCCACACCTCGTGAACAAGTTTTGCAGGTCCCCCTCCCGGTCCCCCCTGGCAGCACCGCCCCTGAATGCCCAGCCCATGCTGAAACCCAGCCAGGATACACCTGTGGAGGATGCCGGGTGTTCTATGGGAAGCACGTGGGGGTGGGAGGAGCCTGTGGTTCCCGCTGACATGCGGCCCAGGCAGGTGAGGGCTTGGGCAAGCGCGCAGGCTAGGAAGCCCCGTGACGGCAGCGCCCACTCCGGCTCTGCCTCTGGGGTCCCCGTGGAGACCCGCAAACACTGGGCAGGTACGCATTGTGCAGGACAAGCCGCTCCTGTCCTAGGAGGGATGCTGTGAACAAGAACAGGACCACGCTGGACCCCAAGCACCACAGCTGGGCCCCCAGGACAGGCTCAGGCACTGGACAAGCCGTTCGGACACGTGGCCCCGAGATGCCCAGGGCCGTCCCCCCTTGTCGGGAGCTGGAGGGGTGGAGTGGCTTAGGGTCCAGCTGGGGTGCACGGTGCCATCTGCCCTGGGGGCTGTGGGCGTCCTGCACCTTGTGGTGAAGATGACGGCCCCACCAGGCTCGGGTCCCTGCTGCACAGCTGAGCTCACCCAAAAAGCGCCCCTTTCTCCCCTGATCTTTGTTTCCTCTGCACGAGTCGGGCTGTTGCCCCCATATGTCCATTTTAAAACCAGTTGTTGCTTAAAGGTCCGCAGACTGTAATATACGTTTCCCTCGGGCTCGTTGGCTGTTTCCCTGCTCCGCCGGATCCTCCCATGGGATTTGCCAAAGCTGAACCCAGCAGGTGCACCTGCTGCCCACAGGTCAGCCAGTCTTTCAGGACGAGGGTCCAGCTGTTGGGATTTCCATGGTCCCAGGCAGGAATCGCGTTTCCATCAGGATGTTGCCAGTGCTGGTGTCGGCATGTCGGCATGTCAGCGATGCCTTGGTATCTAATGCGTTTTTTTTTTCCCTCTGTTCTGTGTGTTTTCAGCTGTGTATGAAAACACAGAGCTCGCCAGCACGTACCTGGCCAGAGCCAGCCCCAAGTCCCAGCAGGACATGCTGCTGTACACGGCCGGGACCACCTACCTGGGCTGGGGCCACCTGGCCGCGGCTGTCAGGTGGGTGCGGTGTCGGTGGCGCTCCTGAGTCCCAGGGCTGCCTGGGGGCTGGTTTTCAGGGCATCCGAGGAATCGAAATGCCGGGCTTCTTCTTCAAACGCGACATCATTAGATTTGGGAATCCGGAGCAGATGTGTGAGGTCGACGGGATTCATCTAATGATGTCGTGATGAGAATCCTTGTGCTTCAGGAGTCTCCAGGGGAAGTAGGGGTGCCCCAGGGCAAAGCAGGAAGATAATCTGGAACATACGGGTGGAAAACCCTGCGTTCTGCTCTCTGTGTGTGTGTGATCGCTGTGCTCCACACCGGGCTTCTCAGCCTCACCCCACTGGCATCTGGGGCTGGAGGATTCTCTGATGTGAGGCGTACTGGGCCCTGTGGGGGGCGAAGCAGCTTCCCTGGTCTCCACCCAGGTGCCAGGAGCACCCCTTCCCCCCAGTGCGACAACCAACAATGTCCCCAGACATTGATGGGTGTCTCTTGGGGGCAAAGTCAGTTGTAATTGGGAATCACTACAGTAGAGACAGATGGATAGAGCTATAGATAAGTGATAGATATTGATAGATCAATATTATTAGATAAATACTGATAGATAAGTAATGATACATTATAGATGGTAGATGATTGATAGACAATATTGATAATTTGATAAGTGATTGATAGATATAGATAGCTATTGATAAAATGATAGCTATTGATAGGTATGGATAGATGATAGGTAGAAAGATGGATCTATAGATACGTGAATCTATAGGTAGATGTTATTGATAGATAAATATTGTTAGATAAATGCTGATAGGTAAGTACTGATATTGATCAATAGGTGATAGATATTGACAGATGATTGATGGGTAATATGGATAGTTTGAGAGATAGATGATGATGGATAGACATTATTGATAAATACTGATAGAAGATGATAAATATTGATAGGTGGGTCTAGATAGACGATAGAGAGATAGATGAATACAGCAGTCCCCAACCTTTTTGACACCAGGGACCGGTTTCATGGAAGACAGTTTTTCCATGGACGGGGTGAGGGGTGTGGCAGGATAATTCGGGCAGTAACGCAAGCGATGGCGGGATAGTTCAGACGGTAGTGCAAGCCATGGGGGGCGACAGATGAAGCTTCATTCGTTTGCCCCCTGCTCACCTCCTGCTGTGTGGCCCGGTTCCTGACAGGCCGTGGACCAGTACTGGTCTGCGGCCCAGGAGTTGGGGAACCCTGGCTGAATAGATAGACTGATAATAAGTGAGAGCTCATGGAATTATAATAGGTGACTGATAGAATCTCTGATGCTAGGTCAGGGTTTCTCAGCACGACTGGCATTGGGGCTGGGTGACCCTCTGATGTGGGCGTCCCGGGCCCTGTGGGCTGTGGAGCAGCTTCCCTGGTCTCCACCCACCAGGTGCCAGGAGCATCCCCTCCCCCAGTTGTGACAACCAGCTGAAGACATTGACACTGCTGAGAACGGTGGTTCTACGCTTTCTTTCTTAATTATTTTAACTTAAACCCCATCTTGAGCCTCCGGTAGCTTAGCTGTGAGAACCCGAGGACCCGGTTCTGCCGCTGGTTTTGGAAAAGATGCAGCTTATCAGATTCACGCTTATCATCATTGTTTGACTTCACATTTCTCTTCCAAAATCACACCCACGTGAGACTCACCGGGCAGGTAGCGTCGATGCCGTTCTGAGCGTCTCCAGGTGGCCCAGGGCTGGTGTGTAACGTGCATCAGGGTCAGGCCCACAGCTTGGAGCCAAGGGGACTCTCAGTAAGTCTGTGAGGGAGACCAAAGCGTCAGGGGTCCCTTGTCACAACCAGACAAGAGGGCACAGTAGGGGCAGTGGCACGGCAAAGCGTGGACGCCCGTCTAAAGGGTCGGCCCCCCGTCCGTTCCCACAAGTTGTTCCCACGCGGCCATGGGGTGACAGCCGCCCCAGCTTCCGAGCTTTGTGTTTTATGAGAAGCAGGGTATCTTGATTTTAAGGGGACATCCCCTGAGTTTTTGACCTTGGGGCCCATTCAGTTAAAGAAAGAAGCCGTGAGAAGCGCAGCAAGCACAGCATGAGCTGGACACAGCCCAGTGGACACTGCCCGAGGGTGCAAGTAACCCACAGCGCCTCCACACCTCCGCAGCTCTTGCTGGACCCTCTGGAGTCGGTCCGAGGGACTTCAGTGCTTTGTCCCATGTGCAAAGGGAGCCTGGCTTGGGAGCAGTGGAGAGTCACAGTCTTCTTCCTTCTGCCTGTGCTGGTGTACCTGGGTCCCACGCGCAGGCACGGATTTCGGCTGCTGTGTAGTTTTCATCGGTGTCTCCCGAAGGTCAGGTGGGAAAGAGATGCCTCGCCTGACCGAAGGCTGGATCACCTCATATCCATGAAAGGAGCAGGGGGCTGACTGCGGCCAGACTAGATCCAGGATGGAAGCAGGACACACCGCAGGGACACAGCTCTCCTGTGCATCAGGGAGCCGGGCAGCGGGGCCCAGGAGGACCCAGAAATCCCCCCCCCACAGCCTCAGGGGAGTAGGAGGAAGCTGTGGGTAGACCTGCTGGCCCTCCAGCTCCAAGGAGGGGCCCAGCCCCAGGTGCCAGGGGCTGAGCCCTCCTGGACCGAGGTATCGCCTCCTTTCACGTCATCCTCACACTCTCTTTAGACTGTCCTTCATTTCTTCTTTCCTCACGTCAGAGGGACCTGCTAGACGGGTACCCTGCAGCTCTGAATGTGCAGTTACTTATTGCAAACTAGAAAGGAATTCGTGAGTGTCTTGGGTTACTTGTTTCCTGTTTGTTCTGTCTGCGATATAAGGATAGGGTCTGTGAGCACCAGTGTGTGGTAACTAATGTGCAGTAAAGTCTCAGAACCTGAGTGATGCCCGCCCCGTTTTCAGAGACAGGAAGAACCAGTATCTGAAGGCCTTTGGGGTTCCCTTTTTTTTGACCTCACTGCACGGCATGTGGGATCTTAGCTCCCCAACCAGGGCTTGAACCCGAGCCCCCTGCAGTAGAAGTGCAGGAGTCTTAACCACTGGACTGCCAGGCAAGTCCCAAGCACCTGCTTTGATAGGGTTATGCTTATTATATTTTAAAATTTTACTAAAGTGTAGTTGATGGGGCTTCCCTGGTGGCGCAGTGGTTGAGAGTCCGCCTGCCGGTGCAGGGGACACGGGTTCGTGCCCCGATCCCGGAGGATCCCACATGCCGCGGAGCGGCTGGGCCCGCGAGCCGTGGCCGCGGAGCCTGCGCGTCCGGAGCCTGTGCTCCGCAACGGGAGAGGCCACAGCAGAGAGAGGCCCGCGTACAGCAAAAAAAAAAAATAAATAAAAATAAAGTGTAGTTGATGGACAGTGTTGTGTTACTGTCTGCTGTACAGCAAACCGACTCAGTTATACACGTATATACAATCTTTAATATTCTTTTCCATGATGGTTTATCCCAGGATGTTGCATAGAGTTCCCTGTGCTCTACAGTAGGACCTTGTTGTGTATCCATCCTATATATACGAGGCTGCATCTGCCAATCCTGACCGTCCAATCCTTCCCTCTCCCAGCCGCCTCCCCCTTGGCAACCACTAGTCTGTTCTCTGTGTCTGTGAGTCTGTTTCTGTTTTGTAAATAAGTGCATTTGTGTCAGATTTTAGATTCCACATATAAGTGACATCATATGATGTTTGTCTTTCTCTGAGTTACTTCACTTATCTGATCATCTCTAGGTCCATCCATGTTGCTGCAAATGGCGTTATTTCATTCTTTTTTATGGCCGAGTAATATTCCATTGTATATATGTACCACATCTTTATCCATTCATCTGGTAATGGACATTTAGGTTGCTTCCACGTCTTGGCTATTGTGAATAGTGCTGCTATGAACATTGGGGTGCATGTATCTTTTTGGATTAGAGTTTTATCTGGATATATGCCCAGTAGTAGGATTGCTGAATCATATGGTAACTCTATTTTTAGTTTTCTGAGGAACCTCCATACTGTTCTCCATAGTAGCTGCACCAACTTACATTCCTACCAGCAGTGCAGGAGGGCTCCCTTCTCTCCACACCCTCTCCAGCACTTATTGTTTGCAGACTTTTTAATGATGGCCATTCTGACCAGTGTGAGGTGATACCTCACTGTAGAGTGACGCTTATTTTTAAAAGAAATACAGGGCTGAAAAGTGTGTCCAAATAGAGCAAAACAGAAGGAAGTTGATATTTAATTTAAATTAAAAAAAAACAGATTTGGCAGTTCTGATGTTTGTGTGGATCGATTTCCTGCATCAATGCCAATATTTTAATCTTCATTTTAAAGTAGAAAAACAAGACCTTGTTTTGATTTGGCTGGAGTGACGCCTGGAATACTTTTTTCTTTTTTTTTTGGCTTTCTGTGCAAAGACGCAGGTCTGGGGTTTTGCATGAAGCGCTGGTGTAAACGTTGTGAGATGGTGATGACTTCATGGCTATTTGCAGTGTTTGGCGCTGCTCACAGGTGCAGTAGGAAAAGCACAAAGGATGGGGGTGTGGCTGAGGGTCCTCTAAGCGCTGGTGCCTGTCCTCCCCTCCCCCCTCCCCTCCCCCTCCCCTCCCCCTCCCCTCCCCCTCCCCTCCCCCTCCCCTCCCCTCCTCCCTCCCCTCCCCTCCTCCTTCCCCTCCCCCTCCCCCCACTTCCTGCACTGAGACCAAACCCACACAGCAGACTCCTCAGAGGGGCCAGAGGACAGAGGGACCCCCAGGCCCACCTCACCTACCCAACATCCTTGAATCCTTCTCCGCCCCCTCCCAAGACCCCCCGCCCCGTCCCACGGTCTCTTCCCCACCTCCACGAATCCCCACCCTTCGGAGGCCTGGCCCCAGCGCGTGTGGACTCCCTCCTGGACTTGCAAAGGGGCCCAGGTCGCCTTGCCCTCCGCCCTATGGGGCGGGGGACACGCCCTGGATTTCCCTGACTCTGACCTGCTCTTACGATGGAAATGATGCCAAAAATCTTGGCTCTCTGGGCACCGATGCCAGATGGAAACACGGAGACAGAGTTTTGGAGGAAAAGAGAGAATCGCTGTACTCTTTGCCAGGCAGAGAGGGGACATGGCAGGCTAGTGCCTCAAGGACTGTGCCGCCCCCGTCCCTGGGAAATAAGGACAGGTTTTTACAGCTGGGGCTCATGGTCTGGCGTAGGTGATAAGGCTCAAATAAGGAAGGTCTTGCCTTTCTTTTCTTCTGAAAATTCATGGCCAAAGCTGGCGTCAGGTGGCTCAGCAACCAGGCCTGGTGTTCTTGAGGTTATCAGCCCCGTGACCTTCTTTTTGAACTGAAGAATGTTGCAAGGGAGCGTAGCGGGAGAAGAATGCCAGGTGCGGAGTGTACTTCGTATGCAGTTAGAGTGTAATTAGCTTCGTGCAGGACACATCGAGCTGCAAGTGTCTGCTAGTAGTAACAGCTAAAGAATAACTAAGACTGCTTAATTCTTTCAGGCCTGATTAGGCTGTTTTCCTAGCCTGTTCATTGTTTCCTAATTTTCCTTGTTTATCAGAAAAGAAGTGTCTCATTTCTCTTTTTTTGCTACAACAGACGGCAGCCTCCCGCCGGGGCTCCTAGAGGAAGATCCATTCCTTGAGCCGTACTCCCGGGCCCCGGGAGCCAGGTGTCTGTCTGTGTGTGGGGCGTTGACCCGGGGCGCCCGACACCCCGGATCTCACCCATCTCCAGCAGCTCGGACTCCAGTCCACAGACGCAGAGCTCGCCATTGTACCTGCGGGACGCCACACAGGGTTCCCCGTGTCGGTGCTCACGATGCCCGCCCCGGATTCTGCACGGTTCTCACGGGCGTGCTTTCCCACGCCAGGTCCGAGGGCAAGAGGCTACAAGCCATG
The DNA here is from genome assembly GCF_025265405.1 of Mesoplodon densirostris. NCBI lineage: Eukaryota > Metazoa > Chordata > Mammalia > Artiodactyla > Ziphiidae > Mesoplodon > Mesoplodon densirostris. The sequence continues at coordinate 137,040,441 of NC_082681.1, read as the reverse complement.
CGGGGCCTGCAGGACGAGAGGAGGCTCGGAGGGCTGAGGGTGGTGGCTGCCTTTGACCTGTCACCCTTCCCGCTCATCTGTGACCTCGGAGGTGAGTGTCTGCCCCATACCTTGGGGCTGGGTTTGGAACTCGGTGTAGAGAGCGTATGAATCCTTGGTTTTTAAAAATCGAAGTCTAGTTGATTTACACTGTTGTGTTAGTTTCAGGTGTACAGCAGAGCGATTCAGTTTGATACATACATACATATATATATATATATATATATATATATATATATATACTTTTCCAGATTCTTTTCCCTTATCGGTTATTACAAGATATTGAATATAGGTCCCTGTGCTCTACAGTAGGTCCTCGCTGTTTGTCTGTTTTGTAAAGAGTAGTGTGTGTATCTGTTCATCCCAAACTCCTAATTTATCCCTCCCCACCTTCCCCTTTGGTAACCACAAGTCTGTTCTCTACGTCTATGAGTCTGTTTCTGCTTCATACATAAGTTCATTTGTGCCATATTTTAGATTCCACATATAAGTGCTATCATATGGTATTTGTCTTTCTCTGTCTGACTTACATCACTGAGTATGATCATCTCTAGGTCCATCCATGTGGCTGCAAATGGCATGATTTCATTCTTTTTCATGGCTGAGTAATATTCCACTGTATATATGCACCACATCTTCTTTATCCAGTCCTCTGTCAGTGGACATTGAGGTTGCTGCCATGTCCTCCATGGAAACAGTGCTGCAGTGAACACTGGGGGTGCATCTTGGGATCTTTTCAGATTATGGTCTTCTCCGGATATATGCCCAAGAGTGGAAGTGCCAGTTCATATGGCAACTCTATTTTGTAGTTTTCTGAGGAACCTGCATACTGTTCTCAGTAGTGGCTGCATCAATTTACATCTCCACCAGCAGTGCACAAGGACACCCCGGGTTTAATAGCTCCCTGTGACCCAGTGAAGGAAGAAGATGGAAGTCCCAGTCAGGACAGTGGGGAGCATCTTCCTTTCACTTCCTGAAGGCTGGCATGGTCCCAGCTCCTTACTTACTTAGCCAACTAGCAACGGCTCCAAGGATGAGGACATGGGACACAGACATGGTTCTCCGCGTGGACAACAGTCAGAATCCTCTGGGCGGGGTTGGAGGGTGGTCTGCTAAAACTCCGAGAGCAGAGTCTTCTCATGCTGCCTTCCTGGTGGAGGAAAATACCGTGCGAGCCTGCAGGGATCAGGACAGTTTACTGGGGTCCTGGGGGACAGATGTCACTCCTCCCTTGGGATGTCACTCCTCCGTTGTGATGCTGACGGGGATGAGAAGGATGGCCGGCCATGTCTGGGCGTTGGACACTGGGCAGCTCTTAGAACAGATGCAGGACTGGGTGGGTGGTCAACCTCCCTGTCTTACGAGTTAAGGACATGGGGCTCGGTTGAGGGCAAAACAGCAGCAGTGAGCACAACCCCTTGGTCTGGTTTCAGGAAATCCCACTGCTCCCTCCCCGACCCAGCACTGCCTTCCCATAGAGGAGGGACAGAAAGCACGGGCCAGCCTCGCACAGGGATGTGAGGGTTCAGAAAATCATCTCTGGTGCACAAGGGGTGTCGTTGCCATGTTCGCTGGTAGCAGGCTCCTCTAAGCAAGAGCAGACTTGAAATTGCTCTGCATTGGGGGCAGCTGGGCATGACCAGGGCCCTCGATCCCTGGTCAGGGAACTAGACCCCGCATGCATGCTGTAACTAAGAAGACTGCATGCCGCAACTAAAGATCCTGCATGTTGAAACTAAGACCCGGTGCAGCCTAAATGAATAAATAAATAAAAATAAATATTTAAAATTCTGAAATTTTGACCATCAGGAATTTGTTGGGGGGGGGACTTAATGCTGATTTTTAAAAAATTCTTTTTAATTTTTATTTATTTTTGGCAGCGTTGGGTCTTCATTGCTGTGCGCGGGCTTTCTCTAGTTGTGGCAAGTGGGGGCTACTCTTCGTTGCGGTGTGCGGGCTTCTCATTGCGGTGGCTTCTCTTGTTGCGGAGCATGGGCTCTAGGCGCATGGGCTTCAGTAGTTGTGGCTCGCAGGCTCAGTAGTTGTGGCTCGCGGGCTCTAGAGCGCAGGCTCAGTAGTATGGCGCACAGGCTTAGTTGCTCCATGGCATGTGGGCTCTTCCCGGCTCAGGGCTCGAACCCATGTCCCCTGCATTGGCAGGCGGATTCTTAACCACTGTGCCACCAGGGAAGTCCTTAATGTTGATTTCTGAAGCAATTGTATTAAAATATATTGAATCTCAATGACCAAGTTTTGGGGCCCCTTAAATTACTGAAAACAAGAGAACTGCCAGGCGGTGATGTGGCTTGTCTGCAGTTCTTCTGTTTAGAAAATCCACGAATTGGTGCGTCCACGGTCATAGAAACTATGGTTGTCGTCCGGAGGTGATGTTGCCAATCGAATCACAGCCTGCTCGTGGCCTTTGGTTTGCTTCGAGTGTTGAGGCCTTGCCTTTGCTTTTTATGTGTTAATTATTGGAGGACTAACACACTTGCATGATTCAAAAACTAAATGCTGATGAAAGATCCATGCAGAGAAGTCTAGCTTGTAATCTGACCCCCTCACACATATTTCTCCCCAGCTCTTATAAGAGAGCTGATTTATGCTCTTTTAAAAAAATTGCAAAAATAAATAAAGCAGCCATGTTTCCTGGGTGAAGCCACGCCCGGGAGGGACCTGGCACCGGGGCTGCTGCCCACAGCATCCACGGTCACCTTGCCGCTCACCCCCCTTGTGTCTGAGATCCAAACACAGCACCTACCGGTTTGCATATTTCTCTGGATGGCCAGAACTCTGCAAGGGAAGCCATTGATGATGCTGAAGCCAGGGGCAGCCCTCGGAAGTGGAGGAGCATGGCTTTTCAGGTCCGGAATTTCTAGCCAGCAGGAAGCTGACCTCGGGCACGTCACCTACCTTCTCTGTACCCTCACCCTTCAAATTTAACAGACGGGACTGGGTAACCTCTAAAGTTTGTCTTAAATACCCGGTGATTCTTTGAATACGTCCAACCAATGCTTCTCAGCTGGGGTGATTTCCCCCCGCCCCCCGTTGGGGACACACCTGGCAGTGTCTGGAGGCATCTTGGGCTGTCACGCTGGACTGGAGGATGCTGCTGGCAGCTGGTGACTGGGTACCAGGGATGCTGCTCAACACCCCACAGTGCACAGGGTACCCTGCGTCAGAGAGTGGCCCAGCAGCCCCCGATGCCCACAGTGCCAGGCTAGGGAGACTGGGTTAGGATGTGGTCACACTGAAGCTTCCCCGACACTCGTAGCTGTAACGACAGGACTGGCTGTTAGGGGTGCGTAGGTTTCTTAAGAGTCCTCCTGAGCTGAGGGCTCTGGGAGGGTCATGCTGTCTTCTTGGGGGTAGGAAGAGAAACAGGTATTGGAAAGACCTTCAGAAGATGATGGAAAGCCAGCTGCTGGTCCCAGACTGTGCTCCCCAGCATTGGTCCAGCTCCGTGGCCTGGAGAGGGACCGGGTGGACTCAGCATGAAGGACCCTCCAGGGCGCCGGGAATCACCTGCTCTGGCTTCTTCCCAAATACCTCTCAGGACAGCCTGGAGCCTTGGAGGGAGACATCCTCCTGTTGCCACGGCGACGCTGGACCACTTGGGGCAGGACCGGGATGCCTGTCTGCCAGCAGATGGCGCCGTTGGGCGGTTTAATGGACGTTGGCTCCAGGGACCAGGCAAAGTCACCAACCAAAGGAGGCTGGGGTGGCCGTAACGGAGAAGACACACCCACTTTATGCCTTTGCCCCCGAAAATGTTAAGTTTCACGAAAACAAGTACCTTTTTATCATTTTCCCCCGTGAAGGGCGATTACAAAGTAAGAATAAAAGGCATCATTTTCCAGGTTCTAAGTAAGGGAGGGGACACTGCCCCCTGCCAACACCCTGTCCCGTGGAGAGACACCCTGGGCCTGGTGGATAAAAATGTACTGTAGGGCCGGCTGTATCTCTCGCAGCAGGACCCTCGAGCCATTGCCGGAAACACCACCTCTTTCTGGAGGTTTTCTGCCCCAATAAAGAATTTGCATGGTCAGCGGTGATATGGAAGCCCCCGGTCAGCTTGTTTAGAAGAAAAGCTGCTGAAACACATAGCACGGCATGAACCTTTTAGGTTAAAAAAAAAAAAAAAAAAAAAACCACACAGTTCTTGTACAAGGTTGTCACGAAAAACGAAAACCCCTTCTCTTTTGTTTCTCTGATGTATTAGCTTCCACTGGGGACGACGATGTATGATGAACTGAGGAACATTTCCCAAAGAACGTGTTTGCCGCTGCCTGGGTCATTGCAATGCCTCCTGCATCCTCCACTTGGGGCCCCACGTCTGCACAAAGCAGAACCCCTTTGTGTGCCGGGGCCGAACGCATCCATCCATGTAAGTTAACGGTTCCTTACAGCAGAAACTAACACGGCATTGTAAAGTAGCTATACTCCAATAAAAGTCATTTTAAAAATTTAAAAAAGGGACTTCCCTGAAGGTCCAGCGGTTTAGACTCTGGGCTCCCAATGCAGGGGGCTCGGGTTCGATCCCTGGTCAGGGAACTGGATCCCACATGCCGCAGTGACGATCCCGCCTGCCGCAAACTAAGACCCAACGCGGCCACATAAATAAATATTTTTAAAAATTAAAAAAAATTTTGCATTTTTGGCTTTTTTCACTCCTGCAGGACGACCGTGTCTATGGGAAAAGCATTGAAGGGAAAAATGGTATTGAAGGGAGTCGGCAGTAAGCGCACCCAAAACGCTCCTTTTTTACAAAGCTTTCACGCCTAGGATCTCATGGGACCCCTGGGGCTAAGTGTGCAAAAATGGGCTTGCCGGGCTTCTGCAGATGCATGCAGGGAGACGTTTGCTAAGGAGCGGAGTCTGTCCTATTTGGAACGATGCACCAGGGTGGGACTGTCACCCCCAACCCCTGCCCTGTGGAGAAGCTGGTGATGAAACTTGTGCTGGAGAAGGCTTACGGGGTCCTCCAGATCCACTGTGGTTCATCTCTGGGCTGCCCTGTGCCCATGTGATTGACACCTGCCTGGCTCTGTAACTGCCTGATTTCGGGGAGGGGGCGTCGGCCAATGGGTGAGAAGGGGCTGCTGCCTAGCAGGTTTTTCCTGGGTTCTTCTCCCCAAACTGAGCAGCTCTTTCCTTTGGTTTTCGAGACCTGGGGTGGGGGGGGGTGCATCCCCCACCCTTGGGGATTCCCCTTGGCCGAGCCCACGCTGTAGGAGTGTCTCATCTATGATCTCCAAGACGCTGACCCATACAGGAAGGAAGCAAGTAGCTTCTTCAGTGCCAGGCTGTACAAACGGGTATTATTCGGACGTTAGCAGAATTTCAAAGGGCCATCCTCAGCTAGATAATACCTTGGCACCGTTTATTTTAAATTTTCTAATGTGATTCCTTAACAAATGTAAATCCGTATAGCAGGGTTTTTAAATATATATATATATTTATTTATTTATTTATTTGGCTGCGCCGGGTCTTAGTTGGGGCACACGGGATCTTTAGTTGCAGCGTGCAGGATCTAGTTCCCCGACCAGGGATCGAACCCCGGGCTGCCTGCACTGGGAGTGCGGAGTCTTAACTGCTGGACAGCCAGGGAAGTCCTTGTGTCATATTTTAGATTCCACAGATAAGTGACATCATAGATATTTTTCTTTGACTGGCTTCACCTAGTATGACAGTCTCTAGGTCCATCCACGTTGCTGCAAATGGCATGATTTCATTCTTGTTTATGGCTGAGTCATATTCCATTGTGTATATATATACCACATCTTCTTTATCTTGTCCTCTGTCGATGGGCATTTAGGTTGCTTCCATGTCCTGGCTATTGTAAATAATGCAGCTATGAACATTATTTTACTTTTTAGAATAATAATTGATCTTCATGATGCTTATAGATGGACATGACTACAAAATGGTTAGCTTTGGAAATGTAGAAATTGCTTTAAAAATGTGTCATTAATAGTAAAACCATCCTCCAGATACCTGACCCGCCACCCAAGTGATTAAGCTACCAGCAAATCAAAACCTAATTAGTATAGGAGACTTCAGTTGGGAAAATAGATTCTAAAATTAATCATAAACAGGTTCACATCTCTCAGGATGGCTACTGTCAAAAAAGACCCCAGAAAACAACAAGTGTTGGTGAGGACGTAGAGAAACGTGAACACTTGTGCAGTGTTGCTGGGAATGTAAAATGGTGTGGCTGCTGCAGAGAACAGAATGGAGGTTTCTCAAATAGTTAAAAACCGAACTACCATAGGATGCAGCCTTTGAGTATTTACCCAAAAGAATTGAGAGCGGAGACTCGGAGAGGTATTTGCACACCCACGTTCACTGCAGCGTTATTCACAACGGCCAAAATATGGACTGTAAACGTCCATAAACGTAAATGTTCATGCATGGGCGATGGACACACAGAATGGGGTCCATGCACACAGTGGAATATTACTCAGTCCTAAAAAAGGAGGGAAATTCTGACGCAGGCCACGACGTGGATGGACCTTGAGGACGTGAGGCTCAGTGACAAGGCAGTCACGGAAGAACAAATCCTGTAGGCTTCCACTTATATGAGGTCCCTAGGGGAGTCAAATCCATAGAGACAGAGAGAAGGAGGGTGGGTGCCTGGGGCTGGGGAGTGGTCTTTTAATGGGGACAGTTTCAGTCTGGACAGATGAAAGAATTCTGGAGATGATGCTGAGGATGGTTGTACAACGTGAATATACTCAAGACCACTGAGCTGTACACTTAAAAACAGTCAATTTGATGTTGTGTCTTTTCTCCATCATTAAAACAAAATCCCCTATAAAGGACTGTAGGCACATTCCCCTCAGTGCAGACGCGATGACCCAGGCCGGAGAAGGAATCTGCTGGCTTTGGAGGACAGGCGGGTAACCCGTGCAGACAGAGGACCGAGAACAGGGGACAGACAGTTCCACCCCCATCCCCCACGCCGAGAGCGGAAGCGAGGATTCCTGCTATCTGCCTTGGGAGAAGCAGCAGGAGGGTGAGGAACCTGCACAGATAGGGGTGGCGGGGAGCTGGAGGACACAAGTGTCCTATCCGGGAAGCCGCATCCCAGGTGGGAGCCAGCAGGTGTCCCGACGGACAGCAGGGGGCGCTCCTGCCTCATCATCCCGTCCACCTGCTCGGTCGACCCGTCGTCTCTAGAAATTCATCACGATGAGTGATGAATTCATCTTCGATGAGTGTTTGCAAACAGATGTTCCCTTGATGAGGCCTGCCGTGTCGACAGCCTCCCCGTCCCCTTTAAAACGTCTGTGCTGAGACGGTACAACCCCAGTTAGCCAGGAGGTGCTTCCCTGTGTCCCCGCCTCTCTCTTTCCTTTCCTCTCCACTGAGCTGTTTACCTGAGATTTTCGGGTGTGACAATTTCCGGAGAATTCGTTCGGCGGCGTCGAGAATTGGGCCACAAAGCACAACACGGATTCCTTTTATTTCTTTTTCTTCTCTGATTGCTGTGGCTAAAACTTGCAAAACTATTTTGAATAAGAGTGGTGAGAGTGGACAACATTGTCTTGTCCCTGATCTTAGTGGAAATGGTTTCAGTTTTTCACCATTGAGGACGATGTTGGCTGTGCGTTTGTCATATATGGCCTTTATTTTGTTGAGGAAAGTTCCCTCTATGCCTACTTTCTGTAGGGTTTTTTTTTATCATAAATCGGTGCTGAATTTTGTCGAAAGCTTTCTCTGCATCTATTGAGATGATCATATGGTTTTTCTCCTTCAATTTGTTAATATGGTTTATCACATTGATTGCAATAGCCAGGACATGGAAGCAACCTAAGAATCTAACAACAGATGAATGGATAAAGAAGATGTGGCACATATATACAGTGGAATATTACTCAGCCATAAAAAGAAATGAAATTGAGTTATTTGTAGTGAGGTGGATGGACCTAGAGTCTGTCATACAGAGTGAAGTAAGTCAGAAAGAGAAAGACAAATACTGTATGCTAACACAGATATATGGAATCTAAGAAAAAAAAAAGATAATGAAGAACGTAGGGGTAAGATGGGAATAAAGATGCAGACGTAGAGAATGGACTTGAAGGCACGGGGAGGGGGAAGGGTAAGCTGGGACAAAGTGAGAGAGTGGCATGGACATAGATACACTACCAAGTGTAAAATAGATAGCTAGTGGAAAGCAGCCGCATAGCACAGGGAGATCAGCTCGGTGCTTTGTGACCACCTAGAGGGGTGGGATAGGGAGGGTGGGAGGTAGGGAGATGCAAGAGGGAAGAGATATGGGAACATATGTATATGTATAACTGATTCACTTTGTTATGAAGCAGAAACTAACACACCATTGTAAAGCAATTATACCCCAAGAAAGATGTTAAATTTTTTTTTTTAAACATACAATTACCATATGACCCAGCAATAGTAATAAAGACCTATGTTCATCAAAAACCTGCAGAGCTTCCCTGGTGACGCAGTGGTTGAGAGTCCGTCTGCCGATGCCGGGGACACGGGTTCGTGCCCCGGTCCGGGAAGATCCCACATGCCGCGGAGCGGCTGGGCCCGTGAGCCATGGCCGCTGAGCCTGCGCGTCCGGAGCCTGTGCTCCGCAACGGGAGAGGCCGCGACAGTGAGAGGCCCGCGTACCGCAAAAAAAAAAAAAAAAAAACCCACAACACGGGAGCGTCTGTAGAGGGTGGGAAATGGGGTCGGCTCCCTGGGTCGTTTTAGCGAATGTGATGGAAATCTGTCACCTGTGCTTTGGCCTTGCTGCTGCTTCTACCCTGCAGCCCTCTCCCTGGGCTTGCGATGGTTAGATTTTCCATCACTGGATGTGTCACGTGAGGGCATCAGGACACCCTGGTCCGGAGGAATCCGCCTCGGGGATGCATCATGACCTATAGCGTGGGCGGCGGGGGCAGGAAGGTGGTCCTCGTCATACAGAGGAGGTTGCCCTGCGGGGGGGGGCCCTCCCCCCCCCATGGGAAGAGACCCGAGCGGCTTTTCCAACGATGATGACCGTGTCACTTAAAGCACCTTGGCATCGCCGGAGAGACTGCACAGTGGGAAACACACAGGTGCCCCGGGCCGGAAGAGAAGCATTCACCACGGGAATGATGTCCTGGTGCATCCCAGCGCCTTTGCACGGGGGGAATTAAATGTCAAGCTGATGCAGTTCCCGAAGAAAGATGCCTGGTGGTGGCGCTCGGGGCGATCGCTTTGCCGGGGATTCTGGGTCGGAAGTGGCTTCCCATCTACTCGTGTCTGACTTATGACTTCTAGTAATTGTCCCGCTGTTTTACGTGGAGACCGGACCAGTGTATGACTACATGTATTACTTCTGTAATTATACAGCATCTGTTTATACCTGGTTCTATAATATATAATCCAAGGATGGCGCCTGTCCGTAGATATCTCCGGGTCTGTATTTGTGACCCTGCATGTGTGTCTACACCCGTGTGTGTCCGGGATGATAGGACTCTATCCGTGTCTTTAATCCCCGACCACATTGCTGTCTCTGTATAATCTGAAAGCTTATTCTGTGGTCTGTCTGTAAGTATAGGCAACCTATGTGTTCTAAGCACTTTTGTTTTTTTACAACGTTACAATTTATTCAAATACTTGGCATCTCTGTGCATTTTTTTTCCAACTACAGAGACACCTCATTTATTCCAGGTGGCCATGGAAAGAGGTAGTCCACACGACTGAATTAAAAAAATTTTTTTGAGTATAAATCTTCCTAAATTGGGTACAAATTTCCCCTACGTTCTTCAATGGAGTTTGCCAATCCTGATTCAACTTTCTCTCTTTCTTTTTCTTCTTCCTTTCTTCCTTCCTTCCCCTCTCTCCCTGTTCTGTTTATTTCTCTCTTCTTGTTTTCTTTTCTTTCTCTTTTTTTTTTTTTCTTTGTGGTAGGCGGGCCTCTCACTGTTGCGGCCTCTCCCGTTGCGGAGCACAGGCTCCGGACGCACAGGCTCAGCGGCCATGGCTTACGGGCCCAGCTACTCCGTGGCATGTGGGATCTTCCTGGACCGGGGCACGAACCCGTGTCCCCTGCATCGGCAGGCGGACTCTCAACCACTGCGCCACCAGGGAAGCCCTCTTATTGCTTTCTTGATTTGTTTCGGTTTTTAATAACACAGGGTTCAAAACACCTGATATATTTCTTTATATTCTTTTCCATGGTTTATCACAGGATATTGAGTAGAGTTCCCTGGGCTCTACAGTAGGACCTTGTTGCTGATCCATCCTATATATTAATTGTTTGCATCTTTTCACCCCAAATTCCCAATGCTTCCCTCCCCAGCACACCCGCCTTGGCAACCACAAGTCTGTTCTCTATGTCTGGCTAAACACATATTGAGATATGTAATCTCAGGAAGCAATTTTCCCCCTTGGGTTTATAGAATTATTCTAATAATGATTAATAATAATAATAATAATATTTTTTAAAGTGCTAACAGCCAAATGGCACTTAGTCTGTGCGGGGCACCATCCTGCATGCTTTCCATATTTCGTTCATTATTTTCATTATCAACCTCCCCCCAAGGCAGGCATCCTTATCCTCACTTTACAGATAAGGAAACCGAGGCACAGACTGTCACTGACTTGCTGGAAGTGAGCATGAGCACTGCGCTTTGAGCCTGGGGTTGCTGGTGGTGGGGCTGGGGTCTGATGGTCATAGGATGACCAGAAGTCACCCGATTGCTACGTGGAAGAGGGATGATGTGTGGACTGTTTTAAGGGACATCACAGTTCTTTGTTTTTCCAAATCAAGCCAACCTGGGCTCTGTTTCCCCCTTTGAGCTTAGGTGGAAGGGGATAATGAAAATTCTGTAGCGGGGATAACGGGGTCCTGCGGCTAAGACAGACAACTCCAGCTTTTATTTAAAGTCTACGGCCCCCAAACCTAATGTCAAGTGTGTATGGAAAGGAGATAAAAGGCTGTGGACAGAGGGATTCAGCTTCTGGTTTCCATGGAGTTGGTCCAGCATCAGAGGGACGGCTTGTGAAGAGGTACTATGTAACCCTGGGGAATATTTTGGCCCTTTGGATGGGAAGGCACTAGTAGAAATGTTTTGTCGAAAGCGTGGTTTTCCAGGAAGGAAATAAACATCAGTGCTCCCCTGGAGAGACAGTAAATGAGGGATGTGGACACAAGGGCCATCCTCCCCCCCAATCTCAGAAAATCAGGTCCTCCTGCCTCATTACCTGGGGGGAAGCTGAGTCCCCCGCTGCTTCTAGGTGGAATGGGTGAGGAGGGAGAGCCTCAAGAGAATGTGGCCTTGGTGTAGACAGGAAGAAACATTTCCGGCGGGGAAGTTGTCTGGCGTGGCTGAAGTTATGGATGAGAGGGGGAAGAGAATTTGTAAGTGGGGAGAAGAGGAATAAGAGCCTCAAACGGGACAGCTGACATAGCAATGGAGCCAGACATGTGGGAGCGGGGTGCAGGGCATGCCCACCCAGGCTGCCTGCTGACTGGCCCACCTGTGGCCCCCGGGGACAGGACATGCGGAGATGTCAAGGCCAGATCTTGTATAACATAGGCATCAGATAAATTTCAGTTACTTCATGCAAGAAACTACAAAACCGCTTTGAAAGTGCGTGGTTTTTTTCTTTATTATTTAAAACAAAAATTGAGGATTCTCAATAAGAGTTAGGAAAAAGATAGTATGCTTAAAATTGCACTTCTTGGTGATAACCACTAGTTATAATTGGTGTATTTCTTTGCTAGGCACCAAACATTTAAAAATAGACTGATCATGTCTGTTTACTATTTTATTAGGGTCTTTCCTCCACATTCTGAAAATTTCCTTAACCATGTGATTTTTGAAGGCTGTGTAAATACACTGAATGCCTTCTCTTTTGGTAGGATATTTAGGTCATTTCTGACTTTTTTCACTGTAACTAACCTATGGATGTCCTCACTCATTGAATCATTGATGGATTGATTGATTCATTCCGTAAACGGGTTCCAAGCCAGACCCCAGGCTGGGACCCAGGAGGGGATGTGGGACCCTCAGGTATGGTCCCTGGGGATGATTCAGGGGTTAGACTGTTCATCCCACAGGCAGATGATACATCCTACAGTGTGCTGGTCCCAGAAAGCCACCGACAGTGACACTGGTTTGATCCATATGGGGTTGAGAAATAACTCTAAACTACTGATTTCCGACTCAGATCTGAGGACCCAAGACTCATGTATGTGGACAAACTTCCACCCAGAAGGATTGTGCCAGTCAAGTCAGAGGGACCATTTCACCGAAGAGTCCACATTAGTCTTTATGACACGTGAACTCTCATTTGCGTTTCTGCCATAACTGGCAGAGTTAACTTTTTACAGGATTATCGGCCCCAGGTATTTTTTTCCTCAGATGAATTCCCAGTTCCTTGACTTTGCTTTGGCTTCCGTCGGATGCGTTGGCCTCTTCTGCTTAATTTGTCCCGTGAAAAGAATCAACTCCCTTTCGACTTTTATCGCTTTTTATGCTTTTTGAAGTAAAAGGTGACAGATCATTTGTATGATGATAAACGTGACACTGCTTATTCTAAGAACTTGGGGAAACCGGGAGGATTTGTAAAAATAATAGGATTTGGATCCCTTCTGCCCAGAACACACTCCCGATGCCTTTTTTGTGAGATTCTTTCATCACCCCCGTGTGGCTTGTTTGTGCCGACGCTGGCTTTTGGGTTAAGTGCTGCTTCCCGAGAGGGAGTCCTCTCCCCATGCCAGCTGAGTAGGGCTGCCCGCCCGACCCCCATGCCCCCGCCCCCTCCTCTTTATCTGCATCATTTAGGCCCCAGGGTACATGCAGCCTTGCTGGACTTTTCCCTGTCGTGTACCGGAGACCAGGCTGCACCAAGAGGAAACCACAGGGACTTCCCTGGTGGTGCAGTGGTTAAGAATCCGCCTGCCAATGCAGGGGACACAGGTTCGAGCCCTGGTCCGGGAAGATCCCACATGCCGCGGAGCAACTAAGCCTGTGCGCCACAACTACTGAGCCTGCACTCTAGACCCCGTGAGCCACAACTACTGAAGCCCACGTGCCACAACTACTGAAGCCCATGCACCTAGAGCCCGTGCTCTGCAGCAAGAGAAGCCCCCGCTCGCCGCAACTAGAGAAAGCCAGCGTGCAGCAGTGAAAACCCAACGCAGCCAAAAATAAATAAATAAATAAATAAATTAATTAATTTAAAAAGAAAAAAGAGAAAGCGGAAACCACAGCCTTGGACCGCCGGCCACTGCTAGCAGTCACCTTTCCCCAGGTGTGTTTTCATGTGCAGAGACACCCCACTCCAATCCCGGCTGCCCACCTCCCGAGCTGATGCTCCACACAGAGCGCCTGGTACTCTGGAAACCGTCCAAATTGTGCCCGGAGGAGACTGGCTGGACATGACAGCCAGGTCCCCAGGGCCGCCTGAGAACAGCGTCTCCACTGACAAGAAACGAGGCTCTCACGGAAATAACACAAGTGGCTTCAAACAGCAAAACTGAAGACAGTCCCTGTGGAAAACATCAGGATGTAGAGAAAGGAAGAAAGGATCAGAAAAGTGTCAGTTACCCTCCACGCAGGGCTAATTACTGTATGATTCTGAGGCACTTTACCTATTGATAAATACTGGAAGGAGGGTGGGTTTCAGCTGGAAAAATATGAACCCTGGCCTGCGTGCAAAGCGTGATGACTTTGTGTTTGTACAAAAAGCCCGTTTGCCTGCTTTGCCCATTTCCAATCAGTTTGTAATTTGCCACTTAAGATTTTTTTAACCTTTTAAAAAATTATTTATTTATTTATTTATTTATTTATTTATTTATGGCTGCGTTGGGTCTTCGTTGCTGTGTGCGGTCTTTCTCTAGTTGCAGCGAGCGGGGGCTACTCTTCCTTGTGGTGCGCGGGCTTCTTATTGCGGTGGCTTCTCTTGTTGCAGAGCACGGGCTCTAGGCGCCCGGGCTTCAGTAGTTGTGGCACGTGGCCTCAGTACTTGTGGCTCCCGGGCTCTAGAGCACAGGCTCAGTAGCTGTGGCGCATGGGCTTAGTTGCTCCGCGGCATGTGGGATCTTCCCAGGCCAGGGCTCGAACCCGTGTCCCCTGCACTGGCAGGTGGATTCTTAACCATCGTGCCACCAGGGAAGTCCCTAACTTATTTTAAAAAAATTTTTATTGGAGTATAGTTGATTTACAGTGTTGTGTTAGTTTCAGGTGTACAGCAAAGTTAATCAGTTATACATATACATGTATTCACTCTCTTTCTAGGTTCTTTCCCCATAGAGGTCATTACAGAGCATTGAGTAGAGTTCTCCATGCTATACAGTAGGTCCTTATTAGTTATCTGTGTTATATATAGTCATGTGTATATGTCAATCCTAATCTCACAATTTATCCCTCCCACTTCAGTTTTTTTGATTTGCCGTTTTTAATTTGATAGCAAAACAAATCATCCAATCTCTGTTCACCGTGTCCACCTCTGTCCATTGTGTTTAGAAAGGCATTTCTTTATAAAAGTATAAATGTAGCTTCCAATCCCTTTTTTAGTACAGTATTTTATTTTTTACAGTTAAAAATGTGTGGGATTAACTGTGTGGAATTGATGAGGGGGATACATTCTAGGAATCTACATCTTTGATTTATTGAAATGGGCCATTCAAAAAAAAAGAAAGCAAAGCAAAACAAAACAAAACAAAAAAAAACCCGGCACAAAAGTGTAAGAAGGAGAAAGGTGAAGGAGTCTCCAAATAATGATGCAGAGTAAAAGTAGCCAGAACCCCAAAGAACACACAGTGTCATTCCACTTCTAGGAAAATGTCCATGTCTGGAAATCCCATGCTTAGAAAGTTCTAAACGATGCAATCAATGCCATAGTGACAGGAAGCAGGTCAGTGGCTGCCTGGGGCTGGGGTGGGGGGGCAGGGTGGAGGAGGGAATTCGGGGAGCTATGCTCAGGGCATCTTCTTGCTTGGCCCTTTGTGGGTCATTCCCTGGGGGACGGCCACACGGGGTCCATGGAGGGCAGGTCCTGCGCTTTTCAAAGGCCGTGACATTTGCTGACCATGAAGGGCCAGATGAGAGGGGAGGAGAAGGCTGTGTATGTCTAACTGAGCAGGAGGGTAGGCAGGCTGTTTCTGATCCCCTTGGGGGCTCAGTTGACAACCCTGGATTCCCCACAGCCTGTGTTTCCTGCCTCCTCAGCTGTGGCTTCTGTTGCCCGTGGCTCACGCCCCCCATGTTCGTTTTCAGCAACTTTCACGAGGCTTCCTGATCAGGTGAGGCTGGACCGGGTGAGCCCCGGCTTCCCCGTGAGACGTCGCAGACCAACGTCTCAGCCGCACCGGGAAGCGCCCTGCATCCTAGCTTCCTGCTTTGAATTAATACACGAATCCACGCCGCCCACTTCCCGGCGTGGCTGCTCCCCTGAGCTTTCCGTTCTGTTCCTCGCTCTTCTCCTGGCCTTTCCGTGTCCGAGTTGTAAACCGTCTTCCTCCTGAAGTCAGCCATCCTCTTCCAATTTCACATTCCCACCCACCTCTGCGTTTTCCCGTTAAAAGTCTTTTCCTGACAAGCTGGGCACGTGCAGCCTTTCAGGTGCCAGATGTCGTTGGTACCAAATCTGGGAAAGACTGAGAGAAAAGAATGTTTTGAAAATTCACGGTGGTAGGACTTCCTTAGAGCAGTTTTAACAGCTGACCTGTGGGGCGGGATGAGTCTCTGATGTGGGGCGTGCTGGGCCCTGTGGGCTGTGCAGCAGCATCCCTGGTCTCCACCCATCAGGTGCCAGGGGCATCTCTCCCCAGTGGACACCAAAAACGTCTCTGGACATTGTCATATGTCCCCTGGGGGCAAAGTCATCCCTGCTTTAGAGCCACAGCCATAGATAAATAGATGAATGGATGGATGGATAGATAGATAGATAGATGATAGATAGATAGATAGATAGTCTCTCATGCTAGACAGCGTGTCTCAGCCTCAGCACTGCTGACATCTGGGGCTGGATGACCCTCTGGTGTGGGGCTTCCTGTGCTCTGTGGGCTGTGGAGCAGGATCCCTGGTCTCCACCCACCACGTGCTAGTAGGATCCTCCCCAAAATTGTAACAAGCAAAAATGTCCCCAGACATTGTCAAGTGTCCTTCTGGGTGGCCAAGTCATCCCCGGTTATGAACCACTGAGATAAGTAGGTAGGTAGATAGATAGATATGGATGGATAGATGGATGAATAGATAGGTGGATAGATATATGGATAAATGGGTGGGGAGAGAGAGAGGTTATGGATGGATGGATAGATATATAGATACATAGACATGGATGGATGGATAGATTATATATAGAGAGGGGATATATGGGTAGATAAGACAGGATGCATGGATGGATGGATAGATAGATACATGAGATGATAGACAGATAGGTAGGTGATAGATAGGTAGGTAGATAGATGATAGATAGATAGAGTCTCTCATGTTAGGTCAGGGTTTCTCAGCCTCAGCACGACTGACATGGGGGCTGGACGACTCTCTGCTGTGGGGCTTCCTGTGCCCCGTGGGCTGTGGAGCAGCTTCCCTGGTCTCCACCCACCACGCGCCAGGAGCACCCCCTCCCAAGTGGTGAAAACCAAAAATGTCCGCAGACATTGCCAAGTTTCCCCTGGGGGCACAGTCACAGTGTTTGGGCGCTACTATATTCAGTTAAAATTCCCTGGCAACAACATTTCACACATGTGGTCACGACTCGTTGCTTGAGGACTTCAGTGCATCCTGTGCAACTCCACAGGGACAGGACCCTGGAAGCTTGCACCTGGTTCCCCCTGGGATCCACCCCACACAGCTTTCCATTTGCTGATTTTGCTCTGTATCCGTTCATGGGACTAAACCACGACCATGAGTTCCACCTTGTAAAGAGTCCTTCCAGACAGTTGTCAATCCTGGGGGGTTTTGGGAACCTTGATGCAGTGTCCAAACCCATATCCAATCCCTGGTTTACAGAGGAGACTGCGTGGTCCAGACGACCTTCCCCAGGTGAGGGAGGCAAAGATGGGGTGGAGGAGACCCCCTGCTTCTACCTGTGTTGGTTCATGAGCCCCCAGCGCACCTGAGTGCTTCTTGTTCTCCCACATGCTTATTTCCAGAGCAGACACTTCTTGTCAGACTGTTTCTTTTGTGACTGCATATGTGCTCTTTCAGGTTTTTCCCCCACAATTTTTAACCTTTGGAGTCTGCATATTTCATTTTCTTCTCCTTCACTGTTTCTGTTTGAACGATGCCATCCAGGCTGCTATTTTTACCCCTGAATAAGCACGGTTATTTATATACGGAGATGCTGAGGCATATTATTTGGAAAAGGAAGTCTATTACCTCCGACCTAGGTTTGGGAATTTATAAAAATAAGCAGAAAATGAGTATCTCACCGTACCTGCTTATACGGAGGTTTCATACGGTCACTAGCTTGTCACTTCCAGGAAGGGATAAATTCAGGGGCAGGTGTGTTTCTGAGATTAATTTCCATTCTGGGTCTTTGGAGGAAGGGTTATCCATCTTGTGTGCTGGCCGTTTGGGTTGCTGTGGACAACCCAAATTCATTGATTGATTATGTGGTTACAATACGGCAATACTAGCATGGCCTGGGTTCAGTGGGGGTCGCCCCAAACGTGCTCACACCCTTATCTCCGGAACCTGTGAATGTGACCGTGTTTGGAAACAGGGTCTCTGTACATGGGATGAATTAAAGGATCTCAAGATGACATCTTCCTGGATTATCCGGTTTGGGGTCACCAGGGGTAACTATCGTCTTCACCTCAGTCTTGCCTACAAACCTGGGTTAGACTTCAGAAACGTCCGAAGACAAGCAAAGCGGAAGGAACAGGATTGTTTGCCTCAGATGTGCTTTATTTAGCGGGAAGAACATCCTCCATTCCCGTATGAACACCAGCCTGTCAAGGTAGTCCCAATTCACCTGCAAATGCGACCCCTTGTTTATAGGAATTCTAAGGATTTCTGAGGAGTGAAGTGAATAGGAAGGGACCCCAGGAGCTGACCCTAAAGGTCTTTGTTTCCCTAGGCGGCATCTCTCCGAGGGAAAGGAGAATGGTTTCTTTTGAATTCTGCACGTTGATATCGTCGGGGTGGGTCCCTGCGAGGAAAACGGGTTCACATCAAAGTGCCCAGATGAAATGGCTTCTTTCCATGTGATGGGGATTTATTACCGACAGGCGTTTGGAACAGGCCACACGGAGAGAGGAAGGACAGAGCTGTCCTCAGCTTCCTGCCAGCTTGGGACGATGTCTGTATGGGGGGCTCGCAGGTTCTGTCGAGACAGGAGGGTGTGAGCGCCCTGACCTCTCCTTGCAGGCTGATGCTCCCAAGAAGAGCCCCGGACCCACGAGCCCTCTCCTGGCTGGCTTTGCAGAGAGACCTGGAGGGTCCACTCTGTTTCTCCCCCTCCACACGGGTATTGATGCTGCTCGCCCGCTGTGATGGTTAATTCTATGTGTCAGCTTAACTTTATAGATCACAGGGGCCCAGACAGCTGGTCAAATGTGACTCTGGGCGTGTCTGGGAGGGTGTCTCTGGATGAGGTGAGCATGTGAATCAGTGGGCTGAGTGAAGCAGGTGGTCTTCCCCAGGGTGGGTGGGCCTCATCTAATCAGTTGAAGGTCTGAATAGGACAAAAGTGGAGGGAGAATATATCATGGCTATCTATCTATATTCATCTATATCTATATGTATCTATCTATCTTCTCTATCTATCACCTCCATCTATCCCCTCTATCATCTATCTATCTATCTATCATCTCCATCATCTCTATCATCTATCTATCTATCTATCACCTCCATCTATCATCTCTATCATCTATCTATCTATCTATCTATCTGTCATCTCTATCATCTATCTATCTATCAGCTCCATCTATCATCTCTATCATCTATCTATCTATCATCTCCAGCTATCATCTCTATCATCTATCTATCTATCAATCTATCATCTATCCATCTGTTATCTACCTATCTAATTTCCATGCACACATCCCATTGGTTCTGCTTCTCTGGAGAGCCCTACGGATACAGCTGGGGAAGGGACCTGGGAGAGAAGACGGGGTGTGTGTGGATGGGGTGGGAATCAGGACGCAGGGCCCATCCGGCAGGAGTGCGGTGAGTGGTGGGGTTGCTGTCCTGGGCAGAGCTTGTTCCAGGCTGAGGAGGGAAAGGCAGTTGGGGCCCTGGGAGGAGTGGGGTCGGTAGGAGGAGGGAGGGGAGACGGGGGTCAGGGAATGGGCAGCGGTCTGGGGTCACAGGTCAGGGGCTGCCTGGGGGAGGAGAGAGGGGCCGTCCTTAGTCGGGGGAGCGGCTGCACGGAGCCCAGGGGCTGTGGCGCCTGGAGTCCACACCCCCTGCAACCTGGGCACCAAGCGCGCAGCCTTCACCACCGCCGTGCTTACGTCCCGGGCATCGCGTGAGGGACCAGAGAGTTCCTGGGGAGACGCCACCTTTCTCCCCCAGTTTTCGAATCCTATCCCACGTCTTGCTGAAACCCCGTAGAGTCTGTTAAAGAAAATTATGCATCGGGGTCTCAAATAACATTTTTGCATCTCCATTGTGCATGATATGTTAACTACAAATTGTATAAGATTCATGAAAACATAAATGTAATGTATGATTTGTATATAAATTATATACATATAAGTATATAAAATATAATATTCATTGTATTCTTATACTCTTATAGGTTGCACTCTATAATATATATTAGACTGTATACAATGATACATATTATTACCTTATATATTGTACTGTATATGATTATAGGTATTATACTGTATATATTGTATGGCAATCATATTATATATTATGATATATTTATATTAATTATATTATAATTTATATATATAATTACATATAAATTTACTATATATTGTAACATAATTATATACATGGAAATTATATTAATATCTTATTAATATAATTATTATATTTAAAATGTATATTATACATTATATGAATAATGTATAATATACATTTAATACATTTTATATAAGGAACAAAATTAAATATATAAATTAAATATATAGCATGAATATTAATTAATATATATTAAAATATAAATATAATATACCATATTATTTATAGCCATATAATCATATACCTATTATATATTATAATAGTCAACTTTAATCACCTATAATTATAGATACATAAGTATAATTCCATATGATTATAACATACAGGTAACACTATATCTGTTTATATATAACATATATCATATAGTTTATAAATGTATATAATGTGTACAATCTATATATAATTATATTGTATATGTGCGTTCCATATATTGTAATTTATGTATAATTAAAATTATAATCATATACAGAATTATATATAAATCATACTATACAATATAATATTCTACGTATAAGGACACTTACTATTGGATTTAGGGCGCGTCCTAATGCAGGGGGCGCATCCTAATGCAGGGCGATCTCCTGGTTCCTGGCGCAGAGCTCCCGAAACCCTAGGAGCTTCCTGAGTGACGCAGGCCAGGGGAGCATCCCGCGACCCTCAGGACGAGCCCCGCCGCGCCCGAGTCTGCGCTGAGGCGTAGCCCTGGGAGGCGCGGGCCGGTTGCCCCGAGAAACCAACCACGTGACCAGAGGGTGGGCCCGTTCAGCCCCGCCCCCAGGCGCCGCGGAGCGCAGAGGGGGCGGGGCTCGAGCGGCTCTCGATGCCCGAAGGTTTCGACAGTCGTGCCTGGCGGCAGCCCCGTAAAGTCTCTACGTCGAGGGGTTCCGAGAGCTTCCGGGTTGGGGAACCCGTCCGCACGTCGGGAGAGGGACGCCCCCCAAACCCAACGGAGACAGAAGCTCCCGCGCTCGGGGCCGTCCCGGGCCTCGCCCTCCACCGCCCTCTCTGGCCGTTCGTCCCTTTCTGATAAACAGGTGAGTCAGCCACGTGTTGCCTGAGTTCTCTGGGGAGGGCGTCACGGGGATCCTCCGTGTGTAGCCTTGTCGGACACACGTGTGGGCGGCCTGGGGACCCAGTCCCTGCGCTTGGGGTTGACGGGGGAGCCGTCCTGGGGGACCGAGTCTTTACCCCGTGAGGTCTGCGCGCACCCGGGCTCCTATCAGAGTTGAATTGGAGCGGAGGGCGCCCAGCTGGTGTCCCAGGAAAACTAGAGACTTTCTCGGTGTGGAAGAGCCACACGCTGGGTGTCGGACGTGCTGTGAGTAGACAGCTTTCTTGGAAGATTTGAAGTTTTTAAATGTACGCCTTTGGAGCAAACACCTCCTCCTGGCTGGCCTCTCTCGCCCTTCCTGTAAGCCATTCTCTGTCTAGTCGGAGAATTCTCTAAAGTAACAATTAGATCATGTCCGTACCTGCACCATCGCCCACCCCCGTGGTTTTCCAAGGCTGTTAGAATAAAGCACAAAGTCTTTCACCTGTTCTGCTGCCGGAGGGGGAGCAGCTGGTGAAGGCCGGTCCCTGATGCACTGAACATGCTTTGAGGCTGGTGGAAATGATCTCCCGCGGCGTACGTCTCGGGGTTTATACTATGTGTTCTGTTGCTTCAGGACCTTCAAAATGTTTTCTTATTACTTATGTTTGACGTAGAAAAACGATTAAAATATTTGGGGGCTAAACGTTTTGCCCTACCACCTAAGAGCGGACCCTTTGAGTTTTGCAAGGCAGACCGTCATAGCATCTGTAAATACGTGGTGTGACCCATGCTCCTGTTTGTCAAGACAAGTGTGTCTCTGAAATTTAATTTTGCATTTGTTGATTCTCACGTAAGTACGGTAACATGGGTGCTTTGCTTTCTTTGCACCGTAAATTGGTTTCCTGGGGTCGTTGTCATAAATGACCACAAATAAGGTGGGTTAAAACCACAGGCATTCATCCTCCTCCAGTCCTGGAGACCAGACGTCTGAGGTCAGGGTGTCCCAGGGCCAGGCTCCCTCCAGAGGCTCCAGGGCAGGGTCCTTCCCGCCTCTTCCAGCTTCTGGGGGCTCCGGGCGTCCCTGGGCTTGTGGCCGCATCCCTCCCGTCTCTGCCTCTGTCTTCCCCGGTCTTCTCCTCTGTGTCTGTGTCTCTCCTCTTCTGTGTCTTAGAAGGACCCTGTCATTGGATGTAGGGCCACCCTCCTCCAGGAGGACCTCATCTCAGACCCTTCACTGCGTCACATCTGCAAAGACCCCGTTTCCTAATAAGGTCGCATTTTGAGGTACCAGGCTAGTACGTCAACTTAACACTTCGGTGGTGGGACACAATTCCACCAAGAACGCCCTCCAGCAAGCAGCATGTGATACACCTTTTATTTGGGTGAATTTCCACAATTTCCACGCTCGGAGTGAGTTAAAACACGTGAAAGCTTTCGTCCCTAAAGCTTGGTTCTCCCTGTAAGGGAGTAGAGAGTATTTACGCATTTTCTGCGGTGCAGGTGAGACCCGCTCCCATTTCAAACGGCCAGCCCCTCGCACCAAACACTGTGATTGGGCGTGTTTTGGGTAAAATCCACCGGGGATGGATTGAGGAAGCTCCCCTCGTCTGGAAGGGTCTGCCTTTGAGAAGCAGCCCGTGCACCCTCGCCGGGACGCGGGTCCCCTTAACCAGCGTGGCCGTGACATGCAAAGGGCTGCTAGTTCAGGGTTGGGGGCACTTGGACCCTGGAAAAAAGAGGCACGTTGTTCGCAGAAGGCTCTGGGCGTGTTCCCGGTGAAGCCAACGCCTTGTGCATTGGAGGAATCGAGAAAAAGCGGGGGGGTAGGGGGTGTCCTGGGACTCTGGTCCTGGAGATCCTTGGGTGTCCAGGAGAAACTCAGGACCAGGTGCTGTTCTTCAGGCACCTCATTTGGCATCTTACATCTTTTTTCATACGCCTCTTTGGGGAGGATCTCCGTTTCTCCTATAGTAGGGAAGCCGTGAGGGCGTCTTGGGATTCGTGGCCGGTCTGTGTTTTACTTCCTTACTTCGGCGTTGCCTGGAATTTGCGCAGCCTCAGAGGAGCCGTGTCATATTTTCTAGTTAGCTCGCAAGCTTTGCTTCCAGCGGACACGGCGGTGGACCTACTGTGTGCACGGTGCAGTCGTGGTTCCTGGAACACCAGGAAACTCAGGGATACGTTTTCTTCCCGTGTGACGAAGTCGCTGTCAGGGGTGGGGATGCTGAGTGGCTTTGTCACCTGACCGTCACCCCAGACGGCAGGGACCGTCCAGGCTTCTGAGCAAATCCTCATCCTCTTCGACGGATGAGGCCCTCCTACTTTGTCGTGAAAGCCTGTGTGGTCCCTGATGCTGTGTGTGCGTGCATGTGTGTAACCAGGTTTATGTGTGTCTGCATATGTGTACGTGTGTCTCTGTTTTTGTGTGTGTCTAGCTGTGTCTATATAAGTTTACATGTATGTGCATCTTTGTCCCGCATCTGTGTGTCTCTGCAATTGTATGTCTGTGTGTGCCCGTTTATTCCTGCGTCTGTGTGTCTGTGTGTGTACGCCTGTGTGCATCTATATTTATTCCTGCGTCTGTGTGCATCTTTTTTTGTCCTGCATCTGTGTGTGTCTTTGCTTATGTATCTGTGTGTCTGTATTTATTCCTGCATCCGTGTGTCTGTGTGTGTGTCTCTTGTGTCCCTGCGTGTCCCTGTGACCTCCCCGCGAGGCTCTCACTGCAGGCTCTTATCCCCCCGCACCCCATGTGGCTGTGTTCCCCAGGCCGGTTGTCTCTCTGTGACCATAAAGCTTGATTTAGGGGGGCGGTGGTGCCTTTCGTCAGCTCTGTCAGCCCTGTTTCCTACCGTGCAGGGTCATCGAAGTTCAGGGCGTGAGGACACACGTGGCTGAGATTCAACATTCTCTGGGATTCAACATCCTACCATTCTCGGTAGGATGCCGACGGTCTCACCTCCTAGGAGACCAGGAGGCTTGTAAACACATGCCATAGGACCGCGCGCCCGTAAACCAGCACCGTGCACGGTGTTGCTGGGGACACAGGGCTCAGTCTCGGGGTGGGGGGCGGTTGGGGGCAACAGGGTTTACGAGGCCCTAAAGCCACCAGGGCCCCATGGTTTGCATGGTTTTTGTCTCACTGTGGCCACTCTCTCGTCCCCAAGGGCTTTCGTGCATGAGGATTAGCCGGCAGAGTGTCATAAACTGGAGACTGCGCCTGTCTCGAAGAGGAAGTTTATTCTGTCGGTGAATAGACCTGGGCCTGAGCAGAGCCTTGGGATCCTGAATTAAAACATGAACCACACACTTATTCCGTTTCTTCTCTGCTAAATGCATGATTCCATTTTTTTTGGTACAAATGTGCATTGATTAAACGTGAGTCTCACCAGGCATTGAACGAAAACATGTGAACGTGTTATGGAAACCTACAACCTGCATGTCTTTATAAAAATATCCGTGATCTGAAAGCTGGAATGAAATGATTTATTCGTCCATCGCTGTGATGGATTGTTTCTGGGGGGTTCACGGCGAACCGTCAGAGTTGTGATAGTGATTCTTTGTCATAATGACTCGTTGGATGATTATTTTAGTCTCTGGCTTTTGGCTCTTGTGGGTAGATGGGGGACTGTTCTTGAATGATTGTCAAGGTCAACTAGCAGCTGGAAGCTGGTCGCTGTATAACTAGTGCACCGAAAGGAGTATCTCTAAGTCAGAACATCAGAACTCAATTGCTCCGCAGAATTCAGTGAAAGAAGGTCTAGTTCTGAGGGTGTTCACTTATTTTTGACTAGATAGGATTTTTTAAAAATTGAAGTATAGTTGTTTTACAGTGTTTTGTCCATTTCAGGTATACAACAAAGTGATTCAGTTATACATATGTACGTATATATATATCTGTGTATATATATATATATATATTCTTTTTTAGATTTTTTTCCATTATAGGTTATTACAAAATATTGGGTATTGTTCCCTGTGCTCTACAGTAGGTCCTTGTTGTGAATCTACTTTACATGTAGTAGTTTGTATCTCTTAATCCCAAACTCCTAATTTATTCCCCCCGCCTTCCCCTTTGGTAACCATAAGTCTGTTTTCTATGTCTGTGAGTCTCTTCCTGTTTTGTAAACAAGTTCATTTGTGTCATATTTTAGATTTCACAAATAAGTGATATCATATAATAGTTGCCTTTCTCCTTGTTGCTTATCCATCCTACATATAATAGTTTGCATCTACTAACCCCAAACTCCCAATCCACCCGTCCCCCCTTCCCCCTTGGCGACCACATGTCTGTTCTCTATATTTGTGAGTCTTTTTTTTTTTTTTTTGGTAGCTAAGGTCATTTGACATGAATTTTACATTCCATATGTGAGTGATATCGTACAGTATTGGTTTTTCTCTGACTTACTTCACTTAGTATGATCATCTCTAGGTGCATCCATGTTGCTGCAAATGGCATTATTTTATTCTTTTTTATGGCTGAATAGTATTCCGTTGTGTGTATGTGTGTGCATGTGTGTGTGTATGTATATATATATACCACAAGGAGATGGGTTCTTTTTTTGGTTTAATATGGATTGATTGGGACACCATTTCATCATTGGGTCCTTGGAGGCTGGTAGGGCCGCCAAGGAGGGTGAGGTAGTGGATGCCAGGGCTCCAGGAGCCCTTTCCCTGGAGCCACATGGGGTGGAGGACAGTGGGCTTCCAAGGTTGGCCCCCAGGGTGCACTGCCCTGTGGGAGAGTATCCGATGTGTGCCTCTCTGTCCTCAGTTCCAGACACTGTCCTGAGGGTGGAGGCCAGCAGACGGCTGCTGTGGGTTGTCCCCATGCCCTGTGGTCACCGTGCCCCTTGGGCGTGGCAAGAGTTTCCCAGAGGGTCCATCTGGTGCATCCATCTGGTCGACTCAGCCCTGCCACCCCTGGTTCACTGGTTCATTGGTCCTCATTCCATTGTGTGATTCCATTGATGTGATGTTCTCACCAGGCTGCCACTTGACCTCTGCTGGGGGGCTTTGAGGACTTGGGAAAGAACTACCCGTTTGTAGTCCCCAAATACCAGTTTGTAACCTTAGACCCATGGGTGATTCCACCCTGTTGCCTGAGATACAGAAGCTAGGACACCCTGGTTCTCCCACTCAGGACCAGAGTCCCGGGGGTGAGGGGCTCCTGCCTTGATCCAAAATGCTGATCTTTTTTTTTTTTTTTTTTTTTTTTTTTTTTGCGGTATGCGGGCCTCTCACTGTTGTGGCCACTCCCGTTGCAGAGCACAGGCTCCGTATGCGCAGGCTCAGCGGCCATGGCTCACGGGCCCAGCCGCTCCGCGGCATGTGGGATCTTCCCACACCGGGGCACGAACCCGTATCCCCTGCATCGGCAGGCGGACTCTCAACCACTGCGCCACCAGGGAAGCCCAAAATGCTGATCTTTTATGCGATGTTTGTATTAATTTTGATTTTTAAAAATCTTTCACTAGACATTATTTATCTTGCTTTCTGGTTGTTTTTTGTTTGTTTGTTTGTTTGTTTGGTGTCATCTTCAGTTTTCTGCCTGAGGGCAGTGCCCTGCTCTCTTCACCCTGATCCTGACCCTGCTTAGCAGCGAGCTTTTTTCACTGTTTACCTGTACAAACGGGATGCAGATACCCTCATTCTGGGGCGTTCGTGAGTTATGTGCCCAGCAGAACATCTGGCCACAAAATAAATTTCAAGTATCAATGTTACCCTTTAGGGCAACTAGTAATAATACCAGCACAGAGAAAGATGAGAGCACGGGGGTCTGTGGAGCCCCGGACAGGAAGGGGACCATCAGTCCATCACTCGGATGCGACGCGCAGAAACGAAATGTCCTAATGACTTGATCTGCCCCCTTTGCCATTGTTTTTTAAAAAAAAATTTTAATTGAAGTGTAGTTGATTTACAATATTGTGTTACTTTCAGGTGTACAGCGAGGTGATTCAGTTATATTGACATACATATATATGTATTTTTTCCAGATACTTTTCTCTTCTAGATTATGACGTGTGGGGTAGAGGTGAGATTTTCAGATGTTGCAGGTGCTGATGGAAATGTGTCTACATCGGATCTCTTCACTTCACATTTCTGTTTAATGAAGTATTCCCTTCCTTTCTTGGTGTGGACCAAGGGGTGTTTTTGGAAACCTCCCGGAGAGGGAGATAGAAACTCTCCCTCTGTTCCTCTCACTTCTGGTGGGAGGGACCAAGTGAATTAAGGACCTTTGTTCTTTATTTTAAAATTGAATTTAATTATTTAAAAAGATTTAAAACTTCTTTATTGATGTATAGTTGATTTACAATGTTGTGTTCGTTTCAGGTATACAGCAAAGTGATTTTATATATGTGTTATATATATCATATGTATATTATTTATATATTCTTTTTCAGATTGTTTTCCATTATAGGTTATTACAAGATATTGAATATAATTCTGTTGTACAGTAGGTCCTTGTTGTTTATCTATTTTATATACAGTAGTGTGTAGTGTTAATCCCAAATTCCTAATTTATCCCTCCCCCACTTCCCCTTAGGTAACCACAAGTTTGCTTTTTATGCCTGTGGGTCTATTTCTGTTTTGTAAATAAGTTCACTTGTGTCATTTTTTAGATTCCACATATAAGTGATATCATAGGGTATTTGTCTTTCTCTGTCTGGCTTACTTCACTTAGTATGATCATCTCTAGGTCCATCCATGTGGCTGCAAATGGCATGATTTCATTCTTTTTTATGGTTGAGTAGCATTCCATTGCGTATATGTACCACATCTTCTTTATCCATTCCTCTGTCGATAGACGTTAGGTGCTTCCATGTCTTGGCTATTGTGAATAGTGCTGCTGTGGACATTGGGGTGTATTATCTTTTTGAATTAGAGTTTTATCTGGGTATATGCCCAGGAGTGGGATTGCTGGATTATACGGTCAGCTTTCTGTTTCTTGGTTGCATTAATGGTGGAGCCTTCAAAACTAAAATAAGCACATCTTTTTCTATGCACTGCTTCCTAATGCTGTGTTTTGGGGGGTGGCACAGGCGGGGGCCAGTTCATGAAATGTTCTGCCTTTTCAGTGCATTCCTCGTCATCATATTTCCCTTGCCTTCCTTCCCCTCCCCCTCCCCCCTTTCTGATGTATCCACTTCAGTCACCTTCTCCAGTCTCCACTCTTAGGACCCAGAGTCTGATGTTCTGGATTTCATGGAATTGCATATGCATGTGTCTCTGCAATTTTGCATCTGATCTCAAAGTGTAGGGAGTATACTTTGCAAAGACCCCAGATGATGTAAGTGCTGTGTGCTTGATATGGGATCTGCTTCTTAAGTGCCTGGGGCCCTGTTCTGTCGTTCCACTGAGAAACATACATGTTATTGTTACTGTTTTGTTTTTTAAGCTTTTTAGCTAAGCCTCTTTGGGGGGGGGCAGAGATGATAGGTAGGTAGGTAGGTAGGTAGATACATAGATATAGATAGATATTGATGTACATATAGGTAGATAGATGGAGAGGTAGATGGACAGATAGATGGATGGACAGAGAGAAAAGTGATAGGTACATACATAGATTTTAGGTAGGTAGGTAGATAATAGAGATTATACATATAAGTGAAACTGTGGACAGTATATTGTGGACTTTTATTATGTCATGTTCTTCTGAAGAGTACTTAGTTTTGTTTCAAGAAGCGGACGCAGCATCACCTTGAGCTTGAAGACACCTGGTTTTGGGTTTCTGTGGGTGGATTGATTTTCATTTTGCCCTTTGTCCTAGGGCGTATTCTCTCGACCTGGGTCGTGGTCCTTACTCCTCAGGCCTGGTCATTCCGGGGGCTCTGTGGAAGGTCTCTGATGTCCGTCAAGCCCGTCTGACGGGCAGGATGAGAACTGCAGACTCTATTGCCCATCAGAGAGCAGCTGCAGAAATGGCAGCTGCTGACTTCAGACTCCCAGCTACTGCATGCCCTGGGGTCTTTGGAGCTGTGTCCCCACCCCCCTACAACGTGTAATGGGGGAGTCGGCCATGATGTGAGCAGAAATTTGTTCTGCAAACGTTGGTGTTCCACGGTTCCTTTCTTTTCTTTTACTTCTTCAGTTTTCCACCCATGCTAAGCCGCTCAGCAAGGTCGTCCCTTGCTTTCTCACCTCTGATCCCCAGAAGCTGTGGGCCATGGCAGGGGAGCTGCCCTCAGACAGCAGTGTGGATGGATATCAGTCTCACCCTTGTGATTCCTTTCCCCCAAGGACCCTTCCTCCACCAGCTTCTGCTTTTGGTGCTTCCAGCTCAGTGCCTTCAACACACATTTCTCTATTTTATCCAAAGTTCATCCTTGCCCTTAGCATAAGATTTTATCTTTCTCCAGCAAATACGCCATCACTGGTGTCCTGATGTCGATAGCACTCTATTTTTTTTGCAGTTTGTAGTTTGTATTTATGGTAGTTTGACCAAAGATAAATACTAAAATAGAATAACAGCCAGAAACTTTGATTTTTGCTGTTCTGCATTGATGACTGGATGGAAACTTAGAAGTTGGTCATTTTCCCATAAGAATACATAAAGAAGAATCTCCTAAGCAACCATAGGATTGCCTTGTTTTAAATAAAGATTTAATTAACAG
Source organism: Mesoplodon densirostris (assembly GCF_025265405.1). NCBI lineage: Eukaryota > Metazoa > Chordata > Mammalia > Artiodactyla > Ziphiidae > Mesoplodon > Mesoplodon densirostris. Next base: position 137,010,880 of record NC_082681.1, on the reverse strand, counting down.
TTATTTTTCTTCCAGTTTTATCGAGCTATAATTGACACACAGCACTGGATAAGTTGAAGATGCAGGCATAATGATTTGAGTACCTGCATCATGAAATGATGATCACAAAAAGTTTAGTAAACATCCATCATCCCGTATAGATACAAAATGAAAGCAATAGAAATTGTTTTCCTTGTGATGAGAATTCTTAGGATATACTTTCTTAACAACTTGCATCCATAACTCAGAGCAGTGTTAATTACATTTATCATGTTGTACCTTACATCCCTAGGACTTACAGCTGAGCATCTCATATATCTTAACAATCATCCAATTCCTCCACCTCTGGCGACCACAAATCTGACCTCTTTTTCGATGATGGCTCTCTTTAATTTTGCTGACTTTTTTTCTTGGCTGTCATTTGTAAGAGTGAGGTTTCTTCCGGAGCGCTGGGACTCTGTCAGGGGGATGTACTGCCCTGCCCGTATCCTGAGATGCCGTCTGCAGACAGTTTCCACTGGGGCTGTGGGTTCCTGTGTCCCTCTGACCCGTTTAAACTCATGCGTGGTGAAGCCAGAGTCTGGGACATAATAGCATCGGGTGAACACCCAGGAGGAACAGGAGGGTGAGACCAAAGGACCCTGCTTTGTCCTCCTGCGGGGCGAAAATTCTGGGCGCGCTCCAGAAGCCACCCCAGAAGGGCAAGCTCCTCCCCACTCCAGTGACATAATAAGAAATGTATGCATTTAGTCTCTGCCCCTGTCTTCTGGCACACGACACCGAAAACCCTTGGAATCTCCGAAGCCATAAGGTCTTTAGGCTAACCGGTGGCTCCTGGATGGCCTCAGGATGGAGCTCGTTGCCATGGAGACCAACCCTGACTAGAGAGTTGGAACTTTCAGGCCAGCCCCCTGACTGTCATCTGGGGAGAAGGGAGGGGCTGGGGGTTGAGTTTAATCACCGCCCCCCGACAATGATTTAATCAGTTATGCCTACTGTACTGTGGACAAAAAAGGTCACCTGTGTCGACTAAAAAAAAAAAAAAAAAAGCAGAACCTAAAAGTTGAGAATTATGTTTTATTTGGTGGAGAAAACTGAGGACTTAAGCCCAGGAGACAGCTTCTCAGATAGCTTGGAGGGACGGCTCCAAAGAAGTCCAGGAGGAGCTTGGATATATAAGAGTTATTGCAACAAAAAACCCCCGGGTAGTCTGAATGTCAAAAGATTACTGTTAATTAAAGAAATCAGGCATCTCAAGGTAATGCATTTAACGCTCTTCTTTGTATGGAAAGATACAAGAGTCTGGGCATCCTGTGTGTTCCCATCCTGAGTCCCCGCAAGGCTCACCTTCCAGGGCCAAGGCAGTGGTGGGGGGCTTGATGGCTGCAACATCCTTTGTTTGTTGATATGGCCGGTGACGAGGCGGTCAAGCCCTCGGCCACTGCAGCCGCCCCCAGCGGTGAACCCTGGGGGCACTCAGGTTGGGGAAAAACAGGATCCTGGCCCCAGGTAGCTGAGGCGCACATCAAAGGAATGATTTGGATGAGCCCAGACTCTTGCATCTTCCCATACATAGAAAAGCACTAAATTCATTCACTTGAGGCATCTTTGTTTTGTAATTAGCAATAATCTTTTGACGTTTCCAGCAAAAACTCCTTTATAACCGGCCTCCGCCCTGACCTCTTTGGAACCATTCCTCAGCGATGTGAGAGGCTGCCTCTCAGGCTTAAGTCCTCAGTAAGGTCACCGAATAAAACATAATTCTCAATCTTTAGGTTGTGCATTTTTTTTCAGTCGATAGTTTGAAGCCTCCATAAAAATCCCTGAGCTGTGGGTGCCAGCGAGCTTCCGGGCCGGTGAGCAGTTTTCCACGCACAGTTTCCGTGGGGCTCTTCCCGAGTTTTATCGTTCCATAATGAACCTGTACTCCAACAAGCACACTGTTTTTCTAAGTTCTGTGAGCCCCTCTAGCAGATTACGGAACCTAGAAATGAGATCATGGGAACCTCCGTTGCATACCTGGTCGGTGAGAAGCACAGGTGACGTGCTGGGACTGTTGGGTGGGCGTCTGAAGTGGGGGCAGTTTTGTAGGGCCGAGTCCTCAACCTGTGGCATCAGACACTCACCCCACGATAGTATCTGGACTGACTTGCATTGTAGGACACCCAGCTGGTATCTTGAAATTTGGTTGAGATTTGGTCGATGTGGTGGCCAGAGGTATTGAGAGTAACATGATGTATAAATAGAGAAGCCCCTCCCCCCAACAAACACGCTTCTTTGGACCACCTCTCAAATAAATTCCTTGTCCCCTACTCCTTGTCGGAGGGTCTGCTTTGGGGGAACGTTTTGGGGTGGGGGAGCCCCCTTCCCCCCGTGCTGTTGAAGAAGCATGCAAGAAATCTAGGAATCTCAGCCCCCAAATTAGCTCATTTTGCCTATTCTTTCCGCTGCTTCTAGTGCGTGGACGGAATGGGGTCCTCTGTGTGTGAACTTGCAGTCATGCGCAGCCTCAGTCAGAAGCTGGTTCTTTGCGACTAGAGATGATCATACGAAGTGAAGTAAGGCAGACAGAGAAAAACAAACACCGTATGATATCCCTTACATGTGGATTCTAAAATATGACATAAATGGACTTATCTATGAAACAGAAACAGACTCACAGACAGAGACAACAGACTTGTAGTTGCCAGGGGGGATGGGAGGTGGGGGAGGGATGGTCTGGGAGTTTGGGATTAGTGGATGCAAACTATTATATATATAGGATGGATGAACAACAGGGTCCTACTGTAGAGCACAGGGGACTATATTCCATGTCCTGTGATAAACCATCATGGAAAAGAATATGAAAAAAGAAGGTGATTCTTGTTTTACAGAACATTTCTTTCACCCCAAGGCATCAGGAAAAGGGTGCGGTCTGGGCCAACCCAGGTCCCGAAGAGCATGTGTTTGATACGCCCTTTGAAGGGGAGAGGAACACGTATGTGGAGGTGACACGTACGTACCCTGAGAGACAGCTATCATTATTTTATACCAACGACCCACGTGGTTTTCTCTTCTGACCACAGATAATGAGCCCCTTGATGGGTTGTCCTGCTGTGTAATTAAGTGTCCTCCAAATCTCTTCAGTTGGTCCCTAAATTTCCAGGTGGACTGTTTTATTCTATGAAAGGTGCTCAAAGGACTCCCTGGGTATTTCTACCGAGTGTGCATTCCAGACGAGCAAAGATGCAACAAAAGCAAAAAATAGTTACTGTTTCCGGTTCTGTTCACCATATCACAAGCCCTTCCCTGCAGAGAGGCAGAGATGGATGCAGTGAAAGAGCCTTTGCTATGAATCAAATGTTTCCATTGTTGAGAAAAAGGAGACGTAAACTGTTGACATCTGTTCATTTATCAGCTCGCTCCACTCAAAGCCACCTTGTTGCCGGGCGCGTGCTTTCCCATAATTTCTCAGGTTGGCCTCCGTCGTTGCACTTAAAATGCAAATCTGGGCTTCCCTGGTGGCGCAGTGGTTGAGAGTCCGCCTGCCGATGCAGGGGACACGGGTTCGTGCCCCGATCCCGGAGGATCCCACATGCCGCGGAGCGGCTGGGCCCGCGAGCCATGGCCGCGGAGCCTGTGTGTCCAGAGCCTGTGCTCCGCAACGGGAGAGGCCACAGCAGTGAGAGGCCCGCGTACAGCAAAAAAAAAAAAAAAAAAAAAAAAATGCAAATCTACTCGCTGAGGATGCTTTATGCTTATTATTCCAGTCTTGACGTTCTGGAGCCTAGAATAACAGGAGGTGCAGGGGACCATGGGGATGTGCATCTTCCCTCATTCAAGGTCATCTCAATGTCACAGAGCTGACAGGGGCACAGACAGATCCCCCCTCCTCCCTGTCATTGGTTCTCTGTTCTCCCCTACCATCACCCGATCCTTAGGCAAAGGCATGAGGAAAAAGGAAAGACCCTTTTCCCAAGATGATGCCTGTCTGGCTCGGGGTTCCATCCTCTGCTTTGCCAGCTCAGGACTCCACCTTCCTCCCGGGAAACATTCCACGAACTTGCCTGATGGATGCTTTTTCCTGAGACACCCAGGCAGGAGTGGCAGCCCACGGGGATGCCCTGGGACTGAGCCGGCGGGACAGACAGAAGCCTCGCCCCTCCTGGATTCATGGGGACCCCGCTTGAAGCCCCCTAAACAGCCAAAGTCTGTCCCAGAGAAAGAGAGGAAGCTGCCATCATGTGCATTCTCTTTCAGATGGAAGTTCTTCACACACTAGCAGCTCTTTCTTCGGATTTCTAGGAACAGGCATGAGTGGGTTTATTTCAAAGAAGAAATTTAAGTATTTTTTTTTTTGCCGGGGAACTTGTTCAAGATATAGCCAGAAAGCTCAAAAAGGAAGAAAATATCTCATTTCTTTAAGAATTAAAAAAGAGACATATTGTTTTGAATTATTTAGCATTTATTTACAAATTTGTAGTGTTTTTGATATAAAAATAAATGAAATGTGCTAGTAGTCATGGGTGAGTCGAGTATGTAAAATGTCACAGTATTAAATGAAGATATAGACAAAGAAAATATATAAAATATCACAATATTAAATGAAAATACAAAGAAAATATATAAAATGTTACTATATTAAAGCAAATATAGACAAAGACAATATATAAAATGTCACAACATTAAATGCAAATATAAAGAAAATATATAAAATGTCACAATATTAAATGCAAATATAGACAAAGAAATATAAAATGTCACAATATTAATGCAAATATAGACAAAGACAGTGTGTAAAATGTCACAACATTAAATGCAAATACAAAGAAAATATATAAAATGTCGTGATATTAAATGCAAATACAGACAGTATATAAGATGTCACAATATTAAGTACAAATATAGACAAAGACAGTATGTAAAATGTCACAACATTAAATGCAAATACAAAGAAAATATATAAAATGTCACAATATTAAATGCAAATACAAAGGCAGTAAGATGTCACAATATTAAATGCAAATATGGACAAAGACAGTATATAAAATGTCACAGTATTAAATGCAAATACAAAGAAAATATATAAAGTGTCACAATATTAAATGCAAATACAAAGGCAGTAAGATGTCACAATATTAAATGCAAATATAGACAAATAAAGACAGTATATAAAATGTCACAGTATTAAATGCAAATACAGATGAATAAAAATGATTTCATATTTACTCTGTCTTCTCCCTTCTAAACATGGTATATCAGTTCCATTGCAGAAACGGTGATGCTTTAAGAAAACCGTCTCTTATGGACTAAGTGGCCCACTAGCTTGCTATTGTTATAATGAGGACCTGGAATGATTCAGTTGCAAAAAAATGTACAGATGTTACACTGGGCAGAATGACACCCCCCACCAGAGGGATGTCCACATCCGAATCCCCAGAACATTAGAATAGGTTACCTTGTAAAGAAAAAAAGGACTTTGCGTATTTGGGGGAAGAAGCAACGTGAGATGGGAGATGACCCTTGATTATCAGGGTGGCCCCGAATGCCATCACAAGGGTCCTTATAAGAGGGACACAGGAGGGTCAGCATCAGAGAAGCAGATGTGACAATGGAAGCAGAGGTCAGAGTGGTGCTTCCACCAGCCAAGGATGCAGACGCCTCTAGAAGCTGGAGAAAACAAGGACCTGATCTCCCCTGGAGCCTCCAGAAGGTCCAGCCCTGCCCACACCTGGATTTTAGCCCCACGAGACCCACGTCAAACTCCTGACTTCCACTGAGTATAAGACACACGTGTGTTCTAAGCCACCAAGTGTGTGGTAGTTTGTTACAGCAGCCGCAGGAAACTTAACACAGAGCTACGGAAACCATAGGAGCCTGCACAGAACATCCATAAATGTGCAAAAAGATGAAATTCGAGAACAGGTTTGCTAAAACGACTGTTAAAATGGCTTGTTTTACTCTTCAGCTTGGAGATCCTGCATGCCTTCAAAAGCACTTTTGTTGATGCTAATCACAGTGATTTCCCAATAACGAGAGAAAGAACAGGACAAGACAAGAAAGTCCACCAACACGGTGCGTGCAGGAGTGTCCTAGGGTGGCCAGAACAAATAACCCAAACCAGGAAGCTTTAAACTACAGGCATCCATCCTCCCCCAGTCCTGGGGACCAGACGTCTGAGGTCAAGGTGTCCCAGGGCCACGCTCCCTCCAGAAGCTCCAGGGGAGGGTCCTTCCCGCCTCTTCCAGCTTCTGGGGGCTCCAGGCGTCCCTGGGCTTATGGCCCCATGCCTTCCGTCTCTGCCTCTGTCTTCCCCGGGCTTCTCCTCTGTGTCTTTGTCTCTCCTCTTCTGTCTCTTAGAAGGACCCTGTCATTGGATGTAGGGCCACCCTCATCCAGGAGGACCTTCACTGCATCACATCAGCAAAGACCCTGTTTCCAAAGGAGGTCCCATTTACATGTGTGGGGGTTAGGATGTGGGCATATTTGGGGGGCACCACCTTTGTCTGGAAAGATAAGAGTCGTTTCTCTCAAGTCCTCCGGCCAACACCTCCCATCCCTCCCCGGAGTTCATCTTCCCGTTCTTTCCTTCGCGAGTGGCTCAGAGCTGCCCTTGCACAGCGAGGTGGACAGCAAGGTCCCTGCTGGCCGCTGCCCAGCTCGGCCTTCTCAGGACCACATCCTGCTCACCAGCTGCTGCCATCTCCTCTGTGTGCTCAGAGCAGGCGCCGATGTTTCTTCCGAGGCTGACCAAGGGCTGTGTTGGTTGAGTGTTTGGGAGAATCACGCGCGCTGAGCTGATGCAGGGCACTGGCTTTGGGGAGAAAGTCAATATTTGTTCATAAATTGTTACCCTTTAGGAGTCCCTGGTTGTCGCTGCCTTTCGCGCATGCTTCCCGGGCGCCTGGAACTCTGCTTGGCGTCCTGCGTGAATCCTGGTGTGATCTTTACAAAAATGCCGGGGACTTGTCTTTCCCTTTCAGGAGGGTCCAGGAACCACCTCTGACAAGGCACATATCCCAGACCGTTTTGTCTTCGAAACTCACACTCAGGGTCTCCCTTGACGCCTTCTAAAGGGGCCGGAGACCAGGAGAAGATGGGGGCCAGTGCGGGAGGGTGACTGAGGACCGCGAGGTGTAGGGCGGCAGGCAAGGGGCAGAAACAGCTCTGCATGTTTTGTAGGTTTTCTGAGGTGACATGCTCTCATGGTGGGGCTACTGGGGCTGAATTGTGTTCCCCGCCCAAATCCATATATTGAAGTCCTAACCTCCAGGACCTCAGAATGTGGCTGTATTTGCAGATGGGGTCTTTAAAGAGGGGATTGAGTTAAAATTAGGGTGGGACCTGATCCCATAGGACTGGTGTCCTTATAAGAAGAGATTAGGACACACACACGCAGACGGATGACCCCGTGAGGACACAGGGAAGACACAGCCGTCTACACGCCCGGGAGACAGGCCTCAGGAGGAACCAGCCCTGCAGACACCTTGATTTTGAATTTCCAGCCTCCAGGACTGGGAGACATAAATGTCTATTATTTAAGCCTGCCCACTCTGGGGTACTTCGTTATGGTGGCCCCCAGGGAAGTCATATACTCCTTTAAAGCCCTGTACCAAAGCTCAGTTGGAGATTTTGAGGGTGTGGTTGGCAGTCGGGACCTCAATTATTTTATATTTCTATTTAAAGGTGCTCATTGGCAGGGACCCCACTCTCCCTTAAGTGAATGTCATCAATTTCAAGCACGTGTCTTTAAGCTACGAATTTCTTGACTAAGGATATAAAAAGTTCTAGGCATTTTTATGAGGCTGGTTTAATTAAACATTCATGTTCCCCCTGACGTTTTAGTAGAAAAGAATTAAAATATGGGGCATTACAATTGTTAACAACTTGGGATTTTGAGGAGGAATGTTTTCTTCATACGTACTATTGACCTCTGTTGGGTTTAGCGACTAATTGTATTTTTTTTAATTTTTAAAATTATTTTCTTTATTTTTTAACATCTTTATTAGAATATAATTGCTTTACAATGATGTGTCAGTTTCTGCTTTATAACAAAGTGAATCAGTTATATGTATGTCCCCATATATCTTCCCTCTTGCATCTCCCTCCCTCCCACCCTCCCTATGTGACTCTTGTCTTTTTATCATGGAACTGTGATGGGGAATTCTTTGGAAACACATTGATTACCTTGGATTTTATGTCCTATGTGGAGTGGAATATTTTTATTGCCCCAAAACCCCATAGAAGCCAGTGATTGAATTTTCATAGCCCTCTCCTGGTACAAAGCTACCCTTGAAAATTCTTGATCAAGAGCCCGTTAATTTCTTTTTCTTTTTTATTATTGTAGTTGATTTACAATGTTGTGTTAATTTCTGCTGTACAGCAGAGTGACTCAGTTATACATATATATATATACACATTCCCTTTTATATTCTTTTCCATTATGATTTATCTCAGGATATTGAATACAGTTCCCTGTGCTATATAGTAGGACCTTGTTGTCTATCCATCCTATATATAATAGTTTGCATCTGCTAATCCCAACCTCCCAATCCATTCCTCCTCTCTCCTCCCCGCTTGAAAGCCACAAGTCTGTCCTCTATGTCTGTGAGTCTGTTTCTGTTGTGTAGCTAAGTTCATTTGTGTCATATTTTATTTACTTTTTTTAAGAATTTATTTTTTGGCTGTATTCGGTCTTCATTACTGCCCGTGGGCTTTCACTGGTTGTGGCGAGCGGGGGCTACTGTTTGTTGTGGTGCACGGGCTTCTCATTGCAGTGGCTTCTCTTGTTGTGGAGCACGGGTTCTAGGCGCACGGGCTTCAGTAGTTGTGGTGCGTGAGCTCAGTAGTTCTGGCTCGGGGGCTCTAGAGAGCAGGCAGTTAAACACGCATATGGCTGCGGGGCAGCTTTAATACGGATTGTAGGGCTTTTTACCCGTGTCTTTGCAGCCCTGGAAATAGATTGTGTTGTTGGAAACCTTGAGTCGCCGTCTGCCAGTCAGGCAGCTGAGACCTCCCGAGCTGCTCTGGGGAGTGCGGCCAGCTCCGCTGCTTCTGTTTCCCTCCTGGAAATGTCAGATTTGGAGGCTCCGCTTCTTTGTCAGGGGCAGTTGAGGCGTCTGTCGGATGGCATCTCTTCCCGCTGTGCAGACACGCTTCTCTGTTCCCGAAGGTCGTGGTGAGCCTCGCCCCGGTCCAAGGGTCACCCCGTGATGCCAGCCGACAGGCCGCCCCCCCGTGTCAGGGCTGGGGGACCCGGCTTTCAGACCGGTGGCAGTTCCACGCTGCCAAGGAAGAATTTGGACATCGCCAAATCTTAAGGTCATAGCACATGGGCGCCTCCAGTTTAGTTTTAATGATGTCTTTGGGCAAAAGCAACGGGTAGAAATATGTGACAGGTATAAATTTAGTCACTGCATCTATATCGAAGAGTGACATTTCCTGCAGTATTTTGGGGAGGGGGCAACCCCCAACCTCGTGTCACAATATCCTACATAAGAGTATAGAATTTACCAACTGCCACAACAGATGCGTGGAGTGTGTGTGTGTGTGTGTAGTGTGTCTGCCCTGGTGATAAATGCTATTGTTGGCATCAGCTGGGTTGTTTACGAGTTTTAAAGTTCACAAATCGTGTCAAGAGGGATCTCAGTCAAATGCCGATGCTTTATGTGGCCATTTCTCTGAGCTTCTGTCAGAACAGGTGACATCGGGGGACCAGGAGGGGGTCTCAAGGCTGGGTGGCTGTTGTTGGGTGGTGGCTGCAGAATAAGCCTCGATGCTTCATCCGCCTCTGCTCTGCGTGCTGCCAGCCCAGCCACTCTGGTCCCCCCGCCGAGTGGACCCAGCACCGAGTGCAGAGTGCAGTCCACTGGAGGAAATGCAGCGCGGGTGGGCTTTCTTCTCGGGACCACGTAGAAGTCAGACGAGCTGTCACTGCGGCAGTGGATGGAGAAGGAGGGACGGGGCCAAGCCCCCTCGCTTATGGATCACACTGGTCTCTGGTTTCATTTATTTAAGTGCCCACTAGGGTCATCTTATCCTTGGATGCAGGAGCTGTCCTTCCTTTATTTCACAAACCAGTGATAACCCATTGGTGGGAGCTGCCTGGAGGGCTCTTTTGTGTCTTGTTAGCAGCATCCAACACGTGCAGAAAATGTCCTCGGGTCCTAGGAGCACATACAGTTATGGGTGGAAATTAGCTGGACGTGGGGGAAATCGTATTCCGTCTCGGCATCTGCACTTGGGAGGACTTAGACCGACATACCCCCTTTTTTAAAGTTCCGCTGTGCAAACTGTCCTCGTGAACATGAGGGAGCCCTCATTTAACTGGGGTCAGAGCCACCGAGATGGGATATTATTTTCTGTCTTCTGTCCACAGACAGGAGCGACCCACAAACACAGCAGCTCCCAGACAGAGACCAGAGCTGACCAACTCCGTCTGTGGTCCTCCTCACGCCAGTGGAAGGTCCCTGCCGCCACCCTGCTCTGACTGCTACCCACTGACGGTTTGGGCCATCTTTGTGCTTTATATAAATACATCATAATTGTTTTTCTTCTTGGGGTGGTGGAAGCTGGCTTCCACTGGTCAGCGTTGCTTTTCTGAGATTCCTGCATGTCTCTGCGTGTCACCGTAGCTGGTTTGTTGTCACCGTTGGTGATGGGGATTCCTGATTGATTTATCCACCCTGCTGCTGCGGGGCGTTTAGGAATTCTCCCACCTGGTGAAAGGGTGACTGGGGCAGCTCGCGGGGCTCTGGTCCCTGCCCTTGGCTGTGCTTGGGCTGGTGTTTCTGTGGGGCGTCCACCCAGAGGTGGGGTTGCCTGGTTGTGGGGTGGGCGTCCCTTCCTGTCCAGATGGGGGGGGACCATGTTGAGAAGGATGATGGGGAAAGAGAAAATGATCGGTCGGGAACACTCCCATCCTGTTCCCCGGTGCCCCTCCCCAAACCCAGCCTCAGTACCCATACGACACACTTGAGGGGGGCAGGAAGCAGAGGTCCCCTTGCCCAAAGTCACACATACAGGAACCCGAGACCCGCTCCTGGTCCCCGGGGTCACCTGTTCTAAGAGAAGCTCAGATGGATGCCCACGTAAAGGATCGGCATTTGATTGAGATCCCTTTCGACACGATTTTGTGCATTTTGAAACTGGTAGAATTCCATCAGGTCATCTGAAAGGGCTGGGGGCTTCCCCAAGGAGGATACAGTCCAGCCGAAGGGCATGAAGAGTGGATAGGAACTGAGCCCCACAAGGCAAATCAGGACCCGGGCAGAGGCCGCCGGTGCTGAGCTGGACTCCAGTCCCCGGATCCTGATGCCTGGCGCAGCCCAGTCCTGCTGCAGGAGAGGCTGGCAGCACGGCTGCCGTGTGGAGGGCGACAGGTGACATGGCAAGCACCAGGGCACGGAGCGGTGGCTCAGGGCACCACCTGCCATCAGTACGATTTCATGTTTAGTAGAGCAGTCGGCACAATGGAATCTTTGTTTTTTTAATTTATTGTATTTATTTATGTTTGGCTGCGTTGGGTCTTCGTTGCTGTGCACAGGCTTTCTCTAGTTGCGGTGAGCGGGGACTCCTCTTCATTGCGGTGCACGGGCTTCTCACTGCGGTGGCTTCTCCTGTTGCGGAGCGCGGGCTCTAGGCACGCGGGCTTCAGTAGTTGTGGCACGTGGGCTCAGTAGTTGTGGCTCGCGGGCTCTAGAGCACAGGCTCAGTAGTTGTGGCACACAGGTTTAGTTGCTCCGCGGCATGTGGGATCTTCCCAGACCAGGGCTCGAACCCGTGTCCCCTGCATTGGCAGGCAGATTCTTAACCACTGTGCCACCAGGGAAGTCCCCACAATGGAATCTTAAAAGATGGGTATGTTCCACGGGTCCTGCGAGAAGCAGACAGCACAACGGGGTTAACTGTGGAAGGGGTACGTTTGGGAGAACGGGGAGGGGCCTACAGGGGGGTGCCTGGGGAGCCATCATGTGGGTCTGAACCTGGGAAGAGTCATCGGGAAGAGGAAATGATTGCTCAGAAGCTCTCGCCTTGGAGCTGGGACAGGAAGGTCAGTTCAGCAGGGCTGTTTGTGGACAAGCTGCCAAGGTTTCCATGCGGCCCCAGAGCCAAGGTCGAGAGCGTCCTGCTTCTCCCAGGAACACATCTGCCTTCTGGTCCCTACTTACCGGGTCAGGGGGAGCAGCCGTGGGAGGTGTGGCCTCCAGGGACAGTGCCTGGATGCATGGCCACCCGCTGTCTGAGATCTGAGAAGAATCTTCTAGAGACACAGCCCTGTCGCATTTTTTCATTCAAAAATAACCCTTTTTCTTCTATTGCTAAAAAACAAATGTTCTCCCCTTACACCTGTCTTCCGCAGCCTACGCTCAAGAGAATAAGAATGAGAAACGGTGAGCAAATGCTGCTGGAAAAGTGGTGCTGATAGACTTGCTTGTTGTGTTTGTGAGCAGTTCGGCAAACACATGAAGAAGAGTCATAATGCACACGGGTTTGAGGGAATGAGGAAAAAGTATTCTCCGTTCAGGATGGAATTTCGGTGAAATTAAAAACGCACGAATCCATTGAGTCCTAGTTCAATTGCTAAGACTCTGGCCGACAGCTGGAAGACACACAGACACACACATGCACAGACACAACCACACACACACACACAAACACAATCGTGTAAAGGGATCTTGCAAAAAAGGATTTATTTGTAAATCATCGGAAACAAGTCAGAATCCCATGTACAGGGTGCTGGTTCAGGAGAAGATCTGGTTCTTGATTGCAGGCCCCAGAAATGGAATTTGTAGGGTTGGGGGCCCTGCCTGCGGGGTGGTTATTCTTGAGTCTTAATCATATGGGGAAAGGGGTTCTTTGCAAAAAGCCGTTTCCCGAGCACAGAAAAGTGGAGGACGTTCAAACCTTCCGTGTTTCTAGGCACCGGGCCCTCAGGCAAAGTTCTTCCATGTAAGAGGCAAGGTGTTGATATCATTCAGGGAGCCTTTTTACCAAAAGAACAGAAAATTAAAGACACAAATTTTGGGATGAAAGGGAATTTCTCTTTAGAATAAAATAAGACACTTCAGATTTTGAAAAGCTGACGACTATTCCCAAGCATCCAGAAAGGTACTGTTTTTATTAAACAGCTGCTCGATACCGTCATTGTTTCCCTACCATTTCTGGTGGCGTGCGCTTTGATCTTCTCTGTGGGAAAACACATTTGATCTATAGACAGTCATTCCTCCAGCCACGCTGATCATTTGTTTATGACGTGAGAGTTTAGAAATGTTCCTTCAGGGGCTTCCCTGGTGGCACAGTGGTTAAAAATCCACTGGCCAATGCAGGGGACATGGGTTCGAGCCCTGGTCTGGGAAGATCCCACATGCCGCGGAGCAGCTAAGCCTGTGTGCCACAACTACTGAGCCTGTGCTCTAGAGCCCGGGAGCCACAACTACTGAGCCCACGTGCCACAACTACGGAGCCTGTGTTCTAGAGCCATTGTGCCACAACTACTGAAGCCCGTGCGCCTAGAGCCCATGCTCTGCAACAAGAGAAGCCACCGCAATGAGAGGCCTGCGCACCGCAACAAAGAGTAGCCCCCGCTCGCCGCAGCCAGAGAAAACCCGTGCACAGCAATGAAGACCCAATGCAACCAAAAATAAATTAACAAATAAATTTTTAAAAAATGTTCCTTCAAGTATCACCATTCCTTATTGACTGTGTGTGGCCACTGTCTTAGGATTGTTGTCACTGTTGGGAAGGTCTCCATCCATTTTCTCTTCTACAAGAACTGTAAGGTGTCAGAAATGTTCCTCCATGACGGCTTTGAACTGGCACCTCTCGTTAACGTGTGTGCTCTCCACATGCCCTGTGTGGCGGTTTACATGCATCTCACCTTCTTTTTTTTTTTGCGGTACGTGGGCCTCTCACTGTTGTGGCCTCTCCCGTTGTGGAGCACAGGCTCCGGACACGCAGGCTCAGCGGCCATGGCTCACGGGCCCAGCCGCTCCGCGGCATGTGGGATTTTCCTGGACCGGGGCACGAACCCGTGTCCCGTGCATCGGCAGGTGGACTCTCAACCACTGTGCCACCAGGGAAGCCCTCACCTTCTTTACAGAGATGTCCATAATGTGTGTGAAATCAGCGAGAGACAGAATCCTTTTCCCAATGTAATTATACGACCCATTCTTCATTTACCAGGTCATCAAACAACCCAAGGGCCTATGAGTGACGTCTACTTTATTTTTTCCTGTTGTTTTTCATTTTTTAAGAATTGAAGTATAATTTACAATGTTGTCACTACTTTATTTTTCATATGCATTTTATTTAAAAAATTTTTTCTTGAGTGATTCTTTAAATTCCGTAGTGCTTTACAGTTTTCAGAAGTTTCATACACATGCTTTCATATAATCCTTTAATAACCCTTTTTTAAAAATCCCCTACCCCTAGGTTGTCCCTCCCCCCTTCCCTCTCCCCACTGGTCACCACTAGTTCTCTCTGTATCTGTGAGCCTGCTTCTTTTTTGTTATATTCACTATTTTGTTAATTTTTTAGATTCCACATATAAGTGATATCAAACAGTATTTGTCTTCATCTGAAATGACGTCTGCTTTAAAAATGATCTTTCATAGAAGTGAGTTAGTTCCTCCTTTTTGTAAGACAGGAACCATTTAGTTACAGTTGATTCTCAATGCCAGAGCAATTTGGTTGGTTCATCTTTATCACTTTTCTTTTGTCCTCATTTTTCCCCTTAAACTGAATTTACTCTCAGTTCTTCTGTAAATAAATCTCAAGTTGTTCAAAGAAGGTGGCTTCCCTACGTGTAAATCAGAAGTCTGTCACTTCTTTTTTTTAAAATGATAACTCACTTTTTTGAATTAATTTTCTTTATTTTTGGCTGCATTGGGTCTTCATTGCTGTGCGTGGGCTTTCTCTTGTAGAGGCAAGCGCGGGCTTCTCATTGCGGTGCATGGGCTTCTCATTGTGGTGGCTTCTCATGTTGCAGAGCACGGGCTTGAGGCGCATGGGCTTCCGTAGTTGTGGCCCGCAGGCTCAGTAGTTGTGGCACACGGGCTCAGTAGTTGTGGCTCGCAGGTTCTAGGTGCGTGGGTGTCAGTAGTTGGGGCTTGCAGGCTCTAGGCACGTGGGCTCAGTAGTTGTGGCGGTTCGTGGGCTCTAGAGCGCAGGCTCAGTAGTTGTGGTGGCTCTCAGGCTCTAGAGTGCAGGCTCAGTAGTTGTGGCACGCGGGCTCAGTAGTTGTGGCTCGCAGGTTCTAGGTGCGTGGGTGTCAGTAGTTGGGGCTTGCAGGCTCTAGGCACGTGGGCTCAGTAGTTGTGGTGGTTCGTGGGCTCTAGAGCGCAGGCTCAGTAGTTGTGGTGGCTCTCAGGCTCTAGAGTGCAGGCTCAGTAGTTGTGGCACACAGGCTTAGTTGCTTCGTGGCATGTGGGATTTTCCTGGACTAGAGTTCGAACCCATGTCCCCTGCACTGGCAGGTGGATTCTTAACCCCTGTGCCACCAGGGAAGTCCTCTTCTGGGGGTCTTGAGTGTCTGTAATTGAGATCAGTCACATATGTACTGTTTGCTGAGTGACAGACCCCACCCCGCCAAATAACTCTTTGCCTAGTGAAAGGCCACCCCCCACCCCGAAATAACTGCACACGAGACACCCAGGCTCAGGGGAGCTCCTGTGGTTGCCATAACCTCCCATGGATGTTGTCACGTCATTGCTGGGGGAATTAAGCATGTCCCGCAGTACTGCAGGGGGAGAAGACCCTCAGCGCTTGCGTCTGGGTCCCCCTGGACCTCACCCCATGCACACTTTCTCTTTGTTGACTTTGCTGTGCCTCCTGTGACCGTAACAAACCATAACCACGAGTATAACAACCTTTGGGTCCAATGCGTCCCTCTAGTGGATCATGGAGCCTGAGGGTGGTCTGGAGCACCCCCAACCTAGTAGGGTAAATGTGAGTTTGAGTCAGATCAGAGAGCATGGAGGAGGACATCAGTGGCATGACCTTCTGTGTCCCCAGAAGAGCCAGGGCTGGAACTCTTTAAGCTTTGAGGAAAGGAAGCTAGTTTGAAATCACTGTTCCTCCAAGGAATATTTATGCCTGTTCCACGAATAAGAAAACAAAGGTACTGGAAGGCCACACAGCCAGAACAAGGCAGGCTTGGGCTGTAAGTCCAGTGGATGCCTGAGACCAGATTCTTATGCCTTCCTACTAGTTACGCGTTCCTGGGTGGCTGTGCCCACCACCCATCCAGGTGGCGGGATTCTGGGTCTTGGATGTTAAATCTCAACCTTTCTTGAGCCTGGGGGGTTGACTGGATACGGGGTCCCTGCTCTGACTCTGGTGCTAGGTCCCAAATCCTCATGGTTTTTAGTGTCTGGGAGTCCTGGGTGAAGGTAGATACATTCAAATGGGCTTCTCTTGGAAGCACAGGGGGTAGGTCAGCGCTGGGGAGTTCATTCCGTCAGTTCAGTGGGAGACCAGGAGTTGGTGGAGAAAGGTCCACAGCCTCTCCATCCTTCTGAGGGCTGTGCTCCCCCAGTGGGTCCCCAGCAAGATGGAACACCCATTGCTCATAAGAGTAGCCGGCACCCCTAGCACACCTGCTATTGGAGCTTCTATTTCCCCTGTATGGCTCCCCCTACTCCGTCATTTCTGCTTCCTGCAATCACATCCCAAAAAACTTACTGGCCTCCGAGTGAGTTCCCATTTCTGTTTTTGAGGGACCCCAATCTAGGACGTGTTTCCCAAAATGTTATGTTCAAGTCCTAACCCTTGGTGAGCTGTGAATGGGACCTTGTTTGGAAATAGGATCATTGCAGCTGTAATTTGCCAAGTTAAGGTGAGGTCATAACACTATTATATCTATATTATGTGTGTAGTATTGAATACAGCAAATGAGAAATGATGGGGTATTCCAATTAGGCCATATTGTGTGCTTATGGGGATCAAGATTCTCGGGGTAGAAAAGCAGAAAGATGTAATCTAGAAAAAGTTTGGTAAAAGCACACAGTACTATATTTGAATTGGAAATACCGGAATACGCTCATGAGGTGACGTATACTAAAAAACAAAAGATGAAGCCATAATGGAGTAGGGTGGATTTTAATCCAGTGATGGGTGTCCTTGGAAGAAGAGAAGACACACAGAGATACACACAGGAGAAGCCATGTGAGGATGGAGATGATGCTTCTACAAGCCAAGGAGGACTGAGGACCTCCAGCAGACACCATGAGCTGGAAGAGAGGCTGGAACAGTCTCCCCTGGAGTCTCCAAGAGGAAAAAACCCTGACAACCCCTCGACTTCAGACTTCTGGTCTCCAGAACTGGTAGAAGCTGAATGAATCTCTTATTTTGAGCCCCCTCACTTATGATAATTTGTTCCAGCCAGCCTAGGAGACTAATACAAGTGCCAGTCAAAGGTGAACTATTAAAGCCATGATGCTAAGGAGGGACATTTGTGGCCACTTGTAGGGTTCAGTGGAGAGACTTGGGTCAGTCTTCAAGGCTTGTTTCAAAGGAACAGGAGGGCTTGATGCACCTTGTGTAGAGAATGTTCTCTCCACAGAGGACAGCCCAGGAGAAAACGCAAAATAACACAGGAATGTTTACCTTAATTCAGCTACATATGGGGTTTCAGTAATAGTTGGATCTTTCTGAATACTGCACTAAAGCAACTTCCTTTAATGAGTATGTTCAGAGTTGCCAAGGCCGAGAGCTGTAGCAGATCACATCTTGGTGTCTTTGCTATAGCTCCGTGGTGCTGTGAATGCTTTTGGATAGAAGAGGTCTTGTCAAGAGAGGTTGACCTTGAACCGCCCACAGTGTCGGTGGGAATGTAAGTTGGTGCACCCACTACGGAGAACAGGATGGAGGTTCCTTAAAAAACTAAAGATAGAGCTACCCTATGATCCAGCAATCCCACTCCTGGGCGTGTATCTGAACAAGACTATAATTCAAAAAGAGACATGCACCCCTATGTTCATAGCAGCACTAGTTCCAAGAGCCAGGACATAGAAGCCACCTAAATGTCCATCTGCAGATGAATGGACAAAGAAGGTGTGGTATGTATATATGATGGAATGCTACTCAGCCATAAAGAAGAATGAAATAATGCCATTGGCAGCAACATGGATGGACCTAGAGATGATCATACTAAGTGAAGTAAAGCAGACAGAAAAAGACAAATATCAAATGATATCATTTATACATGGAATCTAAAATATGATACAAATGAACTTTACCTACAGAACAGAAACAGACTCACAGGCAGAGAACACACGTGTGGTTACCAAAGGGAAAAGGAGGGGAGAGGGATGAATTAGGAGTTAGAGATTAACAGATACAGACGACTATGTATAAAATAGATAAACAGCAAGGACCTCCTGTAGAGCACGGGGAACTATATTCAGTACCTTGCAATAACCTATAATGGAAAAGAATGTGAAAAAGAATATGTATGTATACATATAAATGAATCACTTTGCTATACACCTGAAAGTAACACAACGCTGTAAATCAACTATCCCAACCCTATTTCAATAAAAGTTTTTTTTTTTTTTTTGCTGTACACGGGCCTCTCACTGCTGTGGCCTCTCCCTTTGTGGAGCACAGGCTCCGGACGCACAGGCTCAGCGGCCATGGCTCACGGGCCCAGCCACTCCACGGCATGTGGGATCTTCCTGGACCGGGGCACGAACCCGTGTCCCCTGCATCGGCAGGCGGACTCTCAACCGCTGCACCACCAGGGAAGCCCCTTAATAAAAGTTTTAAAGATAAAAGAGGTTGCCATTCAGTGAATAGGGTTTGCAATACACCTGCACATCTGCTTTCCATAATGATTCCTTGTTCACTCAGAAACAATTGTTAATGACTCCATTGATGCCAGGTCTTTAATTACTTGGGGAACCACTTAAAAAGCCATTGTAGTAGAAAACGTTTGCTGTGCTGGAAACTCAGTGAAGTTAATCCATCGCCGTGCATGAATATATTTCACCCAACGCTCTTAACACTGGTTATAAAAGCTCCTGTCAAGGTTTTTGTCCCAAGGACATTCTGATCAACCTTTCTGCAGGCATGTGTCAGCTTGAAATACTTGAGAATCCACAGAAGTGCTTCCAAACTATGAAGTCGGGGCATTGCTTAGCATAATGAAGAGCGCCATCGTTTACGATGCAGTTTCTAACCCCCAGCGGCGCCTGCGTGATTTATGGAAACAATTCCGAAGTGTGCCATGGAGGGCTTCAGCTAGAACGTAAATGATCATAAAGCAGGCGAAATGGTAGATGCCTGACGAAGGTCGTATTTACACAGGTGATGGGGCTGCTGGATTCGCTAAGGGTTCTTTCATTTTTTTGTTCTTTTGTCTCTTTGATGAAGCAATTTATTTTGCCTTCACAGAATGAGGTCAATATTTTCTAAATAATATAATACAATTTCCCCCCATTTTACAATCAGTGGA
Organism: Mesoplodon densirostris; assembly: GCF_025265405.1. NCBI lineage: Eukaryota > Metazoa > Chordata > Mammalia > Artiodactyla > Ziphiidae > Mesoplodon > Mesoplodon densirostris. The sequence goes on along the minus strand of NC_082681.1, from coordinate 136,991,466 downwards.
AAACCTTGATAAATGACCTTGAAGCGCAGAAGTGAATAGGACATGTCCCCATCTACACATGGGCTCATCAAAGTGGAGGAACACTTTTTGCTTCCAGATAGAGCTTATGTCATGGGATCCTGAGCTTGTTTTTGATCCCCAGTGCTATATCATCTCCCTGCTGACACTAGCCCTACAAGAATGCTAATTAGTCCTGTCTCCAAAAGCCATAAAACGATTCCACGTTGCTAACTAACCACATCTCTGCTTTGGTGGCCTTGGAGCGATTAACTGTGCCGACATTCATGGAGTATCGTCAACCAGGGAAGCTTACCGAAGCCTTGGTGTCCAGCCTTTTTATTGGGGGGTTGGTTATGTAGAAATGGTTGTCCAGCCACATAGCTGACCTTAGCCTCCAGCCCCTCCAGAGATCAAGCTGAGACCACATCACCCAGGGCCCCCACCATATATCACATTGTAGATTAGACTCTCTGCAGTGACCCAAGGCCCCCATGGAAACAATGACGCTCGCATCAAGCAGGGCATCCCAAGGGCTCAGAGGTGACCTTCCAAGAGGTGGGGGAGAAAGTAAACGTTTTGGGGGGGCGAAGTCAAGTCTTTAGTGCATACCCCTCTTTCAGAAGCTCTTCTAAGCCTAATTCTGCAGAATATACTCCATGCTGGAGAGAACGCTCAAAATGACATCATTCAAGCCGGCACCTCCTGACGTGAGAGAGGGAGTGACTGCGGCAGACCCCCACTACAAGACGATGCATGGTTTGCAGTGTGTTCTGGGTTGAATTGTCCCCCCAAAAAGATACATTGAAGTCCTAACCCCCAGTATCTCCAAATTTGGAAATAGAGTCATTGCAGATGTCATTTGTTAAGAGGAGGTCCTACTAGAGTAGGGTTGGCCCCTAATCCAGTTAGGACCCTTGTCCATATAAAAGGGGGAAATCTGGACACAGACAGGGAGAAGGTGGCCATGTCACAAGGGAGGTAGAGAGGGGAGGGATGTATCTACATGTTAAGGAAATCCAAGGATTGCCTGGGGCCACCAGAAGCTGGAAGAGAAGAAAGGACCTTCCCCCAGACCCTGATGACACGTTATAGACTTGAGTGCTCCAGGACTGTGAGACAATAAATGTCCTGTTGTTCTAAGCCACCCAGTTTGTAGAGCTTTGCTACACCCACCCTAGGGTGCTCATGCAAGGTGGTTTGTTGACATGGACCTATATATCCACCATTGAAGGTGGGGGGACCAGAGGTGCCCACATTGGGCAGATTTCAGACATTTGCCCGCACAGCATGAGCCATGGTCCTCCACTGCTGTTCTGTGAGACCAAGAAATCCTGGGCTCCTGACACCCTAAACCTTCTGGTGGTGAGCCGTCCTATACGTGCAGCCATAATGGAACAAATGCTGGAGACTAGGGTACCCCTTCCCTTAGGGACCTTCCATCCTATCCATCAAATATGGCAGAGTCAGAACCTCACACGGGTCTAAGCAGGTTCAGGGGAAGACCCCGTAGGCGTCTGGTATTGAGTTACATTTATACTGAAGCTCTCCCTTAATCAGTGAGTCCATACAGACACAAGTGATGGAACTGTCCCCGGATAGAGTGTTCTCTGTGACCACCCAGAGACACCATTTCCGGCTCTGTCAGGAGGAAAAAAAAGAGGCACTGGGAACTTGAACTGGGCTCTGGAGTTCTTCCACGTGGTGGCGTTTATGTATCACAAAGTGCTGATGCATTGAGTGTAACGGACACGTAAGCATCCCATCCTGAGGCCCGGCATTCAAAATACCACCTCTGGAGAGTCCAACCATTAAGTAAAAAACTAAACAGTCAGAAAGGTCACTGCGTCAACACTCTGAAGTCAGCCACCCGCCAGAGGCAGAATGAACCTTTGAGCAGAGAGTTTTCTCTGTGAGTGTTGACCAGCGTTGTTCCCCGGGCTGGCATCGATGGGGAGTTCTGAGTGGACGGCGGGGCCACACTCCCTGTGGCGGCGTGGCACTCGGATGACTCGTAGCCGGGCTGATTTCAGGAGGCGCTGCTGCCTTAAGGGTTCATTGAACACAGGAAATGTGTCAGCACCAATAATTCTATCAACTGCAGGGTTGTCTATTTGCAGCAACGTGGATGGACCTGGAGATGATCATCCTAAGTGAAGTAAGCCAGACAGAGAAAGACAAATACCATATATCCCTTATACGTGGAATCTAAAAACATGATACAAATGAATCTGTATACGAAATGGAAACAGACTCACAGATTTCAAAAACAAATTATGGTTACCAAAGGGGAAAGGGGGAGAGATGAATTCGGAGATTGGGATTAACATACACACGACTATATATAAACTAGATAACTAATAAGGACCTACTGTAGAGCACAAGGAACGACACCCAATACTCTGTAATAACCTATATGGGAAAAGAATCTGAAAAAGAATGAATACATGGGTATGTATAACTGATTCACTTTGCCGTACACCTGAAACTAACACAACATTGTTAATCAACTATACTCCAATATATAATAAAAATTAAAGAAAAACTGTAAAGCTGTGTGATTTTCCTGAACAGCATCTGGTTTGAACAAGCTGTAGGACCTTGGGTCAGGGTGGGGCGCGGGAAGCCTTGGACCTCTCCGAGCTTTGGTTTCTCACCTGTACAAGGATTGGATGATGATCCCCATTGAATCGTTCCAAGGAGGCAAAGCTTACACGAGTGCTTTGTCAACTTGAACACGCTTTACCCGTGTGAGTTACGCCATCGTAGGACTCATTACCTGAGTCAGCGCTTCCAAAAGGGTTCAAGTGCCTTTGACCTAAGACACACCTCCGTGAGAAGTTCAGATGTATGAACTTTTCCTTCACGCACGCCACGTCATAGGCAGGATTGAAAATGAACTATGCATTTTGTCAAAATGAGTCGCAATTACTTCTTTGCAATAGGAGACATGAAAGGTGGATTTTCAGAAATGTCCCATCTCATTGCACAGACTTTGTTAACAAAGGTGTTACTGTTTTCTGTGCTTTGTTTACTGACAGTGAAAGAAGAAAAGTGAGGGGGGGTGTGTTATAAAAAGAAAGTAAAACAGGAAATCCTGAGAACACCTGTTTTCATGAGATAAGAACTCTGTTCTTGCTCTGGAAGCATAATCATCGTCATCATTATCCTCATATGAATGAAAACAAGAGAGGGAGGCAGCTCATTCTCATTGAAATTCCTGAGATCTTCATTCTTTCCTGGTACTTGGTTGGAAAAAAAAAAGAGTAACTTTATCTCATTCTTTTCCCCAAAGTATAGGCCAGGATTAAGAGCCTAGATCCATAGCCTGTATGCATAATGAGGGCATGTTATTAGCTGGAGTGAAGGAAAGTCAATCTGACTTGATACCATTATTTTATTTCACTTGCAGTAGAAGCAAACCTTAGCTCTTCGATAATAAAGGTCTGCCTGGATGCTTCACATACAGTTATACCTCTGCAATTATTGCAGGTTCGGTTCCAGACCACAGCAGTATATCACAATAGCACATGAATTTTTTGTTTTCCCACTGCATATAAAAGTTATGTTTACACTAGACTGTATGCGATGAAGTGTACAATAGCATTATCTCTATAAAAAAGATATGTACGTGCCTTAACTTAAAAATACTTGATTGCTAAAAAATGCTCACCATTCTTTGAGTCTCCAGCACGTCATAGGTGTAAAATCAAAGATCACTGATAAACAGATACCATAACAAATAGAATCGTGATGAAAAAGTTTGAAATACTGCGAGAATTACAAGAATGTGACACAGAGACACGAAGTGAGCAAATGCTGTTGAAAAATGGCGCCGATAGACTTGCTGGATGCAGGGTGGCCACAAACCTTCAATCTGTAAAAAAAAAAAACAAAAAAAAAACAAAAAACAATGAAATATCTGTGAAGCACAATAAAACGAGGTATGTCTGTTGCTGGGTGCACCCAGCAATCCTGTTTTGAAGCTTTGTTTTCAGGGTGCCCCTAAAGTGCCCTGCTTTTAAAAATCCCCTTTCTATTGCACCCCTGTTGCAAAGGTTCGAGACCTCATTGTAGGAGAGTTTGGGGTGAGCTATCGATCTGAACATGGAAATGCGCCTGCAGTTAGGCTCTCCCGCCACCAGGAGGTGCCATGTGCCTGGATTCCTTTTGGGTTGACCTGCAGAGAAGGACAGGTGTAGGGCCAAGAATTGACCACGATTTTCTACATGGAAACTTCATGGAAACTGCTAGAAACCCTCGAGCATTATCATTAAATGGGATACACAGTGTTTGATGCTAAAATTGTGTTTAAAACAACACATAGAAATGCACTGGTTATGATGACCCTGCCCTCCTGCTTACCTAACCTTAGCGACATTGAGCCTGGGGGTTAGGGTTTTACTTAGTTTTAAATTTAGTTTTAAATTATGGTAAAATACACATCACATAGCATTCACCGTTAGTGATACTGAGAACATTCACAATGTGGTACCACCATCCCCATCGTTGAGTTCCAGAATATTTTCATCCCCCCAGATGGAAACCATGTGCCCATTTAACAATCATCTGCAATTCCCTCCACACACACCCCCTTGGCCACAATGAACCCACTTTCTGTCTCTCTGGATTTGCCTATTCTGGACGTTTCCTGTCAATGGAATCACACACTGTGTGTCCTTCTGTGTCTGGCTTCTCTCACTGAGCGTCGTGTATTCAGGGTCCATTCACATTGTAGCCTGTGTGACAGCTTCACTCCTTTTCATGGCTGTGTGATATTCCACTGTGTGGATGGACCCATTCTGTTTATCCATCGTCCCCTGATGGACACTTGGGCTGCTTCCACCTGTTGGCAATTGCTACTAGTGCTGCTGTGAGCATTTGGGCATGTATTTTTGTTTGAACCCTAATTTTCCTTTCTTTTGGGTCTATATCCAGGAGTAGAATTGCCGGGTTTCAAAATCGAGTCGAAGTGCCAAACTGTTTCCACATTGGCGCCACCCTTTACATTCACACCAATGATTGTACAAGAGTCCCCATCTCTCCAGATCCTGGTCAACTTGCTAGTTTCCATTTTTTGGATTACCCATCCTAGTGGGTGAGGGGATTAGTGATCTGACATGGCAAGGCCATCGTGGACCAGTTTCATGAGTTTCTAACCCATCTTTTGGGATGTGGGGGGATGGGGGCCCTCCTCATTGGTCAGATTCTGGGCCCAGCTGGGCAGTCCCTGGAGGTGGCTCCCCACACCCCTCTCCTTCCCATATATCTGGGACTCTCATCAGCTGTTGAATTCACGATGAAGTTCTCCGTGGCCTGCCCTTGGGGGACCCACTCGGGAGTCCACACAGGACACACGTATCCCTCACAGGGATGGTCCATCACACGTTCTGGTTTCTGGTCGCCTGGCAGGAGAAACTGCTATGATGACACCTGCTTTCGTTAAAAGTCTCAAACCCTTATGATAGCATCAGGGGTGACCTCTCCCAGGAGGACGTGTATTTAAGAACCTGATTCTGTGAGACCACGGTGCCTTCCTGAAACATTTACTCTGTCGTGGTCAAATTGTGGCGGGGGGGAACTCCCTGGTCCAGAGGGTTTAGGGGGGCTCCCAAGATCTCATTAGAGAGGCGTCCCCTGCGTTCACCTACGTGTGAGGGCAGATCCACCGTCCTGGCCGGGATGCCCTGAAGGGGACTCAGTGTCTGGACGGATGCTTGGATTCTGTTTGCTTGAGCACAGCTGGGACTCTGGGTGCCCCACAGAGATAAATAAGGCTGAGCCCAGTGTAGGGGTGGGGGAAGGACCGCCAGTTCACGGCTGAGCGTGGGAGGGGAGCACAGAGCCCTCAGTGCACCCAGGGGCTACAAATGCACCCAGCCCGGTGGGGGATTGGAGTATTTCTGCACGAACTGGAAACATCCCCCCCCCCACCGTGCAGGGGGGCTGCTCGGCCTGGGGCTTCCCTGCATTTGGCATTTGCAGAACTCTTTGGTAGCGAAATACACTTTAATTACAAGCCTGTGCACAGACGCCCCAGGGCAATGAATCCAATCAAACGGGTGGTCCTGATGGGACCCCACCCCCCCAGGCCCAGGCTGTGATCTGCTTCTTGCTGACCTGGGCAGCCCTGGCTGCTTAATGGTATTGGTGGGCACAAGTGCGGAGCCCGCCCCTCTGGCCAATGCTCTTTGGGGGTGGATTGCACCTCCAGGACCTGGCCTGAGGCTGGCACTCTCTCTTCTGGAGTTCACGCTGCCCAGGTGGGTGCTGCTGGTGTGATGCGATCGGGGATCTGAAGTTTGTATTTGTGAAACACCATCGCACAGGGACTTCTGGTTTCAGGAGCAAATAGGGATTTTGTTCTCCCGTGTGTTCTAAAATTAACGTGAGAATTTGTTGAGGGATGGTGTGTGCGTTTGTGAGTGTGTGTGTGTGTCTGTGTGTATATATACAGAGAGAAAGTAGATGCATAGATATATATAAATTAGATAGATTGAGGATACATGATGACAGATAATGATAAGTGATAGATACATAGATTAATACATAGATGATATAGATAGATACATAGATTAGATATGTAGATAGCTGATAGAAGATTGGTAGGTAGGTAGATAGATGATTGATAGATGGATGAATGGATGGATGGATAGATAAAAGATATACAGAGAGACTATTGATGGATGGATAGATAATAGATGGATAAGTAGATAAATAGAAGAATGGATAGATGAATAGATGATAGATAATAGAAGGATGGATGGATGGATGATAGATAATAGATGGACAGATAGATGATAGATAAGATAGGTAGATGGGTGGATGGATAGATAGACAAACAGGTAGATAAATAGGTAGACAGGTAAATAAGTAGATACCTAGATTGATAAGATTTAGACAGGTGGGTGGGTGGATAGGTAGGTAGGTAGATAGATAGATGATTGATAGATACTTATTATAAGAAATTGGCTCATGGGGCCTTGGAGGCTGAAAAATCCCAAGATCTGCAGGTGAGGCAACAAGCTGGAGACCCAGGAAGAGCCAATGTTCCCGTTCAGGTCCGCAGGCAGGAGGAGACTGATGTTCCAGCTGAGCAGTCAGGCAGGAGGAATTCTCTCTCACTTGAGGAAGGTCTGTGTTTCCGTTCTAGACAGACCTTCACCTGATTAGACGAGTCCCACCCACACAGGGGAGAGCCATCTGCTTTGTTCAGTCCACCAATTCAAACACTCATCTCATCCAGAAACACCCTCCCAGACAAACACAGAATCACGTTTCACCAGCTGTCTGAGACTCCTGTGGCCATCAAGTAGACACATACGATTCCCTTGGGAACCACCTGGTGGGACCAGTTCAATCCAGATCTCTGAGGATGGTACCCCTGGTACTGTTAATAACTTCCTGAGAGATGTCTCTTCTATAGCCAGGGTGGAGAAGCTCTGCAGAGGCCCCCATGGAATGGGGGTTCCTGAGAATGATGTTGAATGGGACCCCCACTGGCCTCCCCCCCACTCTGAACCTTCTGTAACTTCACCGTCTACTTAGCCAAGGGATGCACTTCTGTAAGGACCCTTGCAAACACACCCCCTTCCTCGTTATCCTTTGTAAGTGACGGTTAATTGTTGGATTTCAAAATCAGCTTGTTTCCAAAGAAAACATAAGGGAGACAGTCAGATACGGCATCGCCTTCTTTGGGGATAGACACAAAACTGCTCAGTTTGGGGCATTATTAGCTGGTTACAGTGGATGTAACAGAAGCCTCTGAACCCAGCTGTTTACATCACCTGGTGGCACAGGCGTAGGAACTCTTCCCCACATTGGCTGTTAGAATGATTGCAACACATCTCTGGGTTGTCAGGTGGAAAGGCCTTTAATGACCGGTCCTTTAATGACCGAGTCTTTAAAAAATGTTATTTTAAAACACAAGTACGCCTTTCAGGTTTGGAAAGCTTTTGCTGAAAGGCACAGAGCTGAGAGAGAGGTGCACTCAGATAAACTTGTTATCCCAAGGAATAAAAAGAGGTTATGCTACTCATGTCAGAGATGCGTGGGAATTTAGAACCAAGTGGCAGATAGCATATAAAATGGAATATTTCTTTCATGGGGGAAGGACTTGAATGGTCACTTCTTACAGCACATTTAAGTACATTAAGTGTTTCCAAATATATCCATTTTGGGGTCTCTCTGCCCTTGAGATTTAATTGCCAGTGATGTCCATTAAACCAAACACACACATGCACACAATATATTTGCAGAAGCAGATTCTGGAAGATGATGGTTGAAACCCATTTGGGGCAAGAAAGTTTTTCTTAAGTGTAGCCCGCAAATTTGAGAGGCAATTCTAGTCATCTAAACAGTGAGAGGGATCCATGCATCCCAATATGTACAGCAGCACTGTTCACAATAGCCAAGACGTGGAAGCAATCTCAGTGTCCATCAACAGAGGAATGGATAAAGAAGATGTGGTACATATACACAATGGGATAGTAGTCAGCCATAAAAAAGGAATGAAGTAATGCCGTTTGCAGCAACATGGATGGACCTAGAGGTTATCATACTAAGTGACGTAAGTCAGGCAGAGAAAGACAAATATCATATGGTATCGTTCATATGTGGAATCTAAAATACGACACAAATGAACTTATACAAAACAGAAACAGACTCATAGACAAAGAGAACAGACTTGTGGTTGCCAAGGGGGAGGGGGTGGGGGAGGGAAGGATTGGGAGTTTGGGGTGAGCAGATGCAAACTGGTATATATAGGATGGATACACAACAAGGTCCTACTGTACAGCACAGGGAACCATATTCAATATCTTGTGATAAACCATCATGGAAAAGAATATGGAAAAGAATATATATGTATATACATGTTTATACATATATATGTATGTATAATTGAATCACTTTGCTGTACAGCAGAACTTAACACAACATTATAAATCAACTCTACTCAAAAAAATACAGTTTGAAAAAAGAGTGAGAGGGTTCCAGTGGGGCACCATTTGCCCCTTACCGGTGTTCCCTTAGTTATAGAAGACATAGGTCTAAACGTGAAGTTTGAGGGGAAAAAAAGGGTTTCTTCTCAGTGTCTGACTTTCTGCTTGTAACTCTTCCAGTTAGAGTGTGTGTAGACTTATTCTGAAGAAGTTAAGTGATACAGCATGGACAAGGAAGGATGGTTTGAAAAGCTTGAGTTCCTGCAGAAGAAATACAATATTGTGGTCTTATCACATTATTGGTTTCCAGCCGGACACCTGTGGGCATCTGTTCCTTGGTGGGCAGGCTTTGCACCCGTGACATTCACCGTTGCATTCCCCAGCCTCAGGGTCTTTCAGCGTCTGCCACATTTGACAGTTAAAATGTATCAAAGCAAATCAAGTGTGATGAGGAAGTTTTTAAAATTTGAATAGAGTCGACGCATCATGTTATGTTAGCTTCGGACACACTACACAGTGACTGGACGTTTGCCTACGTTACGAAATGTTCCCCATGACGGGTCTACTCACCATCGGTTCCCGTACAAAATGATTACAGTCTTATTGACCACATTCCTAAAGCTGTATAGGAGATCCCCGTCCAGTTATAAAATAAATAAGCCCGTCAGGAACTTGGAGAAGTTTGGAATTTCACAACGCAGAGGCTGGGACCTGATCCTAAGCCAGCGGTGTTGACACAGCTGTTATTTCCATAGAGCACAGCTCTTTACATGTGGGTGCGTGACTCGGATGTACAAACACACATCCATGATAAGAGATCTCTAGGTGCACACAGAGGTCCTCCCAGAGAACTCAGCTGTCCAAGATGTGGGAATTAAAGGAACGGGATGATGGAGGCACTCACATCAAGTCATGTACCACCTGGGTTGTGCCTCCTATGAGGGATCCTCCATCCTGGGGACATGGCTGGGGTCCCCTGAGACCCTCAGCTCCCTGTCCGAGCCTCTGGTCCCCAGCCAAGCCTGAGCCAGCCTGGATGTCAGCCTTGCTTCTTCCTTCTGGGGTGAGGGGAGCGTGAGGGTACTGCACACGCAGAGTGCGGACTGCTGCTTTGGGGTGACACACACACACACACACACACACCCCCAACAAGTGCCCCAAATGGTGCAGTTTTCATGTTTACTTGGATGTGAAAACATAAATAACTGTTTCCTGTAAACCTTTTCAAGCTCTGACACATCTGTTTTATTCCTATGGGAGCATAATTCAAGGTATTTTTCATTGATGAAGGTCCTTGCTTGGAGCAACTGAATTTCTTTCCTATTATCATGCAAACCCGGTTTCCAAAATCTTTTCATCGCCTGATAATTGATACATAGATGCTTAGTTCCTTCCTTCTTCATACTTGCAAAGGTGTTTGCAAGAGTGATAGATACATGTTAATCTTTTTAATCATAGTTTTCCTGGGAACCATCCCATCACCTGTTCGTGTAGTTTTAAACGTGTCTGGAGGTCCTTGTCTGTATAAGGGAATTGCTTTCTACTGGAATCCCACACTGTGAAGTCATCGCTCCAAATTCAGAATTCAGGAGCGCTGCTTGTCTTGGACGCACCTTATCCCTTCAGCCAGTGAGGGGCTAAAATCCAAAGAATGTTTGCTTGTCTAAAATTTTCAGTGAGATCTGTTGAGCTTTTACTTTTTCTTAAGTCGGGTTTATTGAAAGATGGTAAAATTCTCCAATTCTTAGATGCCTAGTTCTGTGCGTTTCAACCACACATGTGGTGTAACACCCACCATGACCAACCTACAGAATCCATCCGTCACCCCCGATGCTCTCCTGTCCTCGTGGTTGATCAGCCCCACCAATTTTCATCGCCAGACGCAGGGAATTTAGGGCTGAGAGTGCTGTGGGCATAAAGTTTGTTACTTTGGCACCATTATACACTCCTAGCCTTTTTGTCTTAATTCTTCACAAATGTATCGTTTCTTAAAACTATATAAAAATATAAAAGCTCCCTCCTCTAGTGCCAGGGTCATGGGTATATGGGGCTCCCGTATGTAATTACATTCACTTTTCTCCTGTTCATCTGTCTTTTTTATTATGGGGCTGGAGGGTCTCAACTAAGAACCTAGAAGGGTAGAGGGAAAATTACTTTTCCTACCCTTCCATCTTCAGGCATCTTTTCATGAGCTCATTTGTCATCTTTGTGTGTCTCTTCTTTGATAAAGTGGTGATGTATACGGGGAAATCTTTAAAAGCAATGTTTTGTTTTCTTATCACTGAACTGGGGAGAGTTGGTGTATATCCTAGTCTGCTATCATTTATAGACTTTTATATTGTCTCTTATCCTATGTAAACCTATATTCAGATGAATAGATGACAAGATGTATATATATATATATATATATATATATATATATATATATTTCTCTTTGTATAGATTATAAGATGGATTCATATATGCATGAAATCAGCTGTGTGTTTAAATTTTTATTTTTCAGTCTAGGGCACATCTTTTCATTTTCTTAATAGTGTTTTTCAAAGCATAGAAGATTTTAATGCTTTTCTTTTCATTTTTTAATTGCAGTATACTTGCTATACAATTATAAGTTACAGGTGTATGCTATAATTATTCACCATTTTTAAAGGTTATACTCCATTTATAGTTATTGTAAAAATATTGGCTCTATTCCCTGGGTTATACAATATATCCTCTTAGCTTTTTTATTTTATACATAGTAGTTTGTACCTCTTAATCCCCTCCCCCGTCTTGCCCCTCCCCCGACCGGTAGCCACTAGTTTGGTATCTGTATCTGTGAGTCTGCTTCTCAAAGCGTAGAAGATTTTAATTTTGATGAAGTCCAAATTACCACCAGTTTTTTCTTTTATGGACCATGTATTTTGGTGTCCTGCCTAATAAGTCTTTGCCTAACCCAGTGTCACAAAGATCTTTTCCTGTTTTTCCTGTACAGGTTTTACACATTTAGGATTTACCCATGGGTCTATAAGCCATTTTGAGTTAATCTTCTGATGAGGTGAGGTACAGATGCATGTTCCTGTTTCTGCATACGGATGGTCCCAGGGTTCTAACACCATTTGTTAAAAAGATGATCCTTCCTCCTTTGAATTACCTTGGCGTCTTTGCCCTGCAATTTACCCTACAAGCATGGTTGTGTTTTCAGACGGTCTCTTCTCCTCTGTTAATTCACATCTACCCTGATGTTAGTCCCACACTGTTTTGACTCCTGTAGCTTTATAGTCGGTCTTCACATCAGCAAGTGTAATTCCTCCAACTTGCTTCTTCTTTTATATGATTGTTTGGGCTATTCTGAATCCTTTGAGTTTCCATATTAATTTTACAGTCAGGTCAGTGTATCTATTTCTACAAAAATACCTGCTAGGACTTTGATTGGGTTTGAATTGAATTTATAGATTACTTATAGATTACTTCCCTGTGCTCTACAGTAGGTCCTGGTTGTTTATTTTATATAGAGTAGTGTGTATCTGTCAATCCCAAACTCCTAATTTATCTCTCCCCTGCTTCCCCTTTGGTAACCATAAGTTTATTTTCTTTGTCTGTGACTCTATTTCTGTTTTGTAAATCAGATCATTTGTGTCATATTTTAGATTCCACATATACCTGATGTCATATGGTATTTGTCTTTCTCTGTCTGACTTCACTCAATATGATCATCTCTAGGTCCATCCATGTGGCTGCAAATGGCATTATTTCATTCTTTTTATGGCTGAGTAGTATTCCACTCTGTGTGTGTGTGTATGTATGTATAAATATATATAAGACATATATGATACATACATGTATATATATCTCACATCTTTTTTATCCTAAATAGTATTTTTAAAAACTTTAATCGTTCACTGATAGTCTGTAAAAAAATACCATTGCCTTTTGTAAAATGATCTTGTTTTGTGACACGTTCTTGCCAAGCTCACATTACACCTTTCAGTAGGCTTTCTCTAGACACTTTGAGGTTTTCCATGTAGACAGTCATTTTTTTAAATAAAGTTCGCTTTCTTCCTTGCAGTCTGCATTCTCTTTTTTTGTCTTCCCTAGTTTCACTGTAGGATGTTCAGTTGGATGAGGGAAGCAGTCTTGCACCATGAAGGATTATAGTTGTCAGTTTTGGTAGATGCTCTTTATAGGTTTCAGACGTTTTCTCTATTCCTAATTTGAGAAGAGTTCTTTTTTAAACAGAAATGAATGTTGACATTTGCCAAATGTCTTTTCTTGCATCTACTGAGATCATAGACTTTTAATTTTTCCTTCTGTTGTCATGGTGAATTACCTTGATTTATCTCAAATGTTGAACCAATATCCCATTTCTGGGAGAGAGTCCTGGTTCCTTCTACCCTTGCTCATGGAAATTATTCTCTTCATACTGATGATTTTGCTTTTTAAACATCTGATGAGGCCAGCATTACCCTGATTAAAAATTTAAAAAACAGACTAAGACATTACGAGCAATTAAAACTCTTGGCAAAAGTTCGTCGACAGCAAACACGCCAAAATTCTTAACATAATGAATTGAGAAGTATTTCCTGTACTTCTGTTTTCTGGGAGTGTTTGTACCGAATAGAGATTTTTTTTTTTTTACCTCCTTAAATATTTGGTAGAATTTGCCTGTGAAGCCATCTGTGTTTGGAGAGTTTTTTTTTTTTTTTTTTTTTTTTTTTTTTTTTTTTGCTGTACGCGGGCCTCTCACTGCTGTGGCCTCTCCCGTTGCGGAGCACAGGCTCCGGACACACAGGCTCCGCGGCCATGGCTCGCGGGCCCAGCCGCTCCGCGGCACGTGGGATCCTCTGGGATCGGGGCACGAACCCGTGTCCCCTTCATCGGCAGGCGGACTCCCAACCACTGCGCCACCAGGGAAGCCCCTGGAGAGTTTTTTTGTCTGAAGAAGTTAACCATAAATCTAATTCCTTTAGTAGATATATGGCAAATATTCATTTCTTCTTGAGTGAACTTTGGCCATTTGTGTATTTTGAGGAATTTGGATATATTTATCTAAGTAGTGAAGTTGGTGAGCATGAATTTGTTTATAATGTTTTCTTATTAATCTTTTAATATAATCTATCAGGTCTGAGGGATGTCCATCTTTCATACCTGGTATATTATTTTTCTCTCTTTTATTTCCTGGATCTACTTAGCTAGAGGTTTGTCCATTTTACTGACCACTCAGAGAACCAGTGTATGATTCAGTTGATTATCTCTATTGATTTTCTGCTTTCAATTTCATTGATTTACACTCTTTACTGTTTCCTTGCTTCTGTTGATACATGCTTTGTGTTTACTATGGTTTTCTTTAATTTCTTAAGGTAAGAGCATAAAATATTGATTCAAAACCCTTCTTCTTTCCTCCTACAAGCATTGAGGACTGCAAACACTCCTTTAAACACTGTCTGAGCTGCACCCCACAAATTTTCTTGTGCTGTGTTTGCATTTTTATCCAATTCAAAATATTTTCCAGTTTCCCCTCCCACTCCCCTTTGGTCTGTGGGTTATTTTGAAATGTGCTGTTTAACTTACCAATATTGGCAGATTTTACGTAACTTTCTGTTACTGATTACCAGTTTAGTTCCATTGTGGTCAGAGAACATATACTTACTGCAGAATTTCAGTTCTTTAAAATATGTTGGCTTGTGCTTTGTGGCTCAGAATCGGTTGATTTTGGTGAATGTTTTGTGGGCACTTGAAAGTTATTCTGCCCTTGTTGGTGCCAAGTCTTATAAATATCAGTTAGGTCGTACTGGGTGATGGGCTTGCCCCAGAAGCAATGGATTAGGTATGTATTTAGATTTCCTTCCAGCATCTTCCCGTCCCGGCTTATCCCTAAAAGGAGGAGGAGATTCTCCCAGCAGGACCAACGAAATCCCTGCACAAACAGATGAGCTTAAACCGCTCGTTCCCAATCTGGGGTGATTCTGCCCCCCAGGGGACACTTGGCGATGTCTGGAGGCCTGTTTTTCACAACTCGGGGGGAGGATGCTCCTGGCATGTGGTGGGTGGAGACCAGGGATGCTGTTTCACACCCCGCAGTGACCAGGACGCCCCTCATCAGAGAGTCACCCAGCCTCAGATGTCAGTAGGGCTCAGCCTTAGAACCTTGACTTAGCCTCAGAGACTTTATCTATCATCTATCTATGTATCTGTGTATTTATCTATCCATCATCTATCCATCATTCATCTATCATCTCTATCGATCATGCATCTGTCCATTTATCAGGCTGTCACTTCTCTGTCTGTCTGTCTGTGGCAGTGGTTCCAAACCAGAGATGACTTTGCCCCCAGGGGACAAATAACAATGTCTGGAGACATTTTTGCTGTGACAGCTATGGGGGAGGGGAGCTCCTGGCACCTGGTGGGTGGAGACCAGGGATGCTGCTTCACAGCCCACAGGGCACAGGACGCCCCTCATCAGAGAGTTCTCCCGCCCCAGATGTCAGTTCTGCTGAGGTTGAGAAATTCTGGGAGAGACAATGGGCCGATTACTTAGGCTCGACCAGAGGTCTTTTGGCAATTTTCCTGAGTGAGGTTTGTATCAGTCAGCGTTCTGCCAGTGAAACAGAACCCCGGCCTCATTATATATATACATACACACGTACATATGTATAAATATACTGGTTATATATGTAGTGTATACAGATATATACTATATATCAAATGACTGTAGTATCTATATTTACAACCTGTAATACACATATATATATATACACATATATAATATGTAATACACAATATATTAATAGTTTTATATAGCACTATATAGAGATTTATTTATTTTTGAATTTACCTACGTGGACATATAACATTGTGTAAATTTAAGGCATACATGTTGATTGGATTCATTTATTTATCGTAATATAATTGCCATTGTAGCAACAGTTAATTCCTCTACCACATCCCATAATTACCATTTCCTTTTTGTGGTGGGAATAATTAAGATCAGGTCCCTTAGCAAGTGTGGTGTTTCTAATACAGCATTGCTGTCTGCATTCACTGTACTGTGCATTAGGTCTCCACGACTGATCCGCCTCCTGGCTGCAATAAGAGATTTATTAAGATATTTATCTCAAGGAATTGGCTAACTTAGTGATGGGGGCTGGCAGGTCTGAAAACCGCAGGCTGGACACTCAGGTAGAGGCTGTGGTCTTGGGATAGAATTCCTTTTTCCTCTGGGGAACCTCCGTCTTTGCTCTGAATGCCTTCGACTGATTCGACGAGGGCCAGCCACCCCACCCCATGAAGGGTGCCATCCTTTACATAAAGCGTGCTGCTTGTAGATATCAATCACGTCTACACAGTACGTCCAACGGTGACATCTAGGCTCATGTTTGATTAAACAACTGGGGACTAGAGTCCAGAGAAGTGGACACAGAAGGACCAGCAGTCCTTTCTCCCTGGTGGTAGGTAGAGGACCTCTGTGTCCCCTGATGGACGAGGTGCAATTACTGCGGGGAATGGAGCCAACTTACGGGAAGAAGCAGCAATGGGGAAGGGGAGAGACCCTGGCGGGCAGTCACGCCAACAGCACTTCACTAATTGTCCTCCCCTATTTGCAGGAGGTGCCAACACACCACCGCCTTTGCTGGAACTTCTTTCATTGGGTTCTTTCCCCTGCGTCTTCAAGCCCAGAGCCAGGCGGGCAGTGGGCCTCGGGGGTGGTCACCAAGGGTGCAGGGCAGGCTGTGAGGCACGGCGTCCCGGCTGCTAGAGACCCTGGGAGTAACCCACGCGGGGGTGCAGAGCCTGGAAGAGACGGAAAAAGGCAAGCTGAGGATGCGTTTTGTTTCCAGGCTCAGAACAGTGACAATCAGGCAGCATCACAAACCTTCTCCCAGTGTATTCATGTCCCGACATAACCAACGTCCACAAACCGGGGACCTTAAAACAACAGAGATTTGTGCTCTCTCAGCTCTGCAGACCAGAAGTCTGATTTCCAAGTGTCAGCGGCTTTAGGGGAGCAGAGACAGGAGGGATGCAGCCACAAGCCCAGGGACGCCTGGAGCCCCCAGAAGCTGGAAGAGGCAGGAAGGACCCTCCCCTGGAGCCCCTGGAGGGAGGCCAGCCCTGGGACACCTTGACCTCAGGCGTCTGGTCTCCAGGATGGGGGAGGATGGATGCCTGTTGCTCTAAGCCATCTGGTTTGGGGTTATGGCTGTGGCAGCTCCAGGAAACTCATACAAGTCCCTACTCATCCTCGGACTGGTGGTGAGAATGAGTTTCAGGGTAGGACCTTTCCCCGTGGTCCCCTGCCCCCAGCCAAGCATCATCTCCCGAGACCATCACCTTCCCTCATCCAAATCGCCACAGGGGAGGATAAATATTTCCATTGGACTTTCTGTTTCTGAACCTCGAGGAAGAGTTTCTTGTCCATCAGGCCACACTCTCTATGTGGTCTTTTCCACGGATTTATGACTCTGTCATTTCCAATCACCCACTTGCACTTTTTTTTTTTTTTGGCTGTACCTCACAGCATGGAGAACTTCCCCAACCAGGGATGGAACCCGCGCCCCCTGCAGTGGAAGGGTGGAGTCTTAACCACTGGACCGCCAGGGGAGTCCCCCCACTTGCACTTTGACCACAGTTTTGACTTTTCAGCTTCGTGCCTGATGATATCAGGACCTTGGCAGGTGTTTTATTGACCTAGAGAGTGGAGATCTGGGATGGATCGTTCCAGGGTCTGCTCAGAATCTAAAGACGAGAATTTCAAATCTAATTTTGGGGTTTAGATCCGAGAAGGGTCAGGCTCTGGGCGCTCTCCTCCGGAGCTTGCGGTTCACCATTTCACAGGTTAACATTTTATGTAGGAGGTTTTCTCCACCTCAGCACTACTGACACTGGGGCTGGAGGACTCTCTGATGTGGGGCGTGCTGGGCCCTGCGGGCTGTGGAGCAGCATCCCTGGTCTCCACCCACCAGGTGCCAGGAGCTCCCCTCCCCACAGTGTGACAAACAAAAAATGTCCCCGGACATTGTTATATGTCCCCTGGGGGGCCAGGTCATCCCAGGTTGCAAACCACAGCCATAGGTAGATAAATAGATGGATGGATGGATAGAGAGATAGATGATTGATATTAAGTTTCCATGCTTGGTCAGGGTTTCTCAGCCTCAGCACGACTGACATTTGGGGCTGGAGGACTCTCTGATGAGGGGCGTCCTGGGCACTGCGGGCTGCGAAGCAGCATCCCTGCTCTCCACCCCCAGGTGCCAGGAGCATCTCTCCCCACCTCTGAGTTGTAATAAATGTCCCCAGGCATTGCCAAATGTACTTTGGGGAATAAAATCACCCCATTTGAGAACTGCCAGTCGATAGCAAAGATCAGACATTTTGCTCCAACCAGGGGGCATGATGCAGTATTCATGCAATATTTTCTGGACAAAACAGGGGGAGTGGCTCAGGGAAAAATGCAGAAACCCTTCTTAATTGAGGAATTGGGCAAAGCTCCAGGGCAGAGCCAGGCCAATAAAATAACCCTTAGTGTAGGTGACATTTCTTTCATCGGAACCAATCATTTCAGGGCCTTAATTCTTTTACAGTTGAGAAGTTTCAATATTAAGATGTTCCCAGATTAAACACACTGTCCCCGGAGCCACCTGCGTGACCAGAATTTGTGATCAGCTCTCGGACGGGCATTTCTTTTTTACTTTTGCAGAAGTTTCTGCACTGGGTTATGATGGGTGTCCCAACATTTGAGACCACAGGTTGGCATCCATTTCTGGTCTAATTATTGGATCAGTAGGTGGTTTTTTCCCAGCACCTCGTGTGTTTTCCCATCTGTAAGGACAGGAATCTGTCCTCAGGGGGCTGCCAGTGGATCCTCATGGCCATGGATTCCCCCTGGGGCATCACATTCGCGTGGCATGGATCTGTTGGTGTCGGAAGACAAGCATGGCGCCTTCTTTTCTCCCCGTCCTGTCAGGAGTCCAAGGCACCTTTCGGGGACACCAACATCTCCCAGAAGCAGCTTGAAAAGCACTGCTCTGGGTAGCCTGATGGAAAGGTCATCAATTGTCTAACCCAGGATGTCGTAGGTGCAGATCAACACAGAGATTCCCACCCTTCCTCTGTTCATGGTACCCTTGGTGCCTTGGCCTTTTTTTCACGGCTCCCATGGGGCCAAGAGAAATACCCAATATTTCTATCAACCAATTATCTGGACCCCAAATGGCATAATAATGCTTGGACAGATTCTGCTGGGTTTCCCTTGAAAATTTAAAACAAGCGCCTCTGTAAGTTCCCTGTGGTAGCTGGTGGTGCCTTGGCACAGTGTTTGGGAACCGCAGGATCAGGACACCCTGGTTGGTTTGCACAAGTTGGCCCGTGGACGGATGTCACATGTTTTCTGCCCTACATTAGGAACTCCCACCCCCACCCCAGCAGATCTGATTTAGGGCCTTGGATGAATTCAAAGACTTATTTTATCTGGTGCCTCTGTGCATGTTTGGGTGTGTTTACCTGAGGCTAGAATTGTTCCTGTTTGAGGACCCAGAACATGGCAGCAAGATCTTAGGGGCTGTTCCTGGTATTCGTGCTGGAGGAATTTTCACTTCAAGGTCTGCCAGGTTCAAGACCTGTGTCTTTGTGGTGAAGGATGACCACGTCCAGAGGGTGGACCTTTTGGCCGAGAAAAATCCCTTTGAGTTTGCAGTTTGGGGTCTTTTCATGGGAGAAGCCCTGAGTCCAAGCTCTCCTATTGCACTGATATCTGTGGTTTGCCACTAGGTAGATAAAACAGAGCAGAGAAAATGCTAATAGAATAGAGGAAACGTGAGTGCCAGCATCCAGTCAAACCAGCATTTAGCACACAGGCTGCCCACCCCTTTTCCCATCCTGTGCAGACATTACTAATCCATTACAGAATTCCCTTCCTGCCCAGCCAGCCCAGGGGTCACTCCAGACTCTTCTCTACTTGGTGGTACAGGGTGGAGAAAATGCCAATCTAATAGAGAAAACGTGAATGCCAGCGTCCAGCCAAACCAGCATTCAGCATGCAGGCTGCCCACCCCTTTTCCCATCCTGTGCAGACATTACTAATCCATTGCTGAACTCCCTTCCCACACAGCCCAGGGGTCACTCCAGAGTCTTCTCCATTCAGTGATTCAGGGTGGAGAAAATGCTAACCTATTAGAGCAAACATGAGTGCTAGCATCCAGCCAAACCAGTATTCAGCACACAGGCTGCCCACCCCTTTTCCCATCCTGTGTAGGTATTACTAATCCATTACAGAATTCCCTTCCTGCCCAGCCAGCCCAGGGGTCACTCCAGACTCTTCTCTACTTGGTGGTACAGGGTGGAGAAAATGCCAATCTAATAGAGAAAACGTGAATGCCAGTGTCCAGCCAAACCAGCATTCAGCACGCAGGCTGCCCACCCCCTTTCCCATCCTGTGCAGACATTGCAGAACTCCCTTCCCACCCAGCCCAGGGATCACTCCAGATTTCTCTCCACTGTGTGATGCAGGCAGCCTTCACCCGTGGACCATGCTGGCCAGTGAGTGGGAACTCACGTAAGATTCCTGGTCTGGAGCAAAACATACCAAACATGCAAAGTGTGAGTGACTCTGGCATCTGGGGGAAGAGAAGCATTAGATTGATGGGGGGTGTTTTCCTGGAATGACCTACAGGAGGCTGGGCATGTCCAGGCGGAGACCCAGGAAACATTTCAGCTCCCCCCCTTTCCGAGTCTGATGCCTCAGACTATGAGACTCCATACTCACCATCTTCAAATAGTCAGAGGCACGTTTCAGGGGTGGCACAACCTTGCCAGCTGCAACGGCACGGCCCTCAGACCCTGCCCCCTTGCTCTCGGGCTTTTGAAATCCATCCTTTCACATTCAGCTCTACAGCAAAGGAACCTGCACCCCAGACCCCAGGACCCCAAGCTTCTCCACCAGTAACGCTCAGTACTGTACCCATGTAGCTTCCATCACCACCACTCAGGCAAAGAGGACTTGTGAGCCAGGCTGGCCACGGCCCCTGGGTCCTGCTGGCCGGCTCCTGCCCCCTCCGGACAGCTTCCCATTTCCATCCAGCCGAGGGTGTGGCAGCGGGATGGTGGCTGGCATCGGCACAGGGCTGCCCGGGGAGCCCCTCTTGGCTACACAGACAGGAAAGCCCCCTTTCTGAGAAAGATGGGTGAATTCCTGGACCTGGTACTGGTGGTCAGGATCATCGGTATTTTTTCAGTTATGGGGAAACCCATCAGGGGAACCAGAGGGATTTCAATCATTAACAAACCTAGACACAGGCAGAGCCCAACCCGGCGGGGATCCTCATGTTCAGATGAACTGTGCAATTAATACATTTCTCATCAAGCTTTGGTGGCAGGGAAGCACCATGTCACTTGTCCGTCACTTGCTTGGTTGAAATACTCTGTCTGCATAGTCAGTGGCATTGCAGGAAAATTAAATTTAGGAGAGTTTACCGTGACTTTGGATTATTAAAAGCCCTGAGTGGATAGTCCTATGTTGATGAAAACAGGTCAAAAGAGTGAGATGGGGCTTCCTTGGTGGCGCAGTGGTTGAGAGTCCGTCCGCCTGCCGATGCAGGGGACACGGGTTCGTGCCCCGGTCCGGGAAGATCCCACATGCCACGGAGCGGCTGGGCCCGTGAGCCATGGCCACTGAGCCTGCACGTCTGGAGCCTGTGCTCCGCAACAGGAGAGGCCACAACAGTGAGAGGCCCACGTACCGCAAAAAAAAAAAAAAAAAAAAAAAAAAGAGTGAGATGGAAAAAATTAGAAGCAGGGTCTCCAAGAGATATTTGCACACCCATGTTCACCGCAGAGCTCTTCACAACAGCCAAGACATAGCAGCAACCCACGTGTGCATGGGTGGATGGCTGGCTGGATAAACAAAATATGGTCCATCCACTCAGTGGAATGTGACAGCCATGAGAGGGAAGGACATTCAGACACAGGCTACAGCGTGGATGGACCTTGAGGTCGTGATGCTCAGTGATGAAAGTCACAAAAAGACAAATACTGTGGAAGTCCCTGGAGTTATCAAATTCATAGAGACTAAGAGTAAGATGGTAGGGGCCGGGGGCTGGGGGAAGGGGATGGGGAGAGAGTGTTTAACGAGGACAGAGTCTCACTTTGGGACAATGAGACCTGGGGATGGATGCACAGCAGTCTGACTGTTCCCCTGGGAGGATGTGATTGGCCTGTTTGCTTGACCCCCTCCAAGCACTAGCAGCACTAAGCAGGCCCTGTGCCTCGTCCCTGGGGTCAGGAGGGTTATTGGGCTCGGGGACCTTAATTTCAGGAGCAGCGTAGGGAGAACTTGCGGTTTGAGGCCACAGAGACCTCCCGATTTGAGCACTTCTCAAGGAAGTGCATCATATGGGGCCATCACTTTGTGTCTCCCACCCCAGTCTTCCCGCTGTGTCCATCTCGGATGGGCAGGGTGTGAGGCAGGGAGACAGTGGTATGAACTGGGGGGGCGGATGCTACTTCAGGGATGGATGGAACAGGAGACACACCGGGCTTGGTGAGCCGTGGCTGCCAGAGGAGGCGGAAGGTGTGTGTCCATCGGGATGGGTCCCGCACTCACCGTCTGAGATGCAAAGGTGCATCGCCTGCTCCAGGAGCCGGGAGTTGGGCTTGTCGGCTACCAGCGCCCGATGCAGAGCAGGGATCTTTTAACAGCGTGGATTCTCAGAGTGGACACAGCGTGGACGGCATCTGTAGAAGCCGGTCGTCTGGTGAGACTGTGGCCCGTGGGTTGGCCCGCGGAGGTGGGCATGTTGCATTAAGTGTGTTCTTGACGGGCTGGCGTTCCGATGCGAGGGTCACATCTGGTCAGGGAGCTGCCAGAGCACGTACACGGATGAATGGCGGGGCGTCGAAACCTGGTTCTGGTGGTGACTTGTTGCCACGGCGACAGAGGATTTCCTCTTCTCCTAAACATGTGGGAAGAGTTTATTGTGCTCACTCCGAAAGCTCAGAGCTTGGGAGATGGGATGCCTGACAACATTTATGGTGACAGAGAGAAGGCGGGAAAGATCGCGGGTTGGGAAGCGTGCAGGGGAGGCTTCGGCTTTAAATTGGTTGGATTTAAGAACATCCAGACAGAGAGCTCTGCTGGGCAGCCCCTGGGAAGATTGGATTTTTTTTTTTAACGTCTTTATTGGAGTATAATTGCTTTACAGTGGTGTGTTAGTTTCTGCTGTATAACAAAGTGAATCAACCATACAAATACATATATCCCCATACCTCTTCCCTCTTGTATCTCCCTCCCTCGGAAGACTGGATTTAAAGGCAGTTGGTAAATTGAGGATCGCTTAAGAGCCTCAAGTGAGAGTGTCCCAAGAGCAGCACATAGATCGAGACACATGTTCATGGAAACATGCAATGCATCAGATGAAAACTAAAATCCATCAGATGAAAACTAAAATCAATGGGAGGGTAAAGAAAGAGCAAGGAACATGAGAAACAGAAGTAGTGAGAATATCAGAAGGCCGTTCAGGACGCAGAGCTTCGCGAAAGTAAAAAGAGGAAAGAGTTTTAGGAGGTGGGTGGGGGTCAGAATCGTCACATGCTGGGGGCGGTGACACATGGATAGAACTAAAGATGCAACCCCGGCTCCATAATGAGAAGGTGACTTTATTTTAGCATCCTCCTCTGTGCTTATGGGCCATTTGTGTATTTTATTTGGAGAAGTGTCTATTCAAGTTCTTTGCCCATTTTTTTTTTATTGAAGTAGAATTGATTTACAATATTGTGGCAATCTCTGCTGTACAGCAAAGTGGCCCAGTTATACATATACAGACATTCTTTTTTATATTCGTTTCCATTGTGGTTTATCACAGGATACTGACTAGAGTTCCCTGGGCTCTACAGTAGGACCTTGTTGTATATCCATCCTATATATAATAGTTTGTATCTGCTCACCCCAAACTCCCAATCCATCCCTTCCTCACCCCCTCCCCTTGTCAACCGCAAGCCTGTTCTCTGTGTCTGTGAGTCTGTTTCTGTTTTGTAAATAACTTCATTTGTGTTGTATTTTAGATTCCACATATAAGTAGTATCATATGATATTTGTCTTCGTCTGACTTACTTCACTTAGTATGATCATCTCTAGGTCCATCCATGTTGCTGCAAATAACATTATTTCATTCTTTTTTATGGCTGAGTCGTATTCCATTGTATATATGTACCGCATCTTCTTTATGCATTTCTCCATCGATGGACATTTAGGTGGCTTCCATGTCTTGGCTATTGTAAATACTGCTGCTGTGAATATTGGGGTGCATGGATCTTTTTGATATTTTTAGTTTTTTAAGGAACCTCCATCCTGTTCTCCACAGTGGCTGCACCAACTTACATTCCCACCAACAGTGTAGGAGGGTCCCCTTTTCTCCACACTAGAAAGTGACTTTCTTAATGATGATTTTTTTGGCAAAGAGGAGGGGATTAAAGCTGTGCCATAGACAGGAAGGGTCGATGCTGTGTAATGAAGTGATGCCATGAGTATCAATTATTCTCTCAAAAATGCTTTGATAAAGAGGATGGAAAGAGGGGGCAAAGTCAAAAAGGAACAGCTGGGGATGGCATTAAAAATGGTACCCACCTTTCTTAAGCCGTTACAAGTTCCAGGTGTGAATCTAAGGCACATTCTAGCTACGAACACTTTTGTTACTCCTTTCTTCCTTGCCTTGTGGAAGCCACCGTGGTGATTCCCACTTGGAGATGAAGGGACCAAAACACAGAGAGGTGACGGTACCCGCCCCAGGTCAGACCCAGCTGGTAGGCAGCTGAGCTGGGATATACACAGGTTCTTTTCTTCTTTTAAAATATCTTTATCGGAGTATAATTGCTTTACAATGGTGTGTTAGTTTCTGCTGTATAATGAAGTGAATCCGCTATACATATACATATATCCCCGTATCTCCTCCCTCTTGCGTCTCCCTCCCACCCTCCCTACCCGCCGCCCCCCAGGTGGTCACAAAGCACGGAGCTGATCTCCCTGTGCTATGCGGCTGCTTCCCACTAGCTACCTATTTTACAATTGGTAGTGTATCTATGTCCATGCCACTCTCTCACGTTGTCCCAGCTTACCTGTCCCCTTCCCCGTGTCCTCAAGTCCATTCTCTACGTCTGTGTCTTTATTCCTGCCCTGCCCCTAGGTTCATCAGTACCATTTTTTTTAGATTCCACATATGATGCACAGGTTCTTAATCGATGGATTGAATTGAAAAACCAAGAAATTAAATGTGATGTTCTAACACCATTCCCTCCGGAGCTTGCCTCTGGAAACTTGGTGAATGGATGCTCGCCCAGTTCCCTGTGCTGGTGGCAGAAGCGGGGGGGACTGGGTGGACACTGTGGTCAGGGAAAGCCCTGGGATGAGGGGCAGCAGAAAGATGTGGGTGCGACACCAATAGCTGGATGCTCTTGGGGACCAGAGAGAAGAGAAATGGGCTCTGTGGGGAACGGGTTCACTCCAGTCCACTAAGAGGGGTGCATAGTCATGAAAACAGATGGGGCATGTTTTTTTTAAATTTTATTTTATACTGAAGTAGAGTTGACTTACAATGTTGTGTTGGTTTCAGCTGTACTGCAAAGTGATTCAGCCATATATATATATTTATACATACACACACACACACCCTTTTTCAGATTCTTTTCCCATGTTATTACAGAATATTGAGTAGCGTTCCCTGTGCTATACGGTAGGTCCTTGTTTATGTATTTTATATATAGTCGTGTGTATATGTTAATCCCAAACTCTTAATTTATCCCTCCCTTTCCCCTTTGGTAGCCCTAAGTTTGTTTTCTATGTCTGTGAGTCTGTTTCTGTTTTGTAAATAACTTCATTTGTATCATATTTTTAGGTGCCACATGTGGTGATATCATATGATATTTGTCTTCCTCTGACTTCACTTAGTATGATAATCTCTGGGTCCATCCATGTTGCTGCAAATGGCATTATTTCATCCTTTTTTATGGCTGAGTAGTATTCCATTGTATATATGTGCCACATCTTCTTTATCCACTCCTCTGTTGATGGACATTTGGGTTGTTTCCATGTCCTGGGTATTGTAAATAGTGCTGCGATGAACATCGGGGTGCATCTGTCTTTTCGAATTATGGTTTTCTCCAGATATATGCCCAGGAGTGGGATTGCTGGATCACATGGTAGCTCTATTTTTAGTTTTTTAAGGAACCTCCATACTGATCTCCATAGTGGCTGCACCAATTTACGTTCCCACCAACAGTGCAAGAGGGTTCCCTTTTCTCCACACCTTCTTCACCCTTTGTTGTTTGTAGACTTTTTGATGATGGCCATTCTGAGAGTGTAGGAGGGTTCCAGGTGGGCCATGTATGAAGTTTGTGGGGAGGAGGTGAAATCTTGTGTGCGGGCAAAGGATGAAAGGTTGGGATTCAGGAAGTCCTCCTCAGGGGCACAGTGGAGAATGCCACATCTGTGCCACTACCTGCTCTGGCCAGACGTCCCCAAACCCGCTGGTCAGCCAGTCATTCAGCTACATGTTACACGCACTCTGAACACTTGTCACAATGTTTCTTGTCTCTGCACTGCATGCATTCAGGTAGCAGTCTCCCTCCAGGGGGTCTTCCTGCTCCTATGCATGTGCTCAGTATCAGTCAGGGTGGAAGACGCTTGCTGCAGTGAGAAGTAGCACCAGTGTTGGCGTGGTCTAAAGCAACGGCTTATTATTATTATTATGTTTTGTTGGCCGCACCGCACGGCATGTGGGATCTTAGTTCCCTGACCCAGGATCGAACCCGTACACCCTGCAGTGGAAGCACGGAGTCCTAACCACTGGACCGCCAGGGAAGTCCCAAATGGGGGTCTATTTCCTGTTCACATTGCACGTCCACTGACGGGGTGTCCGCTGGGGTTTCTGCTGCACGTCATCGCAACCGTCCAACACACAGGCTGGCTTGGCAGCTGTAAGTCTGAATGAGAGGAAAGAAAAAAAGAGTGTCCGGAGGGTCTTGCTTTAGCATTTAAATGGTTTCACTCAAACGGGAAACAGGTGAAGTCCACTCACAACTTGCTCTTCAAAACTCATGCTGCGACTCCATCCAACCAGGAATGGGTGGGGCTGGACCATCCTCCCTTTTGTTGGGATGAAGGGAGAATGGCTCTGCCTTCTCCCAGCATCTTTACACCCATGAAACGTGTGAAAGTGAGATGTGTGTCTGCCATCCAGGAACTATTTATAATAGGGGCGATCGTTGCTGTAGTTATCCTGCTTTTCTAGAGCATCATTAGTGATGGTAACCTTGAATCATCTGAATTTACAGTAAGCAAAAGGCGTTAGATATTTGAGAACTCTTGCAAGTTTGGATGCGTTGTTTTTGGAATGTTGACAGCTGGCTACATTATATGGTTGGTGTTAAAGCTCTGTGTATAATCGTCAGGCTTGTTTGTTGTACTTGGTCAGCTTTCATTGTTCTGTATTCCGTAAAGATAAGTTACTCAACAATAAATATACAGAGAATTTTTTTTAAAAAGGAGGGTTTGTGGGAATTCCCTGGTGGTCCAGTGGTTAGGACTCTGCGTTTTCATTGCTGAGGGGCCGGGTTCACTCCCTGGTTGGGGAACTAAGATTCCTCAAGCCATGCATTGTGGCCAAAAAAAAAAAGAAAATAGTAGAAAACCTTTTTAAAAAAAAGGAATGTTTATGGTGAAAAGCATTGCCGTTAAAATACATGATTAGGTTTTGGTGATCCAGAAAGATTTCTCTAGCTGGATTGAAATAGTACATTTTAGACCAAACCTGGGGGCAAGTCAACAGCCTTATAACACCCTCCGTGGCACAAAATACAATCTAAATACTGTTGTCTTCTTAGCTTCCATATTAGTGAAATTTATTTTTTTTGATGCCATTGATATTCTTTACTTTTTACCTTTTATTTTATATTGGAGTATAGTTGATATACAATGTTGTGTTAATTTCAGGTGTACAGCAAAGTGATTCAGTTTTATAAATATATATCTATATATAGAGAGAGATCTATAACTCATATTCGTGAAATTTAAATGACTTTCTGTAAACATTTGTTAAGTTCTCAGAGTTTGCATCTTCTGTCCTCCCAGATAGTAACTTAGAGATACACACACACACAGACACACAAACACACACACATGCATGTCTTTCTCTCTCTTTCCTTCCCCTCCCTCCCTCTCCCCTCCCCCCTTGTCATCAGCATCTATTCTTCTACCTCCTTCACAGATACTTTGATGTTGACCCTTTAATAAGCCACCAAAAAATATGTTTGAAAACAGACTCTTAGAGTCTTATGCAGAGCCCTTAAAATAACCTGCATTATCCACCCCTGCAATGAAATTGCTCCTTGTTGAGTTGGTGTGATAATGTGTCCTTATTAAATGCACTGGCTAGGAAAAACAAAACAAAACAAAACTCTCAAAATTGCCTCACCCCAGGGTGGGGGCGCGGGTAGCAGCCTCAGATCTGTGCTATTTTGGGACATCTTGCGAGGGGCAACCGGTCATTCCACCTACTTTTAATCAGGCACGTTTGCAAAGGAGAAATAGAGGGTCCCTGAGGCACCTAGATTTGTGGGGTTTATGGGTTGTGTTCACATGTGCAGGGCGGAAGCAGAAGTGGGTGACGGGCTTCAGGGGGAGCGGGGTCTGGAGCGCTGTAGCAGGGGGGTCTTGTATGTGGCCATCATTCCCTCAAGTGCATTTCTCTACCTCATGATCTTTGAGCATCTAGCCTCACTGAATGCTCTGATTCTCTCAAGGGTTCTTGCTGTGGACTGCATGTGTGTATCCCCCCAAATTCAGATGTTGAAGCCCTAACTCCCCAAGGTGATGGTGTTAGGAGGTGGGGTCTTTGGGAGGTGATGAAGTCATGAGGGTGGGGCCCTCATGATGGGATTAGTATCCCTAGAATAGAGATCCCAGAGAGCTCCCTCACCCCTTGCTCCATGTGAGGACACAGCAAGAAGACATCCATCTAGGAACCAGGAAGCAGCCTTACCAGACGCTCGATCAGCCCTCGCTGGGATCTCCAGCCTCCAGAACTGTGGGAAATACATGTGTGTTGTTGATAAGCCCCCAGTTTATGGTATTTTGTTACAGTAGCTCACGCAGACTAAGACAGTCCAGCATTTGCAGGGGAGAGAATCCATCCCGCTCTGCGTGCCACATGGGAGATGCTGGGGGCCACTGGTGAGATATGGATTGTTGTCCTTCAGCTCAGGTGCCCACCTGCAGGTCAGTCACCTGCAGTGGGAGATGCAGACAAATGAATGAGATGCGGCTGCCTTTCCCAGGAGGACTGTGGGTGCCGTGGGGATCAGGGCACAGCTAGGACACACGCCCTTTTGTTTTCCTGGAGACATGTTTCTTTTTCCCTCTGTACTGATGGGTAGTTTGGATAGTTTTAGGATGAGGAGATCGGACAGTCTTCAGTCCATCCTCTCAACTCTGGGGATGTAGGAAGAACTATAGAAAGAGCAATCAGTCATGCTTCCAAAATTTTGAACCTCAGGTGCTGGGGAAAGTTGGGTCACTCTGAGCTGAGTGACCTAGGGAAAGTCACTTAACCTCTCTGTGCCTCAGTTTCCCCATAGAAAGTGGGAGTGTTCACCACACCTACCATGTAACATTGTCAAGAGGATGAAATGAGTAAATCCTTGTGAGATACTTGGTAGATTTCATTCAGTGCTAACTATTTATTACTATGATTTGCAGTAGAACTGCCACATGATCCAACAGTTCCACTCGTGGGTATCTATTCAAAGAAAGTGAAAACCCTAATCTGAAAAGATACACACACCCCAACGTTCATAGCAGCACTATTTACAATAGCCAGGACAGGGAAGCAACCTAAATGTCCATCGACAGATAAATGGATAAAGAAGGTGTGGTACATATATACAATGGAATATTACTCAGCCATAAAAAGAAGGAAATAATGCCATTTGCTGCATCATGGATGGACCTAGAGATGATCATACTAAGTGAAGTAAGTCAGAGAAAGACAAATACCATATGGTATCACTTATATGTGGAATCTAAAAAAATGATACAGATGAACTTCTTTGCAGAGCAGAAGTAGAGACGCATACGCAGAGAACGGACATATGGATACCAAGGGTGGGGGGTGGGATGAACTGGGCGATTGGGATTGACATATATACACTACTGTATATAAAATAGATCACTAATGAGAACCTACTGTAGAGCACAGGGAACTCTACTCACTGCTCTGTGGTGACCTAAATGGGAAGGAAATCCAAAAAAGAGAGGATATATATATATATATAGATATAGATATATATATGTATAACTGATTCAC
Source organism: Mesoplodon densirostris (assembly GCF_025265405.1). Lineage (NCBI taxonomy): Eukaryota > Metazoa > Chordata > Mammalia > Artiodactyla > Ziphiidae > Mesoplodon > Mesoplodon densirostris. The sequence continues at coordinate 136,961,201 of NC_082681.1, read as the reverse complement.
TTTGCTGTACAGCAGAAACTAACACAATATTCTAAAGCAACCATACTCCAGTAAAAATTAATTTTAAAAATGCTTCTAAAAAATAAAACACACTAGTGAATATAACAAAAAAGAAGCAGACTGACAGATACAGAGAACAAACTAGTGGTTTGTAGTGGGGAGAGGGAAGGGGGAGGGGCAAGATAGGGGGAGGGGAGTAAGGTACAAACTGCTAGGTATAAAATAAATAAGCTACAAAGATATATTGCACAGCACAGGGATAATAACTTTAAACAGAGTATAATCTATAAAAAGATTGAACTATGTTGTACGCCTGAAAGTAATAGAGTGTAAATCAAGTATGCATCAATAAAAAATAATAAATAAATGTATTATTATGGTTTGTGGCGAGTATGATTCCTTGTGAGTCCTTCAGCCGGAACAGAAGCCACGTAGATGCAGGCAGTGTGCCTTTCTGGAAAAGACACGCCACCTACTATGTGCTCGAGTGAAGTGTGTGTTTTGTTTGGACGAACACCTGTTCTCCAAGAAGGGACAGTGGAGAGGTCTCGGGGGGTGCTGGGGTGAAGGTGGGGACAGTTTGAGAGGCCGCTGTGGGATCTGTAAAGGGGTCCCTGGGGACTGAAGAAAGATTAGCATAGAGCAGTAAGGACCATTGGTGACAGGCTGATTTTTCCACACTGTAGTTCTGCTCTGAAATTTAGATTTAGAAACTTGAAATGACTGTCAGCCTCTAAAATCTCTATGAGGGGGATGGCTCTTTTTTTTTTTTTTTTCTTGCATTCTCTGGGATAGATGGGAAGGGCTCTCATTTCATCTCCTTTTAGTAAAAATTACTCTGGGGCTGGCACAGGTAAGGTCCAGCCAATAACCTACCCGTCTTTTTCTTTGCCCCTGGAACCCTGGTAGTTCTAGTGGGGAGACTGGCTGCCTCCCCAGCCCCTGGGAAGGGGTGTACTTTGTTTTGTCCTATGAGAATGGTGATTCCATCTGCTGCTAGTGCTTGGTTGAGGAATGGACCTGTGTCCCGTCCTGGGGAGGGAGATGAGGGGGTGGGAATTCTGACGACTCAGCAGGGAGAACTGCTCAGGGGCCATTGACGTGGCTTGGTTTTCGCAGCCATGGGATGCTGTTTGTATAAACTGATTCTCTGGTTACCTCCTGTTATGGACTGAATTGTGTGTCCCCCAAACGTATATGTTGATGCCCTGACCCCCAGGACCTCAGGATGGGGCTGTATTTGGAGATGGGGTCTTTAAAGAGGGGACGAAGGTAAAATGAGGTAACTAGGGTGGGCCCTGATCCCATAGGACTGGTGTCCTTATAAGATGAGGAGATTAGGACCCAGACATAGAAGGATGACCCCGTGAGGACACAGGGAAGAAACGGCCGTCTACACACCAAGCAGAGAGGCCTCAGGAGGGACCAGCCCTGCCCACACCTGGATCTCAGACTCCAGCCTCCAGGAATAGAGATAATAAGTGTCTGTGGTTTAAGCCGCCCAAGTGTGGTGCTCCGTTGCGGCCCTGCTCCACCTCTGTCCAGGGAGCCCGTGCCATGGGGCATCCTCTCTCTCCTCCCATTCGGGTTCCATTCTTTCTTGGAGCATCACACACCCCAGCCATGTGCTTTGAGCTTTTTATAAAGTCTCCGCTCCCTAATAAAACCGGGAGTGACCTGTACACACTGCTGTATTTATAATGGGTAACCACCAAGGACCTCCTGTAGAGCACAGGGACCTCTGCTCAATATTCTACAACAACCTAAAGAGGAAAAGAACTTGAAAACGAAGAGCTACGTATATCTGTATAACTGAATGGCTTTGCTGTACACCTGAAACTAACACAACATTGTACATCCGCTGTGTTCCAATATAAAATAAAAAGCTGCAGAGAAGTCTCCACTCCCTGACTCCGCGGGCCCTGAAGCTGCTCTGGCATCATCCTCTACCTATAACGTATTTCAGACCTGGATGAACGTATCCGTAACAGGACGCAAGGCACTGGCCCTGGCGCTGGGGGATCTGATGATAGTTAGATGCTAAGCTGCCTTCACATCCATCAAACGCACGTTTGTTCACCTGGACAGGCTGGCTGCATCTGACACTTACAGTGATGCTGCCCTTGGCTGGTCAGGGAAAGGAGGTGGGAGGTGCCTTGGGCTGGGGACTGCCTAACGCCAGGGGTACATCTAATGAGAGAGTCACCATTTCTTGATCGGCTGTGCAAATCTCGGAAGAAATGGTCCAGGTTCACGCTACGTGGACCTGTGATTGTTCTTCCCACAGTGGATCCAGGTCCTTCCCGGGAATTCCAGCCCTTGCTTTGATCTCAGCGTTTCCATTGTCCCTCCAGGAGCTGGCCACTCACGTTCCACAGATTGCCTAGGGTTTAGGTATATAAATACCTTTTGTCCTGTCTTCCGCAGCTACCCAGTTTTACAGACAAAGCTTCTTCCTCTTTGCATTTACCCATTTCGGGTTCTGAGTCTTGGGTTTCTTTGCATGGAAGACGCAAGGATGATCCTGGGCTGGCGTTCTTTGGTTCTGCTTTCTTTGGAGTGTGTGCTTAACCACTGCTGTGAACTGGCCGAGTGTGACCCTGGCCTGTCACTCCGGGGCAGTGACTCTCAACTCTGGCTGAATCTCAACGCCCAGACCCCTGGGAGCTTTAAAAATGACTGATGCCAGGGCTCAGCCCCAGACACTCAGGTTTATTTGATCTGAGGTAGGAGCTGGGCAGAGGAATCCTAAATTCTCCCCAGCGGGTGGTGAAGTGCAAAGAGGAGCCCCGGAGCTAGGTGGACATTCCTCACCTCACAGTCTCTCCTGGTAGCTTGGGGGCTGCCCTCAGGAGCCCCCAGGAATACGAGGCTTTGTTGCCTGAGCCCCGATCACCCTGGCTTCGACAGTGGGGCCCCAAGACGCGTCTGTCTCAGGGGACCCCCACCGACAGAGGCTCAGCAAGGAGACGGGACAAGGAGGGCAAGAAGGTGATTTCTGCTTTTTCCCTTTTCTAAAATTAACGTATATTTGATTTGCAATGTTGTGATAGTTTCAGGTGTACAGCAACGTGATTCAGTTATGTTTATTTTTTTCAGATTTTTTTCCCTTATAGGTTATTATCAAATAGTGAATAGACTTCCCTGTGCTATACAGTAGGTCCTTGTTGTTTATATAGTTTATATATAGTCGTGTGTATATGTTAATCCCAAACTCCTAATTTATTCCTCCCCCCTTTTCCCGTTTGTTAACCATAAGTCTGTTTTCTATGTCTGTGAGTCTGTTTCTGTTTTGGAAATAAGTTCATTTGTGTCATATTTTAGATTCCACATATAAGTGACAACATATGGTGTTTGTCTTTCTCTGTCTGACTGACTTCACTTAGTATGATCATCTCTAGGTCCATCCATGTTGCTGCAAATGGCGTTATTTCATTCTTTTGTGTGTCTGAACAGCAGGATGATTTCTTTTTCTTTTTCTTTTTCTTTTTTTTGCGGTACGTGGGCCTCTCACTGCTGTGGCCTATCCCGTTGCGGAGCACAGGCTCCGGATGCGCAGGCTCAGTGGCCAGGGCTCACGGGCCCAGCCGCTCCGCGACATGTGGGATCTTCCTGGACCGGGGCATGAACCCGTGTCCCCTGCATCAGCAGGCGGACTCTCAACCACTGTGCCACCAGGGAAGCCCGCAGGATGATTTCTTAAGGTCATTCCAGCAAGAGCATTCTGCAGTCTACTGTTCTGTAATATACATATATCAGAATACTTTATATCATATGGTATACATTATATAATACATATTATATACGGTGTAGACAGTAGAGCTATTTTCTTACCTTGCTTATAGATGTGCATGTGTTGTATTATATATTATCTAAAACATGTGGCATATATAGCATTATATATGCCACATGTTATATATAATGTATGATATGATATGTGCTTGCAAATATCATAGTGCAATTTGTATGAAGCATAGGATTTTTCCCACCTTGTAATATAGATACAATATAGTTTATGCTATATTATTAAATTGTATACAATAGCTATAATATTGTTATAATAATGTAATATTATACATAATAAATTATATTCTGTAAATAATGTATGGTATATATTGTATTATATAACAATATATAACAGTGCAATTTGGTCATATAAGATTTCCCACTTTCCATATAGTTATGCTTATATTCTACTGTATATTTTATTATCTATAATAGTTATAATATTATACCTTGGGCCAGATGGAAAAGTGCTGAGTATTGAGTCAGAGGGGAGAAAACTGTGTTCAGTGTCTCCCCTCTTACCCCCGAGAAGGTGGTCTAGACAGAGATGCCAGGACATGCTTGGTCTAAGGGCCCCCAGTAGAGAGATGTCTGGAAGAGGTGCCTGGGCCGGAAATGCAGAGACACATAAAAGTGTGACGAGCTTGCAGGACTGAGTCCTTGACTGCAACTTCCCCCGCCCCCGGGACTGCACTGGCCTGGCACCAAGTCTGGTTTCCAGGGGTGGGGACAGCTTCCCCGGGAAACCTGCTAGGGGAAACTTTGCTGTTGCCTACAGTTAGCTCTGAGGGACACACACAGGGATTCCAAAGATGACGGTGAAGGAAATTCCCAGAAAAAGAAGTCTGGACAGCAATCCCTCCAGGATAGGGTAGGAGGGTGTAAGGGTCCAAAAATTAAATAGAATGGACTGATTTTCAGAAACTCTGCAAATGTGCCCTGTTTTCTGTCCTGGCTCCACTACCAAATTTGATCCTTGGCTGGCTTCTCACCGTCAACATTTTGTTAGCAAGTGCAAATCTACAGTGTCTTCCAAGTGGAGGGCATGTGCATTGTCTCAGTCAGGGTTCTAGCAGAAAATGGAAATGCATCCACTTAGGGTTTTTAAGAGTCTGCAGAGATGAATGGGAAGGGTTAAGGAAAGTCCTAAAGGATGCAGAGTCTCCCAGACCCTGTCAACATAGAAGAGAAACCGTTACCACCCTGAGCCTGTGGGTCAAGAGAGAATAAGGTCAAGATGCTCGTGGAGTTCATCTCAAGGCTGTGGCAGAGAGACTGCCCTACAACAGATGGAGCTGATGGAGAACACAGCTAAATGGACAGCAACCAAACAAGGAAGTTTCCAAGGAAAGCGATCCTAGACTCTTGTGTCCCTCCCTCCCATCTCCTGCCAGTGCCTCCCACTGTCTGAACTCACCTGGAATCCAGAGGACCAGAGACCCTGGGCAATGCACACCGTGTCCATCGGCATCTCAGGGTGCAGAGTTGGGAAGGAAAGGATGGAGTTTGGATCTGAAGAGGGAAATGGGAAATAAGTCCCCTCTTACCAGGCTTCAGGTTAGAAGGTGTGGTTGATGGCGTGAGTTGCTCACAAGTTCTTTCTTCCTTCCTGCCTTTGCCCTGGCTCATCTTTCATGGGAGGGCCACACCTCCCTTCTCCATGGACTTTGAAGTTTGCATCCATTTTGCTTTGTCTTGTGGGATGTCAGCAGAAGATGCTGCAAACCCCAGTGGTTCGAGTTGCCCTCTGGACGATGTTGCCCACCTACATTCCAACATTACAAAAATATGCCCAGGATAACCACTAGTTCCAAAATAATGAAACCATGTAGAGCAGACATGAATCTAAGTTGTTACATCGGGTTCTGCTCAGCATGGTGTGTGTGTGTGGGAGCCCAGTCTAGGTCAACCCAACAGTCACTGACTCACAGACTCATAGGTCTGAAAAGGAACTCTTTATTATGGTAGGGCTTTGTGATCCAGGACTGTTTGTTATGCAGCATAGTTTAAGTCAGAGCTGACTGATACAGAAAACAAGCATCTTCTAGAGTGGGGAAAGTTTCTCAGCACCACCTCTATTTTAAGAAGATCTCCAGCAAATTGTCTAGATCCTTTCATATTTTCAAAGGGAGATGGGATCAAGAGTTAGGGAAGTAGTTCCTATACTTTTCTTTGTAATCAAGCATAGGACAATGTGTATCTCCCCTTGAAGTTTCAAATCTATTTTGGTACCTAGTGGATGGTTAAATTTTAATATTCTGTTGCTAGTAATAGTTGGATGGATGGGATGGTAATGTGTGTGTGTGTAAGATATTTAAAGCCCCCAATCCTCCTTTGCCCCTCTTCTCTTTAGGGGTCATTACTACTGTGAAGTTAGAATTCATCCTTCACATCTGTGCATTTACTGGCTTTCTCTTTCTATATGTACATATCTCTACAAATATAATCAAATTTATTGCACAAAGAGCCCACGAATATGGCAATCTGTTCTTTTATATACTGACTAGATGTCACAAATAATAATTCAAAATATTTTTGCCTTTCCTGAAACTGTCGCTATGATTCCCACGCTTTCCAAATGCCTATTTGATAAATAGCGTTTTTATCGGCTAAAAGAAAAATAGACTAAATTTACCACAACGTGCGTTTCCATGCGGGAAATTTGAGGCGTTTATGTCTCCTTAACGGATGACAATTTTCCAACTCCAGAACGAAGTTGTTTTCCAAAATGATGTTTTTCCTGCTAAAGCCAGACTTCCACTAATTAAAACCAAACAAGTGACTTGATTTAGAGGCTGACACCATCCAAGCTGTGCACACAACTCTGTTTGTTTGTTTTTGACTTTCTGGATATTTGGATGAAGAAAAAAGAATGAAACGTTTTGAAAATAAATCCTGTTGTGTACATTCATAATTAAGGACTGAAGAAAGACTTGTGGAAATCAGAGTTAAACCTTAAATGCCTTAAAAGGATCCAATTAGTTATGCATTTGGAAACATTCATTTTGTAAATGCAGAAATCTCTGTTTTGGCAATACATCTGCTAGAGAAAAGAAACTTAATGTCAGCAGTATCCCTCTGTAGCGGATGAAGCTGTATGTCTGGGCAGAAGGTTGCTGGCTGCCTTTGGAATCCCCCCCAATCCCCGCCCCAGCTCCTTCTTCAGAGATGTCTGATTTGTTCACCCTTCCTCTGCTCCCCCCGCCCGAGCCCATACCCCAGGGCAGCCTCCTCCACCTGCTCTCCAAGACTGGTCCCTTGATAGGGATTGTTTGGAGAAGGGGTATGCAACCCAATTGTGCAATCCCATGGGAGATGTCTCCCGTGGGTTTGGCGTCTGGGGTATGTGTCCTCCCTCCTAAGAGAAGACCAGAAAGCAAGATGGTCTTCTTTTTCCTCTCAATGTGATGGCATCTAGAAGTCTTGCCTCCTAGGTTCTGGATAACCCAGTGGGACTTCCTGAAAGAGGTATTACAGGACAGGTCAGGTTCAGGAAGGGATCAGGGGGTTGTTTAGAGACCCATTGAGGAGACTCAACCCATCTTCCTGAGCTGTTGAGAAGATGCTGGGTTTATATGGAGGTAGAGATGAGAGACATCTGAGCAGAGATGCCCATTGGAGGGTGGTTAGTGAGCAAAGATGAGATTGTCTAGTAAAGAGACTGGGAGGAGGATGTAGGGCTGGAGAACGGAAAATGTAAGAACTTCATTCTGAAGTAATGAAGAAAATTGGGACTTCCCTGGTGGTCCAGTGGTAAAGAATCTGCCTTGCAATGCAGGGGACGTGGGTTCGATCCCTGGTAGGGGAACTAAGATCCCACATGTCACGGGGCAACTAAGCCCCCGCACCACAACTGTTGAGCTCGTGTACCTCAACTAGAGGCTGTGTGCTGCACACTACAGAGCCCACCTGCTCTGGTACCCAGGCACCACAACTAGAGAAGAGAAAACCCGCATGCCACAACTAGAGAGAAGCCTGCATGCTGCAGTGAAAGATCCCGTGTGCCATAACTAAGACCCCATGCAGCAGAAAATAATTAATTAATTAATCTTTTTTTTTTTAAGTGAAGAAAATTAAAAGTCAGAGAGAGGAAACGGGGTCTTCCAGACGGATGAATAAGGAGTTGTGGAAGAGAGAGATGGGAAGTTAGGACAGGAATCATCTCAGAAGAAGGTAGTTCCCAATTCTGCTGAGATTCACGTCAGAGGAGGGAAGGAAAGGCAGCCTAAGTTCGTCAGAGGCAAAGCGAGAGCAGGCTCCGTGGACAGAGAGGCTGTATCAGTTTGCTGTGCTGTGTAACAAACGACTACAAGTTTATTGGCTTTAAAAAAACCCTTTCATTATCTCATCGTTTCCGTAGATCAGAAGTCTGGAAGGATGTGTGTTCTCTGGTCAGAGCCTCACGGGACTGAAATCAAGTCACAGGTTGGGACTGTAATTTCATGAGGGTTTTGGGACCCTCCTCTAAGTTCACTGGTCGTTGGAAGAATTCAGTTCCTTCCCAAGTTTTCCGCGTGGCCCCCTCCATCCTCAAAGCCAGCAACAGCAGTCAAGACCTTCTCATGCTTTGAACCATTGAATTCCTCTTCTGCCCTCAGTGGGTAGAAAGCTCTGATCCCAAGAGCTCACATGATCGCGTGGGGGTGACCTGAGTCATCCAGGACAATCTCCCTGAGGCCAGCAGAGTAGTGACCTTCATTACCTCTGCAAAGGCTCCTTTGCAGAGGTGAGTAACTTACATTCACAGGTGTGACTCCAGGGGGTGAAGTTCTGGGAAGACGAAGATCTACCTACTTCTTCAGAAAAGGAGTAAATTAAGGAGTAAGTGGGAGGCGAGGCTGCGAGGACAGGTGGAAGGAAAGAAAGAGAGGGAAGTGGATGGAAAAGACAGCAGGTGCCAGGTTGTTTTGGGGACAGGGTTCTCCATTTGGGTTCATCCAAGCTTCGGGGTGGGGGGGCAGTTAGTGCCAGCTCTGAAAAGAACATGCCAGGGTGTGATCCGGCTGCACCACCTCCTCTCTGGGGGACCTTGGGGAAGTTCCTTAACCTCTCTGTGCCCCGGCATCTCAATATGTAAAGGAGGATGAGGATGAGAAGTGCCTCTCTGGGATTCTGAGCATGAAGTGAGTTATTACAGATACAACATGAACAGCGGTGTCTAGGCTGTGGCAAGAGCTTGGGCAACATTAGCTGGGGCTGTGGTGAGAGTCATTGCCATTCTGCTGCCGTGAGGCTGATCATACCACTGCCACGAGAGGGGGAGGAGGGGGAGTGATCCTGCTACCATGGGAGGAAAGTAACACAGCTACTGTGATGGTAATAATAGTGATATGGCCACCATGATACATAATGGTAATACAGCTAACATGATGGTGATAATGATACGGCCATCAGGATATGCAGTAGTAATACAGCTACCATAATTGTAATAATAATGATACGGCCACCGTGATACATAATGGTAATACAGCTACTATGATGGTGATAATGATATGGCCATCACGATATGCAGTGGTAATACAGCTACCGTGATGGTAATAATAGTGATATGGCCACCACAATATGTAATAGTAATACAGCTACCATGCTAGTAATAATAGTAATATGGTTATCACAATAGTATAATACTTATACAGCCATCATGATGTATAATCGTAATCCTGACACCATGATATTATAATATTAACCCAGCTACCATGATGGTAATAATAATAATATGGCCACCATGATAGTATAATAGTAATACAGCTACCATGATAGTACTAATAAAAATATGGCCACCACAATAGTATAATAGTAATACAGCCATCATGATGTTATAATTGTAATCCTAACACCATGATATTATAATATTAACCCAGCTGCCATGATAGTAATAATAATAATATGGCCACCATATTGTGATAATTATGCCACCACCATGATATTATAATGGAAATCGTGCTACCATGATATTATAATAGTAATACTGCCGCCATGAGAGGAGGAGGAGTAATAATCCTGCTACCATGATAATAGTGGCAGTAATAATAATGCAACCATGATGATGATGATAACAATAATATACTGCTACCGTGGCAGTTATAATAAAAATTAAAAAAATAATAACACTGCTACCAGAATGGTAATATCTATTATTTAACTTTTACATATAATTTTATATTATCATATTACATATTATTATTCACATAATAAACATAAATGATTTATTTCTGTTAAAAATAATATTCACCGATGGGACTTCTCTGGTGGCGCAGTGGTTCAGAATCCATCTGCCAATACAGGGAACACGAGTTTGAGTCCTGGTCTGGGAAGATCCCACATGCCATGGAGCAACTAAGCCCGTGTGCCACAACTACTGAAGCCTGCGCACCTAGAGCCCGTGCTCTGCAACAAGAGAAGCCACCGCAATCAGAAGCCCGCGCACCGCAACAGAGAGTAGCCCCCACTCGCCGCAACTAGAGAAAGCCCGCATGCAGCAACGAAGACCCAACACAGCCAAATAAATAAATTTATTTATTTATTAAAAAAATAGTATTGAGACGTAAAATAAATCTTATTATATCAGTAATGTGTATTAGCATAACTAATGGGTAATATCGTTAATGAGAAGCCTCTCCAGGAGCGGAGGATCCAGTTGTCCCGAGCCTGTGGTGACAGGAAGGAAAGCTGTAATTATGGAGTTGGGGGGTGGGCAGTGTGATAAGGCAAGTGTGTGTGTGAGTGTGTGAGAGCTGGGTGCAGTGTGTGTGCACCTGTGAGCGCAGGATCGGGGGCGGGTTAAGTAGACTCAGGTACAAGGCTGCCCCGTTTGGAGGAATCGTAGCCTCTGGCTCCAGCAGCGATGCTCGTGCAACACGCTCACCTGCCTGTACAGCTGTGGTACCAAATGGAAGGGTGATTTGTGCAGGCTGCCCGCATTCTCCCCGTGGCCCTGGGTGTCTCGCTCTCCCTCTTGGGCTTAGGGGAGCTGCCATGCCTGTGGCCCACTGCTGAGCCCTGGACCCTTTGGGGACGGTGAGCCTTGGGTGAGTCAGGACCCGGCCAGGAGGGAGTTGTGACTCATCTTTGCAGACGCCTGAGGATGGGCTTGAACAGGGAGGGGAGGGGCAGGACCGCAGCAGGGTGAGGCAGCGGTGGGTGCCCCATTGACCAGGGTCAGGGGGCAGCAGGGGGCAAGCTGAAAGGGCTCCTGTGTCTTTCTGAGCTCTGCCGCCCAGGTTTACACCGGGGTACATGCCACTGTATGTGGTCACCTGGGACCATGCCCTGAGGTCCCTTCGTGGCCCGGTGACTGCGTGTCTGTTGCCTGCGGAAAGTCCAGGACAAGAACGCCCAGGCTGTGCCCTGAGGGTTAATTCAGCCTCATCCAAATGGCCCTGTGTACATTTTACCTGCTGGGGTCACCTGTCCAGGCTGGAGGGGAGGTGCGGGTGTGGAAAGATTCATCTGTTGAATGCCGGGGCCTCTTCATCAGCACATAGTGGTCAAGCCACAGAGAATGTCTGCAGGGTTGGTGGATCGCTTATGTTGGCTTGCAGAGATGCCACTGCTATGCTTTTATTGCTATAATTCAATGTACAAATGTGGTACATCTTCTGTTATTTTTCTCCTGATAAAAATGTTGTTTTTGGGCCTCCCTGGTGGCGCAGTGGTTAAGAGTCCGCCTGCCGATGCAGGGGATACGGGTTCGTGCCCCGGTCTGGGAGGATCCCATATGCCGCGGAGCGGCTGGGCCCGTGAGCCATGGCCGCTGGGCCTGCGCATCCGGAGCCTGTGCTCCGCAACGGGAGAGGCCACAACAGTGAGAGGCCCGCATACCGCAAAAAGAAAAAAAAAAAAAAATGTTGTTTTTGAGGCAATAGAAGCCTAATAACCAGAAAAATCAAATCCACTTTTTACTGCGGTATACTTGATTTACAACATTGTGTTAGCTTCAGGTGTACAGCAAAGTGATTCTGTTATACATATATTTTTTTTTCAGATTCTTTTCCCTTATAGGTTATTACAAGATATTGAATATAGTTCCCTGTGCTATACAGTAGGTCCTTGTTGATTATCTGTTTTATACATACTAATGTGTATATGTTAATCCCGAACTCCTAATTTATTCCTCCCCTGCTTTCCCCTTTGGTAACCATAAGTTTGTTTTCTATGTCTGTGAGTCTGCTTCTGTTTTGTAAATATTTGTATCATTTTTAATAGGTTCCACATGTAAGTGATATGATATTTGTCTTTCTCTGACTTATTTCACATAGTATGATAATCTCTAGGTCCATTCATTTTGCTGCAAATGGCATTATTTTGTTCTTTTTTATGGCTGAGTAACATTCCATTGTATATATGTACCACATCTTCTTTATCCATTCCTCTCTTGATGGACCCTTAGGTTGCTTCCATGTCTTGGCTATTGTGAATAGTGCTGCAATGAACATAGAGGTGCATACATCTTTTTGAATTAGAGTTTTGTCTGGATATATGCCCAAGAGTGGAATTGCTGGATCATATGTGATTTACAATATTATATCCTTTTCAGGTTGTACAACATAGTGATTCAATATTTGTATAGATTATACTCCATTTAAAGTTATTATAAAATCTCAAAACCATTTCAAAGCAGAATGAAGAGACTCCTAGCACTGGCCTCAGTGGAGAGAGCCCACAGTGGCCTGTTTCTTTGATGGATTACACCAACAAACATTGGATAAGACACAGAATGCAGTGGCCTGAGGATCCTGGATTGGGTGGAAAGTCAGGACTTAAGGAATGACACCACAGGGTTGAAGAGTGTTTCTCTGTAATATCCGTGTCCATCTGGAATCTCACCTTATTTGGAAGTAGGGTCTTTGTAGACGTCATTAGTTAAGACGAGGTCCTGCTGAAGTAGGGTTTGTGCTTAAGCTTTTTAAGAAAGGGAAAATCTGGACACGGAAACAGACGAGGAGAGAGTCATGGGATGACAGAGGTTGGAGTGATGCATCCACCGGCCGAGGGACACCAAGGATCCCCAGCAAACACGGCAAACTGGGAGAGGGGCTAGGCTCAGACCCCCCCTGGAGCCTCCAGAAGGAAACACCCCTGTAGACACCTTGATGTCAGACTTCTGGTCTCCAGAGCGGAGAGAGAATCAATTTCCATCAGGTAAGCTGCACAGTTTGTGGGCATTTGTTCTGGCCACCCTAGCAAGCTAATACAACGGTCAATAATGTGGGGTTGAATTTCTTGGAATTTCTAGTCTCCTTTCTATTCTGGGTTTCACCCATGAATAGGTGGAAAGTGGGCAGCAGGCATGGGCAGCAAAAACTCCAAGAGATAAGCCCACCCAGCTGAACAGACAGCTGTGAGAAGGGAGTCTGAGTCAGAACAGATGCGAAGATTCTGTTTTTTAATCTGTTTCTCCTCTTCTGGCTCAGCCCCAAGGCCGGCTCTGGTTGTGAAATTACACGACCAAGGTGACAGTGTCAAGGGCACCCCAAACCCCAGGTGGATCCCCAGGTCTGGGTAAAAAAGCCAGAAAAGGGGGGTTTTTCATGGAGTGAAAAATATAGGGGCCCCAGTATTTTTCCTCTTCTCTTTTTGAAGCCACTTCACACTGCTATTCGATGTGAATGGTGTCAACATACCAAGGAAAGGACAAAGATTGTCCATTGGGTAAAATTCAAGACCCAGTGACCCATCACCTAAAAGGAACCCACACTTTATTTTTTATTTTATTTTATTTTATTTTATTTTTGGCCACACTGTGAGGCATGTGGGATCTTGGTTTCCCGACCAGGGATCAAACCCGCGTCCCATGAAGTGGAAGTGTGGAGTCTTAGCCACTGGACCGCCAGGGAAGTCCCGAACCCACTTTATTATTTTTCTTTGAAATTTATTTTTATTTATTTACTTTTGGCTGTGTTGGGTCTTTGTTGCTGTGCATGGGCTTTCTCTAGTTGTGGCGAGCGTGGGCTACTCTTTGTTGCGGTGCATGGGCTTCTCATTGTGATGGCTTCTCTTGTTGTGGAGCACGGGCTCTAGGTGCACAGGCTTCAGTAGTTGTGGCTTGCAGGCTCAGTAGTTGTGGCTCGCAGGCTCTAGAGCACAGGCTCAGTAGTTGTGGCACACGGGCTTAGTTACTCTGCGGCATGTGGGATCTTCCCAGACCAGGGCTTGAACCCGTGTCCTGCATTGGCACACGGATTCTTAACCACTGCACCAGCAGGGAAGGTCCCCCAAACCCACTTTAAATAGAAAGATACGAACAGATATAATGTACCAGGATGGGAAAAGATAAACCATGCAAGCAGTAATCAAAAGAAAGCTGGAGTGGTAAATTAATAATCAGACAGAGGAATCTTTGGAAAAAGGAGGCATACCCATGATAGAGGAACATTACACAATGCTGAACAATTTGCCAAGAGTCATAAAAATGCTATTTGTGTCTGCACCTGAAAGTAGGGATCCAAAATATGCAAAGCAAGCAGTGATGGAACAAAAAGGAAAAGCACACAAATGTGCAGTAATCACTGGAGACTTCCACACTCCTTTCTCAATAGTCAATAGAATAAGTAAACAGGAAATTGGAGAGAATATAGAGGACCCAGTTGACATTTACAGGGCACTTCACAGAATAACAGCAGAGGACGTATCTTTTCAGGGTCACATGGAATACAGACCCTCTGCTGGACCATAAGCCATCCTTAAATAATGTTATAGAATTTAAATCTCACAGGATATGTTGTCTAACCAAAATGGAATTGACCTTGAAATAGGTCACTGAAAGACAGCTAGAAAATGACCAGATGTTTGGGAATTAAATAATACACTGCTAAATGACCATGGCTCAAAGATAAATTCTCAAGGGAAACTAGAAAATGTTTTGAACTCAAGGAAGAAAATAATAAACATTTCCGGAATGCAGCTAAAGCAGTACTTTGAAATTTGGGGCATTAAATGCTTGTAGTAGAAGAAAAAAGAAACTTCTCAAATCATTCCTCTAAGGTTCTCCCTTAAGAAATTAGAAAGAGGCGATCAAATGAAACCCAAAACAATCAGAAAGAAGGAAATAATGAGGTGAGAGAAGAAATCATTGAAATCAAAAAGGGAAGGGGGACCTCCCTGGTGGCACAGTGGTTAAGAATCCACCTGCCATTGCAGGGGACACGGGTTTGAGCCCTGGTCCAGGAATATCCCACATGCCACAGAGCAACTAAGCCCATGTGCCACAACTACTGAACCCATGTGCCACACCTACTGAAGCCCATGCGCGTAGAGCCTGGGCTCCACAACAAGAGAAGCCACTGCCATGAGAAGCCTACGCACCGCAACAAACAGTAGTCCCCGCTCGCCACAACTAGAGAAAGCCCACGTGTAGCAACGAAGACCCAATGCGGCCAAAAATAAATAAATAATAAATAAATTAAAAAAAACAAAACAAAAAACCTGCCCTTCCTCCATTAAAAAAAAAAAAAGGAAAGACAACAGAGAAAATAAGGCAAAAGCTAGTTCTTTGCAAACATCAATACAATCGAGAAACTTTTACCCAGGCTGACCAAGGAAAACAAGATATGGATATAGATACAGATATAGATATATCCTCTCTCTCTATAATATAGATAGATGATTGATAGATAAAAGAGAGAGAGACACAGAGAGACAGAGAGACACAAATAATACAATAAAAACACCAGGAATAAAATAACGGACATCATTACAGACCTGAGAGACATTAAAATGATAATAAGGAAATAACAAAAAAACTTGACCCATATATTGAACAGTTTCCATGAAATGGAGCAGTTCTTCACATATTACCAGAACTCACCCAAGAAGAAATAGATGACTTGAATTGCTCTATATTTATTTTTTTATTCTTTATTTATTAAACAAACTGAATTCCTTGTTAAAAACATCCAAACAAGAAAACCGAAGCCGTGGATGGCTTTAATGGTGAATTCTCTCAGACATTTAAGGGAGAAACAGCATCAGTTCTACAAACCATCTTCCCTACATGGAAGGGTATGAAACACTTTACGGTTCATTTAGATGCCAGGATTACTTGGATACAAAAAATCCCCACCAAGACCTTAGAAGGACAGTGAACTACAGATGGATATGCTTTGTGGACATAGCTACAAAAATCCTTAACAAAATATGAACAGATCCAAATCTAGAAGTATTTTAGAAGGATGACAGATCCTGACCAAGTGGGGTTTATAGTGGGCATTTCCAGATCCTTCATTATTGAACATCAATCAATGTACTTCTCCATCTGAACAGGCGAGAGAAGAAAAACCCATTCGCTCATCTTGATAAATGCAGAAAAAGCCTTTGACAAAATTTAAGATCCATCCATGACCCTCCGCCACCTAGGATTAGAAGGGGGTTGCTTCATCTCGGGGAAAAAGATGCCCACTCTCACCGCTATAATTCCCCACATCTACGGGAAATCCTAGCCAATGTTAAATGATTAGAGGGATGAACAAAAGGCAGACAGATTGAAAGGGAAGAGATAAAAATGCCATGGACTGGCTTCCCTGGAGGTCCAGTGGTTAGGTCTCTGCGCTTCCACTGCAGGGGGCTCGGGTTCGATCCCTGGTCAGGGAGCTAGGATCCCTCTTGCCGCATGGCACGGCCAGAAAGAAAATACCATGGGTGACTCTGAAGCAGGTGGGGCTGTCAGAAAAGCAAGGTGGGATACCAGAAAAACATTATGTCTATGTGTATGGGGTCGGGAGAGCGACACCCACCCCTCCCTCACCTGGACCAAGTCCCTGTCTCTCTCTAAGAGCGTCAGGCTCTTCCCCTCCACTGCGAGTCCCGCATGAGATGAGCTACACGAATTCTCCCATCTGTGATTCTACATCTTGAAATCATAGATCTACAGGCCGAGAGTCAGCAGCTAAGTGTGGGAAAGGGGCCGTAATATCTGACTTTAAAATTAGGATTAAGATGGGCAGCCGTGGGACATCCATCCCAAGCTCTGTTCCTGGCCCCATTTCCTTTATTTTCTCCTTTCTTTTTACCTCGTAAACAGGAACTAAATTAGGACCTAACTGCTCTGTTAGGTTTTCCGTGAGAAAACTGTTAAGAATGCTCCTTGTTAAAAAATTATTATTTTAAACTGGAGTATAGGTGATTAACAATGTTGCATTAGCTGCAGGTGTACAGCAAAGTGATTCAGTTATCCATATACACGTATCTACTCTGTTTCAGATTCTTTTCCCATATACATTATGACAGAATACTGAGCAGAGTTCCCTGTGCTCTACAGTAGGTCCTTGTTGGTTCTCTGTTTTATATGTAGCAGTGTGGACATGTCAGCCCCAAACTAAGAATGCTTCTAAACACAAACTGAATCTTGACGGCGAGGAACGACTTTTCTATGTGGGGTCTTAAATGCCAGTTAAAAAAAAAAAGAAAGACAACTTCAGATATTACTGCAGAAATTCAGTTCGATGTCACACTACCACTGGTGAAAAGAGGTTATGGGTGCAGTAATTCAGAAGAATAAACTGTCTTGAAAATCCACAGCAACGTGGCATCTCCCCAGTGAGACAGCCCTCATCTTAATAAGGAATAGAAGCCCTTTTATGGTTGGCAGTTCACATCTTGCCTTTCCAGAGGGTGGTGGTCTCAGAAGTTGGGGGGGGGACCTTTGCAGAGGAGGGACAGGGCCTACTTTAGACAAGCAAGATTCCAAAAGATCAGTCGCATTCTTAACCGACTAAAAGTGGTTGCCTTCCAAGAGGGAACAAATTACTGGTAAAATGCCCAGACTTCTCTGCATTCTGCCAAGAGCAACGTGGATCTTTACAGCATCACTGTGGGCAGATCCTGGAAACACAGGAGCTGTCATTGCCAGGCAAAATAGAGACAGAATCTACAAGGGCGATACTAGGGGTTTAAAAGGTCCTTGATAATAACCTACGAGGGAAGAGAATCTGGAAAAGAATATATATATGTATAGCTGAATATAATATATATATATATATATATATATATATATATATATAACAGAATCACTTTGCTGTACACCTGCAACTAATACAATATTGTAAATCAACTATACTTCAGTTAAAAAATAAAAAGTCCTTGATATAATCTGTTGTCCAGTAGCTCACGCCTGTTACTGGCATGTCACTCACTCATCCCTCTGTGTCCTGATTAGTTTCCACTGGTCATGAGGTCATTGGATACTGCTCAAGACTAAAGGTGGCTGCGTGATGGATCTCTCAATGAGGAAGGCAAGTTGCATGTTCCTTAGAAACGTCTTAGTGGATGAGGGCACAGGAAATGTTTGTGGAGCGAAACTTGATGACCCAAGGATATCTGAAAATCCATCCCATCATCGGAAGACATAACAATGAGACTGGAAAGGTCAGATGCAAAATGCAGCAGGAAAATGGCCCCTCAGTTTTTAACAGAGGAATCATCATGCCAGGCACGGTCCCAGCCCCATGCAAACGTCTGAAGATGATGGTGCTTGACCTTGTGGGGAATATGGGTTCAGTTTGACCAGAGTGTTTTCTGCCAAGTACAGAACACTGGTCCTCGTAGCCGACCGAGCACCTTCATATATTATGATTGCAAAATATGGATCCAGTGCAGGAGTCTTCCCGTTACTTTGTTTATGGCCCAGGAATGCAATTAATAAACTTTATGAATACGGCATAAAGTCATCAGAGTGTTTGGCAGATTCATTAGGACTTTTAAAAGGCTTGGAAAGCAGATTTAATGCCTCAAGAAACCATTTAAAAGGAAGAGTAATAGGTTTATTATATCTATCCATAATATCTTACCAAAGATGGTCAGCATTGCAATATACATCACTTTCTGTTTACTGCAATAAAAATCAGATTACAGGGAGCAGGCACAGAAAAATACAAACCCATGAAAATTTGTGAATGGAAGAAACAGCCGGAGGAGCTTTAAGATCTTATGATGAATTTTCTTAATTTTCCACTGCTTTCTATTCAGAACAAGTCCCTTCAAAATAGTTTTATTTATCTTCTTACCTTCCTAAAAGGTAAAACAAAACAAAACAAAGTAAAAATGTTTTGTTTTTTAAATTAAAAAGCTCCCCATTCAATTTGGTAAAATTGCTTAAAAATAAAGTAATATTTTGGAAATCATATATTTGTTAAAGGACATGTATCTAGAATATATAAAGGACTCTTATAAC
This sequence comes from Mesoplodon densirostris, assembly GCF_025265405.1. Classification (NCBI taxonomy): domain Eukaryota; kingdom Metazoa; phylum Chordata; class Mammalia; order Artiodactyla; family Ziphiidae; genus Mesoplodon; species Mesoplodon densirostris. The sequence goes on along the minus strand of NC_082681.1, from coordinate 136,942,249 downwards.
TCAATAATACAAAATTAAATAACCCATTTTAAAATGGGCAGAAGATCGGAAGAGATATTGCTCCAAAGAAGATACACAAAGGCCAATAAGCACTTAAGAAAAATGCTCAATGACATTAGTCATTAGAGAAATACAAACCAAAATGACAGTGAAATATCACTTCACACCCAGTCAGATGGCTAAAATCAAAGTCAGGTAATAACAAGTATTGACAAGGATGTGGATGGAAATCATTAGGCTGGTGGGGATGGAAAAGGGCACAGACACTTTGGAAAACAGTCTGGCAACTCCACAGCATGTTAAAAGTAGAACTTCTGTATAACCTAGCCACTCCACTCCTGGGTGTATATATTGGTGAATATACCCAGGAGAAACAAAGACATATATATAATGTATATCCCATGAAAAAGTTTGTACATGGATGTTCATAGCAGCACTAATCACAACGGCCCTAAAGTAGAAACAACCCAAGTATCTGTGGATGGTTGGATGGATGGATGGATGGATGGATACACAGAATGGGGTCCATTCACACAGTGGAATATGACTCAGCCATGAAAAGGAGTGAAGCTCTGACACAGGCTACCGCGTGGATGGACCTTGGACACACGATGCTCAGTGACAGAAGCAGACACAGAAGGACATACAGTGTGTGATTCCATTTACAGAAAATATACAGAACAGGCAAATCCACAGAGACAGAAGGGAGATTCGTGGATGCCAGGGGCTGGGGGAGGGGGTTGGAGAGTGACAGCTAAGGGGTGAGATGTTTCTTTTTGTGGCAATGGAAAAACGTTAAAAAAAGAAACTTACTGTGGTGGTGGTTGCTCAACTCTGTGAATACGCTAAAGCCAACCTCATAAATACACCCAAAACTACTGAATTGTATGCTTAGAAGGGTGAATTTTACCATATATGAATTATATCTCAATAAAGAAAACCAGAAAGGATAGCAAAAAATAAACTAAATTTAAAAATTAAAACAATTTTTAAAAGCCAATGGATTAACTAATTAATTTTTAAAAAGCTATAGAATTAAATAATTTTTTTAAATAAAGCACTTCTGCTACATTAGCAAAACATGATAGTTATTGTGAAGAAAAGTGCTTGTGCAGATACTAAGTTGTGAGCTGAACTAGCTGCTCTTTTCATGGAACACCAGTTTTGGCTTCTTGGTTGGAAGATGCCATGTTGAGCAGAGTATCCTGGCTTATTGCTAAACCGGCGCTAGGAAAAAGCTTTAAAATTGGTTTTGCAAGCCAGCCAACAGGTACACGAAAAGATGTTCAACGTTGCTAATCATCAGGGAAATGCAAATCAAAACCACAGTGAGATATCACCTCACACCGGTCAGAAGGCCATCATTAAAAAGAGCACAGATAACAAATGTTGGGGAGGGTATGGAGAAACGGGAACCCTCCTGCACGGTTGGTGGGAATGTAAGTTGGTGCAGCCACTATGGAGAACAGGATGGAGGTTCCTTAAAAAACGAAAAATAGAGCTACCATACGATCCAGTAAACCCACTCCTGGGCATATATCCAGACAAAACTAATTTGAAAAGATTCATGCACCTCAAAGTTCATAGCAGCACTACTTAAAATAGCCAAGACATGGAAGCCACCTAAATGTCCATCAACAGAGGAATGGATAAACAAGAATGTGGTACATATATACAATGGAATACGACTCAGCCATGAAAACGAATGAAATAATGCCATTTGGGGCAATATGTTCCTGTAGCTTATTTATACATAGTAGTCTGTACCTCTTAATCACCTACCCCTATCTTGCCCCCCACACTGGTAACCCCTAGTTTGTTCTCTGTATCTGTGAGCCTGCTTCTGTTTTGTTATACAGTATTCACTACTTTGTTGTATTTTTTAGATTCCACATATAAGTGAGATCATACAGCATTTGTCTTTCTCTCTCTGACTTATTTCACTTAGCATAATACCCTCCAGTTCTATCCATGTGGCTGCAAATGGCATTATTTCATTCTTTTTAAGGGCTGAGTACTATTCCATTGTATAAATGTACCACATCTTCTTCATCCATTCCTCTGTTGATGGACATTTAGGTTGCTTCTGAGGGTGGGTCTTTAATCCAGTATAACTGGTGTCATTATAAGAACGGAAGACACAGAGAGAGACACTGAGGGGAGAAGCCATGTGACGGTGGAGCAGAGATTGGAGAGATGTGTCTACAAGCCAAGGACCAGCAAGGATGGTTGGCAGCCCTCAGAATCTGGAGAGAAACCTACAACAGATTCTCCCCTGGAGCCTCCGGAAGGAACCAGCCCTGCCCACACCTTACTCTGAGACGTCTGGTCTCCAGAACTGAGAGAAGATACTTTTCTGTTGGTTTCAGCCATCTGGTGTGTGGTCTTGTGTGATGGCGGCCCCGGGGAAACTAATACAGGTGTATGTACTCAGGTGGCTCATCAAACTGCATGGCTTGGCCGCGTCGGCGTTCAGGGCAGTAATATTAAATGAACAAGATCCAATGAGTGATCGCCATTTCTCTGTGTTCTCCGGGGGAGTCCACTGCATTGCTCTCCCAGACACACCGTGTAGGATATTTGATGTTGGCTATTTAGACTCACTGGTCCGAAATGCTTACCCTCCATCATCCTCCCATGACCTTCCACCTACAGAGCAGGCTCTGGTTTGTTAGCAGGATGCAGTGCATCAGGGGCTTTCAGATCTATCTTCTGACTTAATTCTCTGCAGATGTTGAGAGAAAGGCCCTGTTAATATCCCACTTTATCCAACAGGGGAACTCTGGGGCTCCTAAGATGATGAATAAGGGAGTGGGCTTTTACACCCAGATCTTCTGCCCTCCCTAATCAACAAGCGCTTCCTTAACCTGGCTGTGCATCCAGTTCAGTCCAGACACCCCATAAAAACACACATTCCTGGGCCCCGTCCCCTGAGAGTGACCTGGGTAGATATCAGGTCCACAGTAGTTTTAAGAAGTTCCTCCAATGATTCTATCACTGGCCCCACAGAGAGGCACTCAGGGAAAACACTGAGATTGTTTGCAATTTCGTCATCACCTCTCTGGGTTAACAAGAGCCTTGGTCTCATTTCTGGAAGAAGGAAGGAATTCAAGAACCGTTTTCTTTGCACGTGCACGATGCCCGATACTCAAGCACAGTGTTGCAAAAAGTAAGATGACTGTTTGTTTGCATGTCCCGTGACAAATCAGACATGGTTTCAGGAATCAGTTTGCAACAGCACGGAAATCACGGACTAGCTTAAACTGGTTTTCCCTTCTTAAATAGGTTGTTGATTAATCAAGCTGAAACAGCACCAGCTTAACCTGGTTTCGCCTCACTTAATAGGTTGTTGATTCATCAATCCTCGAGTTATTTTACAGACAGCACTGCACACGCTCAAGACGGGAACCCATGTTTCTAGGGTGACCTCGGAACCAAGAATCTTCAGTCCACAGAACTTAAGGACTAGAAATGTTACCACTGGAGCCCTTTACGAAGCGAGAACCCCTTCAATAAGGAAAATCTGGCTTCCAGCTGCAGGAGTAGCTTATATGGTCTGATTTGAGACTAGCCAATCAGCTTCCAAGCTTGAAACTCCCTAACCCCTTAAATTGCACCACGGAGGTGGGATCAGGAGACAGATTTGCGAGCGCGGCGTCCTGCTGGTTGACCTGACAGTGAAGCTCTTCGTCTTCTGGGAAAGCTGGTGCCCTAGCATTGGCTTCTGTGCACGTCGGGTGGTGAGCCTTTGCTCGGTGATAAGTCTTGGGGGCGCTTATCACATGCTGAGTCACCTAAAGATACTGCGTCTCAGTCAGTGTGCCCACCACAAGCCCCACCGGCCGGATGAGAGGTCTGAGATGTGTGTCCAAGAGGAATAAGAAGACGCTGGCGCCATTTTTCGTGATGCAGTTGAGCAGGATCCTGTACCACCAGTGGGATGCAAAGGTAAGAATGCGCGTGCCTTTAGGTGTGCAGCCTGGGCTAGATTTCCACGCGCTTTCTACAGAGGCGCATTCAATCCCGTTCAGCCTCACGGAGTTTCGGAGAGGAGGTTTACACTCTCCCTAGTTCAAACAGGGTCACCCGGGGGGAAAGAAAACAATTAAGACGCCAGCAGCAGTCTCCACGAATTGTTTCCAAATTTGCATATGGTGGAGCTGGGTGGAATATGACAACCCAAAAGACTCCTGCACCCACCCTGCCCATCTTTGTTTTGTGCCCCCCCCCTTTTTTTTTTGTTTTTTTTTTTTGCCGTACGTGGACCTCTCACTGTTGTGGCCTCTCCCGCCGCGGAGCACAGGCTCCAGACGCGCAGGCTCAGCGGCCATGGCTCACGGGCCCAGCCGCTCCGCGGCACGTGGGATCCTCCCGGACCGGGGCACAAACCCGCATCCCCCTGTGTCGGCAGGCGGACTCTCAGCCACTGCGCCACCAGGGAAGCCCTGTGCCCGTCTTTTTCATCCAGCCCAGGCTGTGGTCACTCATGGATTTGATTTTACAGCCGTGGGAGAGAAACGGGCTGAATTCTTTTTTTTTTTTTTTTTTTTTTTTTTTTTTTTTTTTTTTTTTTTTTGCGGTACGCGGGCCTCTCACTGCTGTGGCCTCTCCCGTTGCGGAGCACAGGCTCCGGACGCGCAGGCTCAACGGCCGTGGCTCACGGGCCCACGGGCTGAATTCTTAATGAGTTGGACCATTGTCAAAGCAAGGTGGGGAATCTAGGCTAAATACCATCTGGAAATGAAGATGCATTTTCCTAATTACTGGAATCGTATGTCTTTCGATGTATCAATTTGAGGGGAAATTGTGATGTTTTTAGGTCACTTTGCAATTTGTGTTGTTTTTTGGAAATCTATAAATACTGAATCAAGTACACCTGAAACTCATAGACTCTACAGCAACTAGAGTTCAATTAGAAAACCCTGTAGGTTTTAAAAACCGAATTCAAGGCCGAATCAAGAGGTAACTGATGAACACCTGAAACTTTCCCAAGACAGTGAGTGTATATTCCCAGCAGAGTGGCTAGAATTAACACTTTCCTGGTGCCTGTTTCATAATCTTATATGGGGCCTCTGGCTGCGCGTGTTAAACTTTTCCCAAACTATTGGTCCCATCTGCCTTGCCTGACCCTTTCCCCCCCGGAAAACCCTTCTGGTTGATTATCTGGTGAAAATCTGGCTTTGAAGCAAGGCACTGCGCTTCTCTTCCGTGCTTCAAATTCCCCATCAGACCCTCAGCCCACGGGCTGTGTTACCCAGCAAATGACTAATAGACGATTCTCCATGACTCAGTTTCTCCGAGACCAAATCTGGTCCCCCAGAGCTTCTCTGCAGATGCGTTTAACACGGAGAAGACTCTACCGCGTTTCATGTTTTATGTCCACGTGACTTCTCCTGTGTCAGTCCCCCGAGGGCAGGGTCTGTGCCCCACTGGGGTACACGGGGAAATTCAGAGGACGCCCACCTACCCAAGCCTGTTTGCTAGCCGCGTCGAGGGCAGCGCTTGCAGATAATTGTTACCAAAGCACACCTGAGTCCCGTGCTCAGCAAAGCCCAACTCCTGACCCCGGGTTGTGGTGCGGGAAAGAGCAGCGTTTATCTGCAAGACGCCCCACGTGCGGCCAAGGACAGAGGAGGGTAGCTCGTGCTCAAGAGGCCCGAACTCCCAGAAGGGCTTCAGGGCAAGGTTTGTAAACCAGGGTGAGGGAGGGGTTTCGGGTGCGAGATCAGCTCGTGGACCCTCTTCGGCTTGGTTGGCGGCGACCAGGAGTCCACATCATCAGCCTTCTGATTCCAACCACCTGGGGTCTCCGTGCTGGTGGGCGGCATGCAGGTAAGTTCTCCCACCTGGTGGGGCTTTCAGTCTCTGCAAAGCAACGCCAAGGACGTGGCTCAGAATATGATCTGTAGCCTTAGGGAGGAACTGAAAGTCCTTGACTCTGTTTAATGGCTAAACTATTATTATTTTTGTCTTGCTTGACTGTGTTGCTTTGTTTCTATATTTTCTCACTTCTCTGATGAAATTTGCTCTCTGGAGATCCTGGAAGGCCTAGGAGGCTAAAGCTTTTCTTAGAAACGAGGCAGGTGGACATGGGGGAAGGGGTCCATCCCCCGGTCTGTCACAACATCTGTAAGTTGTATATTCATGTCCTCATACTCAGGAAACATGAGTTGCTTCCCCACCCAATGCTCCCAGAGAGAAGGTATCTTTTATCCCATGAAAAAAAGGGGACTTTTTTTTTTTTTTTTATCAGTAGAGTTTAATTTTTTTCCCCGTTTCTTCTTCGTAGAGACTGGTCTTTGTTCGTTTTTGTCAGTTCCCACCACGCCCCATCTTTTATTATTATTTTTTTAATCTGTACCCTGGAGTCCGTCCGTTTCATCCTTGATTTGTTTCCTCTTGCAGTTGTATCCCCTATCCCCTGCCTCAGATCAGGGTCTTGCTCCTTCCATAGCTGCATCTTTGATTTCCCTGACTTCTGTTTTTGTGTTCCGTGGGTGAAAACATCGAGGTGTGGATTACCTGCCCCTCGTTTCCGTTCAGGTAAATGCCACTTCTGTGTTCAGTATGCTTTGTCAGCAGAGACGAAATGGCATTTGGCTTAAAATCGCCTCAGGAGTTCAACATTTCCCTGCTACAGAAAAAGCGTTAATCACCATTATTAATGTTCCCCAGAGTGGCCAGCTGAATCCTCTCCCTATTTGCCCAATTATTAACCAAAACATCACTCCTTTTTTGCCTGGCACGCCAACAAAAGTGATAGATTTATTTAGCGAGATTTTAAAATCAAGACGGGAATAAGTTACACAGTTAATGTGATATAGGCTAAGTGAGCTAAAATACGACAAAAGGGTTTGTTACAGTGGAACACACTTATGTTTTGTTTTATAAGAGATTTAACTGACCAGAAGGAACTAGGAAGGAAAAAAATCATCAAAAACCACCAGGCAGGGCTTGTCGACCCCACATAACAAACCCTTCTGCAGGGTTGGGCTCCCTCTGCAGACACAAGGCCACTTGGTTTCTGGGCCTGGAGCATCCCTCACAGTTAGCAAGGATGCTGACTGAGTTGGATAGGAAACATTCCTAGAGTTCTTCATGTCCACGGTAAGGATACTCTGTATTCTTCCCTGGGTATAAAATGTCCCCAAAGGGTTGTGGGTTTCTCTTGGCCAAAGGTCAGTTCTCTGCTCTCCACCTGGAGAGCTCCTTGTTCAAGAAATAGGTTTAACGGGGGACTTCCCTGGAGGTCCAGTGGTTAGGACTCCACGCTTCCACTGCAGGGGGCACGGGTTTGATCCCTGGTCGGGGAACTAAGATCCTACAAGCCACGGCCAAAAAAAAAAAAAAGAAAAGAAAAGAAATAGGTTTAAAAAATACAAGATGATTTCATTCTGCCATCATGGGCTCATGACAAGGGTTCCCAAGTCTCATGAATCATCCGAAATTGTGTGCATAATTTTGTGTCTTGCAAGTAAATATAATGCCCACTCTCCAGGCATTGGTGGTTTCCGCTTAGGAGTAAACGGTTGTTTATGCATCATCTGTTATTAATATAGTACACAAGCCAAATGAGCATCTTCCAGAGAGTTTTCACGAAAGATGGTGATTCTTTATTTTATGAGAACTCGGCTGCAGAGGTAGCTGGCAACGGTCCTGACCTTCAGCTGTGCCCTCAGGCAAGCAGGTCACTGTGTTCCCCGCCTGGGTCCTTGGTCTCTCTAATCAATAGAAATTGATTAGAAGCCAGATGAGGAATTCGGGTGAGGCTGTACTGGGACTTGTCCTGCAGTGGGCGGGAGTGAAAACAAGTAACAGGTGCCTTGCCCATTCCCTGAGCTGGTTCCTTACTGGGCTGAGGGTGGGCGTAATTGGGTGGGTTGGGATGGAGGGATGGCTGGGGGGGGGGTCTACCCACCCCCTTGGTGGTGCCTGTGCACAGGAATCATGCGCAGGACCCTGCTTTTGCTCACAACACCTCAGAAATGGTAGTTGGGGTTTGGTCTTTTTGTATCTTATTGTTTGTAATTTCCCACAGCTGTGGGTGGTTATTTTTAGTTCCTTATAGTTTCTTTGTATTTTGCTGCTGGAGGAGAGGTGTGTCCAGGTGCAAGCCCTGCAGCAAAGGGTCCCAGGGCCCAGCCCATCTCAACTGCAATTCCCAGTTTCAGGAAGGGGCGTGATGGGTATTGTATACAGCCGGTTCTGGATGCCACTGTGCTTCTTCTCACCGCTTGGTTAAAGGTCACAGCTAGTTTTGTGTCGTCCCTTCCCACTGAGTTTGCCATGTGGTGTTCTGTTAGTGATGTTGCAAGCTCTGAGTAATCGTATTGACGTTTTGGGGCCAAAAGATACAAATGCTTTTTGATTCAAATACAAATCACAAAAATGTGACCTTAGCATGGGATTGCTTGCAGGGCATGTACTTGTCCAAATGTATTCTATCATGTCTTAACGGAGCTTTAAAACCTTATCCCATAACTCAATTTTTCACACTTAAATCGCACTTTGTTTTTTATTGACCCTAAAATGAAGTTTGCTGGTGTATTCCACAGATTGCTCTATGGGACCTGCAGGTGTGCTGATTGCTATAATTTTTAGAAGTGTTTGTAAAATCGTGATGTATCTGTTTGCTTGGGCTGCCATAAAATGCCTCAGACCGGGGGTGCTTATAAACATCAGGCATGTATCTCTCCCAGTCCTGGAGGCTGGAATCTGAGATCCAAGGGTAAGCAGGGCTGCTCCCTCCTGAGGCCTCTCTCCTGGGCGTGTAGACGGCTGTCTCCTCCCTGTGTCCTCACGTGGTCGTCCCTCTGTGCGTGTCTGTGTCCTGATCTCCTCTTCTTATAAGGACACCAGCCCTATGGGATCAGAACGCACCCTAGTGACCTCATTGTACCTTCACCCCCTCTTTAAAGACCCCGTCTCCAAATACTGTCACATTCTGAGGTCCTGGGGGCTAGGACTTCACATGAATTTGGAGGGAACTGATTTCAGCACATAAAGGGACAATTTAACACAATCAGATACAACCATACCCCTGCGTATGTATGTAGACCCCTCTTCTCACTGTTACTATGTCCACGTTTCCATTGGGGGTGCCCTGGTCCTCATGTGCTTTCACCAGTGAACCTGAACTTATTGTGCACCTCAATTTTATAGCCGGCATCAAAGGCGTTACCAAAATCCCAATGAAATGACTCCTGATACCTTAGTTTTTCCTACTCCCTGGGCGTTTCTATTACAGGCCGTTCTGTTCATCTGACTTGGTTGGCTTTTCATGGGTCTATGCTTCTGTCTTCCCCTGATTTGGTCCTTCATGGGTTATGCATAGATTAAGGGGAAAGAGGAACATCACACAGGAAAGTCAGATTAGTCCACGCTCCCCGACGGGCAAAGCCAAACTCCTCTCATTACATCCTTTAGTAGAGTCATCCTTTTTTGTGAAATCCCTGCATCTCATGATTCACAACTAATCGTAGGTGGATTGTTTATGCTTTTTATCCTCCTTAGTATTCTTTTATGTATGGTAGTCATTTCTGAATGTATTCTTCTTGGGAAAATGTAATATATGTCATAAAGCTCCATTTCCCTGTTTCCGTCCAGCTTTTTTTTTTTTTTTTTTAATTTATGTTTGGCTGCGTTGGGTCTTCGTTGCTGAGTGCGGTCTTTCTCTAGTTGCGGCGAGCAGGGGCTACTCTTTGTTGCGGTGCGCGGGCTTCTCATTGTGGGGGCTTCTCTTGTTGCAGAGCATGAGCTGTAGGTGCGTGGGTTTCAGTAGTTGTGGCATACAGGCTCAGTAGTTGTGGCTCACGGGCTCTCGAGTGCAGGCTCAGTAGTTGTGGCACACAGCCTTAGTTACTCCACAGCATGTGGGATCTTTCCGGACCAGAGCTCGAACCCGTGTGCCCTACATTGGCAGGCAGATTCTTAACCACTGAGCCACCAGGGAAGTCCCCATCCAGCTTCTTGATCTAGTAGGAAATGCTATTTTGAAAATTGTGCACACGTAATGTGTGTACAAACTATATGTGCATATAATTTTATGTAAATATATATACAACTTGTGTTTTATATATATTTGTGTACATCACGTAAACTACATATGTGTGTAGTAAGAGGTAGATTTCACATTGTCATTTTCTTTAAAAAATTTTTATTGAAGTATAGTTGGCATACAGTACTGTTATACAATATAGTGATTCACAATTGTTAAATGTTATAGTCCATTTATAGTTATTACAAAATATTAGCTGTACTCCCTGTGCTGTACAGTATATCCTAGTAGCTTATTTTATACGTAATAATTTGTATCTCTTAAACCCTCCCCCCATCTTGCCCCTCCCTGCTCCCTCTGCCCACTGGGGACCACTAATTTATTCTCTGTATCTGTGAGTCTGCTTCTGCTTTGTTATATTCACTAATTTGTTGTATTTTTTTAGATTCCACATATAAGTGATATCATGATATTTGTCTTTCTGTCTGACTTCACCTAGTATGATCATCTCTAGGTCCATCCATGTTGCTGCAAATGGCATTATTTCATTCTTTTTTTTTTCTATGGCTGAGTAGTATCGCATTGTATATATGTACCACATCTTCTTTATCCATTCATCTGTAGATGGACATTTAGGTTGCTTCCATGTTTTGGCTATTGTAAATAGTGCTGCTATGAACATTGGGGTGCATGGATCTTTTCTAATTAGAATTTTCTCCTAGATATATGCCCAGGAGTGGGATTGGTGGACCAAATAGCAACTCTATTTTGTAGTTTGTTAATTTTCTGAGGCACCTCCATTCTGTTCTCCACAGTGGCTGCACCACTTTACATTCCCACCATCAGTATATACATATTATGTGGTTTTTACCACAAACACTGAGCATCTAGTGAGTTTCTTCCAAACCTGTCATGTTACTGATGAAGAATCAGTTTTTGAGGCAGGTAAAGACTAGAGACTAATGGTCTTTTGATATGTGGGCATAAAATAATAGAAATGACATTTCTCTTCCATTTGATTTTTTTTCAACACTGCACCTGGTGCTAGGGCTGTTGACGTTGCTGAAAAAGTCATTCAGATTATCCAAAATTATTTTAAACAGTGACAAACTGGGGAAAGGCAGCTCTGTTTACTTCCCACATGGGCACTGATGCATTTTCAAACAAGATAATGGGATATGACTAAACTCCGAATGCATCATGTCCGAGTACGTTTTGCTCAGTGATGGAAACAGCCCTGGGAAAAATGAACATGGAATGAAGACCTTCTGGTCCGTGTCTCTTGGCCCATTCGTTTTCAACATTTGGTTCTCCTTGAGAAAGCTACCGAACAGAAGAAAAAGCACCAAATTAAAGTAAATATTTGGAGATGGAGAAAGAACACGTTCCGACGGCTGTACTTTTTTTTTTATTATTGAAGTGTGGTTTACTTACAAATGTGTTTCAGGTGTACAGCAAAGGGATTCAGTTATAAATATATATATATATAATCTTTTTCATATTCTTTTCCATGATGGTTTATCACAGGATATTGCATATAGTTCCCTGTGCTCTACAGTAGGACCTTGTTTATTTTATACAAACAGTAGTTTGTCCGATGGCTGTATTTTTCACGGAAGTCTTTGAGAACTCAACTGGTAATAGTAACTCGGGTGATCCACCCTTCTTGTTCAGACAGTATTATTTCCTCTCCAGAGGCCAGATGGCAAATGCGGAGGAGAAAGATAAGTGCAGCCCCCATTGGGCACAAGCATGGGAGCTGCTGAGAACCGCAGAGAAACGCACTCCGTTAGCTGGTGGGCTGGCGTCTGCACCCCGGGAGGTGCCCTCCGCATCAGGGGAAGAGATGGGCCTTCAGGAGCTGGAGAGCAGGCAGGCTTCGAGCCTGTGTCAGCACCTGAATGAGCCTTCATGTCCTGTTTCTAGTTCGACCCCGGATGGATGACCTAGGGGTGTGTGGCGTTGTCTTCCTAAATCCCAGAATCCCTTTAGGAGTGTTTTAGTACTTCATTGAAAAATGTGTTCTCTCTAAGGGGTAGGAATGTATGTCAATCAGAGTCGAATAGCTGCAACAGACAGACTCCAGTGTCATGACAGCAAAGTTGCCAGGGGGTGGGGAAAGGTAGGCAAAATGGGAAAAGTGTAGGAAGGGGCACGTGTGGACACTTCCAAGGTCTAGAAGGGCATCCATCATGTTCCTGTATGTGTCACTGGCTGGAACAGGGGCCTCCCTTGCTGCACGTGAGCCCAGGAGGACGAGGAATTGGTTTGGGTCATGGGTGAGCTGGCCGTCCCTTTGCTGCTTCCGCTCTAGAGATGCCCAGCTGAGAGCTGCTGGTGAGTTAAGAGCATCCAAGAGGAGAAGGAAACGCACTGAAAGAGCAAAAAGGGAAGGAGAGCAGGACGTAGAAAGTGAGAGGAGGGCTTCCCAGGTGGCGCAGCGGTTGAGAGTCTGCCTGCCGATGCAGGGGACACGGGTTCATGACCCGGTCCGGGAAGATCCCACATGCTGCGGAGTGGCTGGGCCCCTGAGCCATGGCCTCTGAGCCTGCGCGTCTGGAGCCTGTGCTCCGCGACGGGAGAGGCCGCAACAATGAGAGGCCTGCGTACTGCAAAAAAAAAAAAAAAAAAAAGGTGAGAGGAGTAGCGCCCTTGGCCCACGGGTGGCCCTGGGACCCGAAGCAGCCCCGGTCAGGCTCCTAGCGATGCCAGCTCTGTGTGCTGAGGTTCAAGCAGCAGAGCCACGTGACCATCGGGAGACCCCCCCCCCCATCTACCGTAGTCTCTGCGGTCAAAGGTGGGACCGTCATCACCTGTAGCAGAGATGCAGCAATCGCCCCTGCTGCCTGATGGGTCTGGCCAAAATCTGACAGTGCATGACATGAGACAGATGTCTATCGTGTCTGTTCTCCTGAAGAATCTATGACAAGTGTGTTGGTGGGGTCTCCTCCTTAGAGAAGGTGGGGCAACTGAAGATGGGATCAGTGGACTGCATTAGGACGGGCAGCATACCAGGTATCAGCAACCGGGAAGTGCAGGGTGTATGAGAGGTTTCATGTGTGTTCATGCAATTGTCCATCCCTCAGACATTAGTCCACGTTTGGGGATAGGCTATTGAGATTATTTGCATTCAGGAAAAGTGTGTGTGTGCGTGTAGGTTTGTGTGTTGAGCAAAGCTGTTTCAACTGATTTTAAAGGTCAGTTGACTAGCTTACAAAAATGAACTGCATTGCATCTCTTCGGCTTTCTTATTTGGTGTGTTAATATTTACAGAACGTCTTTGTCAGCGGTAATTAAGAGGCTTCTAAATTAAATTGTTGTTTACTCTTAAAACTATTTATAGATCATTAATACATTGGAGTTAAAAAAAAAAAACACAACTCAGAGCCCAAGGCTATTAATATGAAAATTAAAAGTTGGTCCCAGGACACACCTGTGAGCCCACTACCCCACCCGTGAAAGACATTTGTTCACAGGTTTTGGGTTGTCTTTGCAGAAATTGTCCACGGGTATGTGTTTCATGTTAAATACACTGAAGTTATCCCTGGACACGATATGGGCAGTGGATGCCAGAGTTTTGGCTTGGTTCTGGGTTTTTCCAGCGCAAGTCATGTGGATGTGGATAGTTGTGTCTTGGAATGTGTGTGCGAGCCTGTTTCTCGGGTGCAGACCTGAAACTCAGCTCGTTTCCGGGGTGTGTGAATGTAGGTTTCGCACATGTGATTCTCAGGATTTGGTCCAAGTTTACACCCCCGCCGGAAGTATGTGCAGCTCGAATTGATTCACGTCCTGACCAACAGGTGGTGTCACGGCTTTTTGCTGATCTCATATGGTACCAATCTTATTGTTAACTGGTATCATCTTTCCTCCTCTTACCAATAAGCATGGGCATTTCATCTCGGCTTTAAAATGAGTGTCTCTGTGGCATCTTCTCAAATACACACGAGTTGTTTTGCGAGTGGCTGCCGACTCGCCTTTGCGGTGCCCGTGGAACCAATGACCACTGTCATACAGAGCTACTAACATGGCCCCTTTTCCCACATCTCCCCCAGACCTGCCCATCACCAAATGGTTAGACCTTTGGCGATCTGATAACTGGAACGTAGTATTTTGCAATTTCCATCAACGTTTCTTCAGTTATAGCAACTTGTCAAATATTTGCAAGATGGAAACATTTTAAAGCATCTTCTTTCGCTAAAATTTGTTTTGTTTGTTCGTTCGTTTGTTTTGCCGTACACGGGCCTCTCACTGCTGTGGCCTCTCCCGTGGCGGAGCACAGGCTCCGGACGCGCAGGGTCAGCGGCCATGGCTCACGGGCCCAGCCGCTCCACGTCATGTGGGATCTTCCCGGACTGGGGCACGAACCCGTGTCCCCTGCATCGGCAGGCAGACTCCCAACCACTGTGCCACCAGGGAAGCCCTGATTTATTTTCTTGATTCAATTATCAGTTGGTTTAGCAAGCTTGTTTTTATTATTTTGCTTTTTTTAAAAAAGAGCTCCAACAAGATAGGAACCAGCAGGCTATGCAGGCTCCGCACAGACTCCAAGCCACCGGGACATCTGTCAGAGGGAAGGGGCTGGTGCCAGGCCTGGGGGACAAGCCCAGGCTCAGGGAGGGGGAACGACCAGGCACTCCACACGTTTCTCTGGCCGACTGTGCTCGTACCACTGACCCTATGTCGCCACTCGTGCCCCCCAAGTTAGGATATTTCCACTGTGTTTTATTTTGCTCACATGTAGATAAAAACCCAGTGTAGAATGTGTGTAGCAAGACACTCAAATGATGTGAAGGTTTTTTTTTTTTTTTGTGGTACGCGGGCCTCTCACTGTTGTGGCCTCTCCCGCTGCGGAGCACAGGCTCCGGACGCGCAGGCTCAGCGGCCATGGCTCACGGGCCCAGCCACTCTGCGGCATGTGGGATCTTCCCAGACCGGGGCGCGAACCCGTGTCCCCTGCATCGGCAGGCAGACTTTCAACCACTGCGCCACAAGGGAAGCCCTGCTAAAGTATTTTAACATTCCACCTTAGCAGGTACCCTGCCACGAACATGATGCTTGGAACATCTGTTCTCTTTCTTTGTTACTTTATTTCTCCATCCCTCCCTCCCACCCACCTCCCTTCCTTCCTTCCAGATAACGAGCATCATTTTGCCTCACCATGTTCAAAAGATGGGCAACTATCCATATCAAGAAAGTGGCATTGAATTCACGCAAAGTAAAATGATTTTAGCAAGTAAAACACCCCCCATCCACATAAATGCTTTACTTCCTCACATGGGCATCGCCCGAGCACAGCACGGAATTGTCCATTCCCACAAGTGACACTGCTCAGTCCAGAGAGCGCGGCTGTAGTCCTCCCTTAGGTCATGTCTTTGAATTAAAGACTGCTGCGTTTTGTCCACTGCATCCTCTTGAATCGGGCTCTAGTTAACAGCGCTGTATTACATAATTAAGATCTACTCTTTTTAGCAGTCTTTAAGTGTTCTCACCAAGAAAACGAAATGGTAATTTTATGAAGGGTTGGAGAGGTTAAGCATTATCACAGTAATTATTTCAGAATATGCATGTATCAAATGATCATGTTTTTTTAAACATCTTTCTTGGAGGATAATTGCTTTACAATGGTGTGTTAGTTGCTGCTGTACCACAAAGTGAATCAGCTCTTTGTATACATATATCCCCGTATCTCCTCCCTCTTGCGTCTCCCTCCCACCCTCCCTATCCCACCCCTCCAGGCGGTCACAAAGCACCGAGCTGATCTCCCTGTGCTATGCGGCTGCTTCCCACTAGCTATTTTACATTTGGTCGTGTATATATGTCAGTGCCACTCTCACTTCGTCCCAGAAATGATCATGTTTTTTTTTTTTTTTTTTTTTTTTTTTTTTTTTTTTTTTTTTTTTTTTGCTGTACGCGGGCCTCTCACTGCTGTGGCCTCTCCCGTTGCGGAGCACAGGCTCCGGACACACAGGCTCCGCGGCCATGGCTCGCGGGCCCAGCCGCTCCGCGGCATGTGGGATCCTCCGGGATAGGGGCACGAACCCGTGTCCCCTGCATCGGCAGGCGGACTCTCAACCACTGCGCCACCAGGGAAGCCCATGATCATGTTTTAATGTGACATGTGACATAGATTTAATTGACTTATAACAAATGTTACGTCATGTTATATCTCATAATATGCCATTGTTATCATGACGTTACGCTTGACCTATAACATCTTATAATTGCCATTATGATATATAACATGACATAACTGACATATAACATGTCATAACATGTAATTGACATTGCAAAGTATATGTCGTATCATAGTTGCCATTATGATTGATACCTAAGAGGACATTATAGGGAGTTAGCGACAGGGAGGGCAGGAGGCCTGGGCTTAGTTTTGGAGGAGGAGGTGGCCAGTTTAGGGTCTCAGGGGACAGGTAGGGGAGATGGCAGAGTTAGATGGGACTGGGGGGGAGGGGGGTGCCAGGAGAAGGAAGTTTGAAGCGGAGACTAGATGTTGGGGGAACTGTGCTGGGAAGAGGTGTGTTGGAAGTGCCTGCAGTAACCCAGGGGGCGGACAACACCCCAGGCCTGGCTATTGCAGCTGCTTGCTGGAGAAGGAGAGCCTGACCTCTAAGGAGGGCGCCGCTCCTGTGTAGCCTGAGCGGCCCCCAGTGCCCTGACAGAGGGTTGTGAACCCGCCTGGAGATGAGGCCTGGGGTTGTGGAAGCTGAACTTAGCTTCGCGGGGCTGAGAGTTCCGGCCCAGGGCGGTGGCAGTGCACCCCTTTGGGCTTTTCCTCTAGGTTCCGTGCCTACCTCTTCTGTGATCTCACTCTGCTTCTCCTCCTCCCTCTGACTCTCTCGAGGTTACCCATTCACTTAAAACGTTGCTTCTGGTAAGCCGGGAAAGTCGCTGGAGTCCCTGCCGGAGTCGGTATTGTCGGTAATCCCGAAGGAGGAGAGGCGTCCCCAGCGGAGACTCTGGGTGGGCGGGTTGGTTTTGCTTGCGGGTGGAGAGGGTGGGGATTGAAGGTGCACCCTTGGGTGGGCCCACAGCGATGGTACCAGCTGAAAGCTCCAGAAATGCTTCATAGACCGTGGTTTGTTACTATAGTGTTTGTGATGGCAAGCTGATGGCACCAGGAGAAATGGAGCCCCTGGCCAGTGTGAGTCGTAGCAGTGCAGGAGGGGAGAGCCTGCAGGAGGAGAGAGCCCACCTAAATTGATGTCTACAGATTGAATTTCCAGAGGCTTAGGAGGAGCAGTTCTCCAATGTCCTGTTTGCAGGCCTTGCTCAGGAAGCCCTGTATTCATTCAGGAGACCATCCTTTAAGGTCTTCAGATGAGCTTATGAGGGGGCAATCTTTAAAAGTCCAAAGCAGATGCATCCGGGGCCTTCAGCAGATGTGTTGCTTTGAGTGTGGAATCCGGGAGCCCGCTCTATGTGTTTTTTAACTTCAATTTTACTTGATCAGATTTCAGAGTAATCTTAGTGTTCCAATGGGAGGACCCTGAGGTGAGGGGTGGTGGGGAGGGAAAAGCCTGCCGCAGGTGCTGGGAGGGGGGGGGCGTGAAGAAAGGGAGAAGGGGGGAGGGTTGTGGTTAAGTGTGGGTTGTAGAGGGTGGGAGTGGTAGGGAATGTGGGTTGAAGGGAATTCTCTGGAGAAAAGATCAGTAGGCAGAGTTCTGGGGAATTATATAGAGCTCATGGGCGAAGAAAATACTAGTTAATAGTAAATTGTCAATGCTAGTTAAATTATCACTTGGAAGCACACAAAAAAAAGTTGCTTGGAAACTTTCTAAAACGCTTAGAACTCTGCTAAGTGCAGGGGGAAAAGCAAAATTGTTTTGCTTTGCTGCAAGATGGGGAAGACTGAAACGGTAACTGAAGACCTGGTTATCGGTGGCTTGAAAGATTGGTGTCAGAAACTTGCATCAGGGCTTCCCTGGTGGCGCAGTGGTTGAGAGTCGGACTGCCGATGCAGGGGACACGGGTTTGTGCCCTGGTCCGGGAAGATCCCACATGCAGTGGAGCGGCTGGGCCCGTGAGCCATGGCCGCTGAGCCTGCACGTCCGGAGGCTGTGCTCCGCAACGGGAGGCCCGCGTACCGCAAAAAAAAAAAAAAAAAAAAAAAAAACTTGCATCAGCAGGTTAACATCCTTCACTGCTTTCAAGCTTCTTACGTGGTTTATCTGGAGATGTGTGGTATTTGGGAGAGGTCTTCCAAAAGACTTTAAATACCCATATTGTGGGCTTTTAGAGTAAGCTTGAGATTTTGGAGTGCACTTAAGATGGTGAGATGTACTCTTCTGGGTTTGCAACTTTTTTTCACTGAGGTTTTGCAGTTGAAAAACTTGAGCAAAGTGAAAATGCAATGATTTCTAAAGGAATTTTGTGTTAACTTCCTGCCTTATAAGCACTTCTCTTCTTTGTGATGAGTATTAGAAACAGCAGGAGTTTTACTTTTCGTCGTCATAGTAACAAGGAGAACCTAATGACTTTTTGTGATCGCTGTAAAATTACTGTAATATTTGGTAGCAAACAATCTATGGAGGCTTGCTAGTTAGTAATCCACTGTATCTTTAGTTTGAATGTTTGTGTTTTTTAAGTGATAACTGTATTAGAGGGGAAACTATCAGCCAAAATCAGTTTGGGAAATAAGCAAAACTGGGGATGGGGAGGTGCTTTATTACTAGATTATGGTCTGTTTGAAAATTCAGGGAAAGATCTGAATCCTTTGTGATAAAGTAATACCAGTGGCTTTTTTATCATGTCCCTCTTCCCATTGAATTTCACTTTGAAAATTTTAAATCCCCAATATTTATACACCTGGGAGCTTTCTGGGTTCTCTTTTTAATGTTTAAAAATATGTTGACATGATAGTTCAGTTCTTAACCCGTGATTTGGGCAGGATACAGTAACTGTCATTGGAATTTAAAGAATAGTAGTCATGCATGTATGAGGAAATGTGTTCCGGTAAGCTGTTGTGAAATTGAAACTCTAAAAGTAGGAGGAAAAAGTACTTATGTTGCTCTCTATGGGAAGAACCAGTCTTGTTACACCATGTATGTGACTACTAATCAGTTTTCTTCCCCTTTACAGCATGAATAAAGGTTTGAGTTCTAAACTCAAAAAAAAAAGACATTATAGCTGACATATAACACGCAGTACATACCATAACATGTAATTGACATATAACACGACACTCAATGTACGTCATAACATACAATTGCCATTATGATATATAAATGACATAACTGATGTAGCATAACATACACAATAGCATATAATATATAACATAAAATCGTCATATAGCATATAACCTCTTAAATTATCCCTAAACCACTTAAACTAAATATCAAGAACACAAAATTTTGATATTTAAAACCAAGCAGGGAACTCCCCGGCGGTCCAGTGGTTAGAACTCGATGCTTTCACTGCTGAGGGGCCCAGGTTCACTCCCTGGTTGGGGAACTAAGATCCCACAAGCCGCGCAGTATGGCCAAAAATAAATAAATAAACAAACATTAAAAACCCAAACCAAAAACCCAAACAAAATAAAAGTTGAGAGCGTGTCTTGCAGGAAGCCCTGGTAGAAGCAGGCATGATCTCAGTTCCCCGGGAAACACCTTAGCTCCTCGTCTGTGAGGAGATGCCTGGCAGTTTCACGATGCTCACAAAACCACGTCAAGGGCTCTGTTCCTGGCATCACAGCCCGAGGTGAGCGCCAGGGCTGTGGATTCCAAGAGAAAGTATCCAGGAGAAGAGTGATCATCTAGGCTTTATTTCCCCCGTGCACACCATTTATTTTTAGTGGCGTGACTTTGTCTGAATCCATGTTTTAGAAGAGAAATTGTGCTTTATCATCTTTGATTTTGTGATAAGACTCTAGATTTTATTTATTTATTTTAGAAAAACAAAAAGCCTAGCTGTCTGTCAAGCCTTGTTCAATTCTTTGACGTGCCCACCGGGAGGCAGGAGGGAATCACGACAGTTTATAGAAAACTTTGGTGGGAAATTAACTGCTACGTGAATTCTGTCAGAGGATACAGGTCTAGGTCCCCACTACGTCCCTCCTTGATCGTGTGTGGCAAGCAGAAAAATGACCCCCGAAGATGTCCAACCCCTGATTCCTCATCCCCAGAGCAGGTGGGCATGTTCCCTTACGTGGCAAAAGGGAATTACCGTAGCAGGTAGAGCTAAGGTTGGTCCTGAGCTGACCTTAAGATGGAGATGATCCTGGATTATCCAGATGCGCTCAGTGTAAGCACAGGGTCCTTCAAAGTGGGCGCGGGAGGGAGAAGGAGGGGCGGAGTGATGTGATGTGAGGAACGTAGGACCAGCCTTTGTGGGACTTGAGGATGGGGGAAGGGACCACGGAGCCAAGCAGTGTGGGTGGTCTGTAGAAGCCGGAAAATGCAAGGAACAGGTTCTCCCTCGGCGCCTCGAGAAGGCACCAGCCCCGCTGACACCGGGGTCTTAGCTCTGTGGGGCTTCTGACCCCCCAGACCTGTGAGATAATAAATATGCATCATTTGAGCCTTGAGGGTGCGCTGTTGTTACAGCAGCCGTTGGAAAGAGACATGCATATAAATGGCTCATTAAATCTTAACTCCGGTCTGTCCTGCTCAGAAACTTCCCAGGGTACCCACAGAGTGAAAGCCATGGAATAAAAGGCAAATAGCGCTTTTAGTAGAACGTGATCCCTGCCCCCGGGAAGAGAACCTCGGGGCGGGGGGATTGCCCACGCACACATCAGTGTTCTTCCGTCTTCTTTCTTTTTAGTGTGTGTCATCCCTCTTTTTTTACTCGGGGTTGAAGAAATCATGCCAACTTTCAGTTTTATTGGAGCAAAGGAAGGCCTAGGATGTGTGTTTGAAACTTTTTAATAAAACCCATTTTATTGTAGTGAAATAGACAAAGCATGAAATGCACCCTTTTAACCGTTTTTAAGTGTTTAGTGGCGTTAACGTCCGTTCGCACTGTCGTGCAGACATCGCCATGATCCTCTCCAGGACGCCTTTCCTTGTGCAAAACTGAAACTCTGTCCCCATGAAACACTAACTCCCCTTTTCCCCTCCCCTGGCCCCGGCACCCACTTTTCTTTCTGACTAGGGATTTGCGTATTCTGGGTGTTTCCTGTAAGCGGAGTTACACAATATGTGTCTTTTTGTGTCTGGCTTCTTTCCCTGAGCACGATGGCCTCAAGGTTCATCCATGCTGTACCCTTTGTCAGTTTCTTGCCTTTTCATGACTGAATACGATTCCGTTGTATGGATGGAGCACACTTTGTTTATCCATTCATCCATGGATGGGCAGTTGGGTTGTTTCCACCTTTGTGAATAAGGCTTCTATGAACCCGGGTGTGCAAGAATCTCTTCAAGACCCTGCTTTCAATTCCTTTGGATAAATACCAAAAGTGGAATTGCTGGACTGTACGGTAACTCTATTTTTAGCTTTTTAAGGACCCTCCATCCTGTTCTCCACAGTGGCTGTATCAATTTACGTTCCCACCAACAGTGTAGGAGGGTCCCTTTTCTTCACAGCCTCACCCACACTTGTTATTTTCTGTTTTTTGTTTCTGTTTATAGCCATCCTCGTGGGTGTGAGGTGGTATCTCATTGTGCTTTTGATTTGCATTTCTCGAAGGATCAGTGATGTTGAGCATCTTTTCTTGTGCTTATTGGCCATTGGCATATCTTCTTTGCAGAAATATCTGTTCACGTTCTTTGCCCATTTAAAAAACTCAGTTTTTTTCCCTCAGTGGGCCCCCTTTATTATTTCCGTTTTTAAATTTTCTTTTTATTTATATATACATATTTTAAATTTTTACTGCAGTAGAGTTGCTTTACAATGTTGTGTTAGTTTCTGCTGTATAACAAAGTGAATCAGTCATATGTATACATATGTCCACTCCTTTTTGGATTTCCTTCCCATTTAGGTCACCACAGAGCAGTGAGTAGAGTTCCCTGTGCTATACAGCAGGTTCTCATTAGTGATCTATTTTATACATAGTAGTGTATATATGTCAATCCCAATCTCCCAATTCATCCCATACCCCCTTTCCCCCCTTGGTGTCCATACATTTGTTCTCTACGTCTGTGTCTCTATTTCTGCTTTGCACATAGGTTCATCTCTACCATTTTTCTGGATTCCACATATATGCATTAATATGCAATATTTGCTTTTCTCTTTCTGACTTCACTCTGTATGACAGTCTCTAGGCCAACCATATCTCTGCAAATGGCACAATTTTGTTCCTTTCTGTGGCTGCTGAGTAGTATTCCACTGTATGTATGTACCACGTCTCCTTTATCCATTCCTCTGCTGATGGACACTTAGGTTGCTTCCATGTCCTGGCTATTGTAAATAGTGCTGCTATGAACATGGGGGCGCATGTGTCTTTTGGAATTGTAGTTTTCTCCGGGTGTATGCCCAGGAGTGGGATTGCTGGGTCATATGGTAGTTCTGTTTTTTATTGTGGTTGTTAAGAAATGTTTTTGAAGCAGCTGGGAAAGAAAGAAGAAGGTGTGAGAGTCCCAGTAGCCTCCCAAGCCCTGCGGGAACCAAACCTCATTTGGAAGCTCATTGCTTTCAAGCTCTGCATATGAAAGGTGCCCTTGTCATGTAAACCATCATTCCATTTGGCCTGCCTGGAAGCCTCTAGGGACTGCCTGGGAGGACCTTCCACAAGCAAGTGGCTTCCAGAAAAAGTGGGGAAAGTGAAACAGAAGAGGTCGGTTGGCTGCCAGCATGATATAAATACACATATCTCTACACTTGTCACACTGAAAGTCTAAAACTCCAGGAAGGGGGCCCTGATGCTGTGATAGCTGGTCAAATCGTGCACGTTGGAACTGGGGTCTCCCATGGCAGAAGTGGGGTGGACTAGGCTTGTTTCTATGCGAACCAGGCATCCTGGGCAAAAACTGACCCTACAGGACACTCACTTTGTATCCCAGGGTTTCCCATCTTGGCCTGGAGGCCCGTTGGCAAAGTAGGAATACTTCCGAGCATATTTCCACGAGGGTTGCTTTCCCCTGTGTGAATCTCTGAAAAGACATTTGTGAGCCTTTGAAAGCTGGACTTTGAGCGTTCAAAGCGGTTGTGGGAATGGTGGTTCTGGCCGTAGCTATTGCAATGAACAATGTAACGTGCATTGAGGAGACTTCACAGAACACTGGGGGTTGGAAGGATTTGCAGTAAGGAACACACCTTCCACTGAAAGGCAGTAGCCAAATAACGTAGAATTCAGCCACGGAGGACGTGCTGGGAGTCTGGGTGAGACTGTTGATGCCGACAAGGATAATTCACGGTGGACACAGCATCCACTTTCAAAGGAATAAATAGATTCCGGGAAGACTGCTAAACGTAATTCTGGGTAACCAGGTGCAGCTTGGCCCTGCTGGATTTTGAACGGATGAACAGAGAAACGAATATAAAAATGAAGAAAACAAACAACATCGTAAATCAACTATACAACAATAAAAATTAATTTTAAAAAATGAAGAAAGCACTGAGTGTCCTAAGGTGGCTTTTTGGGAACCTAGATTCCAAGGGCGATTCTTGGAGGTGTAATTCCACCAGGTGTGCTGTGAAAATTTTGGCCAAATCTGCCTACGGTGAGCTGAGCGTAGAGAGTGTCTTCAGCCAGGGATCCACCCATAAATGGTAAAAACTTTTATTGAAGTAGAGTTGATTTACAATGTTGTGTTAGTTTCAGGGGTACAGCAAAGGGATTCAGTTATACATTTTATATATATATATATACTTTTTCATATTTTTTCCCATTGTGGTTTATCACAGAATATTGAGTAGAGTTCCCTGCACTATACAGTGGGACCTTGTTGTGTATCCATCCTATATATACTAGTTTGCATCTGCTAATACCAACCTACCACTCCATCTCTACCCCACCCCCTCCCCTTTGGCAACCACCGGTCTGTTCTCTATGTTCGTGAGTCTGTTTCTGCTTCATAGATGAGTTCATTTATGACATATTTTAGATTCTACATATAAGTGATACCATATACTATTTGTCTTTCTCTGGCTTACTTCACTTAGTATGATAATCTCTAGGTCCATCCATGTGGCTGCAAATGGCATTATTTCATTCTTTTTTATGGCTGAGTAGCATTCCATTGTATATATGTACCACATCTTCTTTATCCATTCCTCTGTCGATGGACATTTAGGTTGCTTCCATGTCCTGGCTGTTATAAATGGTACTCCTATGAACATCAGGTGCATGCATCTTTTCGAATTAGAGTTTTTGTCTTTTCCTAACATATGCCCAGAAGTGGGATTGCTGGATCATATGGTAGCTCTGCTTTTAGCTTTTAGAGGAACCTCCATCCTGTTCTCCATAGTGGCTGCACCAACTTACATTCCCACCAACAGGGTAGGAGGGCTCCCTTTTCTCCACACTGTCTCCAGCACCTATTGTTTGTAGACTTTTTAATGATGCCCATTCTGACCAGTGTGAGGTTGATACCTCCTTGTAGTTTTGATGTGCATTTCTCTAATAATTAGCAATGTTGAGCCTCTTTTCCTGTGACTGTTGGCCATCTGTATGTCTTCTCTGGACTTACATGTCTATTAAGGTCTTCCACCCATTTTTTTTAACATCTTTATTGGAGTATAATTGCTTTACAGTGGTGTTAGTTTCTGCTTTGTAACAAAGTGAATTAGTTATACGTATACATATGTCCCCATATCCCCCCTCCCTCTTGCGTCTCCCTCCCTCCCACCCTCCCTATCCCATCCCTCTAGGTGGTCACAGAGTACCGAGGTGATCTCCCCGTGCTATGTGGCTGCTTCCCACTAGCTATCTGTTTTACATTTGGTAGTGTATATATGTCCATGCCACTCTCTCACTTTGTCCCAGCTTACCCTTCCCCCTCACCATGTCCTTAAGTCCATTCTCTATGTCTGCGTCTTTATTCCTGTCCTGCCCCTAGGTTCTTCAGAACCATTTTTTTTTAGATGCCATAAGGTTACAGACACCCCAAAACACACCACCGGACACGGTTTGCCCACCAGAAAGACAAGATCCAGCCTCATCCACCAGAACACAGACACCATTCCCCTCCACCAGGAAGCCTACACAGCCCACTGAATGAACCTTACCCACGGGGGGGCAGACACCAAAAACAACAGGAACTACGAACCTGCAGCCTGCAAAAAGGGACCCCAAACACAGTAAGTTAAGCAAGATGAGAAGACAGAGAAACACACAGCAGATGAAGGAGCAAGGTAAAAACCCACCAGACCTAACAAATGTAGAGGAAATAGGCAGTCTACCTGTAAAAAGAATTCAGAGTAATGATAGGAAAGATGATCCAAAATCTTGGAAATAGAATAGAGAAAATACAAGAAATGTTTAACAAGGACCTAGAAAAACTAAAGAGCAAACAAACAGTGATGAACAACACAATAAATGAAATTAAAAATTTTCTAGAAGGAATCAATAGCAGAATAACTGAGGCAGAAGAACAGATAAGTGACCTGGAAGATAAAATAGTGGAAATAACTACTGCAGAGCAGAATAAAGAAAAAAGAGTTGAAAGGAACTGAGGACAGTCTCAGAGACCTCTGGGACAACATTAAACGCACCAACATTCGAATTATAGGGGTTCCAGAAGAAGAGAAAAAGAAAGGGACTGAGAAAATATTTGAAGAGATTATAGTTGAAAACTTCCCTAATATGGGAAAGGAAATAGTCAAGTTCAGAAAGTGCAGAGAGTCCCATACAGAATAAATCAAGGAGAAACAGGCCAAGACACATACTAATCAAACTATCAAAAATTAAATACAAAGGAAAAATATTAAAAGCAGCAAGGGAAAAGCAACAAATAACATACAAGGGAATCCCCATAAGGCTAACAGCTGATCTTTCAGCAGAAACTCTACAAGCCAGAAGGGAGTGGCAGGACATATTTAAAATGATTAAAGGGAAAAACCTACAACCAAGATTACTTTACCCAGCAAGGATCTCATTCAGATTGGATGGAGAAATTAAAACCTTTAGAGACAGCAAAAGCTAAGAGAATTCAGCACTACCAAACCAGCTTTTCAACAAATTCTGCCCAGTTTTTGATTGTTTTTTTTTCTTGTTGTTCTTGAGTTGTGTGAGCTGTTTGTATATTTTGGAAATTAAACCCTTGTTGGTTGCATCATTTGCCAATATTTTCTCTCATTCTGCAGCATTTGTTATTTGTAGACTTTTTTTTTTTTTTTTAGATGTTAGGGGTAGGAGTTTATTTTTATTTATTTTTGCTTGTTGGGTCCTCGTTTCTGTATGAGGGCTTTCTCTAGTTGTGGCAAGCGAGGGCCACTCTTCATCGTGGTGTGCAGGCCTCTCACTACCGTGGCCTACCTTGCTGAGGAGCACAGGCTCCAGACGCGCAGGCTCAGTAGTTATGGCTCACGGGCCTAGTTGCTCCGCGGCATGTGGGATCTTCCCAGATCAGGGCTCCAACCTGTGCCCCCTGCATTAGCCGGCAGATTCTCAACCACTGCACCACCAGGGAATCCCTATTTGTAGACTTTTTGACGACGGCCATTGTGACCGGCATGAGGTGCACACAAGTTTCTCCTGCTCAGAAGACTGTGTCTCTAAGAACTCATTCTCCTTTTATTTGAACTTTTTCTAAAGGTTCCCCGTGCTCTCTCCCAGTTCTGAATTCTAATATTGTTGTTCCCTGTGGATACAGCCATTTTTCCTCCTTTTACCTTTGTTATGAAATCTGTTGCTCGCGTCACCATGACTGGGAGACCACAAACAAGGTTCTGAAATCCCAGAGACCCGGTGGTCTTCACTCATCCACGCAAAGCAGAGAGCACCCCAGATACATTGGCGGGGAAGGATCCTTCCCTCCCCGCCCGGACTGTGGAGCCCGCGATGACCCACAGGGAGTGGGAAGTCCGTTTCTGCATTTACGAAAGGTTGCTGGGCCATCACCAATGCCAACCCCAGGACAGAGACGCTCGCCAGGGTGCAAACGATGACCCCTTTATCTGTGAGGTTTCAGAGCTGCGTAAGAGGACCTGGTGGCATGAGAAACCCAGAAGGAGCCCGTCTTAATTGCAGACACTCTTGTTCACAGCTCCTTATAATAGGGGGTTTGGAGCCATGCTAGATCATGTGGGGAAAGTGGACCCCCCCCACCTTAAGTGTCATGAATGTCTGCCTCCTGGCCACATAAAGAAGAGCCTGTCTCGGAAGCGTGGAACGTTCCCTGGACCCAAGCAGCCTAAAATCGACGTTGGTGGTGGATGGAGGCCGCGGGCATGCTGTGGCTGGAGAGGAGGCAGGTGTCTCTCTGGTCGGCCTGCTGCCCAGTGCTGGGGACACTCAGCCACAGATGGGGTGGGCACAGGGGGGAGTGTCACGGGGGTGATCCCTCCCTAATTGCATGGGTTTGTCCCATGGGTGATATTCTACGGTAGGCGTTGTGTAAATAAAAGCACTTCCCAGTGCTGAGGGCGTGTGCATTTTCCTGATGGCTAAACCAACAGAAGATGGACAGTGGGACATTACGTCATCCTATGGCTGGGAGCCTGCCGAACACCTGAGCAGCAGGTGACAGACCTCAGGTGCCCCATGGTGGGACCCCTGAGCAGGTTCAGACAGATGCTTGCATCTCCCTGTGTGACTGAGTTTTACGACCAGAGAAGTAAACGTAACACTTCTGTGGGTGAGAGATGCTGGCGGGGGCGAAGCTGTGACAGTGGCATTTGAGGAGCCTGTTTGGAAATGCTGCAGGACCTCTTCTGAGAACGGGCACGAGTAAGGAGGCTTCGGTGGATGGACAGGGGGTTCTGACCTTACCTTTGTTTCCAGTTCCACTTCCTTCCTCACCATGACTCCCTTTGCCCTGGCGTATTTGGAGGAAAGAGAACTGTTGAGTCATGGGGACATTTCCTAGCCTTGGGGACACTGCAGGTAAAACCCTAGTGTGCAGTTCTTTGGGTCTTTCCCATTAGAAAAGGACTGTTCTTAGCTTCCCAGCGTCTGCTCTGTGCTGGTTTTAAAAGATCCTGAGAGCGACAGCTTTTCACAGACTCCTAAGGGATGCTGAGGGGATTCTATCCCATTTTTCAGCTGGTTTGCTTGATGCCTCAAAGCAGTCTCGCCGAAGGAGCCTGATTCCCAGGGCATCAGGCGATGCCAGAAAGGCTGCCAGGATAGGTCCTGGTTGCAAAGAAATGTTAATTAAAACTCATCTCTGATCTCCACACCTCTCACTGCATCCTGTCCCCGCAGTACACTTTTAATAATGTGCAGTGCTATTGTACTGTCCGCGGTGACCCATTTCACAGCATGTTGTACTCGTGTGTGGTGCCATTTCTCCGCTGGATGGAAGGAGAAAGTAATAAAATGTTCCGGAGTTGTGGAGAGAGCATGGGCTTTGGCATCTGATGGCCTAGAATCCTAGTTCTTGCTTTGCTGCCTCTGTAGCTGGGCTGCCTTCTTGGAGACCCTCAACGTCCGCAAACGTCAGTTTTCTGGTCTGCAGAATGGAGACAACGGTCATTTGCTTTGGGCTTTCAAAGAGGATTAGAAGGGGTGGATGTCTCAGAGAAAAGCCAATGTAGCCACGGAAAAGTGGTTCTTATCACTCATTACGATGGAGTGGGGGGACCTCCAGGGGAAATGCGCCTTCCATCGAATGAATTGTTACACGAGCGCGTTTGAAGGGACTGTGATCCAACTGTCTTTAAAATTTTTTTTTAATTTAACTTAGTTTATTTTTTTATTGTCAAAGTCACATAATATAAAACATCCTTTTTTTTTTTCTTTTTTGCGGTACGCGGGCCTCTCACTGTTGCGGCCTCTCCCGTTGTGGAGCACAGGCTCCGGACGCACAGGCTCAGTGGCCATGGCTTACGGGCCCAGCCGCTCCGCGGCATGTGGGATCTTCCCGGACCGGGGCACGAACTCATGTTCCCTGCATCGGCAGGCGGACTCTCAGCCTCTGCAACACTAGGGAAGCCCAAAACATCCTATTTTAACCACATTTAACAGTACAGCTCAGTGGCACTAAGTACATTCACATTATTGCACAACCCTCACCATCCTCCACCTCCCGAATTTTTCAGCTTCCCAAACTGAAACTGTCCCCATCAAACACTAACTGCTCATTCCCCCACCCCCCGGTCCCTGGCATCTACCAATGTACTTTCTGACTTCATGAATTTGACTGTTCTAGGTACCTCATATAAGTAGTATCAAACAGCATTTGTCTGCACCCAGTGTATATTGGAATGTATTTTGAAGGTTAACTTAATATATGTCCTGCAAACATACTGTACCTCCTTTTCTTCCCCCTGTGCTATACAGTAGGCCCTCACTAAACCTCTGCTTCCTACACAGTAGTGTACATGTCAATCCCAATCTCTCAATCCATCCCACTCCCTCTCCCCACTTGGTGTCCATATCTTTCTTCTCTGTCTCTTTCTGCTTTGCAAATAGGTTCATTTATACCATTTTTCTAGATCCCACATATATGCATTAAACGAATATGATATTCGTTTTTCTCTTTCTGACTTACTTCATTCTATACCTGGAAAAAAACATAATTCAGAAAGATAAATGCATTCCAGTGTTACAAAACGGTGATTGCTTTAACTTCCTTTCTTCTTCCCAAAAGACATTTAAAAGAGTTTTAAAATTCCAGTTGGAAACTGTAACCCAAAAAGGTGCATGCACCCCTACGTTCACAGCAGCACTGTTCACAATAGCCAAGACATGGAAGCCACCTAAATGTCCATCGACAGGGGAATGGATAAAGAATATGTGGTACATATATACAATGGAATATTACTCAGCCATAAAAAAGAATGAAACAATGCCATCTGCAACAACATGGATGCACCTAGAGATCCCACTGTCTTTGATTTCACTCAGAAGCTCTGGGCTTTGTTGGATATGTGGCCGTGCAAATCGCTTTGGGCCGTTCCCATATCCTGCTGTCATGAGAGTCCATCCCTGATGCTTACAGTAATCCATTGAAATCTGCAGCCCCATTACAACAAAGACCAGCCTCTTTGCAGCAGCTTCCAGAACTTACAACAAATCACTGGAATTGCAAAGTGGTGGGCCGGGGGAAACATTTTCCATCAGCATTCACACATTGTCTATAAATGAAAATGCAAATGATTTGTTTTAGTTTGCGACCATCAAGCAGTTGGCAGGCGTGGGGGGCATGGAGCTTTGTCCTGGGGTGTGCATTTTATATAGAAAATGTATGAAAGGAAAAAAAATCGATCAAATGGATGAAAGGAAAAACATCAATCAAAGCCATCTATGCAGGCATCTATTTTCAGGTTCATGTTTCGTCATGACACCAACCTGCTGAAAGGTTACTGATTCCACGTTCAACCAATCCTCTTGTGAGTCTGTTTATGTTTTATAGGCAAGTTCATTTGTGTCGTACTTTAGATTCCACATATAAGTGGTAACATAGGGTGTTTGTCTTTCTCTGTTCTGACTTACTTCACTTAGTATGATCATCTCTAGGTCTGTCCACATTGCTGTAAATGGCATTACTTCATTCCTTTTTTATGGCTGAGTCATATTCCATTGTATATATGTACCACCGCCTCTTATTTATTCCTCCCTCTGTCGGTGGACACTTAGGTTGTTTCCATGTCTTGGCTATTGTGCATAGTGCTGCTGTGAACAGTGGGGTGCATGTATCTTTTCGAATTAGTTTTGTCTGGATATATGCCCAGGAGTGGGATTGCTGGATCATATGGTAGCTCTATTTTTAGTTTTTTAAGGGACCTCCATACTGTTCTCCATAGATTATATTCCTACCAACAGTGTAAGAGGGTTCTTTTTTCTCCACACCCTCCCTAGCATTTGTTATTTCTGTTCTTTTTGGTGATGGCCATTCTGACCGGTGTGAGGTGATATCTCGTGGTTTTGGTTTGCATTTCCCTGATGATTAGCAGTGTTGAGCATCTTTTCCTGTGTCTGAACCCACCTCAGCAGTGGCCACCTGGCTCCATTTTGGATGTCTGAACCACAGTTACTCCATTCTGAGTTTTAAATGTATGTTTCCTTCATGGCTAAATCAGATGTACAATGCATGTTTAATAGGCCACAAACATGCTGTTTTGGTTAGCCTAAAGTTCAAATTAAATCACGTATAAGCCAGGATGACTTCCCTATACCTCAGTATGTCAACATTATACCTCTATGGTTTTCCCCTTTGGATTACAAATCTTTCTTTTTTATTGAAGTATAGTTGATTTACCATGTTGTGTTAGTTTCTTGTGTAGAACTAAGTGATTCAGTTTTATATACATATATATTCTTTTATATATTTTATGTATACGTTTTTATATATAAAATTTTATATAATAGTCTTTTATATATTTTATATAATTATGAATGTGTATTCTTTTTCAGATTCTTTTCCCTTATAGTTTATTATAAGATACTGAACATAGTTCCCTGTGATATACAGTAGGTCCTTGTTTATCTATTTTTTATGTAATAGTTCGTATCTGTTAATCCCAAAGTACTAATTTATTCCTCACCCCCTTTCCCCTTTGGTAACCATAAGTCTGTTTTCTATGTATGTGAGTCTGTTTCTCTTTTGTAGATAGGTTCACGTGTATTATTTTTTAGATTCCACCTGTAAGTGATATCATGGGATATTTGTCTTTTTCTGTCTGACTTAACTTCACTTAGTATGAACATTTCTAGGTCCATCCATGTTGTTGCAAATGGCATTATTTTGTTCTTTTTGATGGCTGAGTAGTATCCCATTGTATATATAGACCACATTTTCTTTATCCATTCCTCTGTTGATGTACACTTAGGTGGCTTTCATGTCTTGGCTATTGTAAATAGTGCTGCTATGGACATAGGGGTGCATGCATCTTTTCGAATTAGTTTTGTCTGCGTATATGCCCAGTAGTGGAATTGCTGAGTCATATGGTCACTCTATTTTTAGTTTTTTGAGAAACCTCTCCACACAGGAGTACTGTTCTCCACAGTGGTTGCACTAATTTACATTCCCATGAATAGTGTAGGAGGGTTCCCTTTTCTCCACAGCCTCGCTGACATGTGTTATTTGTGCTCTTTTTTTATAGTTATTATTGAGAAAAGAATGTCTTTAATTTATCAAAAAAAGTATTTCCTTTAATTGAAGAAAAGTGTACACACTGCAATAATCTGAAACCTAGAGGCTCTAATCAGAGCACTCAAAGTCTAAGAAATTGAGGAACCTATACTGCAAAATTAGTCAATCCCAGGATTTATATTTCTGTGGACAGCAGGTTGTTGTCTTGTGCTTTCTTATTTATCTAACTTGACAGTTTCTTTTAATTGAAGTGTTTAGACAATTTATTTTAATTACCAATAGAGTTGCTGTTTATTTTTATTTGTGCCATCTGTTCTGTGTTCCATTTTCCTCTTTTTTTCTTCTCTCTTTCTTTATTTTAATTTTTAATTCTTAAGTTGAAGTATAGTTGATTTACAATGTTGTGTTAGTTTCAGGTGTACAGCAAGGTGATTTATAAATAAGTTCTTTTGTTTCATTTTTTTTAGATTCCACATATAAGTGGTATCATATATTTGTCTTTGTCTGACTTACTTCACTTAATATAATAATCTCCAAGTCCATCCATATTGCTGCAAATGGCATTATTTCATTCTTTTTATGGCTGAGTAATATTCCATTGTATATATATATATATATATACCACATCTTCTTTATCTGTTGATGGATATTTAGGTTGCTTCCATGTCTTGACTATTGTAAATAGTGTTGCTGTGAACATTGGTGTGCATGTCTCTCTTTTTTTTTTAACATCTTTAATGGAGTATAATTGCTTTACAATGGTGTTAGTTTCTGCTTTATAACAAAGCGAATCAACTATACATATACATATATCCCCATATCTCTTCCCTCTTGCGTCTCCCTCCCACCCTCCCTATCCCACCCCTAGGTCGTCACAAAGCACTGAGCTGATCCCCCTGTGCTATGCAGCTGCTTCCCACTAGCTATCAGTATTACATTTGGTAGTGTATATATGTCCATGCCACTCTCTCACTTTGTCCTGTCTTACCCTTCCCCCACCCCATGTCCTCAAGTCCATTCTCTAGTAGGTCTGCATCTTTATTGCCAACCTGCCCTATGGTTCTTCATGACCTTTTTTTTTGTTTAGAATCCATATAAATGTGTTCGCATATGGTATTTGTTTTTCCCTTTCTGACTGACTTCACTCTGTATGACAAACTCTAGGTCCATTCCACCTCACTACAAATAACTCTATTTCGTTTCTTTTTATGACTGAGTAAGATTCCATTGTATATATGTGCCACATCTTCTTTATCCATTCATTGGATGATGGACACGTAGGTTGCTTCCGTGTCCTGGCTATTGGAAATAGAGCTGCAGTGAACATTATGGTATATGATTCTTCTTGAATTACGGTTTTCTCAGGGTATATGCCCAGTAGTGGGTTTGCTGGGCCGTATGGTAATTCTATTTTTAGTTTTTTAAGGAACCTCCGTACTGTTCTCCACAGTGGCTGTATCAATTTACATTCCCACCAGCAGTGCAAGAGGGTTCCCTTTTCTCCACACCCTCTCCAGCATTTATTGTTTGTAGATTTTTTTGATGATGGCCATTCTGACTGGTGTGAGGTGATATCTCATTGTGGTTTTGATTTTCATTTCCCTGATGATTAGCAGTTTTGAGCATCTTTTCGTGTACCCATTGGCCATTTGCATTTCCTCTCTGTAAAAATGTGTATTCAGTTCTTCTGCCCATTTTTCAGTTGGGTTGTTTCTTTTTTTAATGTTGAATTGTTTAAACTGTTTATGTATGTTGAATATTAATCCCTGTCGGTCATATCATTTGGAAATACTTTCTTTTGGTAGGTTGTTTTTTTGTTTTGTCGATGGTTTCCTTTGCTGTGCAAAAGCTTTTAAGTTTAAGTAGGTCCTATTTGTTTATTTTTGCTTTTATTTCCTTTATTTTAGGAGACATAGCAAAAAAATATTGCTGTGATTTATGTCGAGTGTTCTGCCTATGTTTTCCTCTAGGAGTTCTATAGTATCCATTCTTATACTTAGGTCTTTAATCCATTTTGAGGTTTTTTTTTGTATATGGTGTTAGAAAATGTTCTAATTTTATTCTTTTAAATCTAGCTGTCCAGTGTTCCCAGCACCACTTATTGAAGAGACTGTTTTTTCTCCAGTGTATATCCTTGCCTCCTTTATCACAGATTATTTGACCACAGGTGTGTGGGTTTGTTTCTGGGCTTTCTGTCCTGTTCCATTTACCTATGTGTCTGTTTTTCTTGTCAGTACTGTACTGTTTTGGTGACTGTAGCTTTGTAGTATAGTGTGAAGTCAGGGAGCATGATTCCTCCATGCTGTGCTCTTCTTTCTCAAGATTGTTTTGGCTATTTGGGTTTTTTGGGGGTTTCCACACAAATCTTAAAATTATTCTAGTTATGTGGAAAATGCCATTGTTATTTTGATAGGGGATGCGTTGAATCTGTAGATTGCCTTCCCCAAGGATTCCTGACCAAGGTTCCAATATACATAGAATCTCAGATGAGATAATCAACCACCAGCCCACTTTTTGTGATCTGATCCTGGTGACATTCTCCACACAGTGCCTCTCAAATAGGAACATGCTCAATGATTCCCAGAGAAATTTATTGATGCTGCTGGTTCTCATGGAGCATGTTTAGTGTTGATCCTGAAACCCTTCATTTCTAACAAGTGCCCAGGAGGTGCCGTTGCTTCTGGTCCCAAAGCACACTTTTCAGCAGCAAGGCTTTAGAGCCGTCTTCCCAAAGCTTGCCCTGTTTTATGTGTCCCCTGGTGTACTGATTCCCTATGTAGATGTCTCTGTTCCTATCCAGGAGCTTTGGTTTGACCATGTCTGGGAAGACTTTCTAAAACTGCTTGTACGATATTGGTTCTCAGTCAGGGACCTCTGTACCTCGCAAGAGAGACACTTGACATGGACGGTGAAATATTTTTGGTTGTCACAGTGGGATAGGTGGGTGGCGACCCCTTCCATCTGGTGGGTAGAGATGAAGCAGGCTGCTCAACATCCTACAGTGTGCAGGACAGCACCTCGCACAGAGAATTATCCAGTCACGTGTCAACCACGGAGGGGCTGAGACATCCTGGTTTGTATGAGTTGACGTGCTCCTCTGGCCCAGAAGGAAGCCTCAGTCCTTAGGGGCACCTGTAGATTTCAGCAGGATTTTCTCCTCTCTCCAGTGTAACAAACCCCACACTCCCTAATCCTCTCTCCTTCCCTCTTCATGATCTCATTTTCTTCTTATAGGCAGTCTTCATTCACTAATGTGTAACTTCCACAACGTCATGGGCTTTGGACTTTGGTGTTGGCTGCATCCCCAGTGCTGGAGCTGGCTAATCAATGAGGCCGTATGTGTCCCTGGGGACTTTTATTCTGGAGGCCGGGGTGCACTGGCCCGGGTGCATTTAGAAGGAAATAAGAGTCGCTCAGCATCCTGCACTGTAGGACTGTTTATACCCGAAATACGTAAAGAAATGGAAAGCTAGTCGTGGCAGGTTCGGTAACAGTGGGGTTGTTTCAAGAAGGAAGTCGCCACGTAGAAACTGATAGAGAATCAGGATTCCTCTGTTAAATGAGTACCCGGGTTGTACATTTCAGCATAGCTTCCAAGGGTGTCTCGTCAGTCTGACTCAGGAAAGGATCTCCGTCTTTCCGTTAATGGTCAGGCGCTTTGGAACCAGTTGGAGGTGGCACACGGCCCAAGCCAAGAACAGATAAACCCTCGACGTGAGTAGTGAAGGCAACATCTATACCTTATCTCAAATTTTCTTGCTAGAAATCCTCACCCCTTGGAGCTTCCTTTGAGCCCATGGTAGCCACTGAGAACCTCTCGAAGCTATCCAGGTGGAGAGGAAAAGAGAGATATTAAGAGAAAAACAAGTGACATATTCCATGTCCTTACTAATCCCTGTGGAAGCTTTCAGGCATGCAGGTAGATATGGACAGGACAAAATTTCCTACGAATGTCAGAGACGGCAACTTCCAGAGAGAAGAGGTTCCATTGTCTCTCTTCCCTGTTTACCTTTGGCTTGATGTTCCTGTATTGGTATTTATCCTTTGGTGTCTGTTTGTTCTTTGTGTTCATTTCAGCCTGTGTGTTTGTCTTACTAAATGGTAGACACTTAATTCCTGGGTGGGTATTTCAGTCAGTCAGCCTCTGCACCTAATCCTTGATCAAAATGTTTCTTGACAATGAAATAGGAATTGGTTTTTTCCATCCCTCCACCCTACTCTAATAATTGGTGAGTGTTAGCTAATGCCAGGCTGGAAACAAAATCCGACGTGCAGAACAGTGAATCCCAGGCCAGCCCTTCTCCAGGTGTGAACACTCAGTGAGGGAAGAGTCTCAGTTCTCTGTAGAAGGACTCAGCTTTTCCTTTATCTTACAGTAACTTAGTAGAATGTATACAGTATAGTCCAGTATACAGTAACCTTTTATACATATCCGCATTATAAAGAGAGTGTATTCTGTAAGATTCCTACTGTCCAGTGTTTGCTCTGTGTTAATAAATATTGATTTGGTGCCACAACATGTGAACCAGATTCATAACTCATAACTCGTGAACCAGACTCAGTTCACCATCCAGTGAGGTGTCTTCCAGTGAAAGGAGACGGAATACCATCAAGCTAACTGGTGATTGCCAAACATATCACCTGTTTCTAAGTTGAAGGATGAAAAATAAGGCAAGGCAGGAACATGGAGTGTGTTTGAAATCCATTTCGTGGGAGTCGCATTTTCCAAAAGGAAGGGTTTTGAGTGAAGCTCTGATGATGGCTGGAAGAGTGAGTGAAGTGTGTATCTGTGGGTAGGACATGCTGGGACGTGGGAACAGAAAATACACAGGGGTTTTGAAAGGTCCTTTTGGTTGTAACTGTAAATATCCTAAAGGTGTGTTCACTTTGTCAAGGCATTTCCATTTACAGAAATTTTTAAATGATGGATACATATAAGTATGATTCACTGGTTTGTTGTTTGTAATGTTGAAATATTTAAAACAACAATCTGGTAGCTATGACATATAGTGTGAGATGTAAAAAATTAATACATTAGATCTCTATGAATCAACATACAAATAATCTCTAAATATATTACCCTGTGAAAAAGAGCAGAAGCAAGATTCTCCATATAGTTTCATTCTTATGTATGTGCAAAACAGAGACTGCTGTCCAATATATTAATAGGTTTGTGTTTTAATGAAAATGCATGCATACGTGTAATGTGTAAATTATACCAATCTGTTGAGAGGACCCAATTCTGCCTAGGGGATTAAAGAACAGTTTAGGATATAGAGATATTTTAATATGAACTCATATGTTTATGTATATTTTGACGTCTTAATCAGATTTGGGGGTTTTAGGTCGTGCTAACCTCATAAGAGGAGTAGGACAGTCTCCCTCACCATCTCCTGAAAACTTTGACTAAGTTTAGTGCCGTCTCTTCTTTGCATGTCTGAGAGGATTCTGCAGTGAAATCTTCTGGACCCCCAAGTTCTTAATGGAAAATCGTATGATGACAGATTGAAATTCTTTAATAAGAAAAGGGACTCGTCAAATTTTGTGTTTCATCTTGTGTCAGTGTTGGTAACAGATCTTTCGAGAAATGTGTCCATTTCATCGAAAGGGTTAATTTGGTTGGCATAACTTTGGTTTTCTTCTACATTTTTCTTCATTTCTGTAGCATTCGTGGTGACGACCCTGTTTTCCTTATTAAGACTGCTCACACCACGATCACATATACTATTTCACAGTTGTTTAACTTGTCTGTGCCAGGTCCTACCTTTCAATATTCCTTAAGAGGTTCATCCCGCCACTGTCTATTCTATTGCCTATGTGTATTTCCACCCAACCAATCCAGCATTTCCTGACATGCTGTGAAGACCAGAGTTAGAACTCCAACTGCATACACCCTATTATACAAGAGAAATAATTCAAACATTGCCATGGAGGGCTTTGTTACTTTCAGACAGAGTCCCTGTAATCTTCACTGCTGATGTCTCTGACACTGGCCAGCTGTACATTTGGAGTCCATATCTGTGTAGGCACTGAAATATTTATTTTGGTAAATATTGCTTAGGTATAGCTTTATTTTCCCAGGGCTTGGACCAGTTCTCTGAACTTTGGCCCCACCCTGGGAATAAGTTATGCCTGGAGGCTGCTAGATCTTCAAGACCGAAAGCACCTTGAGTGCCGTGCGGAGCTGATCACTGTGCTGTGCTGGTTAGAGTGGGAGTGGCCACTCCTCGGGGAATACTAGTGTCTGCTGCTCTTGGAAGCATAAGAGGATGGAACACCATCTTTAGATGTTTGGAGCTGTGTTTGCAGGTACATCTTCCTGACTGAGCTCTCAGTCATCTGGCCCCTCCAAGCAGTACACTGACTTCGTGATCCTATGGACTGACCAAGTCTCAGCTGCTGCTCCATCTTTGATTACTAGGGACCTAATTGTTAAGAAATATCAGGTCTTCAGCGCAATTTCAGAAGTGTTGGTGATGTCAGAATAGGCATTTCCCCTCAATGACGGCACATGGCATCTTGCATTTTCTGTGCATAAATCTCAGTGATTCAAACACAAGTTCCCCTTCCTGTAATGAATAAGATGCTTTCTGGGGACGTTTTTCTTGACCAGACTGCTCCCTCCCACTACAATGTGAGTCTCCGTAACCCTGTCCCCTGTCCGGTGATGGTTTAGTCCTTTTTCTCCTTTTCTCCTGGACATCTCTAGGACATCTGTATTTAATCCTCATCAGAATTGTGTCTGATGGAACATCTTTCCTATGAAGGGCACATTTTCCTGGGTTCTTAATGTGGATATTTGTGTGTTTTAAATTAGGTGACTTTCTGCACAGACACACATGTGCAGGGTATATATTACATCTATTTATTTAAACCCTCTGAAATCAAGTAGCACCAGACGGGACATGAATGGTGACCAGGAGAGATGAAATGGGAAAGGGAGTGTGATTCTGAAGAGAGAAGGATGATTGTTGTGCAGGAACCAGGAACGTTGCCTTCATGTTGTTGACCTTGATTCCATGGAGAAGATGATGTGCCTGGTTCTCAGTGACACATCCTGCAGGTGAATAAAACAGGACCAAAGTTTGGTAGCATTGACTGTATGACAGCTGACAGCCGTGAGCCTCAGGTCGTGGGACTTCCAAGGGTAGAGGAGCTGTTAGTGAATCCAATGGACAAATTCCCCTGGACACATCTCTGTGACGTGGGAGGATCCATTTGGAATTTTCCTAAGGATGTACGTATGGTGGGACCTTTCCCATTTGGGATCCAGTCTAGGAGTTACGATTTCAGGATTCATGCTCGTGTGGATGTTTCATGTAAAACTGGTGTACCAGTTCTGTGATTGAGGTACACTTCTCTCCAATTCCAAACGTTTTGTCTTTTGGGGCTTTGAGAATTTTTTTAAAAAATTTTTATTTTGGAGTATAGTTGATTAACAATATTGTGTTAGTTTCAGGTGTACAGCAAAGTGATTGAGTTATACAGATATGTATATCACTTCTTTTTCAGATTTTTTTCCCATATAGGTTATTACGGAATATTGTGTATAGCTCCCTGTGCTTGTTGTTTATCTGTTTTATATATAGTAGTGTGTATATGTCAATCCCAAGCTCCTGATTTATCCATCCCCACCCCTTTTCCACTTTGGTAACCATAAGTTTTTTTCTCTGTGACTGTTTCTGTTTTGTAAGTCTGTTCTTTTGTTTCAGTTTTTAGGTTCCACATATAAGTGGTAACATATGGTGTTTGTCTTTCTCTGTTTGACTTATTTCACTTAGTATGAACATTTCTAGGTCCATCCATGTTGCTGCAAATGGCATTATTTCATTCTTTTTATGGCTGAGTAATATTCCATTGTACGTATGTACCACATCTTTCTTATCACATTCACCTGAAAGCTAGTGTTTTTATTTGCTTTTTTTCTTCCATTTTGTTCAAACAGAAAAATAAAAACACACTTAGATCAGTGTCGTTTTCTGAGGCTCTCTTAGGTTGGAAAGTTTAAAGATTCCACTATAACAAAATCACCTTCTGAAGGGGAATATAAACCAAACGCATGTTTCAGACAGTGTGGTTGGAAGGCCTTGAGCGGGGCAAAATTAAACATTGTTCTTGCAGGAAGTGTGAGTTCTCTTTAACCCCAGTCCTCCTAGAGTTGGGATGTGTATGGACAGCCATCATGTCAGGACTGACTGGAACACAAATTAGTTTCCACCAACTTCTGGCCATCCCTGCTTCTCTGTAATGACTCTGGTTGGCATGATTCCTGCAGGATAAGGCTGTCTCACTGGAACCGCTCAGCATTAATCAACCAACAAACTTGAAATTTAATAGGGCTCAAGAGAAGCGAAATTACCTAATGTAACAGAAAAAGTTCTCTAGTGACAGAATTTAAGTTACTGGGACACAGAATCATTACCTACAAAATTTGGCACATATGAAATCACAGCGTGTGCTTGTTGATTTGTTTGATGAAACAGCATTAATAACAGGCTGTGTTTACTTAGAATTAGGTGGTGAAGTCACTTTTTTTTCCACTGGGGAAAATCAAAAGGGCAGGAATCAAAGAGCCACTGATTACTACCATTTCTCAGTATTTCCAAAGTTTCTTTTTTTTAAGTAATGGATTTTATAAAAGATTACTTATGGAAGATGAAGTTTTAAATAAATTGACTTGTTTCCTGATAGCATATTTACATACCAGGTGAATGATACATTCAGGAAAAAGTATAGTTCTGTTACCAGTTTCCGTGACATTCACAGTATTTTCTTCTGAAATCCCCTCTTCTCTCGTCATCTGCTTGAACTTCTCAAAGTCTTCCTCTTTAATGTTATTTCCTCTGCCTGAAAACCACCATACAGAAAGCAGAATTTTGCCCGTTAGAACCCAGGGAAATGTCTGAATACAGAACAAGGAATTGAATGTGCAAATCAGATTTCGCTTGGTGTACAATGTAAGAGAGTCTCAAACGGTTACCGTTTCCCATGACACAGATGTCTGCTGTCTGTCTTGAGAATGAATCCCAGTCCAACTCTGTAACTAGGCACCGTCCAGCATCAGCAGCAAGACCCCAAAGGCTGACCAGGAGGTCTATGAATTTGGGGCTCAATCATCACATTATGGAACCTACTTGGTCCTTTATCAACTTCCTAGAATCTATACCTGACACTCATGCCTTGTTCTAGACTGAGATTAACTGGAAACATGATTCTCCGCTTCCAGAGGCACATTCACCCTGTCACACAGGGTGATGGGTGATGGGAGAAAATTTATTCTCTAATTACCCCACCATTCTACCCAATACCTCTTCCAAAATAGACACCTGTTGTCCCAGTGGTACATACATCTCTCATTGCCCCTGTGTGGGTGTTTGGGGTGATGCCAGTATCCCTAATAACAATGCAGCAGAACAGTTGAACAAGATGAAGATTTTTTTTTTAATTAATTTATTTTTGGCTGGGTTGGACTTTGTTGCTGCACGCAGGCTTTCTCTAGTTTCAGCTAGTGGGGGCTACTCTTTGTTGAAGTGCTTGGGCTTCTCACTGCAGTGGCTTGTTACGGACCACGGGCTCTAGGCGCATGGGCTCAGTAGCTGTGACTCGTGGGCTCTAGAGTGCAGGCTCAGTAGCTGTGGCGCATGGGCTTAGTTGCTCTGCAGCATGTGGGATCTTCCTGAACCAGGGCTTGAACCCGTGTCCCATGCATTGGCAGGCGGATTCTTAACCACTGCACCACCAGGGAAGCCCTGAAGATTTATTTTTAAAGCTTCAGTTCCAAGGCTCAGAATGCATTAGAAAAGTGGCATGAATGGAGAAATGGAGGTCAGCCTGATTATAACCAGGGCTTGAAATTAGTTGACATGTTAAACTACTCCTAGGAAAACTCCATATTTTACTTTTTAATTTCAGCAGGTGGGAATTATTTTGAAATTTCTGATCTGATACTTCCCACCCCTACAAGCCCCTCTTTCTTAATACATTACTTTCCAGGGTCGTTAACTCAGTAAACATAAAGACCTAGGCCTTGTACCCTGAGTAATGAATATTGGCAGCACATACTGACTTTCTGAATAAAAAAAACTGACAATGGAAATGTTACATGACAGTGGCAATGGGAATATTAGGATGTAATACATACCAGTCAGTCCAGTAAATTTTGTAGTCTTGCCTTGTTCATCCATGTTGACATTATACATCCTCAGAGCATTTTCAGAGATAGGAATAATTTTGATTTTATTTTTACCTACATCTGTGAGAGAGAATATACATATATACAACCCCACGTTAATTAATTTATTGTCGATTAGATTTATCATGGCACATTTAGGGTATTAGCAACAGTACATCTCTGTCTTGCTCCATGGGTGTGCTGAATGCTACAACTGATTATAAAGCAAGGCAAGCAGGGAAGAGTTTTCCTTATTCCTACCTTCTTATACAATTAAACTGGCCACACCTTGCTACCTTACTAAGATGTTTTCTAGAACATGTTTTTTAATGAACCCAACAGTTTTTTTAAACAACATGAGCAATTTATCAGATCCAAATTCTACAGTTCTTTGGTTTTCCATGATCCCAGCCGTGGAATTGACTTCTCTTTGGGACCAAAGTCAATAAACGACTCAAAACTTTGTGATCCTGAGTGCCTACCCTGTACCAGGGAACCGTCTGAACACTGTATATTAATTATTGCATTTCCTCTGCCCCTCGGTCTAGGTTATTACTTAAAAAATGTGTAGAGACCACTACCATGTCTATTGGTATGAAGACAGTTTTACTTGCTAGGATATGCAAGCAGTGACCACCTAACAGTTAATTCACACCCCGCCTGGAGGGTTGCACCTTCATCTCTGGCTCTGCCTGTCCACTCTGCCTTGTTTATCTGGGGAAGAGTAAGCAGTGACCTACCTTGCTTTCCTTCTAAGCCCTCTAAATGCATTCTCTCCTCTAGCCCTGCATCATACCTTATTGAAATCGCTCATCCAGGTAGGATGTCCAAGTGCCCAGCTGTGTTCCTGAAACCCCAAATACTATTGCTCATTGTCTGAAACACTGAAAAAGCATTAGTCTGCTTGAGAAAAAGAAAAAAAGAGCAGCCGAAACAGCTTCAAAGTCTCATAGCCCCAGACAGGTACATGCGTCTTGCCCAAGGCCACTCTGAGTCCATGAGCCTTGGGTTATATTGGGACAATTTAAATCAGATTATACATCTCTTCAGGTCCTCAGTGACCACCTGTGTTACAACCGTGGTTTTACAGAGGTGGACATTGCAGCATCAGTAGATAGGCTGTAAAGGCAATGAAGGTGATGGAGACAATGAAAGTAAATCTGTCTTCCAGGTCTCACGTCATCATCAAGGCCACTGCTGTGTGCTGCATACTGTGGGTACACATTAGAGTCCCCAAATCAAAGGGCGGGGGGTGGTGAGGGTTTCCAATAGCTAGTTCCCAAGAGACCTGCACAAGAAGGCCAGCTACTCTGTTTCTTCCATCTTAAATTGCCCTTTCAAAATCCATTTAGATAATGTACAGCAGTGGAGAAAAGTGAAGAAAATATAGTAGAAGCATTAGTGAATCAGCCAAAGGAAAAATTAATACAGGAGTTAAAAAAAAATCTACTCCCAATCTAAAAATTACTGATGAATGTGTACGGGTACGTTTCAGGCATATGTTTTACTTACTTTTGTTCATTGTACAGTCACTTTGCTGTTGGTTATGTTAGGCAAGGGTAGGAACCACAGGTTGATAATGTTTAAATTTTAATCAAATACGTACCCCTTAGACCATTCCACATTCAGAGTGAATGAATCGAAAAGGATGTAGAGATAGAAATCTGAGCCAACATCCCCATTGCTTTGAACAGAAGCTGTGCTTATGAAGAAATGTGCTTGAGAATTGAAATAATTTATATCCCTGGATTTATATTCATTCACCAGACATTGGATGGATTAAGATGTTCTAAGATTGTTTTTATTTTTTATAGAAGATGTTGGGGGTAGGAGTTTATTAATTAAGTTATTTATTTTGGCTGTGTTGGGTCTTCGCTTCTGTGCAAGGCCTTTCTCTAGTTGTGGCAAGCTGGGGCCACTCTTCATCGCGGTGCGCGGGTCTCTCACTATCGCGGCCTCTCTTGTTGCGGAGCACAGGCTCCAGACGCGCAGGCTCAGTAGTTGTGGCACACGAGCTTAGCTGCTCCGCGGCATGTGAGATCCTCCCAGAGCAGGGCTCAAACCCGTGTCCCCTGAATTGGCAGGCAGACTCTCAAACACTGCGCCACCAGGGAAGCCCTAAGATTGTTTTTAAAAAGTGTACTGTGTGGAGTGGCATTGATGTCTAAACTCAATATAGACCCATGAGATGTTAGTTCCTAAGGTTGTTTTAGATTACATAGAAACAGTTTCTTATACTGAGAACCTTATGATGTACAAGTTCTCCACACTGTGCTTAGTCTCTCAATGAGTAACACTCCTAATCGGGGCGGGGGGGGGCTGTCCAATTCGGGTGATTGAACCCTTTGCTCATGACCAGGTACATGGAAGATT
This sequence comes from Mesoplodon densirostris, assembly GCF_025265405.1. NCBI lineage: Eukaryota > Metazoa > Chordata > Mammalia > Artiodactyla > Ziphiidae > Mesoplodon > Mesoplodon densirostris. The sequence continues at coordinate 136,897,617 of NC_082681.1, read as the reverse complement.
TAGGGACTAGTGCCTGGTCACACCTCTAATTGTTAATAGAACTAGAATTCGGATATATGGAGTGGTTGGAGGAAGTTGAGACCAAGATTTCTACCCTGATCCACCTTTACCAGTGAAACACTCTCATACTTACAGTCAACTTGGAAAACATGGTCTGCTGTCTTTCTTCTGTTAGCAGATAATTCTGTGCATTTTCCATGGAACCTTAAAAACAAAAGATCTTCAAGTTGGTTGATTACAGTGATAAAAATGTGACATACAATTAGGATTTTCCGTTTTACCCTCTTTAGACCCTGTGTTCAGGTATCCTTTTAGTGCCTGTGGAACCATGTGACATTTGAAAGAGTAGAAATATGTTGTCTAACATCAAGCAGCTATCAGGAGGCAAAGGTGTCATGTCTACACATAAAATGCGAGCAGAAGTTCCAAAGATAAACTGCAAATAAACAGGTCACGTTTACAGCCAAATAAACATGAAGAAATCTAGAATTTTAGAAAAGAAGAAAACAAGTCTTTCCTTTAAATACTTTCTGGAAATTGAGAGGTCTAGCCATCATGACTAGACCTTAGGGGTTCTCACAACCCTGGCAATGATTTATTAGATAATATGATAGCCAAAAAATTAAACAGTGAGTTTAATTTCATCAAAACACAAATGTCTTCTATAAAAAACCTTTTAGAGAATTAAACACTGAAAGCCACACATGTGTATACAAACACATTCACACACTCACAAGCAAATGCAGAAATACACATGATACACATCTGACATAAGGAAATTATGTACATGGAACGTAAGATAATTACGTGTCACCTGTATAACAAAAGGCTTTGTCTACATGTATCTCTGTGTGTAAGTATAAGACAAAAACATGTTATTTGTCATATATGAAGATGCACACAACCCAAATAAAAGGGGAAATAACCCAACAAAAATTGGATACATTATTGAACAGACACATCCCGAAGAATGGCGGTGTGAAACTGTGTATCCCCATTATTCGTCATTAGGGAAAAGCCAGTTAAAACCACAGTGAGATTCCACTTTACATCAATGAGACTGGATGAAATTGCAGACAATGTTTATTCCAAGTTTGTAAAAGGACGTATTGCAGTTGAATATCTTAAACACTGGTGGTGATAATCCAAAAGGAATTGTTACTGGGTACTTTACCGATTCCTGTAGCTAAATATACACTTGTACTAGGAAGCAGCCACTCCATGCCTACCCAAGAGGACTGAGAGTATATGTCAACACAAAGATTAGTACAGAACTATTCACATCAGAGTTAGTCAGAGTCATCACAGATTGTGAATAACACAGTTGTCCAATAACTGCCAAAATACGAATATTTCTATCCCCATCGTCCTTTCACTTGGCCGTGAAAGATGTGACTCCTTGTGTATGTAGCCTGGTGGATACATTTTTAAAGTAGTATGCTGAGTGAAAGAACCAGGAGAAAAAGGTGCAGAGTGTATAATTGTTTGAAGTTCTAGAACAGGTGAGAAAATCAGATCAGTTGTTACCTCTGGCTGGATCAGTAGACATTTCATGGTCAGAAAGAGAAAGGGAATTTTCTGGGGTGATGGAAAGGTTTTATATCTTAACTGTGGCGGTGGTTACACAGGTCTGCACATATGTCAAAACTCACTGAACCTTACCCTTCACAAGGGTGCATATACTTACAGATAAATAGACTTCAATAAAGTTGATTTTTAAAAGTGTGCCCACATATAATGTCAATTAAATGGGGCACAAACATCCTAAAAATAGCAAACAAGCAGGTAATGTATTCTTAAAAAAATACTGAGAACTAAAAGGGACATCTACTGGGATAGGATATGTATGTGTGTGTATGAGTGTGTGTATAATTTAATTATATGTATACAATCAGGTATATATTTTTATGATTATCAATCATATATATTTATAAACCAATCTCTCCAAGTATAAGCCTCTTAGTTATTTTTTTCTTAATGTTTTTATTCTTCAAAGTATGTGAAGACAGGGAGAGAGAGACTGTTGGAATACACGTATATGGTTAGAAATTAGGTCTTCAGAAATAGACTTCAGTTTCTTATATAATTTTTTGGTGTCTGTTCTTCATTTTTTTATCATAGGAAAAGCTGCCCTCCTCCTCCAGTTCCAATTTCTTTCAGTTCCTAACAGGTTAATAACTTTTTGTCCTTATTTTCAAGGCTTTATGCTTGACTCTCTTCTGGACAGTAAATTTGCCCTGGTTATTTATACTGATAGAAATATTTCCTTCAGTCTTTTTCCTCCTAGATTTCTTCTTTGCACATTCCCTCTTTGTTTATACTGCCATTTTTTGAAATATTAAGCTGTATTTCTCAATGCCATCATACCTGGATTTAAAGGACAGATAAATGTAAACACTAACATAAGTTATACCTACCATGTAAATATATATTTTAATCCTATCGACAAGAGATCTCTTAGCACTGTTTGATGCTTTTGGATACCCTACATTTCTTCGATTTAAATAATTCCTCCTGCTTCATTTCTTTATGTTTGTCTTCTTCTGCTTAAACTTAAATGTTAGTGTTCTTTCAAGGACGAAATCATCAGATTATGTGTTTATGTTTATTACTAATTTAACGTAAAATTTAGATGTGAGAGAGACAGACAGACACCAAGATCTACAATTCCTAAAATATTACTTAGTTTAAGGCATTGCCAGTGATCTATATGGTGAAGCTGAAACTTCAGAATTAAATTTGAGAATCCAAACCTTGTTTCTTTTCTATTTCATGAGTTCAGAGGAGAAGTATAATCAGAAAGAAGTGGAATTTGACTGCTTCTGCATAACTCAATAGATACCCATTTCTGTCGTGGCGAAGTTGAAAGTGGTAGTCGTTGGGCATATAAGAGTCTTCAGAACGAAGTCTCATATTTCTTTTCTAAATCTCCGCTTTTACAGTGACCTCCACACATACTGTCCCAGCTCCCTGATGCTATTTGTTATTTCCTGGGTTTTTAAATAAATGTGTTCCTCTGAGGATGGCAGTATTTCTCCCTTTTCCTAGCTCTTTGTTTAGAAAACCCAACCCCCCTTCAAAGCATCCTATGTGCCCCACATTCCTCATGTAATTTTTCAGACTCCCCATGCTCCCACCCTGTCCAGTTTCTTGGTGCCCTCTTTCCACTTCATCCATACCATTATTGTAGAATTTCACGTACAATATTGTTATTAGCATATGAATCTGTATCCTTCACTCTCCTTTCACCAGTGAAGGTCAAAAACATGTTTCTTCATCTTCTCTTATTCCTTTGAGTTCTTAGTAAACTACCTGCAGTATAGTCAACATTCCATGGGTAGTACTTGGGGCTACGACAGCTTTAATAAATTTAGTCGCAGTTGAACACTGCTGTGTGTAAGCCCTTTCAGGGCAGAGCGCGCTGTGTTCTTCCACCTGCTCACAGCTTCTGGGGCGCAGTGGGAACCATCGCTTACCAATTCTGCGTGAAGGATTCAAGCCCCTGGGTGGGACTGTTGGGGTCGAGGGCAGGATTCTCTTCCCGCTGCTGTGTCCCTCTTTCCTTTCATGAGTTGATGCCAGCGGAGCTTCTGGGACTCCTCCCTCGAAGCAAAGGCTCCAGGACATTCCCTGGAGGCTTAGAGCGGACCTGATCCCACAACTCCAGAGGCCCTTCTCAGCCCCATAACTCAGGGAGTCATGCTCTTCAACATATAATCCCGATAGTTCCCTGCAAACATGGAAGCCAGACCCTCCCTCAGGCTTCGGGATTTATATGTGGTTTCCTTCTACGTTATTTTTACTTACTTGACAAAAAAGTTGAAGGCTATTCTGTCATTTTCATCATCAAGATGAATATTATGCAAATAAACCTTGCATAGTCCATTCCCACTGGTCTTCTCTGGGTTACTGGATGCGACGTAAAGGGTTTTCCTTTCTCCTGAAAGGTAAAAGCAAAATTCTCTAGAAATTTTAGTCCATCTCTTTTAATCTTGCCCGACATCATCCGTCAGTAGTTTCCCTTCACTTTTGCACGTCAGCACAAATTGCCTAACTTGACTGAACAAAGCAGGATATGTAAAATCGTGTGATTACCCGTATCAACAGTAAAACAAGAAATGGAGATATTCCTGAAATAGCTTACACTCTGTTATCAAATGCAAGAACTCCAGTCCAGTAGTTAAGTGGCTGATTCACCTTCTCTTTTACAAGCAGAGTAGAAATGGATGAGGACCCAATTAAAAGACAATATAAATACACAGAGACCGTGGAAGACATGTTCAGTAGAAGTGTATATGGACCCAGGTAATGGAGTAATTCTGAGTCAGAGGAGATGGCTAGGCTTTGGGGCAGATAAATTTGGATACACGTATATAAAGCCCCAAAAGGGACACATACACACACACACACACGCACATGCACATGCACATCCATAAAACAGCCATCACACCCCCTTTTTCCAAGGAGGCTTTTGAGATCTTTCTTCTTCAGCCAGCCCCACCTCCAAGAAATCGTAATAGCAGAAATACCTGTCTGTGTGGTTACATACACTATTTGTGTCTGGGCTTTGTGGATACAGGAACGTGATTCTTTTTAACCCACAAGGAATCCCTTTTGGGCCCCTTTTAGGGGCAGTATTGCCACCACGGAGAATGTGTGTCCTAGAAAAATGCCCCCTGGTAACTGATGGTGTGGATTCCACAGTGCACTGTGTCGTTCCAAGGGCATCTCAGGCACTTGCTGCTGTAGCCAACGCAGCCCCTACTCGTTGCTTCATATTCTAATAATAGATATTATTATTATTGCTATTATTATGTTTTAGTCTCAACTTTGGTGTTGTTAGGGAGAGGTTTTCAGGCTCAGAAAGGGCCGGGCTCAGGTCTCCAAAAGGGGAAAGCAGGAGCAAGGGTTTTCATCTTGCCACGCAGTTTTCTCTCCAGAAATCTCTCCTCCCCAAGCCTCCTGTGCGCCCCTCGGGCCGTCCAGAATCCCACAGATCCATCCACGCAGACAGGGAAAAAGAAACTGCAAACCCCAGTCACACCTCCAGTGTCTGTGCTAACTTCAAGATACACGTGTGGTCCGTTTCAATCATGAAAATAGGCATTGACCCAACTAGAGGAGACAGTCCCGTAGTTTGTACAAACGTCAGAGGGTCAGCTTCCCTCTGGAAGGGCAGGCACCACTGTGTCCCCCATTATCCGTGCGCTGCTTTTCACATGCATAGTGTCTGTTCTTTATTTTCATCTCGGTGTGTGTATTTATTTTGCCAGATGGCGGGCATGGCGTTCTTGTGGGGACATGGCACCGAGCTCCGTTGTTTGTCACCATGTTTACCGTCCATGAGCTGTGGAATTTCTTCCCCCTCCCCGCCCCCGAGTAACAGTTCCATATTAGCTACTCCCGCGTTTGAGGAAAAAGCCACCCTCAGCACAAATAAGGTGCACTGGAAACGTATGAGAGTTTCCTCTCCAATCCTACCTAGCAGGTTACCTGCGCTCAAGGACAGCACTTAATGAACCTTCCTAAATAGTAGCCATCTGGTGACTGTGTTAGGAGACAAATTCAGTGTCTGTGGAATGAATGGGTGTCTCCGATTTTTAAAAAAATAACTATTAAAAAGTACAGCAGATGTTCAGTGTCTAGGAATAACCTATAATGGAAAACAATCTGACAAAGAATATGTATGTATGAGAACCTGCTGTGGAGCACAGGGAACTCTACTCAGTGCACTGTGGTGACCTAAATGGGAAGGGAATCCAAAAAAGACGGGATATATGTATACGTAGAGCTGATTCACTGTGTTGTACAGCAGGAACTAACACAGCATTGTAAAGCAACTATACTGCATTGAAAACTTTTAAAAATGTATGTATGAAGAGTATGTATGGGGCCTCCCTGGTGGCGCAGTGGTTGAGAGTCCGCCTGCCGATGCAGGGGATACGGGTTCGTGCCCCGGTCTGGGAGGATCCCATATGCCGCGGAGCGGCTGGGCCCGTGAGCCATGGCCGCTGGGCCTGCGCATCCGGAGCCTGTGCTCCGCAACGGGAGAGGCCACAACAGTGAGAGGCCCGCATACCGCAAAAAAAAAAAAAAAAAAAAGAGTATGTATGTATGTATATATATAACTGAATCACTTTGCTGTACACCTGACATTGTAAATTAACTATGTTCCAATTTCAAAAAGTACAGCAGAGGGCAAAGTAGGCACTTACCCCCATGCATACTGTCCAGAAAGTGGGTATTTTCACAGGTGCCAATACCGTCGGGTCGGTGTCTATTCAGCAGGTCTCTGTTGAGCCAGGCTGGGGGAAGGCCATTGTTCTAGGCTTGCAGCCGAGAAAACAGCGGCCCACACAGGTAGGATCCACAGAGCTTCTGTTCCGGAAGAGGAGACAGGAAACAGACAAACTGACAGTGTAGGAGATAGAAGAGGGTTATATGGAAACATAACATAGGCCACCCGGGCAGAGATCTGATGAGTGGAAGACAGCAAGTCATACAGTCGCTTGAGTGAAAAGATTCCCGAAAGAGTGACTACTAAGTCTAATACCTTTTTTTCTTTTAATTGTTGATTTTGGTGAAATACACAGAACTTGAAATTGATAAAATGAAATTGTATGTAGATAGACAAATAGCTAGCTAGGTAGATAGGTCCTGTTAAATGTTATATTATAGTATATAATTTACCTAAATTTATGTCATCTATGTTTGCACATACATGTACAGTAATAAACTTATTTAAAATTTACTTTCATCTTCATATAACATACAAAGAGAATCAGACTCTGTGAAAAATGTACAACGTATGCTCTTTACCAGATATACTTCTTAGATATAAAGATGCAAACAGACTGAAAAGGAATATACCATGAAAATCTTAAAAAGAACATTTTGGAGAAAAAACTTTTCTGGCTTTTTCAGTGTTTCTGTAAAAAAAAATTAAATAAAACAAAAAAGCTTTTGTCAATGGGACACGGAAGTATATATGATATAAAATTAGGAAATGTTACCTTTCACTTCTTCTGGAAACATTTTCATATGCCATAAGGGTTAGGTGTGTAGCCATTTGTTTCTCTAATGAAGGAAATAATTGTTCTGATCCAACAGGATAATGAAACTTCTCTTATCTCCCCCAAAGGTAACTGGTTAGAACTCAGACTTATCTTTTGGTTAAGCCCCAAGGTCCCTAGACGACTGGTATTCACTTGGGGTATTTACACTTCAAGGAGGAATGATCCCATGACCTTATGGCCATGGGTAGGGATAAAAAAAGACCTGTGTCTCAGGCTCCTGGGGAGGTTTCATTTACATTGCAAATGGCTGGAGGAAGGAGTGGACTCCTTTAGAGGACAGCTTCCCCCTTGACCTGTCCACACAAAGAAAACTCATTTTTCCTGCCCGCTAGGGCATTAGGCTCTTTACTTTGGACAATTGTTTCTCATTGCATCCCCCCTGGGTAAGGACTGGGGCAAACCCCAGGAATGCACTTATTATTTCCTGTGAGATTCTTCACAGGAAATCCACCTCTGAACCATGACACCTTGTGTGCAGAGTCAGGATAAAATAAATAAAAACCCAACAAACACTAAGTTTAAGTAAGCTGTTATGGCTATAGTAATATCACACAGAATTAGCAAAAAAAATGCAAGAAAGGGGGGGGAAGGAACAGTGGACAAGAGTAAAAGATGAAACACACCGGGAAGGTATAACAATCCTAAAAGAGCATATGAGGAACACTAAATCCTGAAATCACCAGAGCAGACATCTACAGAACTACGATTGCAAAATTAGAGTGGGAGAGTTGAACACACTTCTTTCAGGACTGAGAACATTTCAATAAACTATCACGAAACATATAAAACATTTGGAAAAGAAGATTCATCAAGTTGAACTAATTCTGTCTAAAACATTTCGCAGAGCAATGGGAGAATGCTTGAACTTTAAAAAAGCAAACCAAATTTTCTATCTGCTGAAACTTCGAGGGAGTCTTACAAATGACACAACAGTAAAATCATACAGATTATTATGCATTTAACATTGAATTTAGTACAGCATAAGTAAAAAGAGAACTGGAAAGTGCATATATATTTGGAATTTAGAAAGAATTTTTTTTAAAAAAGGTGGATCCAAGAAAAAATAATTGGAAATTTGAAAATATTTTGAACTTATTGGGAGGATATATGTTAAGCTTTGGTCTAAATGTTTTCGGCATATCTCTTGGGATTCTTTCAGCCACCCTCTGAAATAAGGGTCCTTATTATCGTTACATTACAGATGAACCTGACCAAACACAGGTGTTACTTTGGGGTAAGGCATAAATGAAATTACCATAAATACTGAGGTAATTTATAAGCTGTTTAAATAACAATTGGTCATAAATTCTCAGGGCTTCCCTCTGTACCTCGCAAGTCATATACAGACAGGAGAATTGTGGAGACACAGAAGCATTTTTGAAATGTGGTCTCTAACCCTTAGCAAAACAGAAAGCCCCCGGTGAGTTTTGAGTGGAGAGACACCGTGCTCTAACGTTAACTTTAATCAGACTGTATATTTCACTTAACAGCGGCCGGGCTGGGTGAGACCACTCAGGGGTCTTGTTGGAAAACAGAGCAATGGATGAGAGGGTGGCATTTGTTCCTGGTGGTCCTGGTATTAGTAATGACTCATGTTTGGTTTCTGCAAACACTTTGAAATAGAACCTCCGTCACGTGCTTGCAGATTGAGTATAGATTGGGAGAGAGGAGGAACAGCCAGAGGTGTAGACGTCTGTGTGCAGGCTTCTAAGACTCAGAAGATGGACCTTGGGTTGTTTTGGGGCACGTGGTGGAGTCTGTGTGTGGACACCTGATGTGTGAGAACATACCAGATGTCTTCCTCAGCCCACTTGGCTGGTGTCCGCAGCACCCAGCGTCAGTGGTAGTCGACCCAGGTCAGTGTTTATTTCAGCCTCCCGGCCATGCACGCAGCAGCTCGTGGAAGGCACTGCTCCATGTTTCCTCATTCCAGGACAGCAGAGGAGAAAGAGCTCTTTCTGTGGGAAGTGCCCATTCTCGGGGCAAAGGGAAAAATAGGAGTTTGCACTGAACCCCACAATGACATTGCAGGTTTCTTCTCAGAGGTGGCATGTGGCGTGCCTCCGCAGAACATGTCATTAGGTAAGAACTTGACGTGATCCGTCGTACCTCACGGTGTGGAGATGGTTGAAATGTGGGTGCATCCTGGTCACTCATCATTTCAGCTCATGTCCGTATGACATCCATAAGCCCCACCCTCCCCTCAGCTTTGAGGTGCGTTCCAGAGAGACATGAAAAGGAGAGATAGGTGTACTCTTGTCTAGACAAATCTCTTGCAGACTTTGGCAAGAGAAGAAGAGAGAAGCGTGGCATATTTGGAGAGGAATAGGTGCTAAAGTCACTTTTTTAATTGAGGAATAATCAAAATAAATAAGTATCAACAGTATAACAAATAAGTGATTCAGAAGAGAGTGAAACAATCAAATGTAGCAAATATGTTTCTCAAACCCCATAATATTGTTTGCAAATCTAAAAAGCATCCTTAAAATTTAATAATTGCTCATGAAGTTTGTATTAGGATTCTCCAGAGAAATAGAACAAATATGAGATATATATAGAAAATATATATTAAACATAGTAAACATCTAATATAAATATATAAAATATTTAATATATATTATATTACATTACATAGTTTTATAATAGTATAATGTATACTTTTATATAACGCATAATATACTTTCATAGTAAACATAAACATGTTGATTATAAGTATTATATATAAAATTTAAGTTGAACAAAGCAGAGTATTTTTGCATGCATAGAGAAACAGTGAAAATTTTAAATATATCCTTATTGGTATGAAAGCTCACATTCATCCATCCTTTGAGGGTCTCACCTATTCATATCTTATGGTTGAGCAAAACAAAACAAAAACACCAGAGAAACTACACACCCCATGTCTCTCTGTAAATGCGGGGAAGGGCGGGTTTTCAGAAGTTCAAAGGAAACACATCTAATTTTCACCAGTTCTGTGCAAGTGTTCCAGGACAGTGCAAGACCCTGATTTTCCTGTATAGTGCCGATAAAAGATAAGTAAGTTCCACTTGTAAGTTGAGTTAAAATATCCTGTTGGCTTTCTATTTATAATGTATTTTCAGTGAGAGCTGGTAAATGGCCAAGACAGTTGTTTCCAAGGAGGGAGCAGTTGGTTGAACAGGGTTGTTTATTTTTCTTCAGGGGAGAAAGAAAAAAAAAAAACCACTTGTTATTTTTAAAATAAATATTTCAGAGGTTTCAATAATTTGTGCAAAATAGACTAAATTTTTCCCTGCCTTTTCCATAAAGTATTAATGGACAGCTTTGGCATAGGCTAAAATGCAAAGGCTCCGACCCTGATCTTTTCTGGACTGTTTAATTGTTTTCAAAGCACTTCCGTTTCAACTCGTTGGCTGTGCAAAAGTATTGCAAACAAAGCAAGCATCGTGACCACTGAAGAGGTACAAATATTGTGATGTTAGCCACCACTTAGAAAATTCCAAAGTCTTCCCAGGGAAAGCTTCTCCCCCAGAGTCCATGTAAATCTTGTAAGGTCACAGCTGACCCGGTCCCCAGACCCTCCATGACGTCACAGGCTCAGTAGCCCTCCACCCGGAACCCACACTTCATCTCCCAGTGGCAGAAGCATGGTCATCCCAGGGTGTCTCCCTTGCCCTGCTTTCTGTGTGAAGCAATGTTCCTTCGATTATTTTAAGGTGTCCTCCTTCAAACCTGTAGTCTGTCTCTGCTGTTCTCTCCGTTTTATTTTGTGCACCGCACTCATCGACATCTGACCTAATAGACATTTATTTACTTGTTTGCCTGCTTTTCCCAGACGAATGGGAAGGTCCCCAGGAGAAGGCAGGGTCTTCTAAGCTTCCTCAGTACTTTATACCAATGTTTATAAAAATGCCCAGTAGGCATTTGTAGAAGGACGGCATGTAATGTGTCCACTCTCAAGCTGTGGTTTCTAAAAGGTCCCCAGCTCAGTCCCCATGCTTCTCTCCACCTTCCCGGTGCCCACACACAAGCCTACTGCTGTGTCACGGGGCCGTCTTCGTACAGAAAACTTCTCCTTGGCTGATTCCCGCAAGGACCCTGCTCCTGTAGGTTTGTCAGGAATCTTAGCAATGATGTTGTGTGTCACCGAGAAGGGTCGTGTCACAGTGTACCCAGTCTTCATCCTGCCCATTTTTTCTGAAACTCATTCTTCCTTTCCTACCTATTTACTTTTATTAAAATTAGGAAGCAGGGACTTCCCTCGTGGCTCAGTGGTTAAGAATCTGCCTGCCAATGCAGGGGACACAGGTTTGAGCCCTGGTCTGGGAAGATCCCACATGCTGCGGAGCAATTAAGCTCGTGCGCCGTAACTGCTGGGCCTGCACTCTAGAGCCCGCGAGCCACCACTACTGAGCCCACTAGCCACAGCTACTGAGCCCATGTGCCACAACTACTGAAGCCTGTGCATCTAGAGCCCGTGCTCCACAACAAGAGAAGCCACTGCAGTGAGAGGCCCATGCGCTGCAATGAAGAATAGCCCCAGCTTGTTGCAACTAGAGAAAGCCTCTGTGCAGCAACCAAGACCCAACCCAGCCAAAAATATATGTTAAAAAAAAATTAGGAAGAATTTCCCAGGTGTCAGGCATCTCTCTAAAGAAATCATAGAGCAGTGAAAATTAATCTGAAAGCATATATATTCTGTACTGATTTTTTTCAATGATTTATGATTTCATATATTTATATATCTGCTATTTCCTTCATCTTGTGCTGGGTTTAATTTGCTGTTTTTTCTAGATTCTTAGAGAAAAAGTACGTTGATTTTAGTCCTTTACAAAATCTAATAGGAGCATATAAAGCCATAAATATCCCTCTAGCTACTGCTTTAGCTACATCTCACATTTTTAATAGGTTGGGTTTTTAATACTTCTTGTCCTTCTATGACCCATGTACAAAGCAGAACTATTTTTCTTAAATTGCCAAATATTCAAGGATTTCCCAAGTAATTGTTTTCATTGATTTTTAACTTAATTCCGTTTTGATCAAAGACTACACTTGATAGGACTTCAGTCTTTGAAAATGTGTTATGATTTATTTTATGGCCCAGAGTATGGCTGATCCTTGTGGGTGTTTCATGTGCACTTGAGGAGAGGATGTGTTCTAAACTTGGCAAGGGAGTGAATGTTCTGCAGAGGTCAGTTATTTCAAGGTGTTGTAGGGGGCAGCTCACATCACCTCTACCCTTACTAATATTTTATTTGTTACACCAGTTACTGAGAGGGGAGGGTTGAACTTGGAATCTTTAATTGTGGATTTGTCCATTTTCGACTTTAGATCTGTTAGAATGGTGCTCCCTCTATTTTGAATCTCTGTTATTTTCAGATATACATCTGTAATATGGTTATATTTTCCTGATGATTTAACCCCTTATCATTAGGTATCCTTGGTACTTGTATATTCCTGAAGTCTATCCTGTCTGGTTTTAACACAGCTGCTTCAGCTTTCTTACGCCTCGTGTTGCATAGTAGATGTCTCCCATCCACTTATTTTGTTTTACTTTTATTAATTAATTTATTTTAACATTTATTTATGTGGCTGTCCAGGGTCTTAGTTGCGGCAGGCATGAGGGATCTTAGTTCCCTGACCAGGGATCAGACCCGGGCCCCCTGCATTGGGAGTGTGGAGTCTTAACCACTGGACCACCAGGGAAGTCTCGAATCCACTTATTTTAAACTTAAGGGATTCTTGTAACTAATGTGCATCTCTTCTAGGAGCATGATGTTGGATTTTAACCTTTACTGAGTCTATGTATTACATAGATGTATGAATGTGTTTATGTCAGTTTGTATTTTTCATCTAATTTGTTGAGATATAATGCATACAATGGACTACGTCCACTTAATTTTTTAAAATATTTTTGTTGTTGTTGAAGTATAGTTGATTTACAGTGTGTGTTAGTTTCCGTTGCACTGCAAAGTGACACAGTTATACATATATATATATGTATCTATTCTTTTTCAGATTCTTTTCCCATATAAATTATAATAAAATGTTGTGTAGTGTTCCCTGTGTTATACAGTAGGTCCTCGTTGTTTACCTATTTTATATATAGTAGTGTGTCTCTGTTAGGAATTTGGGACTACATCCATTGAAAGTGCACAGTTTAGTGAGTTTGAAAAAGTTGTATAATTAGCGTCGCCACATGCCCACCACAATCAATGCACAGAACCCCCGTAGAACCCCAGACATCCCCGCATGCCCTTTTTCCGACAGACCCTCCTGCTGTTCCTAGCCCTAAGGCAACCATTGGCATGTTTTCTGTCACCATACACGCTTCAGAATGTCAAATATAGGAAATAAGACAGCATGTACTTTTTTGTGTTTGTCTTTCTGGCTCAGCAGGTAACTTAAGACACTCAACCATGGAGATGCAGGTATTGACGTGTCCAGCTGTTCTAAAGCCGAGTCCCATTCTACTTGTGTGTAAAGACTCCACTTTTTATCTAGTCATGTCTTGTTGGATGTCCACTTTCTTTCCAGTTGACGCTGTCTTGAGTATACCTGAACAGATAATGTGTGTGATTGTGGTTTTTGTTTCTCTTGAGTTAAGGACATAGGAAAGGGGATTGCTCGGTTGTTTGGTGAGATGCTTTTTTATATAGACTGTATTTTTCAGAACCATTCTAGGGTCACAGCAGTATCTAGAGGAAGGGACAATTTCCATACTCCCACTCCCACCCAGACACAGCCGTCTCTGGTGTCAGCAGCTTCCACAGACGGCACAGCTGTTATAACTGATGAACCTACATTGAAGTGACATCATCACCTCAGGTCCCTAGTTTGCATTGGCCTTCACTCTTGGCGTTGCCCGTTCTGTGGGTTTGGACAAGGGTAAAATGACATGTGTCCCCCATTGTAATATCATACAGGGGAGCTTCAGTGCCCTCAAAATCCTCTGTGCTCTGTCTGCTCGTTCCCTCCCTCCTAACCCCTGACAAGCACTGATCTTTGTATCGTCCTCATGGTTTTGGGTTTTCCAGAATGTCACATAGTTAGAATCACACAGCATATACTCTTTATAGGACCATCATTTATAATGGCCCAGACTCAGATGCAGCCAAAATGTCCTGCAGTAGGTGAGTGGACAAAGAAACCGTGGTCCATCCACATAATGGACTATTACTCAGCGCTAAAAAGAAATGAGCTTTCAAGCCATAAAAAGACATGGAAGAATCTTAAGTGAATATACTAAGTGTAAGTTTTTTTTTTTAATTTATGCATACTGTCAGCCTGTTCAAGCCAGCAATAATGGTCATCTTAATTAGCATTCTCTTCATTAGAGTTTTCCAGTAAGACAAAACACAATAGATCATTCAGTCTTAATTTTCACATATATATAAAATTTTCAGCTTATATCTGTCTGTCATCTATTTATCATTTATGTACCTAGATAATCCTTAACTTTTGCCCAGTTCACTTGTAATACTTGTAATATCTCACTCTCGTGTTTTTTCAAACAGCCATGTATTTCAAAATACGAATTGGTGTCCAGATAAATTATATCCAGAGATTTAAAGCTGTCAGTTCTCATCACCATAGCTTTCAGGCCATTGATCAAATTAGAAAAAAAATGATCTTCCTTTTACAAATTAAGCTGACAGTGTGGCTACTGCCCATCAGACATGCTGTCAACACTTCACTTCTGCTAAAGCATCAAATCTAGGATTTGAATTCCAATGGCCAAGTCCATTTTGGGGTTCTGCCTTAATTTAAGAAATTTTATCCACCCACCGTCCAATTATTTCTCTACCATTTTCAGAATTCATTGCTATGATCGGGATCTTGCGGTTGACCCACATTCTCAGGAATCGACCTCCACCAACGTTCCCCAAATGTGCTTCTTCAGATCGCGTCCATTTCCAGACCTCCTACAGCGTAGAGCAAAAAAACTGCACGACAAGCCGTTGTGCGGTGTCCTAGCATTGAATGTTGTCGTATCCTCCTTCCTTTTCTTGACATCTCATCTTCTAGAGTCATCTACATCTCGTTCCTCGCCTTTCTCATCTTCCATTCATTCCTTAGCCCGCTCAAAATGAACTTCCTTATCTTCTCACAGCTGAAAAGTCTCTTGTCAAAAACCACACATTGTTGCTTCCCACGCTTGCAATTAAAATCTTGCTTTCCCATGGTCACTTGCTATTAAATGTTGCAGCTGTATTCTGAATCTCTCTGCCATCTCTACAGCTGCTGTTAGCATCGTGCCTTTTCTACCTCTCTGTCCGTCCACTCCCATGCATGTCCAGGGTCCCTGAGTTACTAGCAACTGTGTCCATGAGGTGTGCGGTCTCCAGAGCCTTGGCAAGATACATGTTGCACCCTCTGCCACAAACCACCAGTCCTTACCTAGTTGATGCCTTATCATCCTCAATGCGTCCAGTCCGATGTCATCTCTTTCCAAAACATTCTCTTACACTTTTATTCCCATTCACAAAGCCCTTTTATATATGTATGCATCCTGCATACAAATATACCAGTATTGTAATGAAATAATTACTTTCCTTTCTCCATCACTTGATTACTTGAGGGCACAAATGAGGAGCTTGTCAGATTTCCACTTGAATCTCCCTGCCTGAAATAAGACTTTTTAAAAATATTTATTTATTTATTTATTTATTTATTTATTTATTTATGGCTGCGTTGGGTCTTTGTTGCTGCGTGCGGGCTGTCTTTAGTTGCAGAGAGCACAGGCTACTCTTGGTTGCGGTGCATGGGCTTCTCATTGCGGTGGCTTCTCTTGTTTTGGAGCATGGGCTCTAGGCCTGTTGGCTTCAGTAGTTGTTGCACGCGGGCTTAGTAGTTGCAGCTCACAGGCTTAGTGGCTTCACGGCATGTGGGATCTTCACGGACCAGGGCTCGAACCTGTGTCCTCTGCATTGGCAGGCGGATTCTTAACCACTGCTCCACCAGGGAAGTCCCTGAAATAAGACTTTAAGGGTTCATATGTTATTGATCATTGAAATGATATTGATTGAATGAGTTACCTTGATGTTAATAAGCTACATTTATTAACTAGAACAATAGTGTACAGTACCCATACAACTACCCAGAACCAGGAAAGTGAAGTAGGGAAACATCTAATGACCACGGCAAAGAATTGTTACAATGAACACCAGTTCAGTAAGCCATATCAGTACTTTGGAGTGATAGCAACGTAAAGTTAACCCAGATTGTTCATAACGAAAGCGAAATTGAACCAAGAGCTCACCCAACCCTGCAAACTATCTCTTTTCCTTTGAATTATTCTACTTCTAATTCACACTGGGAAAAATGATGATATTTTGAGCAGGGAATTTTCAAAAATATCCCACTAAATTTTGCCACTGAATCATAACCTCAGTAAGTGTCATGGTAAGAAGTCTGCTCTGACCGTACTGGCTAGGTCTACATATTTTAGAGTGACGGCAGTCATAATAGACAAAACAGGAAAGAGGTGGAGGAGAAATTATACAGAATACTGAGGAACTAATATCTAAAGTCTGAAGGAAGTGTATGGGTGTAACAGTATAACCTACTTCAGGACAAGGATCTTCGCTTGTATGAAAACAAGGCTGAAGAGCTTTGAAAACAATAAATTTTATACACCACTTTCTAGAACACTTACACGTCTTTAATAAAGCAGTTCACACCCATGAAGGAAGAAAACAAAGTCAAAATACAATCACTCAAGAAAAGGATGGCAAGACGACAGCAGAATGTGGTCATGAACCAACATAACACTGTAATGAAGAGAGAGTAAAAATCACAGAAATGGAAATGAAAAGAAAAGCAAGAAAGAATATAACCTGCAGGGAAAATAATGAAGACACAGAGAGGATAGGTGTAAGAAAAATAAATGCAATGAAACAGAATAAAAAGACATTAAAAAGACTTAGAGGGATATATCTATCAAAAAGACCAATATAAGCATAATTGTAGTCCAGAAAACAGAAAGCCAAAATCATGCTATATATCGGTTATTACAGATTAATCCCCCCAAAATGTCAGAAGTAACATCACACTTGAAATCACTCTTTGGAAAGACCCATGTTATGTCAGGACAGTTAATCTGTCATAAGTTAGACAAAGTATTGGCCATGGTAGACAAGTATCCTTGGCAAAAAGATTAAACTGATTTATAAGTATTAAAATTTATACAGGCCTCCGTTTCTCTGTAGTAATATGCAATATTAATAACTGATCATACATGAGTCACAAACAAATCTTCAATATATTCAGTACAGTAAAATTCTGATTTTTAAATAGGGAAAATGCATAAATGTCTAACCTAAACAAAAGCCAAAATAACCAAACAACAACAAAAAATAATGATACCAAATTAAATATGTGTAGCCCAAAGGCACCATGTACTTATAGAGGAAACGCTAAGGGAAATACCCATTAAAATGAGGAAAAACACAGAAAATGCTTATTCTCACCACTGTTATCAACATTTACCATTGCCCAAGTTGGAGAAATTAGCAATGCAAATAGGCAATACAAAGGCATAAAAGTGTAAGAAATTCCCACAACTCAATAGCAAAAAAACCCCAAGTAACCTGATTAAAAAAATGAGCAAAGGGGGCTTCCCTGGTGGCTCCGTGGTTAAGAATCCACCTGCCAGCACAGAGGACTCGGCAGCTGGTCCCTGGCAGCCATGCTCAGGGGTCTGTAACAGCCCGGTTCATGAACAGGAAATGAGGTGTGGATTACATTGTGAGACACGAGCCTTCAGACACAGAACAAGATGTTTACATTTGTAAATGAAACCGATATCTTCATGTGTGACTGTGTGTGTGTGTGTGTGTGTGTGTAGAGCACGAACACTTGCTTTTCTGTGACCAATAAAACAAAGCGCCTAATGCATTTATGCTAGTATCTATGAGAAGACCTTTTATTTACTTTTCTCAGTTGCTTTTGCCTGAAGACTATTTTTATATCCTTTCGCTTTCAAAAACTCTACTTGACTACAACACAGTAATGCCAAATAGAATAGAATTGAAATGAAATGAAACAATGATTTTCTTTTTACAAACATAATTTCAGTTAGGAAAAAAAATCACAATCCATTAAGTAAAAGATCCGAAACCATGTTTCAGGAGTGTTGATGAAAGTATGTGTGTGATTGTTAAGTATTAGTATTTCTTAGGCAAATGTTTGCTGTTTCAGAACAGAGTGCTTTTATGCATATTTGTTGTGCTGAATAAATGACTCTGACTGTGACAGTCATGTGATGAGACGTGTTTATAGACAACTTGAGGAAAATGGTTGCCTGTTATCTTTAATCTCTTATAATATTGTAGGGGAGGGGGAAGATTTCCCTTTCTACCCCTCTTGAGTCCTTGTGGCTGGACTAATAATAAAATTAACACAAGACAGATGAACAGGAGAAAAACACATTTTTTTTTGATGCAACCTGGACTGACCACATCTACACCGACAGCTGGATGAGACATAAGCCTGGACACTCTTTTTTTTTCATTAATTTACTTTATTAATAGTTATTTTAAATGGAAAACATTGTGTTAAGATATAGTTGGTAACAATAATAGATTTGTCCAAGGGAATGAAGGACCTCATTATTTTAAAATGTTTCTTCTTTTTTTTTTTACATCTTTATTGGAGTATAATTGCTTTACAATGGTGTGTTAGTTTCTGCTTTATACCAAAGTGAATCAGTTATACATATACATCTGTTCCCATATCTCTTCCCTCTTGCATCTCCCTCCCTCCCACCCTCCCTATCCCACCCCTCTACGTGGTCACAAAGCACTGAGCTGATCTCCCTGTGCTATGCGGCTGCTTCCCACTAGCTATCTGTTTTACGTTTGGTAGTGTATATATGTCCATGCCTCTCTCTCGCTTTGTCACAGCTTACCCTTCCCCCTCCCTATATCCTCAAGTCCATTCTCTAGTAGGTCTGTGTCTTTATTCCTGTCTTACACCTAGGTTCTTCATGACATTTTTTCCTTAAATTCCATATATATGTGTTAGCATACGGTATTTGTCTTTCTCTTTCTGACTTACTTCACTCTGTATGACAGACTCTAGGTCCATCCACCTCACTACAAATAGCTCGATTTCCTTTGTGCCCAGAGTAAACAGGCCCTCACTGACCCTGCACTCCCAGTCTAGATCTGGTGACCACCTTGCCACGGCCCTTCTGAAGTGGACACCATGTACCTCAGGCCTCATGCCTCCAGTGCCTGACTGGACTTCTACGTGCCTGCCCACCAACCTTGGCTTGCCTATACCCCAGGGAGTTGTTTCCTGCAGTTCTTTTTCTTTTTTTTTACATCTTTATTGGAGTATAATTGCTTCACAATGGTGTGTTAGTTTCTGCTTTATAACAAAGTGATAACAAAGTGAATCAGTTATACATATGTTCCCATATCTCTTCCCTCTTGTGTCTCCCTCCCTCCCTCCCACCCTCCCTATCCCACCCCTCTAGGTGGTCACAAAGCACCGAGCTGATCTCCCCGTGCTATGCGGCTGCTTCCCACTAGCTATCTATTTTACGTTTGGTAGTGTATATATGTCCATGCCACACTCTCGCTTTGTCCCAGCGTACCCTTCCCCCTCCCCATATCCTCAAGTCCATGCTCTAGTAGGTCTGTGTCTTTACTCCTGTCTTACCCCTAGGTTCTTCATGACGTTTTTTTCCCTTAGATTCCATATATATGTGTTAGCATGTGGTATTTGTTTTCTCTTTGACTTACTTCACTCTGTATGACAGACTCTAGGTCCATCCACCTCACTACAAATAGCTCGATTTCCTTTCTTTTTATGGCTGAGTAATATTCCATTGTATATATGTGCCACGTCTTCTTTATCTATTCATCTGATGATGGACACTTAGGTTGTTTCCATCTCCGGGCTATTGTAAATAGAGCTGCAATGAACATTTTGGTGCATGACTCTTTTTGAATTATGGTTTTCTCAGGGTCTATGCCCAGTAGTGGGATGGCTGGGTCATATGGTAGTTCTATTTGTAGTTTTTTAAGGAACCTCCATACTGTTCTCCACAGTGGCTGTACCAATTCACATTCCCACCAACAGTGTAAGAGGGTACCCTTTTCTCCACACCCTCTCCAGCATTTATTGTTTCTAGATTCTTTGATGATGGCCATTCTGACTGGTGTGAGATGATATCTCATTGTAGTTTTGATTTGCATTTCTCTTATGATTAGTGGTGTTGAGCATCCTTTCATGTGTTTGTTGGCAATCAGTATAACTTCTTTGGAGAAGTGTCTACTTAGATCTTCTGCCCATGTTTGAATTGGGCTGTTTGTTTTTTTTTTTTGATATTGAGCTGCATCAGCTGCTTATAAATTTTGGAGATTAATCCTTTGTCAGTTGCTTCATTTGCAAATATTTTCTCCCATTCTGAGGGTTGTCTTTTGGTCTTGTTTATGGTTTCCTTTGCTGTGCAAAAGCTTTGAAAGAAACACATTTTAATTTGCGTGCACAGAGGTCTCCTAGAAATGGGACCTAAGAGTGGCCAAAGCAGGCGGCTTTTATACTTTTTACACAAAGGAACAATACATTTGTGAGGAATTAACAGGACAAAGAAACTCTGGCGTTTAGTTAGTGAAGAGTCTAAACAGAGTTTGGGGTTGAGGCAGTCAGTTAAAGAAATAACAGGCTTCTCAGCCCGAATTCCCTGTCTCTGGCCGTAAGGATGTCCTTCTGTGTCCAGATGCAAGGAGGGAACCTTTCACAGGGGGGATGTATTTCCTGCTTCAGGGGGACAGAGAGGAGGGTCAGAGTGTCCCTCCTGCATCGGCTGTTTCTTAAGTAACTTTAATTCAAAATAATCAACATGCCAGGGAGGCACATTTTGGGGTGGCCTGCCTGCACCCCAGCCATATCTATTCCTATTGTGGTCACTGTGCAGGACAGTGCAATCCATGTATAAGAGTAGCATTCTTCACTACTCAGCCATGGAAGAGAATAAAATAATGCCATTTGCAGCAACAATGGATGGACCTAGAGTTGATCATAGACGAATACCCTATGATATCACTTATATGTGGAATCTAAAATATGACACAAATGAACTTATCTACGAGACAGAAGCAGACTCGCAGACACAGAGAACAGACTTGTAGTGGGCCAGAGGGGGTGGGGGAGGGATTAAAATATACACACTACTATAGGTAAAATAGGTGATCAACAAGGACCTACTGTACAGCGCAGGGAACTGTATTCAATATCCTGTGATAAACCATAATGGAAAAGAATACAAAAAAAAAAGAATGTATGTATGTGTATAACTGAATCACTTTGCTGTAGAGCAGAAATCAACACAACATTGTGAATCAACTATACTTCAATTAAATAAAAGAACAGTATCCTTCAAATAAAGGATACCATTACATATTTGTGCACTCACACACACACACCTTTCTTCCAGGTACTATTATAATTAGATGAATAAAGGCATTCTCAGGCGTTCTGTGATGTGCGTGATTCTAATGAAGCCGAACTCACTGCGTGTAAAACGGTGTCTCTTTACAGCCACTTTTTAAAGCACCTGAACGATTAGATGAACATGGAAAGCTGGAATAAGGAGAGCTTCTATTTTCAGTTATAAAGAATTATCTGTAGAGGGTCATTACTGACCTATTTTTAATACCAAGCAGCAGAAGAGGCAGGTTACTAATTTGAAAGAATCACCACACCTTATCTAAAGGAAAAAGCATTGCCATCTAGTTGAAAACCAACAGAAAGCTTGGACTGTGTAGCAAATGTTTAAAGTATACCTGGCATTATATTATTTTATTCTATTTGCACTGTCTGCTTTCCATGTTTCTCCTAAGTCTTCAGAAATGATTTAACAATGTCTTGTTAGTACTGTTCTTATTTGAAATGTAACCAATGAATATAATATGAACTTTTATAGAAAACTGAGACTCCTTTTTAGACGTGGCTCTGGGGTCTGGGTTCAAGAGCGTTATTGGCACCAAGAAAACTGTTTCACTTCAAAACACATATAATTTGGACATTCACTGTGGTCATTTTTTAAAGTGCCAATGAGACAAAATATTTGATGTCAGGGTGACAGATTGCATTTCTTATTTTCCGCCTATTTTGATATCTTGAAATACAGTGTGTTCTCTTTAGGAAGCTAGTGATTAAGAAAAGTAAAAACATAGAAACAGAAGGCAAGGCAGAATGTATAATTTCTATTTACCTACAGGAAATTATGTATTTAGACAAAATAATAGACGTAAGCAAAATATCAAATAGCTTTAATTCTGTATCAAGGATTTTTTTTTCTTTTCCCCTCAACATCATTTATTTCATTTTTTACCACTAAATATTGTAAAACTGTGTGGTGTGTCATTTAAATAATATATGTTTTATTGAAGTATAGTTGATTTTCAGTGTCTTCTTAATTTCAGGTATACAGCACAGTGATTCAGTTATATATATGTAACTTTTTTAGATTCTTTTCCCTTATAGGTTATCACAGTATACTGAGTAGAGTTCCCTGTGCTCTACAGTAGGTCCTCGTTAGTTGTCTATTTTATATATAGTCGTGTGTCTATGTCAATCCCAACCTCCTAGCACGTTTATACTTTGAATAGAACTGTTCATTTGTTTAGATTTCACTTTTCTGCCCAGTTCTAAGACTGAAAGCACAGCTGGGACACATCCTCAGTGTTGTCAAATCTGGGCTAGAAATGGACCTGGGAATGACTGTCAGTGACACCTGCGTTGCTGGACATCCCTTGGGAATTAGAAACAAAGGATTGGGATGAGGGGACCCTGGGGGAACCCTGGGGACCCAGCTCAGCATTGCCGACTGCACTTCCTAGTTCCTCTGCCGTGACCTCCCATCTCTCATTAGCTGTATCCTCACCTAGCACCTATGCCTCTTGCACACGCATGGGCTCCTACATCTTGAAATCATGTCTTCTGACTCCACCGAGGCTGCTGTCGGGAACTCCGACACATTCCCTTCTTCTCAAAGGTGTGGTCAGGGTCCCTGAGAGTAAATTCTCCTTGACAATTAGCGGCACGCCCAGAAAAAAATCATAAGATAGAAAGCCCTCCAGATGGCATGAAACATCGCAGACCCAGAGAATTATCTCTCATCCCGAATCATTTCATTAACCAATGAAATGAATGTCCTATCTTACATGTGAGAATTTTCTCCTTTAAAAAAATGTGCAAATTTTCATAGAAATAGTCGATACTTCATAATTCTTGTGTTGTTCTCTGATGCCAGAGGTATTTATTTTTTGTTCAATTGCATGTTTACAGCAAAATATAAGTAATTATAGATAATGACTTTGAGTTAGTAGGCGGGGGCCCTTGGGGTAAGGAATGAGGGGAGAGAGAGAGAGAGATACACCTTGGAGATTTGTTGCTGAGAGAAAAGAAACAAAAAGAAAAAAGGAAGTAGTGAAAATCATCAGTCCTGCAAAATCAAGACTGTCTCACAACTGGCGCTATCCCTGTAAAACAAAACAAGCAAAAACCAAACAAAATCTATACAAATTATTTTTTTAGGATTCACGATTATGGATCCTCTGAAACCTCTATGCGACGCAGGGCAATAGCTCTAAATGGCCCAAAGGCAAAGGTAGAATCCAGTCGAGTTGTTGCTTTTGTAAGTTGCGGTGAGTCTAACTTAAGTATGCCTTTGTTCCTGGTCTTTTTAGATCTTCCCTTCTGCTGTTTTACCTCAGTTTGATGAGCCTATCTACTGCCTTTTTTGGGTTTCCTTTCCATTTTCCTGGGTTCATGTTTTTCTCCAGTTCTAGAAAATCCTTAGCCATTAAATCTTTGAGTATTGCCTATTTTCCTAATTTGCGTATTCTCTTCTTTTGTGACTGATTAGATGTGTGTCAGATCTTGACATTTTCTGCTTCCTATTTATTTTTCGCATAATTATATCCCCGAACTGTGTTTTTCAGCCCTTTTCTATTTTCATATTCGTTCCCTTAAGCTATGGATAAATTGATTGTTACCCATCTTTTGGATTTTTAAATTCAAAGGTTTTCTAAAATGTCAGTATTGTTCTTTTCCACATCACACCGATTGCTTTCAAAAGTGATACTGACACCCTCAGATGTTTCATTATCCTCTGAATGCTTTTAAACATTTCAGACCTGGTTCTTATATTCTTTGTATGATAATCCCAATTATAATATGGCTTTGCGTTCCCGAATCCTCTGCTTTTGTCACTCAGAGAGGCTTCTTCTCTTGGATTTTGGTTATTTATTTTATGATCTCATCTTTGATTCAACATAATTGCAGCATCTGTGCCCTCAGTGGGAATTGCTTTCTTCCAGAGATATTTGCTTTGGCTTCTGCTGGAAGCCAAGATAAATATTGACCTAAGACCAGTTTAGCTCCTGGCAAGAATGCTGTCTGCTAGAGGGCTCCTAGGTCCTGCTCACCCATCTTGTTTGATGGGCCCCGGCCTGAATCACCAGGTTCCTTCCACAGTGTTTCTATTTAATCCCAAACACACACACACACACCAAACAAACAAAAACATTTGACCTTGCCCACAGCCTACGTTTTGGTTTCAACTCATCGGATTTGCTTTTTATTGCTTGTTGTTTTGGCTTTGCATTGTTTGGGGTTCTTGGGATTTGCTTTCATTTTTAAAAACTCTTATTGGGGTAGGAACACTTCACGTGAGCTCTATCCTCTTAACAAAAATTTAAGTGGACAGTATTGTTGACTCAAGGTACGCTGTTGGACAGCAGAGCTAGAACTCACCTTGCTTACCTGAAACTCTGTGCCCTTTGATTCCAAACTCCCCATTTCCACCTCCTCCCAGCCCCAGGCAGCTCAGAACAGTCTGAGCCCATGGGTTTGACTGTCTTAGATTCCACATATAAGTGGGATCATGCAGTGTTTGTGTTTCTGGGACTCGTTTTATTTCTCTTGGCATGGTGTCCTTGAAGTTCCTGCATGTCCCATATTGCAGAATTGCCTTGCTTTTAAAGGCTGAATGGTACTCCATTGTATGGATCTAGCAAATTTTCCTTTTCTCTTCATCTCTCGGTGGACACTTAGGTGGTTTCCACAACTTGGCTCTTGTGAATAAGGCTGCAGTGAACATGGTTGTGCAAATATCTCTTCGGTATCCTGATTTCAATCCTTTTGGATAAATACCTTGGGATTTTCTTTCAGTTGTTTGGAGATCTACCAATTCTTAAAAGGCTTATGGAAATGTATGTAGGGTCCAGGCTGTATCGTATTACAAGTATCTTCAGGAAATCCACTCCTGCACTTTAGAGTTTGCCAACGCATCCCTGAAAAGGTTTTGCGGATCATCTCAGGAAAAACAGACCTTAATCTTAAGACTCGTATTATTCCGATTCTATTCTGCTTATAGAATACAAGTCAAACTCCTTGCCGTTACATACAAGGGGCTCTGTGATTTTTCCCTTTCATGTATTTCGTAGTCTTGTCATCCTCTGTGTCTGCATGTGTATTAGGCTCCAGTCATGTTGGGCTACTTAGAAAGCTTGTAATGCACATTTCACATCAATCTCCCTCCAGCTTTGGTGGAGAAACACCACACCCATTCTTTCTACCTTCTAGACACACAGAGAAATCACATCTGTCAGCCTGTCTTACAGTTCGGGATGGCACATGATTGAGTTCTATCCAATGACCCATGGATGGACGCTGCTCACAAAACCAATAAATACCTCTGACATCATGCTACACTGTCTTTCTCTTTCCTGACCTGTGAGTTGAAACCATTATCATTAAGTTCTGGATTCTGGAGGCTGGATCATAAGCATCTGAAGAAAAAACGCTTTTGTTTGAGACTGGATTTCCCAAAGATCCATGTTTCACACTGTGTTCTAGGTCCAATAATTCTGGTGGGTTTTATCTGATATTCAGTGAAGCTGTCATAATTCAAAAGTATCCCTCTGAGCTTAATGTGGACAAAGGATGAAGAGAGAACATTGAGAGAGAACAGACTCCTAAGTACTGAGATTTGATACTTAGCTAGCAGTGAGGAAGGATGTCTTTTATATGAGAAACAGGAGAGGTGAATTATCTTCACGTCAGTTGAAAACTAGCGGCTTCCCTTCAAATAAAAAGTGACCAAAAGTAGTCGATGTAAAAAGTCTTTGGACATCCCTGGAGAAGCTATAGTTTGTGTGTTCTTTTAAATATTAGTCGTTAAAGGATATCAGGGTACTTTCTCTGGAGTGTTTCTCTATGTAAGGGCTGTGTGATATATCCACCATAATGACTGAGAGATTTCTGGGCTCCACAGATCTGCCGATTCATAATCTGTAGAAGGAAAGCCTGTGATTCGCTTCTTTAAAATCTCAGGCAAGGGACTTCCCTGGCGGTCCAGTGGTTAGGACTCCTGACTTCCACTGCAATGGGCACAGGTTCGACCCCTGGTCGGGGAACTAAGATCCTGCAAACTGCGTGGAGTGGTCAAAAAAAAAAAAAAAAAGCTCAGTCAATTCTTGCATGTTCTGTAGTTCAAAAACTACGGCCCTAACGAAATACCTGGCAGCCATATAGTCATTAAACCACCCTCACCGCCACCAGCACTACCGTCATCATTATAATCATCCTCCTCATCATAGCATCATATACTACACATTGTCAGCCAAGTGAGGATTGAGTGAAAGAGTTCACTTATAAAAGAGGGACAAATCGTACTTAACTTCACAATTTTGCTAGGCAACTTGATGTGAGTTTCGAAAATTTATTTTCGAAAATTTATTTTATTGAAATATAGTTGGTTTACAATGTAGTGTTAATTTCTGCTGTACAGCAAAGTGATTCAGTTACATATATATGTATGGAGGAGGAATGGGCTGGGAGTTTGGGGTTAGCAGATGCAAACTATTATATAGAGAATGGATAAACAACAAGGTCCTACTGTAGAGCACAGGGAACTACATTCACTATCCTATGATAAACCATCATGGAAAAGAATATAAAAAATTATATCTCTATGCGTATAACTGAGTCACTTTGCTGTACAGCAGAGACTGGCACAGCATTGGAAATCAACTAGACTTCAATTAAAAAAAATTTTTTTGGTCTAATTTAAAACATTTTATTTTAAAGCATACATGGATAATAACCTAGACTAGAATAAGAAATTTGTGTGACTATTAAAAATAAATGACACTTTAAAGAGACTGGGTGCTCTTTCAGATTTCTGCACTAATGGCTGTGATAAACACTAATGGCCATATATTCACTATCCTTTTTCTCCTGTTGTTAAGTGAGAGAAGCACTGTCTTATTTAAATACTGTTGAGAGCAGAAAGATGACTGTGTAAATTATCAATTTATTTTCTTTCTGCTCCAAACGAACCCTTCAATACCTGCTCTGCAGTAATGGACTGGACTCGACTGCATTTCTCCTTTATAAAGAGCATGCTGTTAAGCTTTAGTAAGTGCCGAAGGCGTCAGGATGCTGGAGGAGAAGGAGTTTTTTCCTTTCTAGTTCCCTGGAGCTGTGTCTGTCCTGTCCGCCCCTCCTCCACGCACTCCCCCCTCCCCCCCCTTCTAGGGACATTGGGGACATCTGGTGGTGCTCTCCCTCAGCCATGTGCCCAGAGTAAACAGGCCCTCACTGACCCTGCACTCCCAGTCTAGATCTGGTGACCACCTTGCCACGGCCCTTCTGAAGTGGACACCATGTACCTCAGGCCTCATGCCTCCAGTGCCTGACTGGACTTCTACGTGCCTGCCCACCAACCTTGGCTTGCCTATACCCCAGGGAGTTGTTTCCTGCAGTTCTTTTTCTTTTTTTTTACATCTTTATTGGAGTATAATTGCTTCACAATGGTGTGTTAGTTTCTGCTTTATAACAAAGTGATAACAAAGTGAATCAGTTATACATATGTTCCCATATCTCTTCCCTCTTGTGTCTCCCTCCCTCCCTCCCACCCTCCCTATCCCACCCCTCTAGGTGGTCACAAAGCACCGAGCTGATCTCCCCGTGCTATGCGGCTGCTTCCCACTAGCTATCTATTTTACGTTTGGTAGTGTATATATGTCCATGCCACACTCTCGCTTTGTCCCAGCGTACCCTTCCCCCTCCCCATATCCTCAAGTCCATGCTCTAGTAGGTCTGTGTCTTTACTCCTGTTTTACCCCTAGGTTCTTCATGACGTTTTTTTTCCTTAGATTCCATATATATGTGTTAGCATACAGTATTTGTCTTTCTCTTTCTGACTTACTTCACTCTGTATGACAGACTCTAGGTCCATCCACCTCATTACAAATAGCTCAATTTCATTTCCTTTTATGGCTGAGTAATATTCCATTGTATATATGTGCCACATCTTCTTTATCCATTCATCCGATGATGGACACTTAGGTTGTTTACATCTCCGGGGTATTGTAAATAGAGCTGCAATGAACATTTTGGTGCATGACTCTTTTTGAATTATGGTTTTCTCAGGGTCTATGCCCAGTAGTGGGATGGCTGGGTCATATGGTAGTTCTATTTTTAGTTTTTTAAGGAACCTCCATACTGTTCTCCACAGTGGCTGTACCAATTCACATTCTCACCAGCAGTGCAAGAGTGTTCCCTTTTCTCCACACCCTCTCCAGCATTTATTGTTTCTAGATTTTTTGATGATGGCCATTCTGACTGGTGTGAGATGATATCTCATTGTAGTTTTGATTTGCATTTCTCTAATGATTAATGATGTGGAGCATTCTTTCATGTGTTTGTTGGCAATCTGTATATCTTCTTTGGAGAAATGTCTCTTTGGGTCTTCTGCCCATTTTTGGATTGGGTTGTTTGTTTTTTTGTTATTGAGCTGCATGAGCTGCTTGTAAATTTTGGAGATTAAACCTTTGTCAGTTGCTTCATTTGCAAATATTTTCTCCCATTCTGAGGGTTGTCTTTTGGTCTTGTTTATGGTTTATGGAAAAGAATATAAAAAATTATATCTCTATGTGTATAACTGAGTCACTTTGCTGTACAGCAGAGACTGGCACAGCATTGGAAATCAACTAGACTTCAATTAAAAAAAATTTTTTTTAATTTAGAAAAAAAGAATTCTCTTTTGGTAGTTGAATAAGTCATTCAAAGATTGTAACCTTATCTATTTACACGTATCATTCCCCACTATTTCATTCTCTCTTTATTGAGATATGTTCATATTGGATGGTCTGGCCAATAAATCAGGTATCACCAATGGAATTATTTTCAGTTAATTCAGTGATGGTTAAAATCAGAATATGTTTCATTGTAGTATTTTAAATTAGCTCAGAATATAACGTTAGGGCTGAAACTCCTTAAGTGCTGTTGTTGTTAATTATATATATTTTTCTTGTGTTATAATTGCTGCATTCAAATCCCAGAATATTTTAGTTTGCTGTCATGTCCATTTTCCTGTTCACTTACCTCTAGGGATACTTTTTATTTACAGTACTGTGTTTAAAAATGACATTCACAGGCTTCCCTGGTGGCGCAGTGGTTGAGAGTCCGCCTGCCGATGCAGGGCACACGGGTTCGTGCCCCGGTCCGGGAAGATCCCGCGTGCCACGGAGCGGCTGGGCCCGTGAGCCATGGCTGATGGGCCTGCGCGTCCGGAGCCTGTGCTCTGCAACGGGGGAGGCCACAACAGTGAGAGGCCCACGTATCACAAAAAAAAAAAAAAAATGACATTCACTAAACACAAACCCTTAACCTTTTTTTTTTTTGATGTGGACCATTGTTTTTTAAAGTCTTTATTGGATTTGTTACAACATTGCTTCTGTTTAATGATTTGGTTTTTTTGGCTGTGGGGCATGTGGGATCTAAGCTCCCCAACCAGGGATCGAACCCGCACACCCTGCATTGATAGACAAAGTCTTGACCACTGGACCACCAGGAAAGTCCCTAAACATTTTGAATCATATCTTTTTTTGTTGTTTGTTTTTTGTTTTGCGGTACGTGGGCCTCTCACTGTTGTGGCCTCTCCCGTTGTGGAGCACAGGCTCCGGACGCGCAGGCTCAGTGGCCATGGCTCACGGGCCCAGCTGCTCCACGGCATGCGGGATCCTCCCAGACTGGGGCACGAACCCGTGTCCCCTGCATCGGCAGACGGACTCGCAACCACTGCGCCACCAGGGAAGCCCTGAATCATATCTTTAAAGCATCAATCTGTGCGTTCTTTTTATTCTATCTCAGTGGGAAGCAGTGGCTGTTGAGTTGGTCTCTTCTTCCATCCAGAGCTTTCTGGTACACAGCTTCATCTTCCTTTGCTTTGTTAAGTCACGGGGTGCAGACTTGATTCAGTACATCCTTTGTTTAAATTCTTGGTTTCTTTATGGCTCTGTAGGGTTTACCTCAGAATCCATGGGCAACCTTGGGAATGAATTAGGAGAAAGACAGGGGTTTTGGTTGTATCTTTACTTTCTTCATATGCATATTTTATATGTAAATTTCATTTAACATTGATCATTCCTTGGTTAGGCTGTGAATAAACTGTGCAGGAAACATGCTGACCACTGAGTTTCAGTGTAACTCACATATCTTTGGGGAAGCAGTTGAATATAAATTCAAAGACTCACAGATTTCTGCCCATAAAGATAGATTGAAATATTTGAGGTTCGTAACTTGCCTTCCGAGAACTTTATAATTATATCTTGAAACATACACAATAGAAAAGGAGCATATTCTTCTCCTAGATCTATCTGGAAAGAAACCAAATTTATTCTAATCAAGTATGTCACTGTCCATATAGCTAATTGGAAAGCCATCACTTCTCACCAGAGATATTAATCCACATTCAGATTACATTTTTAATAGGTGGAATCCACAGGTTTTTTGGTGATTGTTATTTGTATTGAGAGACTGCAATTTCTGACCTAAGACTACCGTTTTGGTGTTTTCAAGATACACTAAAAAGGGTTCCCCTTGTGTGTGAAATACCACCAAACTCAGAATACCAGCTTTACTGCTGACAGTGAATATGCCTGAGATTCTACATAATCACTGCTTGAGAAATAAATGAATAAAGCTGAAAAAATTACTTTCAACAGTACAGAGACTGCTGGTATTTATCTACAGATCAAAGAAATAATGCACAGTTCTAGAGTAAGGAATCAGACCAGACAGTGGACACAAATACTTTGCTTTCCTCATACAGGAAATTCAGACTCTACATAGAGACATCTTCCTCTGAGAGGGTTGGCTGATGAAAAGTTTTTGTGTTTTTTTCAAAAAGGGCCAAATCACCTTGCAACGTTTAACGTGCCAGAGTCTTTGGCAATTTGATTTCCAAGACTATCATAATATTCAAATCTTCCAGCCTGAGTTTCTACAAAACATGTGAATATTTTTAATACACTCTTCAGTGTCTTTGATGGAAAAAGAAAATTCTCTATTTCTTTTGGAGAAACAACTGTGAAGACCATTTACAAAATATGAAAGGTACATTCTTTGGCAACTGCTGGGAAGAACACACCCAGCAATCTTCAGTGTGATCGTGAGGATGACAGTTAATATTGACAGAGTGTGAAATAGGAATGCATCATGGCTCCTGGTAGGTTTTTTTTTTTTTTGCGGTACACGGGCCTCTCACTGTTGTGGCCTCTCTTGTTGCGGAGCACAAGCTCCGGATGCACAGGCTCAGCGGCCATGGCTCACGGGCCCAGCCGCTCCGTGGCACGTGGGATCTTCCCCGACCGGGGCATGAACCCGTGTCCCCTGCATCGGCAGGTGGACTCCCAACCACTGAGCCACCAGGGAAGCCCTCCTGGTAGGGTTTTTATCTGAAGAGAAGAATCCAAATGCCACAAAACAACGACAGCAGAAACAAGACATGAGTAGGTTGGAATTTGGAAAACTATTACATTTAGAATGGATAAACAACAAGGCCCTACTGTAGAGCACAGGGAACTATATTCAATATCCTGTGATAACCCATATGGAAAAGAATTAGAAAACAATGTATATGTGGGTATAACTGAGTCACTTTGCTGTACAGCAGAAATTAGCACAACACTGTAAATCAGCTGTACTTCAATTAAAAAATAAGGCAGTTGTGGTAGATCTGTATTACAATGGAATATCACTCAGCCATAAGAAAGAATGAAATCATGCCATTTGCAGCAACATGGATGGACCTAGAGATGATCATAGTAAATGAAGTAAGCCAGACAGAAAAAGACAGATATCATATGATATTGCATATTTGTAGAATCTAAAACAAAATGATACAAGTGAACTTATTTACAAAACAGAAAGAGACCCACAGAAAACAAACTTATGGTTACCAAAGGTGAGGGATAAATTAGGAGTTTGGGATTAATGGCTACGAACTAATATATATATAAAATAGATAAACAACAAGGACCTCTATTGTATAGCACAGGGAATTCTACTCAATATTTTGTAATAACCTATAAAGGAAGAGAATCTGAAAAAGAATATATATATATATATATATATATATTGGGTTGGC
Organism: Mesoplodon densirostris; assembly: GCF_025265405.1. Lineage (NCBI taxonomy): Eukaryota > Metazoa > Chordata > Mammalia > Artiodactyla > Ziphiidae > Mesoplodon > Mesoplodon densirostris. The sequence continues at coordinate 136,865,103 of NC_082681.1, read as the reverse complement.
CAAAAAGTTCATTCGACTTTTTCCATAAGATGCTATGGAAAAACCTGAATGAACTATTTGGCCAACCCAATTTTTTAATATATACACATAAATATTGAATCACTGAATCACTCTGCTGTACACCTGAAACTAACAACATTGTAAATCAACTATACTCCAATTTTTAAAAAGTGGGACAATAAAATCTGTACATAATGTTCTCTAATAATAGGGAATTATTTTAATGAAGAATGAATTATCTCAGTCACTAGTAATCTAAAAGCACAAATTAATATCTGTTAATAGCCAACTTAATATCAAATGATTGCTCTTTACTAGAACAATGCAACTATTTTAACTGCCCTATAAGCCACTCAGCTCTTCGAGGTTTTCTCTAATAGACGGAGCTAGGCTATTCATAAAGAAAGCGATTTCATTGAACACTTTATTCTCTGATGTTCTAACTATTGCTTTGGCAATCTTCATAAACTATAATAGGGTAGTGTAACTGCCTTAAAAGTGCCTCAGTATCATGTTTCATAGGAATGCCCTTCAAAATGATCCCATTATGCTGGTCTGTATCCTTTGTATTTTATGTGTGTGATGGTTAAACCCCTGTGATTTTAAGACCTCTGCATCCAGCAGGAATGCAAATAGGGAGCACACTCTATTTCCAAAGTTTTCTTTATAATTTTTTTCCTAAAGCTTAATTTCTTTTTTTATTATTTACCATCCTAGCCATTTTTCAGTGTACAGTTCATTGTGTTAAGTGTAGTCATATTGTTGTTCAGCAGATCTCTGGAACTTTCTCATCTTGCAACACTGAACCTCTTTAGCCATTCAATACCAACTTCCCGTGCTCCATCCTCCCAGACCTTGGTGTACGCTTTTCTATTTTCTGTGTCTATGATTTTAACTATTTAGATACTTCATACAAGTGGAGTCCTACAGTGTGTGTCCTTTTGTGCCTGGCTTATTTTGTTTAGTATGATGTCCTTGAAGTTCATGTTTTAGCAGGTGACAGGGTTTCCTTCCTTTTTAAGGCTGCATAATTTCTTGGATAGGACACCAAAACCAAAGGCAACAAAAGGAAAAATAGACAGGTGGGACTACAACAGAACATTAGCACATCACAAGAAACAATCAAGAATGAAAAGGCTATCTGTGAAATGAGAGAATTATTGCAAATCGTATCTCTGATAAGGGGTTATTATCAAGAATATATAAGGAACTTCTACAGCTCAACAACAATAAAACAAATAGCTCGATTAAAAAATGGGCCAAAGGGCTTGAATAGACATTTCACCCAAAGAGACATACAATGGCCAATAAGCATGAGAAAAGATACTTCCTGGCACTGATCATGAGAGAAATGTAAATCAAAACCACAATGAGATATCACCTGATAGTACTCAGGATGACTGCTCTAAACAAAACAAAAACAATAACAACATCAAAAACATACAGAAAAGAGCAAGTATTGGCGAGGATGCAAATTTGGAATACTTGTGCACTGTTGGTGGGAATGTAAAATGGTGCAGTTGCTATGGAAAACAGTATGGAATTTCCTCAAAAAATTAAAAACTGAATTACCGTATGACCCAGCAATCCCACTTATGAGTATATATGCAAAAGAATTCAAGCAAGATCTTGAAGATGTATTAGCACACCTGTGTTCCCTGCACCATTATTTATAATATCCAAGAGCTGGAAGCAACCCCAAAGGTCCATTGAGAGGTGAATGGATAAAGAAAAGGTGTTATGTCAAAGCTTAATTTCTTCATAGGTTTCTTTTCAAGGTTTAGGCCCAGCTGTTTAAGTAAAGTGAATATCTTAAAAGCTGGGTGCAAAGTTTTGAACAATGACCTGAGGCTTGACACAATTTTTGTAGCATAAAAGGCAGGAACAAAAAACTGGCTTAGGCAGTGCAGAGAAAATTCAAGTGAAACCTCCAGTCTAAACGTAAGTTAAAGCAATTAGCAAGGTAAAAAGAAAATTTATCATATACAACAAGAGTTTGATAGCGACTTTCCTCTTAACTTCCTGTGTGCACAGACTAATTCATTCAGAGAAAACTTGGTCATAGACTTTTTTATTGAAGTAGAGTTGATGTATAATGTCAATTTCTGCTGTACATAAAGTGATTCAGTTTTATTTATATATATAGACACACACATTCTTTACTGTTCTTTTCCATTATGTTTTATCATAGGATATTGAATATAATTCTCTGCTATACAGTAGGATCTTGTTTATGCATCCTATATATAAAAGCAAAAGTTTTACTTGAGAGATACTGGTGATTATCTACCTATATAATATTTATACCTATACCTTTCTTTTATATTAATCATGACAATCTGCTACATCTCTCTATATTTTCTAAAGTGAAAATGAAATATTCCTTGTGAAAACAGTTTATCTCAATTTAATAGTTATGTATGCATATTTATATTTTCAATGAGTTAGTCTTTTTATTTTTCAAAATAGGTTACATTGCTAATCTGTAGTGTGTGCATGTGTGTGTGAGGGAATGAAATGACATGGTCTATATGAAAATATTTTGAAACCTGTAAATCCATAAAGCGCCCTGAATCCTCTTAGATGAAGAATGTGAGGCTCACATATGTCTGGTAAGTGTCTCATGAAAGTGGTGAATAAGACCCAGGTCGTCTTTCAATGTGTAATTTCAATCCGTTGCTAAGTAATCATGAGAAAGTTGTTCTCAGCACGTCCTTTTGGTGTTGTATTTGTATCCTGCTAGTGTACCCGGCAGGTACAACATACAGTACTTCATTTCATAACAGTGGTTAATGATGCAATAATCACCATGGACCATGATGTCCAGATATAGATAATAAACACGTGCATTTCAGTGTATGAATGGAAGCAGTTCACCAGGTGTCCAACTGCGTGTGTTCCTCTTGGGAATACAACCCCCCCCATTTTAACAACTTTCATAAATTCTTACCATCACTTCATAACCATTATTACAATGGTCATGGGTACTGAATTTAATAACAATTTGATACGGTAAAATATTAGCCTAGAAGAAGCATTTGCTTTCCATAATGCAAATAAGCTCTATAATGCTCTGAATATCCATTGTTAATTATTTTAAGTCATCTAATCAATATGAAACTTTGAACTGCTTATTTTCAATTAGAAGTAACACAAATTTACCACAATAACAACTAAGTTCAAAACATAGCATCTAATCCAATAATGGTTACATGCACTATCAAATTTAATATAAGTTGACAGAGAAAAGGGTTAAGATACCATTTTCTTAAGTGTTGCACTGTGTACATCTAATGTCCCCCGATTCTGGAGGACTACCTAATTTATAGTTAATCCTATTTAACATATTCCACTGAGTAAATTAGGCTCTAAGGGAGCTGTGTACATTAGGTTTTAAAGGGTAAACAGAATGGGACGATTCCGGCAGAGAACAGCTGTACCGCGGTCTGTCCACATGTCATAACTGTACTCACGTATGCAATCAGTATGGACTCAATTCCTAGAAATAATGGAAATCGTAATACTTCACTCCAGCAGTTTATATGCTTGTATGATTTATTATGCTTTATTAACCAAAAGGAGATTATACTATTGTAGGCGAAGGTGTTATTATTTTAGAATTGAGAAAACTCAGGTCTCCATGCATGAGAAGCATATTTATGGATGGAGGAAAAAGTGCTTGTTCTGAGAAGAAACAGAAGGGAGTAATGTGGGGTAAGCAGCATCATCTGCTCACTAACAAGTTTATCCCGTGGTAGGTAAAGGACGGGAACAGCGTAGTACAGGAAAAGCAAAGAGCCCGAGACATTCGTCCTTGATCTCGTGCTGCCCTCGTGACCACGGGCAGGCAGTTCACAGCTTCAGTCTTTAGTCGGCTTGGCTCTTGTTGAGGTTGGGATGTGTTCCAACAATCCCCTTTTGGCCCTAAAATCGTACACTGCTCTGATCACTTCCAAGTAAAGTTATACATGGACATAAACCCTTATGTTCTGTTATATAGGTAGAATATCCCAGCATTAATGGAAATGCTGACTCTTCTAGGGCATCCACGACAAAAATTCCTATCCTGCTTATGTTCTAATTTTACCTGTGTCTACCTTTTCATTTGTGGTGTATTCATGGGATAGAGACAAACCATGACATAATTCTGTTTTTCAATAGCTCATGACAGATCAAACAAGGTCCAAAGGACTGTACAATAATTAGGGCATAACAACAACTTTAACTACTTCCTAAATTCTGAACACGTAGATTATTTCGTCAAACAACAGCCCTGAATCTCAAATAGAAGAACATTGGGGTGCCAGTGTTACTGAACCATACTTGGGTCCACTCGGGTCCAGAGGTGCAGTAAAGCCAATCTACTGACCCCAGGTGAAAACAAAGAAAGTACAGCGTTTACTGCAGGTGCCAAGCAAGGAGAACGGGCAGCTCATGCTCAAAGGACCTGAGCTCCCCGATGGCTTTCAGGGAAGGGTTTTTAAAGACAGTGTTGGGGAGAGGGTCCTAGGATGCCTGATCAGCTCCTGGACCTTCTGATTGGTTGGTGCTGAGGTACAGGGTGATGTTTTGGGGAATCTCAATCATCAGCCTTCTGGTTCCAACCAGCCTGGGGTCTAGTGCTTGTGGTCAGCATGTGGTCACCATCCTCCACCCGGGTGGGGGTCTTGGTTTCTGCAGAACAACTGAAGAGATATGGGTCAGATTGTTATCTCTGTCCTTTGAGGAGGAACTAGGAGAGGTGTGACTCTATAACTCTAAGCCTTAACTGCTCGAGTCTGCTCTTTGGAATGTGGGGAAAGCCTAGGACATGAAAGCCTTTTTCTACAAAGAAGAAACTGGGGACATAGAGGAGATACTGTACCCGGGAGATTCCCCAAAGAGTCCTGCTCATTTTCAGTCCCCTCTTTTCTTTGATATTCCTCACACCTTAGGGGAAACGGACGGGACAAGAAAGGCAATAACGTTTTGGATGAAGAGGTTAATCTTAAACTCAGCAGGGGAACTCAGTACTGGGAGACTTGCTTTCACCAGGAGTCATAACCTCATTGTTCCTGGTTGACATTAGCAAGGGAAAATGGAAAGATTAAGAATGGGAATTTTAGGACAGGAATGGAAGAAACGTGAGCAGAAAGAGCTTACGTAAAAGCAGTAATGATGCCAAAAACTGAGCGTCTGTGCACCAGTGCTGAATCAAATCTCGGAGACGGTTGTGGGTGAAGTAGAAAAGAATAGCTTTATTGCTTTGCCAGGCAAAGGGGGAACATAGTGGATTTGTGCCCTCAAAACTGTGTGTCCCAACCTGGAGGGGGGCGGGTAGTGAGGAGTCTTGTAGCAATGGTTCAAGGGTGGGGTTGCTGATAAGGATCAGGGTGTATGCAGGGCCTGCACTCCTTTAATCTGGTCTCAGGTAATCTCTCTCTCTCTTACTTTTTAAAAACATTTATTTATTTGGCTGCCCCAGCACTTAGTTTCGGGCACGGGATCTTTGTTGCAGCACAGCACGGAGGATCTTCAGTTGTGGCCTGCGGAAGTTTTAGTAACAGCATGTGAGATCTAGTTCCCTGAGCAGGGGTTGACCCTGGGCCCCCTGCATTGGAAGCATGGAGTCTTAGCCACTGGACCACCAGGAAAGACGCTCAGGTAATCTCTTGATGAACTTCTCTAGTCCCTTTAATCTGGCCTCAGGGGGTCTTCTCTGGAATAAAAAATGACAGCTTCCATCGGTTGGGGGGTTTCAGTGCTGTAAAGAGCTCAAACATATTGTCATGTGTATCTCTTGAGGGGGAACGAGGACCCTGCCCCAGGGCTGCACTGTTGTGTCTTGACTCCTCCTCCCTGGTCTCTGCATCCCCTCCTCCCCTGATTGGCAACTGTTTGCATCTGCCCTTTGGGAGTCAAGGAAGGTCCAGGAGGCTGGAGTCTGTTCCCTACAAACAAGAAATGGGGGACAGAAAGGCTTCCATGCCCAGGAACCCCACAGGGTCCTGCTCAGTTTCAGTAACCCAGAGCAGTGGTGACCAGAGATAACAGCCATTCTGTTATTGAGTCTGTTGCCCTGAGATCAGGAAGCCGTCACTCTGAATCAGTGGAATCTCTCTAAGGTAAACTTGCAGGAAGCATACACGTTTAATGCTCACTTTCTATAAACTGAGCACCTACCTCATGGAGTCCTCATCTTTATTTCTCTTACCCTTCACTTGTGATCTACCAGCAAACCCCGTTGGCTCTGTGGTTATCCCATCTCTCAAGTCTGATTCTCACTGTCTCCATTTCAACCATGCTCTCTCAGTGATGCCCCTAGATGGGTCTCCCTGTTTCCACTTGTGTGTTACAGACTCCACTGTGCCCACCTCAAGTGCATACGTTGAAGCCCTAACCCCCAAATAGACTGTGTTTGGAGATGGGGCTTTTAGGGAAGTAATGATGGTGAAATGAGGTCATGAGGGCAGAGCCTTGACCCTATAGAACTCCTGGCCTTATAAGAGGAGGGGGACACACCAGAGTGCTCCCTCTCTGTATTTATCTCTCTCTCTCTTTCCCTCTCCGTCTTTCTCTCTCTATCCCCCTCTCCATCTCTTTCTGTCTTTATTTCCCTCTCTCGGTCTTTATCTCTGTCTTTCTCCCCCCCCCTCTTTCTCTCCCTTTCCCTCTCTGTCTTTCTCTCCGTCTTTCTCTCTCTCTCCTTCTCCATCTCTCTCCTCCCTGTCTTTCTATCCCTCTCTCTCTGTCTTTCTCTCTCCCTCCCTCCCTCTCTGTCCCTCTCCCTTGCTCTCTGTCTCCTGCTCTCCCTCTCTGGGTCCTTCTCCCGCTCCCCCTCTCCATCTCTCTCTGGCTGTCACCCCCCCCCTCTCTCCTTCTCTCAATCCCTCTCTCTCTCCATCTCTCTCCCACTCTTTGGGTCCCTCTGTCTTTCTCTCCCTCTCTCTCTCCGTCTCTGTCTCCCTCTCTCAATCCCTCACTCTCTCCATCTCTGTCTCTCCCCATCTCTGTCTCTCCCCGTCTTTATCTCCCTCTCTCCCCCCATCTCTGTGTGTCTCTCTCCCACTCTTTGGGTCCCTCTCCCTCTGTCTTTCTCCCCCCCCATCTCCCTCTCTTTCTCTCCATCTCCCGCTCTCTGCGTCCCTCTCTCTCCGTTTTTCTGTCCGTCTCTCTCCTGCTCTTTGGGTCCCTCCCTCTCACCCTCTATCTCCCTCTCTCCTTCTCCCTCCCTCTCCTTGTCTGTCGTTCTCTCCCTCTGGTCTCTCTCCTGCTCTCTGCGTCCCTCTCTCTCAATCCCTCTCTGACTCCCTCTCTCTCTCCTTGTCTGTCGTTCTCTCCCGTCTTTCTCTCCTGCTTTCTGCGTCCCTCTCTCTCTGCCTCCCTCTCTCTGTCTGTCTCTCTCCCACTCTCTGCGCCCCTCTCTCTCTGGCTCCCTCTCTCCATCTCTCTGTGTCTTTGTCTCCCTCTAAGTCTCTCTTTCTCTCTGACTCCCTCTCTATCTCCCTCTCTCTCTGCCTCCATCTCTGTCTCTCTCCTGCTCTCTTTCTCTCCCTCTTCTCTCCCTATCTACCTCTCCATCTCTCTCTGACTCCCTCTCTCCCTGTTTCCATCTCCCTCTCTCTTTCTCTCCCTGTCTGTCTCTCTCCTGCTCTCTGCGTCCCTCTCTCTGTCTTTCTCTCCCTCCGTCTTTCTCTCTCTCTGTCCCCCTCTCTGTGAAAGTAAAGAGGCTAGTGCCTTGTGTAAGGGTGCCCAGAGTGGGGGGTGGAGCCTGGCACTCACCAGCCACGAAGTGGATAGCATCTTTCTCTTGGGCTGGAAAGGCTTGAGGGTGGGTTGCCTCTTCTGCGACCCGAGATCTGAAGGTTGGACGTGGTGATTACATTCCTATTGCAGGAACAGGCGTTATTCATGGAGAACCTGGCTGAGTGGCTGAAGAAGACCCAGAAGCACTGAAAAGAGGCCGTTCAGGAGCCCACACGGAGGATCAAGGAGAGAAAAGGAGCTGCTACTGAGATGAAGTAAAACCACGTTGTCTATGTAGGTACACAAACCATTTCAGCATCTGCTTTGGAGGGAAGGGGTTCAGCTCTGGATCCATCAGACTTAGACGGTAATTGATGAACAAGCTCCTTACCGTGTCCCTACCAAGGACTTGGTAGCTTAAAAGAACAAAAATGTGCTGTCTTACCGTTTTAAAGCCTGAAGCTCTAAAATCAAGGGATCCGCAGGCTGGTTTCTTCTAGAGGCTCCAGGGGGAGCATCTGTTTCCTGCCTTTTCCAGCTTCTGGAGGCGTCTGCCATCCTGAGCTTGTGGCCCCTTCCTTGATCATCAAAACGAGCAGCCCAGCATCTTGTAATCCAATGCTCCTCTAATGTCCTCTTTACAGGGACCCATGTGATGACACTGGACCACCTGTAAAATCCAGGTTACCTGTGCATCTCAAACTCCTCAACGGGACCACATCTGCCAACTCCCTTTTGCTCTGTAAGTTCACATATTCACAATGTTCGTGGATTAGAACATGGACATCTTTGGGGACATTATTCAGCTGACCACAGTGGGCGTCTCAACACTGATGCTACTTAGGCTATTCTGTGCTCTCCCTCAGCTCTGGACTCGCTGGTGGATTCCCCCAATCTTCCTCAGTTCTTATACTGTTTTACTGTATCGTTAAATAACAAGAGGCCAGAAATAAACCTGCACACCTATGGTCAATTAATATTTGACAAAGGACACAAGAATACACAATGGGAAAAAGTCTCTTCAGCAAGTGGTGCTGGGAAAGTTGGAGACATGCATGTAAATCAATGAAGTTAGAACACAGACTCACACCATACACAAAAATAAACTCAAAATGGATTAAAGACTTAAATATAAGACATGACACCATAAAACTCCTAGAAGAGAACATAGGCAAAACATTCTCTGTCACAAATCATACCAATGTTTCCTTAGGTCAGTCTCCCAAGGCAATAGAAATAAAAGCAAAAATAAACAAATGGGACCTAATCAAACTTACAAGCTTTTGCACAGCAAAGGAAACCATGAACAATCTACAAAATGGGAGAAAATATTTGCAAGCAATGCAACTGACGAAGGCTTAATTTCCAAAATCTACAAACAGCTCATACAACTCAACAAAAAACCCAATCAAAAATGGGCAGAAGACCTAAATAGACATTTCTTCAAAGAAGACATACAGATGGCAAACAGGCACATGAAAAGATGCTCAGCATCTCTAATTATTAGAGAAATGCACATCAAAAGTACAGTGAGGTATCACCTCACACAGGTCAGAATGGCCATCATCAAAAAGTCTACAAATAATACATGCTGAGGGGGAGGCTGTGAAGGAAAGGGAAACCCTCCTGCACTGCTGGTGGGAATGTAAGTTGGTGCAGCCACTATGGAGAACAGCCTGGAGATTCCTCAAAAAAACTAAAAATAGAGTTACCATATGATCTAGCAATCCCATTACTGGGCATATACCCTGAGAAAACCATAATTCAAAAAGAGACAGGCACCACAGTGTTTATAGCAGCACTATTTACAGTAGCCAGGTCATGGTAGCAACCTAACAGTCCATCAGCAGATGAATGGATAAAGAAGATGTGGTACATGTATACAATGGGATATTACTCAGCCATAAAAAAGCATGAAATAATGCCATTAGCAGCAGCATGGATGGACCTAGAGATGATCAGACTAAACAAAGTCAAATACCACCTGATCTCACTTACATGTGGAACCTGAAAAATAATACACATGAACTTACTTATGAAGCAGAAACAGACTCACATAGAAAACAAATACATGGTTACCAAAGGGGAAATGTGGGGGAAGGGTAAATTAGGAGTTTGGAATGAACATACACACACTACTATATATAAAATAGAGGAAAACGAGGACCTACTGTGTAGCACAGAGAACTCTACTCAATATTTTGTAAGAACCTAAATGGGAAAACAATATGTACAGGGATAACTGAATCACTATGCTGTATACCTGAAACTAACAACATTGTAAATGAACTATACTCCAATAAAAAATGAAATATGTACCAAAAGTTGAGTGGATTGCAGAGTAACTTACATCAGCAGATTCTCATTTCTCTGATCAGGGAAGCAAAAGATGATCCATTAAATGGGCGAGTACAGGGGGAGAGTATGGTGGGTGTTCTGATCGCCTGTACTCCATCCCTGTCCACCTCTGCTCCTTGCCCCACAGAGCTCACTGTGGGTCCGCCTGTTGGATGTGGGCAGAGGTTCCCAGAAGGAAGGGAGAGAGATGTGAGGGGCACGGAGGTGAGGGCTGTCTGACACCCTTGGCCCCGTCTTGCAGGTCAGCTGAGACCCTCCACCAAAAAACCACTGCTCCCAGGGCACTTCCCTGCTGATCCAGTGGTTAAGACTTCACCTTTCAGTGCAGGGGTGTGTGCGTTCGATACCTGGTCAGGGAGCTGAGATGCCACATGCCTCACAGCCAAAAAACCAAAACATAAATAGTTAATCAAGTCCAGGAAGCACAGAGATTCCCATTAAGGATAAATCCAAGGAGAAATACACCAAGACACATATTAATCAAACTATCAAAAATTAAATAGAAAAAATATTTAAAGCACCAAGGGAAAAACAACAAATAACATACAAGAGAATACCTATAAGCTTAACAGCTGATTTCTCAGCAGAAACTCTACAAACCAGAAGGGAGTGGCATGATATATTTAAAGTGATGAAAACGAAACTACAACCAAGATTACTCTACTCAGCAAAGCTCTCATTCAGATTTGATGGAGAAATTAAAAGCTTTACAGACAAGCAAAAGCTAAGAGAATTCAGCACCACCAAACCAGCTCTTCAATAAATACTAAAGGAACTTCTCTAAGTGGGAAACACAAGAGAAGAAAAGGACCTACAAAAACAAACCCATAACAATTAAGAAAATGGTAATAGGAACATACATATTGATAATTACCTTAAACATCACTGGATTAAATGCTCCAACCAAAAGACATAGGCTCACTGAATGGATACAAAACCAAGACCCATATATATGCTGTCTACAAGAGACCCACTTCAGACCTAGGGACACATACAGACTGAAAGTGAGGGGATGGAAAAAGATATTCCATGTAAATGGAAATCAAAAGAAAGCTGGAGTAGCAATACTCATATCAGATAAAATAGACTTTAAAATAAAGAATGTTATAAGAGACAAGGAAGGACACTACATAATGATCAAGGGATCAATCCAAGAAGAAGATAACAACAATTATAAATATATATGCACCCAACATACGAGCACCTCAATACATAAGGCAATTGCTAACGGCTATAAAAGAGGAAATTGACAATAACACAATAACACTGGGGGATTTTAACACCTCACTTACACCAATGGACAGATCATCCAAACAAAATTAATAAGGAAACACAAGCTTTAAATGACACAATAGATCTAATTGATATGTATAGAACATTCCACCCGAAAGTGGCAGAATATACTTTCCTCTCAAGTGCATATGGAACATTCTCCAGGATAGATCAAACCCTGGGTCACAAATCAAGCCTCAGAAAATTTAAGAAAATTAAAATCATATCAAACATTTTTTCTGACCATAACACTATGAGACTGGAAATCAATTACAGGAAAAAAACTGTAAAAACCACAAATACATGGAGGCTACACAGTGCACTACTAAATAACCAAAAGATCACTGAAGAAATAAAAGAAGAAATTTAAAAATACACAGAAACAAACGACAATGAAAACACGATGATCCAGAACCTATGGGATGCAGAAAAAGCATTTCTAAGAGGGAAGTTTAGTGCAATACAATCCTACCACAAGAAACAAGAAAAATCTCAAACAATCTAAACTTAAACCTAAAGGAACTAGAGAAAGAAGAACAAGCAAAACCCAAAGTTAGTAGAAGGAAAGAAATCATAAAGATCAGAGCAGAAATAAATAGAAACAAAGAAAACAATAGCAAAGATCAATAAAACTAAAAGCTGGTTCTTTGAGAAGATAAACAAAATTAATAAACCATTAGCCAGCCTCATCAAGAAAAAGAGGGAGAGGACTCAAATCAATAAAATTAAAAATCAAATCGGAGAAGTAACAACAGACTCTGCAGAAATACAAAGCATCCTGAGAGTACTACAAGTAACTCTGTGCTAATAAAATGGACAACCTGGAAGAAATGGACAAATTCTTAGAAAGGGATAACCTTCCTAGACTGGACCAGGAAGAAATAGAAAATATGAACAGAACAATCACAAGTAATGAAATTGAAACTGTGATGAAAAATGTTCCAACAAACAAAAGTCTGGGACCAGATGGCTTCACAGGCGAATTCTATCAAACATTTAGAGAAGAGCTAACACCCATCCTTCTCAAGCTCTTCCAAAGAACTGCAGAGAAAGGAACACTCCCAAAATCATTCTACGAGGCCACCATCACCCTGTTACCAAAAGCAGACAAAGATACTACAAATAAAGGAAATTATAGACCAATATAACTGATGGATATAGATGAAAAAATCCTCAACAGAACACTAGCAAGCAGAATCCAACAGAACACTAGCAAGCAGAATCCAACAACACACTAAAAGGATCATGCACCATGAACACAGTGGGATTTATCCCAGGGGTGCAAATATTCTTCAATATACAGAAATCTATCAGTGTGATACACCATATTAACAAACTGAAGAATAAAAACCATATGATCATCTCAATAGATGTAGAAAAAACTTTTGACAAAATTCAACACCCATTTATGATAAAAAGTCTCCAGAAAGTGGGCACAGAGGGAACCTACCTCAACATAATAAAGGCCATATATAACAAACCCACAGCAAACATTATTCTCAATGGAGAAAAACTGAAAGCATTTCCTCTTAGATCAGGAACAAGACAAGGATGTCCATTCTCACCACTATTATTCGACATAGTTTTGGAAGTCCTAGCCCCGGCAATCAGAGAAGAAAAAGAAATAAAAGGAACACAAATTGGAAAAGAAGTAAAGCTGTCACTGTTTGCAGATGACATGATACTATACATAGAGAATCCTAAAGATGCCACCAGAAAACTACTAGAGCTAATCAATGAATTTGGTAAAGTTTCAGGATACAAAATTAATGCACAGAAATCTCTTGCATTCCTATACACTAATGAAGAAAAATCTGAAAGAGAAATTAAGGAAACACTCCCATTTAATACTGCAATGAAAAGAATAAACTACCTAGGAATAAACCTACCTAGGGAGACAAAAGACCTGTATGCAGAAAACTATAAGACACTGATGAAAGAAATTAAAGATGATACAATGATACAAACAGATGGAGATATACACTGTGTTCTTGGATTGGAAGAATCAACACTGTGAAAATGACTATACTACCCAAAGCAATCTACAGATTCAATGCAATCCCTATCAAATTACCAATGGCATTTTTTACAGAACTAGAAAAAAAATCTTAAAATTTGTATGGAGACAGAAAAGACCCCAAATAGCCAAAGCAGCGTTGAGGGAAAAAAACGGAGCTAGAGGAATCAGACTCCCTGACTTCAGACTATACTACAAAGTTACAGTAATAAAAACAACATGATACTGGCAGAAAAACAACTATAGATCAATGGAACAGGATAGAAAGCCCAGAGATAAACCCATGCACCTATGGTCAACTAATCTATGACAAAGGAGGCAAGGATATTCAATGGAGAAAAGACAGCCTTTCCCAGTAAGTGGTGCTGGGCAAACTGGACAGCTACATGTAAAAGAATGAAATTAGAACACTCCCTAACACCATACACAAAAATAAAATCAGAATGGATTAGAGACCTAAATGTAAGACCGGACACTACAAAACGCTTAGAGGAAAACATAGGAAAAACACTCTTTGACATAAATCACAGCAAGATCTTTTCTGACCCACGTCCTAGACTAATGGAAATAAAACCAAAAATAAACAAATGGGACATAATGAAACTTAAAAGCTTTTGCAAAGCAAAGGAAACTACAACCCTCAGAATGGGAGAAAATATTTGCAAATGAATCAACAGACAAAGGATTGATCTCTGAAATGTATAAACAGCTCATGCAGCTCAGTATTTAAAAAACAAAACAAAACAACCCTGATCAAAAAATGGGCAGAAGACCTAAATAGACATTTCTCCAAAGAACACATACAGATGGCCAAGAAGAACATGAAAAGCTGCTCAACATCACTAATTATTAGAGAAATGCAAATCACAACTACAGTGAGGTATCACCTCACACCAGTTAGAATGGGCATGATCAGAAAATCTACAAACAACAAATGCTGGAGAGGGTGTGGAGAAAAGGGAATCCTCTTGCACTGTTGGTGGGAATGAAAATTGATACAGCCACTATGGAGAACAGTATGGAGGCTTATTAAAAAAACTAAAAGTAGAACTACCATAGGATCCAGCAATCCCAGTACTGGGCATATACCCTGAGAAAACCATAATTCAAAAAGAGTCATGCACCAGAGTGTTCACTGCAGCTCTATTTACAATAGCCAGGACATGGAAGCAACCTAAGTATCCATTGACAGAAGAATGGATAAAGAAGATGTGGCAAATATATACAATGGAATATTACTCAGCCATAAAAAGAAACGAAATTGAGTTATTTCTAGTGAGGTGGATGGACCTAGAGTCTGTCACACAGAGTGAAGTCAGTCAGAAAGAGAAAAACAAACACCATATGCTAACACATATATATGGAATCTAAAAAAAAAAAAAAAGGGTCATGAAGAACCTCGGGGCAAGACAGGAATAAAGACACACACCTACTAGAGAATGGACTTGAGGACACGGGGAGGGGGAAGGGTAAGCTGGGACAAAGTGAGAGAGTGGCATGGACATATATACACTACCAAATGTAAAAGCGATAGCTAGTTCACATTCCCACCAGCAGTGCAAGAGTGTTCCCTTTTCTCCACACCCTCTCCAGCATTTATTGTTTCTAGATTTCTTGATGATGGCCATTCTGACTGGTGTGAGATGATATCTCATTGTAGTTTTGATTTGCATTTCTCTAATGATTAATGATGTTGAGCATTCTTTCATGTGTTTGTTGGCAGTCTGTATATCTTCTTTGGAGACTGCTGGTGGGAATGTGAATTGGTACAGCCACTATGGAGAACAGTATGGAGGTTCCTTAAAAAACTAAAAATAGAACTACCATATGATCCAGCAATCCCACTACTAGGCATATACCCTGAGAAAACCATAATTCAAAAAGAGACATGTACCAAAATGTTCATTGCAGCTCTATTCACAATAGCCCGGAGCTGGAAACAACCTAAGTGTCCATCATCGGATGAATGGATAAAGAAGATGTGGCACATATATACAATGGAATATTACTCAGCCATGAAAAGAAATGAAATTGAGCTATTTGTAATGAGGTGGATAGACCTAGAGTCAGTCATACAGAGTGAAGTAAGTCAGAAAGAGAAAGACAAATACCGTATGCTAACACATATATATGGAATATAAGAAAAAAAAATGTCATGAAGAACCTAGGGGTAAAACGGGAATAAAGACACAGACCTACTCGAGAATGGACTTGAGGATATGGGGAGGGGGAAGGGTAAGCTGTGACAAAGCGAAAGAGAGGCATGGACATATATACACTACCAAACGTAGGCTAGATAGATAGTGGGAAGCAGCCGCAGAGCACAGGGAGATCAGCTCGGTGCTTTGTGACTGCCTGGAGGGGAGGGATGGGGAGGGTGGGAGGGAGGGAGATGCATGAGGGAGGGGATGTGGGAACAGATGTATATGTATGACTGATTCACTTTGTTATAGAAACTAACACACCATTGTAAAGCAATTATACTCCAATAAAGATGTTAAAAAAAAAACAAATCTAAAAATAGAATTACCATATGACCCAGCAATCCCACTCCTGGGCATATACCCAGAGAAAACCATAATTCAAAGAGACACATGCACCCCAGTGTTCACTGCAGCACTATTTACAATAGCCAGGTCATGGAAACACCCTAAATGCCCATCGACAGATGAATGGATAAAGAAGATGTGGTACATATATACAGTGGAATATTACCCATAAAAAGGAATAAAACTGGGTCATTTGTAGAGATGCGGATGGATCTAGAGACTGTCATACAGAGTGAAATAAGTCAGAGAAGAAAAAATATTGTATATTATCTCATATATGTGGAACCTAGGAAAATGGTACAGATAAACTGGTTTGCAGGGCAGAAATAGGCACAGATGTAGAGAACAAACGTATGGACATCAAGGGGGGAAATCAGGGGTGGGTGGTGGTGGTGGGATGAATTGGGAGACTGGGATTGACATATATACACTAATATGTATAAAATAGGTAACGAATAAGAACCTGCTGTATAAAAAAATAAATAGAATTCAAAAATTCAAAAAAAAAATAAAGCTGACTTTTCTCATAGGTGTTGAATGGATGTAGTTTGATGTACCGAAGGTGTTTTTTTTTTTTTTTTCTCCTCTTGGGTAACTATCCAGGGTGGGTTTTATTTTTCCAGGAGCTCTGCTGATTGTCTTGGCTGGGGTTCCCCAGCATGCAGAGTCTGAGATGCAGATTTGGGAATATCTGGGTTGAGGAAAACGGATGGGGGACCAGGGCTGTGAACCAGGCCAGGTAGCACTGTGGGGCGTTTGGACTTAATTGCTCTGGAAACCCCCGGTGCCCTGTACAGCCCCTGTGAGCGAGCTGCCCAAGGTGGCTGGGGGATTTCTACCCCACCTCCCCTCGGGGGCTGGTGGCTGTGGATTCCCTGCACTGAACTGATTCTAGGGCGGCCAGTGGCCTTCTGGGACCAGAGGGAGGCTCAGTCACTGAAGCCCGGATCTGGCAGCTGGGATGTGGGCAGGGATGCTGAGTGGCAGGGCTTAGGGGCACAGCAGGGGCACCCTGACCTCAGGGAAATGAAGGGCTCTACAAACGTGGGGAGCAGTGGGGGGTGATTGTTCAACTAGCAGGTTTCTCAGCCTTGTTGGGAAAGGTTCCCATTGAGAAATGGAACGAGGTAGGGAGCTGAGATGGCCCTGCTGGGCCCTGACAATCCTGCATGCTTATCTCAAGCCATGTTGCTATGGACGGATTTATATCCCCTCAAAATTCACATGTTGAAGGCCTACCCCCCCCCCCCCCCCCCGCAGTAGCTGAATTTGGGGTAAAGAAGTAATGAAGGTGAAATGAGGTTATAATATGGTATGGGGTCTGTCTCGCTTTCTGTCTCTCTCTCTCTCTCTCTTCCTTTGTCTCTCTCTCCACCACACGAGGACACGCAGATAAGGTGGCATCTGTAAGCCAACAAGGGAGCCTCGCCGGGAACGGAGCCTGTCCATGCCGTGATCTCAGACTCCCAGACTCCAGACTGTGAGAAATAAATTTCCATTGTTTAAGCTGCCCAGTCTGGGGTGTTCTGTTACAGCAGCCTTAGCTGACTAATACCCACATCTGCATGTTTTAAGATGATAAAGCCTGACGGTAAAATCAGCGGTACCCGGAGAGAAAGAATCATACTGACTGACGAACGAACACAGAGTGATATTAACTTAATATTGCAATCATACGGAGGATTGTTTTGTTTGGTTTTTGTTTTGTTTTTTTTTCTGGCCATGCTGCACCAAAATCTTAGTTCACCGACCAGGGACTGAACCCACGCTCTGCATTGGAAGTGCAGAGTCTTAGCCACTGAACTACCAGGGAAGTCCTATACTGAAGATATTTTATGAGTTGTATATATTTCTCTTAGAGCATCTATTAAATTTCCCCTGAGCACACCCCACCAAGTCCCATGATTTCTCTGCATCTGTCTCACTCTAGTCACACAATAAACCTCTTGCGTGTACACACACACACCCATCTCATTACACTCCTGTAAAACTGTCTTTTACAAGGATTGTGCCTTCTGGAATAGTTTCCAGGGGCATTTTACAAAATGCTCTTCCCTTAATCCAATTTTCTTTGGATTGGATTAAATCCTTGCTTTTTTGCAAGACTAATTTAAATTGTTGGCACGGAAGACCCAGATGTCTCTCTTTGCTAAATACTGAGCCGGCTTTGCTCACAGCACTGTCAGGAAGCAGCCCACGGCCAGCACTCCATGCTTTTCTGATGTGCCCACTTGGCCACTGGAATGTCAAGGGCAGGACTATCTTCACGTATTTCCCAGATGTCTGTTGCATAAACATCCTACCACAGAGGCCTTTCTGTGTCCAGTAACATCAGCACTCCCCTTTCTACGAATTTCCAGGGATGTGTTCCAGGCCCCCAAGCAGCCTGCAGCACAGCTCTGTGGTGATCAACAAGGGCCCATCTCCTGGGTGTGGAGGAAAGGGAACCCTCCTGCACTGTTGATGGGAATGTAAATTGATCCAACCACTGTACGGCGGTTCCTCAAAAAACTAAATATAGAGCTACCATATGACCCAGCAATCCCACTCCTGGGCTTATATCCAGAGAAAACTATAATTTGAAAAGATACATGCACCTCTACATGCACTA
This sequence comes from Mesoplodon densirostris, assembly GCF_025265405.1. NCBI lineage: Eukaryota > Metazoa > Chordata > Mammalia > Artiodactyla > Ziphiidae > Mesoplodon > Mesoplodon densirostris. The sequence goes on along the minus strand of NC_082681.1, from coordinate 136,846,571 downwards.
TTTACAATAGCCAAGACTTGGAAGCAACCTAAATGTGCATCAACAGAGGAATGGATAAAGAAGATGTGGTACATATATACAATGGAATATTACTCAGCCATAAAAAAGAATGAAATAATGCCATTGGCAGCAACATGGATAGACATAGAGATGATCATACTAAGTGAAGTATTGATAAGTCTGACAGAGAAAGACAAACATCATATGATATCACTTATATGTGGAATCTAAAAAAGAATGATATAAATGAACTTATTTACAAAAAAAATACACTCACAGACACAAAACAAATTTATGGTTACAAAAGGAGAAAGGGAGGGCGAGGGATAAATTAGGAGGTTGGGATTAGCAGATACACACTATATATAAAATAGATCATCAACAAGGACCTACTATATAACAGGGAACTATACTCAATATTTTGTAATAATAAGGAAAAATAACCTGCACAAAAAAACAAAACAAACAGACTCACTTTGCTGGACAGTTGAAACTAATGCATTATTGTAAATCAAGTATAGTTCAATAAGAAAAAAAGAACTTCTCCCTCTGACATGAGCCATCATCCAGCCTCAAGGCTTACTGCCTCTGATAACTGGCATCTCATTGTGTCAGAAAAATCCTGAGATGCTGGACTCAGTCCTAGGATGTGTGGTCCTCCCAGATCTGCATCCCCCATGCCAAAAGACCATGCAGTCACAACAGGGCAAGGCTGAGATACAATGATGCCCTCGTGGGCACTGGGCCACCCACTCCCATGTCCAGCTGGATTCCAATGACAGCTTAACATTCCCTTTCCCAGGGGCCTTTACGGGCCGATGGTCTGGAAGCTTTGATCTCATTTATCGCTAATGATCAATTTGGGATGAGGAATAAAAGAAGCCACAAGCCAAAGCCTGCCTTTCTTTGCTGGCTGGACCTGGGTCAGAGATGGAAAATACGCATTTTAGAATAAACTGGATTTTTAAAATACTGCTTAATAGCTCTCCTAGACATCCGTCACGATGAGCCAGCGCTTTCCAGCTGCCTGGTGCAGCTGGGTGGTTTTGGTCCAGGTCTGCCCTTGAAGGCCATTGCTTTTATCCTTTCCAACAAAGATTAAAAGCAAATCAGATTATGGAAATGGCTGAGCTGCCTTCAGAGTAGTTAGGATGGGGGGGGGGTTGGTATGTGCCTACGATATGGGAGGAGGGGGGTGGTTTGCAGGGTCTGTGGAGCTTGAAGACTGCATCAGGATTAGGGCTGGCAGGAACAGAAACCCTAAAACCACAGGGCTCAAAAATGCTGGAAACGTGATTCCCTCTCACGTAAAGGTGACCCCGAGGAATGGGGCGAGGGCTGGTGTCAGTCCTCCGAAAGCAGGGTCGTGGCATCTCCCTAGTCCTCCACCCCTAGTTACGGTGCAGGAGGATGGCTCCCCATTTCAGGGGGCAAAGAGGAAGAAGAGGAGAGGAGGAAAGGGCAAAAGCCGTATCTGTCTCTGAAGGAAGGTTCCTGGCATGTGGTAGGGGGAGTGGGCAGAGAGGGCTTTGCTTTGGGAAGGTCTGTGTATGAGTGATGGTGTCCTTAATTACTAGCTCTGTGACCTTGGGTGAGGCTCAACTTCTGTAACATGATGGTGATGATGATGAGGATGGTGAGGATGAAAATGATGAGGATGGTGGTGGTGATGATAATGGTGATAATTGTGATGATGATGATAAGTGTGATGATGATGGTGATGGTAGTGTTACTGTTGATGGTGATGGTGATGTTGATAATTACGGAGATGATGGTGATGGTAGTGATGATGACTATGGTGTGGTGATGAAGGTGATAATTATGATAGTGGTGATGATTATGGTGGTGATAATGATGATAACGGTGGTGATGGTGGTAATGAGGATGGTGGGGATGGCGGTGATGATGGAGATGATGGTGATGGTAGTGATGATGACGATGGTGGTGATGAAGGTGATAATTACCATAGTGGTGATGGTGGTGATGACCGTGGTGAAGATTATCTTGATGATGGAATGATGTTGCCTCATCACAGATGAGGCTAAATGAGACAAATGAGCTAAATTATACAGTCCCTTGAAAATTATAATGTGTTATACACATGACAGTTGTACAGGTGATCCATTTCTGATGAACATCTTTATTTTCTTGAAGGCTCACACTGCAAGACTACCTACTTCAGTTAATTAGAAGGCAACTATTTATAATTTATGTGTTTGTGTGTGTTTATGCATCAGGAGATAAATATAAATATATACCCATTGCATTTTATATAGACAGACATTCAAAACACTCCTCAGCATGCACATCAATGAAGTTAGAACACACCCATACGCCATATACAAAAATAAACTCAAAATGGCTTAAAGACTTAAATATAAGACTTGACACCATAAAACTCCTATAAGAGGGCTTCCCTGGTGGTGCAGTGGTTAAGAACCTGCCTGCCAATGCAGGGGACACGGGTTCATGCCCTGGTCTGGGAAGATCCCACATGCCGTGGAGCCACTAAGCCTGTGTGCCACAACTCCTGAGCCTGCGCTCTAGAGCCCGCGAGCCACAACTACTGAGCCTGCGTGCCACAACTACTGAAGCTAACTCGCCTAGAGCCTGTGCTCCCCAACAAGAGAAGCCACTGCAATGAAAAGCCCGTGCACTGCAACAAAGACCCAACGCAGCCAAAAATAAATAAATAAAAGTAAATTTTAAAAAACTCCTAGAAGAGAATGTACGCAAAACATTCTCTGACATAAATTGCACCAATGTCTTCTTAGGTCAGTCTCCCAAGGCAATAGAAATAAAAGCAAAAATAAACAAATGGGACCTAATCTAACTTACAAGCTTTTGCACAGCAAAGGAAACCATTAACAAAAGGAAAAGTCAACCTATGGACTGGGAGAAAATATTTGCAAACGATAGGACCGACAAGGGCTTAATTTCCAAAATATACAAACAGTGTATACAATTCAACAACAACAAAAAACAAACAACACAATAAAAAAAATGGGCAGAAGACTTAAATAGACATTTCTCCAAAGAAGACATCCAGATGGCCAACAGGCACATGAAAAGATGCCCAATGTTGCTAATTATTAGAGAAATGCAAATCAAAACTACAATGAGGTATCACCTCACACCAGTCAGAATGGCCATCATCAAAAAGTCTACAAACAATAAATGCTGGAGAGGGTGTGGAGAAAAGGGAATCCTCCTATGCTGTTGGTGGGAATGTAAATTGATACAGCCACTATGGAGAACAGTATGGAGGTTCCTTAAAAACCTAAAAACAGCTACCATGTGACCCAGCAATCCCACTCCTGGGCATATATCCAGAGAAAACTCTAATTCAAAAAGATACATGCACCCCTATGTTCATAGCAGCACTATTTACAATGTCCAAGACATGGAAACAATCCAATCAACAGATGAATGGATAAAGAAGATGTGGTCCATATATACAATGGAATATTACTCAGCCATAAAAAAGAATGAAATAATGCCATTTGCAGCAACATGGATGGACCTAGAGATGATCATACTAAGTGAAGTAAGTCATCGAAAGACAAATATCATATGATATCACTTATATGTGGAATCTAAAAAATGACACAAATGAACTTATTTACAAAACAGAAACAGACCCACAGACATAGAAAACAAACTTATGGTTACCAATGGGGAAAGGGGGGAGGGAGGGATAAATTAGGAGTTTGGGATTAACACATACATACTATTATATATAAATAGATAAGCAACAAGGACCTACTGTATAGCACAGGGAACTATATTCAGTATCTTATAATAACCTACAATGGAAAATAATCTGAAAAATGTATACATACGTGTAACTGATTCACTTTGCTGTACACCTGAAACTAACATGATATTGTAAATCAACTCTATTCCCATTAAAAAAAACACTACTCAGAAAAGACAAGTTTTATTCTCCCAAACTTGTCTTCACATCAGATAGACGTGGTGCAGTTTCACACTGTATCCCGATTATTTGCTGCATCTGTTCATCACACCTTGGATGGGAAGTACTCATTTCTGTCTCCCTGGTACCTGGGTGAGTGTCTAACGCCTACACCACCCTCCACAAAAGCCTTGCGTTGAATTAAATTCTGCAATACTGTTAATGAGCCAGATCAAGGTGGTGGGTATGGGGGAGAGCAGGAGAATGCAAGGCAAGAGAGCGAGAAGACACAGAACCATCAAGAACAGGGTAGCCTCAACAAGGAAAAGAGAAGCCCAGATAACCACGCAGATTCCCTTCATCTTTTTATGCCGTTCATCAGCAAGTCCCCAGTGGGCCTGATTCTCATCACCCACCCTCCATCTCCTGCCTGGTCCAAGACGCTGGACATCTGTCCCTGGACAACTCCAGCATCCAGGACCTGCCACCTATCCCTCCTGCGTCACTGTTGTCCACACAGCAGTCAGACTGATCCTGTTTGTACCCCAGTCAGGTTTTGCAACTGACCTTCCGCCAGAAGCAGAGCCTGGGTTGAGGGTTGAATGCAGGGAGGGGCAGGGAGCTCCAGTAGTGGGATGGGGATGTCACACAAGGGAGGCAAGTAGCCAAGGAGGGGGGAATTAGCAGGCCAGCCACACCCAGGTGACTGGAGCGTAATATCATGGTGATGCTCTGAGAAGCACCATAAAGCACTTTCCTCGGGTGATCCTGGCCGAGAGGTGTGTGAGCTGGGGTATTTATACCCTGTGTTCAGTAGTTACCAGCGGGGCTATGTTCCTTTCCCAGATTTGCAGCTTGTCTCTCCCATGGGCCCCCTGTGTTCCAGCAAGCAGGGTAGGTATCCAACCAAGAGTCAGGGCTTGCATTGGAAGACAGGTCGCTGTTCATGGAAATGGCAAGGAACTCCCAGCAGTTGTGGGTAGACCACCACCGACATCGGCTCCATCCGGGAATAACCTCCTGTGGCTCCCATCTCACTCACGATAAACTCCAAGTCAGATAACAAGACCTGCCCCGTCCCTCTGACCTCAGCCTCCTGCACACACACCTGCTCGAGCTGCATCCCTCCGTGCTGGACCATCGTCGTTCTACCGTCCACACAGTCTGCTCCTGGCTGGGGCACAGCTGTCCTTTCCCTTCCTCACCTCAGCCAGGTCTCTGGACAAATGTCACCCCGCATAGAAGCCCTCTCCGGCCACGATGCTGCAAGGGCTCCTCTGGTCAGTCTGTCTCCTCCCCACTCAACCTCAGAACACTCAACGACCATGTTGTAAAAAAACACATTGTGCGTTTCATCTCCTTGCATCTCCGCTCACCGTCTGCTTCTTCCCCCCGGGATGGACATTAAGCAGGGACTTGACCTGGCTTGTTCACTGGAGCCAGAATGGTGACCAGCACAGAGAACCCCTGAATAGATAGACTTGTTGAAATAATACATGAAAGAGGGTGAACCAAGGAAGGAGGAAGAGAAGGTCTGTGGGACTTCAGGACTTAGGAGGTTGATTCTGCCATGCGCCATCTTTGATTTGGAGGCAGGTGGGTTTCGACCCTTTGTTCCTGGGACCGTGGTCACCAGGTGATCACAGAAGAGGATTTTGGAGGATCTTTCAGGTAAACAGGAGAAGCTCTACCTCTGATCCGTGGAGGGACCTTGACTTGACTACTTCATCGCTCTAAACTTAAGTTCCTTAACCTGTTAAATGAGAGATACATCCTCCCTTTGTCATCAGAGCATTGTAAGCATTTAATGGAGTCACTGGCACTCAGTGGGCGTGTCGTCCGCACTGGTTTTTCACCCTGTTATCACCCTCCGTTAGCTGCTCATCCCTGCGACTTAGGAGAGGGCTGGGGGAGTCGTTTTCTCATGTTGCTTTTGCCAACTACAAATGGGCACGTGCCATCTACCTGTATGAGGATTAAATCAAGAGCCGCTGCAGCTATTGACCTTCAACACCCCCGGAAAGGAGCTCAGGGTGGAGACCAGGAATGAGGAACTCTGTGTTCTGGGAAAGACTGGCGGGACAGGCCTTCAGATAGTTAGAGATTTTCAGGAGACGGTTTTATGAGCCCAGTGCTTGCACCTCCTCGTATCCAGAAAAGCACTAAAATCCTTCCTGGTGACTTCTGCTGCTCGAGACTAGCAGAAACCTTCTGCAAAAATATGTGCTTGATTGCATGCACCCCCCCTTCAGCAAAATCCCATATACACTGACCTTCCCCCCTACCTCTTTGGAGCGGTTTCTCAGGGCTCTCTGAAATGCTGTCTCCCAGGCTATAGTTCTCCTTTTGTCCCAAATAAAACTTAACTCTCACGTTGTGTTTTTGTGTTTTTTTTTTCAAGTTGACACTTTCCAAGAGGAATACTGGTGATTGGGCATGGAGCGCACAAAGCAAGCAGGGTTTGTGCCCGCTGCAGGGGATGAGGGCTTCTCTCCTTGCTTTGTGCGCTGAATATCCTGCAGCCAACTTTTGGGTGTGGGTCCAGCTGGATCCAGGCAAGGACCCCTCCTTTTCCTTAGCTTCTTAGTGGTTAACACATAAGGTGTCGGGTAGCTCTGGAGCCATCAGAAATCACAGCACAGTTTCCCACCAACTGTGAGGTCCCGGAGTGGCTTTCATGAGTGGCAGCTTGCAAACCACACAAGAAACGCTTCCAAAGCAAACCTGTACGAACACGCCAAGCCTCCTGCTGAAAGCAGTTCCCAGTAAACACGGAGAAATCTGTATCCTGACTCTTCTCCTATTTCTCATCACAAGCATTTTTTTGTGTGTGTGTGGTACGCGGGCCTCTCACTGTTGTGGCCTCTCCAGACACGCAGGCTCAGCGGCCATTGCTCATGGGCCCAGCCGCTCCGCGGCATGTGGGATTTTCCCGGACTGGGGCACGAACCCATGTCCCCTGCATCGGTAGGTAGACTCTCAACCGCTGCGCCACCAGGGAAGCCCCAGGATCCTGTTTTTCTCCATCCTGAATCCCCTCAGGGGGCACCATTGTGGGCGGCTGCAGTGGCTGAGGGCTCGATGGCCTCAACGTCCTTTGTTTACTGATATGGCAGGTGACATATTTTTGTCCACACAGCCATGCCTTCTGTTTCTCTTTTCCATGCCTCCTCTTCAAGACCAATGCATTGAAATAATTCTGCAAAGGCAGGAGTGGAAAACACACTGTAGCCCTTTGGTTGGTTGTCAACGAGGCACAGTCAATGAATGCAGTGGAGGGCATAGCTGGGTGTTATGAGTGGTTTTGTGTGCCTGGACTTTGACAGCAGGTAGGAGTCTTTTTACTTAAGTTGTGTCTCCATCCTGGCTGCCTGGCTCATTGCCTCTTCATGCCACACCACGAGAGCATTTTAATCAGGGTGAATACTTTGGTCGAAGCCTTGGGAACGTGCACACCCTGGCTATAATGTGATCTTGTGTGCTGAATGAGCTTCTTGCCTGATTACACAAAGCTAACACCCCAGAAGACAGCCTGGGTAGCCACAACTTTACAGCGCACCTGGCCTCTAGGAGGTTGGGGAACACCTTACTTAGAGGATACACACGGACTTACAGAAGCTCAGGTGAAGACGTGCCATAGAGACCAGAAATCAAGAAACTTGTTTGTGCCTGGTTCACCGTTGTCTGGGGTTTCGGAGGATGAAGGTCTATCTGCTGATGCCCCAAGTGTGGTCCATACACCAGCACCATCAGCCTTACCTGGGATCTTGTTAGAAATTCAGAAATCTCAGCCCTGCCCCAGACCTGCTGGGTCAGAATCGGATTTTCACGAGACCCCCCAGGGCATCATGGACACAGTAACGTTTGAGAAGCCTGAAGTAGTCCCTGATATCTTTTGCCTCATTTCTGCAAAAATAATCTATGGAGAAAAAATATGTTTTGCCACAAAATGCACCAGGGTGCGCCATCATATTTTTCAGACTTTATGAGGAAGGCTGTACATGGGTCCATCAGGATACAGAACAGGTGGTGATGTCTGTACCTTTAAGCAACTATAAAATGCCAAGTAAATGAGGCAGAAACATGTGGGAATTTTACCAAAGCAGGCATTTGGCTTGGCAAGGAATACTGTTAATGAGGCACAGCCCTGTCGAGTGAGGAAGCACAGCAATGAAGTGTCTGTCTGAGAGGTTCAGGCTCTTGCCCCCTAGCCAGGTCTTCAGTCATTCTGTCATGGCTCTCTCTCTTCCTGAACGGGGAGTAGGTATGTGATGGCTGATTTTATGGGTCAGTGTGGCTGAGCCATGGTACCTAGATCTATGGTCAGACATGATTCTGGATGTTTCTGTGAGAGTGTTTTTTTGGTAGGAGATTAACTTTTAAATTGGTGCACTTTGAGTAAAGCAGGTTGCCCTCCCTGGTGTGGGTGGGCCTCATCTAATCAGTTGAAGGCCTCAAAAGAATAAAGACTGGATCTTCCCTGAGCAAAAAGGAATTCTGCCAGCAGACAGTCTCTGGGCTTTGGCTGCAACATCAGCTCTTTCCTGGGGTCTTCAGCCTGCTGGTCTACCCTGGAGGTTTTAGAATTGCCAGTCCCCATGATTACATGAGCCAATTCCTTAAACTAAATCTCTCTCACTCTTTCTGTAGATAGATAGATATAGGTATAGGTATAGATATAGATAGATGATTGGTAGGTAGATAGATAACAGATACAGAGAGATAGAGGTACAGATATAGATATAAATGGATAGATGATTGATACCAGAGTAGACAGATAGATAGATACACAGATGTAGATAGATGAAAGGTGGATGGATAGATAGATGGATAATAGATAGATGACGGATAGATAGGTAGATAGATAATAGAGATAGATGAGTAGATAGGTAGGTAGATAAATGATGGATGGATAGATGACAGATGATTGATGAATGGATAAATAGATGATGCATGAATAGATGATAGACAGATAGATAGATATAGATAAATAGATATAGATAGATAGACAGATATAGACAGATAGATAGATAGATAGATACATACATACATAGACAGACAGACGATCGTTAGATCCTTCTGGTTCTTCTCAGGTCTAACATTCTATTCTTCCTTCCCTGCTTCCTCTTATATTCCTCCTTTTTGCTCCTTTATTCCTGATAAACAACATTGCATTCCTACTAAGTAGGTGCTGTTTATCAGGGCAACTCAACCTTAACTATGCATATCATGTCCTGGAGATACTGCAAAAATGTGGATTCTGACTGAGTAATTAGGGGTGGGTCCTCTATTCTGTGGGAATGCTGTTAACCTGGGCTTCGTGCTTCCAGTAGCAAGGTGACCGATGACATAATGCTAGATTAACTTTTTCTCTGTGAATAAATATAACACGTAAAAATGAAAACACATTCACATGATCGTAAACTCTGAGTAGGAAAACAATGCAATGATACTGTAATTGTGTAAAAGGAAATGCTGCTAACATCACAGATTTTTTTCATTTTAAAAAATCCTAGGTAGTACAAATATTCTAGAAGATGAATAAAAGATGAATGGTGTCTCACCTCAACAAACTCCAAGCATGAGTCAGATTCTCTTTGTTATTATGAAATAGTCCAAAGTGGTTAAGACACAGAACTTTGTGATAAATATTTTTTAGGGATGGCACTTGGTCTCCGCTAGAAATACCTTCCTTTTTACATAGGACTTTTACACAGAGATTAAAAGTTGCCTATTCATTGGAATCCCCTGGGGAACCGAAAACTCCACTCTTCCTGGATTTCACCTCAAGAGATTTTTATTTTTTTTATTTTATTTTATTTTTTATTTTTATTTTTTTTGCAGTACGCGGGCCTCTCACTGTTGTGGCCTCTCCCGTTGCGGAACACAAGCTCCGGACACGCAGGCTCAGCGGCCATGGCTCACAGGCCCAGCCGCTCCGCGGCATGTGGGATTTTCCCGGACCGGGGCACGAACCCGCTTCCCCTGCATCGGCAGGCGGACTCTCAACCACTGCGCCACCAGGGAAGCCCAAGAGATTTTTATTTAATGGCCAGAGAAGCAGATCTGGGCATCGGGATTTTTGCAAGTTCTCTCGGTGATTCTAAAGTGTACAGCCGGGACTTCCCTGGTGGCGCGGTGGTTAAGAGTCCTCCTGCCAATGCAGGGAACATGGGTTTGATCCCTGGTCTGGGAAGATCCCACATGCCGCGGAGCAACTAAGCCCATGTGCCACAACTACTGAGCCTGCGCTCTAGAGCCTGCAGGCCACAACTGCTGAAGCCCTCGTGCCACAACTACTGAGCCCATCTGCCACAACTACTGAAGCCTGCATGCTCTAAGTCTCACATGCCGCCACTACTGAGCCCGGGAGCCACAACTACTGAAGCCCGCACACCTAGAGCCCGTGCTCTGCAACAAGAGAAGCCACCGCAATGAGAAGCCCATGCACCGCAACGAAGAGTAGCCCCCACTCACCGCAACCAGAGAAAGCCTGTGTGCAGCAACAAAGACCCAAGAGAGCCATAAACAAACAAACAAATAAAGTGTACAGCCAAGTTTCAGAACGACTGCTCCAAGGGGTAAAGTGAAATCATGAAATTCTCCCTGGGGTCATCCCATAAAAACCAGAGCCTAGAATTCTTCCTCTTTAGAAGTGAGAGTGTTTGTTGCTCTCTCCAGAAGCAAGAATGAACATATTCAAACGGCTTTGTCCACAGTGAATGGCTACATGGAAGGAAGTGCATTCAGTCAGCTGATTTTTGATAGGCTCTTGTTATGTGCAAGGTTTTTTGTTTTGTTTTGGTTTGGTTTTTTTGCAGTACGCAGGCCTCTCACTGCTGTGGCCTCTCCTGTTGCAAAGCACAGGCTCCGGACGCGCAGGCTCAGCGGCCATGGCTCACGGGCCCAGCCGCTCCGCGGCATGTGGGATTTTCCCGGACTGGGGCACAAACCCATGTCCCCTGTATCGGCAGGCGGACTCTCAACCACTGCGCCACCAGGGAAGCCCTAGGGCATGGAAATTTATGCTCCACATCCTTGAGGGCCGACTGTCTACATAAATTATCTACCTGTTCTTCTCTCGTAAGGGAGATTTATTTATTCTCCCCATTATATACTTATTCAATCATTTATTTATGCCTGTAGAGATTAATGGATATTTATTTTATACTTTGGGTTATAATCCAACCATACTTTATTTATTTTGTTACTCAAAAAATAAACTATCACTTATATCTTGCAAAACCCATAAGACCTTCTATATTTTTACAGGGCAGGACTGTGATGGAAAAAAAAAGCCCACAGTTTGGCCTCTATTCAGTGCTCCGTATTTAAAATATGATGTGACATGTTCGGTCAATTATACCACAATCAATATAAGGAAAAAATAAAACATGATGTGACAAACTCAGTAGCTGGGAGTCCATCTGATAAAAATTATTACCATGGAAGGTTTCCAAGGCTCAAGGTTAAGATCAGACTAAGAATGTTGCTCATAAAACACAAAACTAATAATATAAACATCTCCAAGACATTTAAAAAATAGCTATTGACATATCAGCCAACCAAGAGGGAAAATAAATATGATTAAAAAAAAAAAAAAAGGTTTTCTAAGCCTTCTGGGTACACCAGAAGTCACTGCCCTGACCTTTCTCTGATGACTGAATTTCCATTACTGTGGAAGGAGATGGTGGCCTCAGGAGACCATCCAGCTGCAAATTTACCTACTAGTGAGTTATTTTATAAGTCATCTTTTAGCCAGCTGGGGAAAAAAATCGGTCTAAGAATAAGATAGGAATTTATCATTTATGCAAATAGGAATTATGGGTTTAATGTTTAGGAGAACTTTTAAAATTCATTTTAATTGATATATAGTTGATTTACAATATTGTGTTAATTTCTGCTGTCCAGCAAAGTGACTCACTTATACATATATAGACATTGTTTTTCGTATTCTTTTCCATGATGGTTTAGCCTAGGAGACTGGATATAGTTCCCTGGGCTCTACAGTAGGGGCTGGTTGTTTATCCATTCTATATGCCATAAAACTCTTTGGTTTAAAGAAAAACGAAGTCTCCTTTCTATAAAAGGGATTGAAAATGACTTTCACAGATGAAAGGTCGACTCCTGTTCATTGTATTTTGTTACCTGTCAGAACACAGAGCTGCAAAGGGTGTACCTCAACATGTGGACGGGGCAGAGTAGGAGGTGGCTAGGCAGGGGTGTGGCAGTGGATCAGCACATTGACCAGGCACCAGGCACTTCTGTTCCTTATCTGGAACGCAGAGCGTGCTGGAAACAGTCTAAACAGCCTCTCCAACTCTCGTGTTTCAGGTTTTTATGAGTTGATTCCTCTGCCCGAAGCCTGCAGTGTCCTCCTGGCCACCAGAGGGCTGAGTGTATTCCCCGTGCTCCTTATAATTCTCTTCTTTGTAGTGTTTTTTTTTTTTTTTTTTTGGCCGTGCCACATGCCTTGAGGGATCTTCATTCCCCAACCAGGATGGAACCTGAGCCCTCAGCAGTGAAAGTACAGAGTCCTAACCACTGGACCACCAGGGAATTCCCGTAATTCTCTATTAGCCCAAATTCATCTTCATCTTTAAGCTTTGAATCACCAGTTTTGTGCTCCTGCAACAGTTTGGATGTTTTTCTTTCTTCCTTCTTACCTTCTCCCCTCTAGGAAGCCCCTCCACTCTCCAAGACATCCACTTTCATGGGGTATAGTGTGTTCCCAAACATTTCCTGCATTGATTTCTCATCTTTAATGGTTCTAGGATATTTCTGTTAGTGTCTTTTCTTTCTCAAAATGTCATCATTTCTCAAATCAGGAATGATGTCCGTATGAGTTTCCTGGGGCTGCCCTAAAAAATGACCCTAAGCCATGAGGCTTGAAACACCACAAATTCATCCTCCCCCTGTCCTGGAGGCCAGAGGTCTGACATCAAGGTGTCTCAGGCTCAAGCTCCCTCCAGAGGCTCCAGGGGAGGGTCCTTCCCGCCTCTTCCAGCTTCTGGGGGCTCCAGGCGTCCCTGGGCTTGTGGCCGCATCCCTCCCGTCTCTTCCTCTGTCTTCACGTGGCTTCTCCTGTGTCTCTGTGTCTCTCCTCTTCTGTGTCTTAGAAGGACCTTTTCATTGGATGTAGGGCCACCCTCATCCAGGAGGACCTCATCTCAGACCCTTCACTTCATCTCATCTGCAGAGACCCTGTTTCTAACTAAGGTCCTGTTCACAGCTTCCTGTCACTGGAGTTAGGGCCAGCCCCATCCAAATGGTCTCATCTCGAGACCCTTCACTTAATCACATCTTCAGAGTCCCTACCTCCAAATAAGGTCGCCTTCAGTGGTTCTGAGTATTAGAACATGGAACTATCTTTTGAGGGGCCACCACTCAACCCACTACAACATCCCACCTATTTTGCCACCTCTTTGAATGGTACTGAGCACTGAACATGGATTCCAGCCATACTGTCAGAGATTTCCTGGTGGCCTCTTACCCTACCAGTGTTTCCTAGAGGGTCCAGGAAGCATGGTGGTGACACCTAATGGGGGAGTGGGCTTGGGGCCGTGACTCTCTCCCAACTGATAAAGAATCTGTTGCGTATTTGAACAAACAGAAGAAAGGTACTGGAATCTGCCAGCTAAAGAATAGCCCTGCTAAAATTTCTTCTTTCTCCCCTAATCCGACCCTCTTTGCAGCTAACTGTGCTCTTAACGATGCAATTATTTTTTCAATGTCTCGGGCAGAAGACTTCCAAAGGTGGTCTTCAGGCTGCTTTGTTTCCATCTTTCCCTCCATCACAATTATCCTGTCCTCCTCCTTTCTACCTGCTCACCTATCCTGGTCTTTGCTGCCTAATGTCAAAGCCCTGACTCAGTTTCCCAACGGCCCTATGGGACTTGTAAGGCCATCTTCTCTGAGGCTCTCATTCTACTTGACCAACTGGGTTTCCCACTGCTTTCTAAGATTTCTGTTTTTGTCAACTACGTCGTTTTTGATACACATGCCTTGATAAATTGTAAGATGCCACCACTATCCCGTTTTCTACAGGATTCCAAGTCTTGGTCAATATACATTGATATGAACATAATACGGGAAAAAAAAAGAAGTTCTTTACATCTGGGTCTCAAAAGCCTGCAGTGATATTCTATTCATCAAAGGCCATTGTGCTGATCAGCCCAGGTACGGCAGGTGAATTTCCATTTTATGAGGCATCAAAATGAAAGCATTGTCTGCGTAGATAAAGGTCAATCACCCCAGCCAAAAATGTGCTTGGCCAGTGCATCAGAGGTCACTGAAAACATAAGCAAAAAGCCAAAAAAACCCACCTGCTGTTCTATGTATTCAGATATCCTGGTTCTATCAGGTCTAATTCTAAAATTTTAACATGGACCAAATCAGAAAACTATGTAGAAAGCTGATATTTTTCAAATCCTTCATTTGAGTCACAGAATTAGAAGACAACACCAAGGTATATTCATCAACTTGGGGGACCAGTTGATTCTTTAACAAAGGTGGATTCATCCCCTGTCACTTGACTGTTATTATGATACAAAGACAAGCAAGAAGTTCAATCCCTGGGTTGAAGTTCACGGTGTGGACAGGATCTTGTATTTCATTCCTCAGGTTCCAATCAATGTGGTTTAGGTGACTTCAGATGGCTGGTTCCTAGACCTGTTTCTATTCCGAGGATTTTGTCAACTGTGAATGCTTACAGTTTTGTTTCCTAGTATTGGCAGTGACTGAACACAAATATGAAGCAAATATCCTTAAGTGATTCGACTGTTTGGAAATGGAATATAATAATAATTTAAAATGGAGTGGGAATGTAAAATTGTGCAACCACTATGGAGAACAGTATGGGAGGTTCCTTAAAAATCTAAAAATAGAAATACCATATGACCCAGCAATCCCACTACTGGGCATGTACCCTGAGAAAACTCTAATTTGGAAAGATACCTGCACCCCAAAGTTCACTGCAGTGCTGTTTACAATAGCCAAGACATGGAAGCAACCTAAATGTCCATCAACAGAGGAACGGACAAACAAGATGTAGTACATACATAAAATGGAATATTCCTCAGCCATAAAAAAGAATGAAATAATGCCATTTGCAGCAACATGGATGGACCTAGAGATTATCATATTAAGTGAAGTAAGACAAAGACAAATATCATGATATCACTCATATGTGGAATCTGAAAAAAATGATACAAATGAGCTTATTTACAAAACAGAAGCAAAGCTTCCCTGGTGGCGCAGTGGTTGAGAGTCTACCTGCCGATGCAGGGGACATGGGTTAGTGCCCCGGTCCGGGAAGATCCCATATGCCGTGAAGCAGCTAGGCCCGTGAGCCATGGCTGCTGAGCCTGCACGTCCGGAGCCTGTGCTCCGCAATGAGAGAGGCCACAACAGTGAGAGGCCCGTGTACCGCAAAAAACAAACAAACAAAAAAAAACCAGAAACAGACTCACAGACATAGAAAACAAACTTATGGTTACCAAAGGGGAAAGGGAGGGGGGCATAAATTAGGAGCATGGGATTAACACACACACACTACTATATATAAGACAGATAACCAACAAGGACCTACTGTATAGCACAGGGAACTCTACTCAATATTCTGTGATAACCTATATGAGAAAAGAATCTGAAAAAGAATGAATGTATGTATATGTATAACTGAATCACTTTGGTGTACATCTGAAACTAACACAACATTGTAAATCAACTATACTCCATATCCAGTAAAATAAAGAAATTAATATAAAATTGGAGGGCTTCCCTGGTGGCGCAGTGGTTGAGAGTCTGCCTGCCGATGCAGGGGACACGGGTTCATGCCCCGGTCCGGGAAGATCCCACATGCCGCGGAGCAGCTGGGCCCGTGAGCCATGGCCGCTGAGCCTGCACGTCCGGGGCCTGTGCTCCGCAATGGGAGACGCCACAACAGTGAGAGGCCTGCGTACCACAAAATAATAATAATAAAATAAAATAAAATAAAACTGGAGAGTGACCTGAGTTTTTTTTTCCTGGTAATTTACTGATGAGTGACATATTAAAGGGATAATGCAACATCACGAGAAATATCCTATGTTATGGTGAAGATTCCATGATTGATAACATCCTCAACTCTGAAGAAGTAACACCACAAGGTCAGAATTGGGATTCTCTCTTTATTTCTCTTGGAAGAGCATTTGTTTGATGGGCTGCGATCTCCAATCTTAACTATAGATGTTCTTTTCAGAATTCCTGGATGAAGGACTTCCAATACACAGGTGTCCATCCATGTTAGCAAATAGGCTTATTTTCCAGAGAAGGTTTTCTGTGGGGAGAGAGGATGAGTTGCCCTTCCACCTTTGTGTGTGTCCTTATTATTTAAAGTTCCTGATTCCCATATTCTCATTTGACGACACACAGGAAGAAGAAAGAGCCACGTTAGCATGATGCTTTGTTATTCCCCACAAGCATCTCTGCTATATCTCCTCTATGCATGTTCTCCTAAGGTTCTTTTCTCCCTAGAAAATACCCATGTATCTTTGTTCCCCAGAAGGGAATTCAGAAGCTGGCGTCACCAAAGGTCTTCTCTCTTTAAAAAAGTTAGACTTGGTTCCCATCGATCTTCACGGCATCTTCATTTCCATCCAAAGGAGGCGACGTGGAAAATGGTTTCCTGTCTGCACAGTTCACTGGACACACGTCAAGACCTGCAGCTGACATTTCCAGCGTTACTCAAGTTTGTGAGGAAAGGAGGAAACGGACACAGAATTCTTTTCAAAGGATGGCCAGCGATGAATTTGGGATTTGAAACCCTGAGACGGAGCCAGTGGGCGTTGGGTGACATCGGCAACATCTATCTTGAGCAAATCCAATCCTCCTCGGAAAAAAATCGCCAAGGAAACAGGAGCGACTAAAATAAAGCAATGTATTATCTTTAGGAGACAAACCACATTTTTACACGATCAACGCAGAGAGAGAGAGTTTTTAAAAATCGAGTTAACTTTCTTCAGAGACATGACTTGGGGACCACCTCGGGGACATGAACATCACCGGTGACGGACATCACGACCCCTGAGTGCACATGTGTCGCCGGGGATGCAGGACAAGCTCACAACCAAATGTTTTCTCTTCTGTCTCTGAACTTGTGTGGAGAATAAGATTCAACTTGCAAATGCTTTCTCACAGTGGGGAGGCATCCGCTGACAGCTAAAAGGATAGGTTTCTGCCGCCCCGGTGCTGTGCTGTATTTTTGCTTCTGGGAAGCAAGGAATAGGCATGCATAAATTAACCCAAGGATACATCACAGCCGATAATTAGCCATGCGCGGCACGGTGGAAGTATGGGCTTGGTGGCGCGTGTCACAGAATGTACAATCTTCTCTTGATCTGGTGCAGAAAACGCCTTGATTCAGATTGCTTCTCCATTACTGTGTCAGTCGTGATGAGAAGCAAAATCTACCAAAAACGAAGAAACCCAAAAAGCAAGACAAGAGGAGCTGCGTATTGATTCGAAATCCACATGTGTGCATGTTTGCAAGGCCACCTCTCCTTATTTGCATGGTGCTGGGGATTGCGTTCCCCAGGTAAAGTGGTGAGGGGGAGGTGGAACCTCTTACGTCCAACCTCTCTTTTAATACAAGAAACCCGAAAAGCATGTGTTAAAGTGATTTCATCCGTGTAGGCTGAGCAATTCTCGTATATGCCGATCCGTCTAACTATGGGTTTCACTTGAAATTAAGAAAACGTGTCCATTACAAAAATTAGAAATGTGCAAAGCAGAAGAATGTGGGTTCTACTTTTTAGGTTTTTTAAAGAGAGGCAATATCAAGATTACACACATGCACCACAAATTAGGGACAAGAGTGAATCTGAGAAATGGTTCAGTATAATTGGACTCTATCCTGACTTTACAGGCCTAGGGTCTGTGGCTCTCTGCTGACCCGTGGCCCCGATGCCCACTTCCAAAGAAGGTGATGCCCTATTAGGGGACTCAAGGTGGGTTGGGAAGAGTCTCGTAAATGCCACTGGTCTCTACACAGACAAGCCAGGTGTGTAAGTCAGGATTCTCAAGCAAACAGGACCAATAGGCTATGGGTATGTATGGGTTGAGAGAGAGAGAGATTTATTTTAAGGGATTGGTTCAAGCAATTGTCAGCTGACAAGTCTGAAATCTGCAAGGCAAGCTGGCAGGCTGGAAACTCGAACAGAATTTCTATGCTTCAGTCCTTAGGCAGAATTCCCTCTGCAGGCGTCCTCAGATTTTGCTCTTAACACCTTAAACTGATTGGACGAGGCCCACCCACACTCCCAAGGGTGAGCTGCTTTGCCTAAAGTCTCCGGATTGTAGATGTCAGTCATGTCGACATATCTCCATGGCAACCCCTAGAGGAGTGTTTGACGGATGGACAGGGCACCATTGCTCATCCAAGTCGACACACTGACTTTAAGCATCACACGAGGCCTGTGGGGCTTCTATCCATGTCAGAAGTGTAGGCCAGTGGGGGCC
Source organism: Mesoplodon densirostris (assembly GCF_025265405.1). Taxonomy (NCBI): domain Eukaryota; kingdom Metazoa; phylum Chordata; class Mammalia; order Artiodactyla; family Ziphiidae; genus Mesoplodon; species Mesoplodon densirostris. The sequence continues at coordinate 136,828,156 of NC_082681.1, read as the reverse complement.
TCTGTGGAGGGGTCATTCTGCAGGGGTCAGCTGGGGACAGCAGAAGGGAATGGAAGTGGGAGGCCAACACACCAAGATGGCAGGACATTGCCCATGGGTCCTGGTCTGCTTCCTGGGAAATGTTCTCCAGAATTCACAGGCAAACCAGACAAGGTGATGCCACGAGGCTGAGGGTCCCGCCCCAAGATGGGCATTATAACCTCAGAGCCAGGGATGACCTTGGAGGTCACCTTGTCCAATCCTCCCCACTTTTAGGACATGATCCTGAAATGCAGAGACACCTCAGGTAGTCTTGAGGTCACCCCTCATGGTGGACTTGGCCCCTTGGAAGGTGCTGGGACTATGTCTACCTAATTTAAAGAGGACCCACAGTTTCCTGGGAAAGCATCATTTTTAAAAAGACTTTCAAGTTCGTTAATGTAGGGGTGCATTGCATGTGTCAACATGATTGGGTCACGGGGTCCAGATATTTGGTGAAGCATTATTTCTGGGTGTGTCTGGGAGGGTGTTTCAGGATGAGATGAGCATTTGAATCAGTGGACTGAAGAAAGCAGATTGCCCTCCCCAGGGTGGGTGGGCCTCATCTAATCAGGTGAAGGCCTGAATAGAACAAAAAGGTGGAGGAAGGGAGAATTCACTTTCTGCCTAGTTGCTGAGCTGGGACATCCATCTTTGCCTGCCCTCCACCCTCTGGCTCCCAGGCCTTCAAGCTACACCACCTGCTCTCCTGGGTGTTCAACTTGCAGATGGCAGATGGTGAGACCTCTAGCCTCCATAATCTCATGAAACTTATAATAACATTTGGATAAGTATCTATCTATCTACCTATCTCTATCTATCTATATGTATCTATCTATATCTATCAACTATATCTGTCTATCTACCTATCTATCCATCTATCTGTATCTATCTAACTACCTGGCTATCTATCTCTATCTATCATCTATGTCTATCTATCTATATGTTTATCTATCTATACGTCTTATCTTTTATCATCCCTATCTACCTATTTATCTATATGTATCTATCTATCTATCATCTATGTCTGTCTATATGTCTGCCTATCTATCTATCTAACCACCTATCTATCTATCATCTCCCCTCTTTCTCTCTCTTTCTCTCTCTCTCTCCCCCCCCCCATTATTTCTGCTTATCTGGAGAACTCTAATACAATTAGCATCACGCTTTACAATTTCAACTGGCTTTTAGGCAGTTTTCATTTAGCTTTTCAAGTTCATTTGCATTTTGGCTCACAATTTTACCTGGGTTAAACAGTTGTAAATATAACTCATACCTATAATAAAAAATGAAAAAAGGTAGAAGAAGAGGGAATGCATGGGGTGAAGAGCAAATAGAACCCCCCTACCCCCCACCCCTGCCTCAACACCACTTTTCCTCCTGAAAAGTCATCACTGTTATGTAACCATCTGTATCTGTCCAGAACTTCCAATGCACAGACACATACATTACAGTACATACATATACGTAACTCAAAATGCAATTGAAATCATCTTTTAAAAACTAGCTTCAGGGCCTCCCTGGTGGCGCAAGTGGTTGAGAGTCTGCCTGCCGATGCAGGGGATACGGGTTCGTGCCCCGGTCTGGGAGGATCCCATATGCCGCGGAGCGGCTGGGCCCGTGAGCCATGGCCGCTGGGCCTGCGCATCCGGAGCCTGTGCTCCGCAACGGGAGAGGCCACAACAGTGAGAGGCCCACATACCGCAAAAAGAAAAAAAAAAAAAAAACTAGCTTCAAACTCAACTGGTTTCACTTAGAATGTATTTTGGACACTCTACATTTGCAGACCTATGGGGTCGATCGATCCCATTTGAGAAGATGTCAGGGTTTTTTCCTATCTCTATTTGGACATCCACTGACTTAAACATTTCCTATTGATAAACATTTAGGTTATTTCCAATGTGCCGTAGTTTAAGCTCCATCTTCCCACATGGAGCTTTGCACAGACGTTCAATAAATCAGGTAGATCTTTAGGCTAAATCCTCAGGGATGTGCACATTATAATTTGGTGGATATTGTCAAATGACCCTCCTAAAAAGTTGCAATAACCTACAGTTCCTGGTTTCCCACACATGCATCAAGACTGGAGAGCATCAAAACATCTTCATTTTTGCCAAAATGATAACTATAAACGGCATTTCACTTTATATTCATCTACCTTTAAAAAAGAAATAAATGAGCTTGTGAAGGTGATCATTGGATATATCTTTCTTTCCTTCTCTGAACTGCCTCTTTATATAGTTGGCCCACTTTTTTTTTTTAACTTTTTTTCATTTTCTATGTTTATTATTATTAGGTCCATTATTTTACTTTATTTTATTTTTATTTTATTTTATTTTTTATTTATTTACTTTTGCTGTGTTGGGTCTTCGTTTCTGTGCAAGGCCTTTCTCTAGTTGTGGCGAGCGGGGTCCACTCTTCATCGCGGTGCGCGGTCCTCTCACTGTCGCGGCCTCTCTTGTTGCGGAGCACAGGCTCCAGACGCGCAGGCTCAGTAGTTGTGGCTCACGGGCCCAGTCGCTCCGCGGCATGTGGGATCCTCCCACACCAGGGCTCGAACCCGTGTCCCCTGCATTAGCAGGCAGATTCTCAACCACTGCGCCACCAGGGAAGCCCCTATTTTACTTTATTTTAAAAAATTTATTTATTTATTCATTCATTTATGGCTGTGTTGGGTCTCCGTTGCTGTGCACAGGCTTTCTGTAGTTGTGATGAGTGGCGGCTACTCTTTTGTAGCGGTATGCAGGCTTCTCATTGTGGTGGCTTCTCTTATTGTGGAGCACAGGCTCTAGGCGCACGGGTTTTCAGTAGTTGTGGCACGTGGGCTCAGTAGTTGTGGCTCACGGGCTCTACAGCACAGGCTTGTTAGTTGTGGCACATGGGCTTAGTTGCTCCGCAGCCTGTGGGATCTTCCTGGACCAGGGCTCAAACCCGTGTCCCCTGCACTGGCAGGAGGATTCTTAACCACTGCACCATCAGGGAAGCCCTAGGTCCATTATTATAAATCTTTGAAGACGTATGCCCTACAAATACTTACACACCCACTCCCAATAGCTGTACACCTTACAACAGCACACTTAGGATCTTAGAAATGCTAAGCTCTTAGGAATCTTAATGTCACACTTCCTGAGACCCAAGGTCTGCACTTAATAAACAATGGGCAAGTTATCTGACCTCCTTCTGCATATATTTTCTTGTCTGTGAAATGGGTTAATGACAGTACCTCCTTTCTCAATTTTGTCTGAGGTTTCAATGACGTCAGGAAGATAAAGTGCTTAGAACATGGATAGACCTAGAGATTATCATACTAAGTGAAGTAAGTCAGAAAGAGAAAGACAAATATCATATGATATCACTTATATGTGGAATCTAAAAAAATGATACAAATGAACTTATGTACAAAACAGAAACAGACCCACAGACTTAGAGAACAGACTTGTGGTTACCAAAGGGGATGGGGGGAAGAATAGCAGTTTGGGATTAACAGATACACACTACTATATATAAAACAGATAAAAAACAAAGACCTACTGGACAGCACAGGGAACTATATTCAATATCTTGTAATAACCTATAATGGAAAAGAATATGAAAAAGAATATATATATATATATATATGTATCGCTGAATCACTTTGCTGTACACCTGGAACTAACACAACATCGTAAATCAACTCTACTTCCATAAAAAATTAGAAAAAAGAAATATAAAGAGCAGGCACGTATTAACTGGTCAACCTGTGTCAGATGTTACAATAGCTATTTTTCCTTTCTCTGTATAGATACAAGGTACCTACAACAATATTAAACCACAAAGGTGACATGATAAAACATGCTTGTCTTGTTTTTGGTTTTCACAGCTTGTTTCCTGGTGAATACTCACTTAGCACAGTACTGGTATTTGCAAACATACACATATGTGTATGTAAATATACACCATGGGAACAACATTTTAACTTTCTTTTTTTTTAATTTATTTTTTTATTGAAGTATAGTTGTGTTCATTTCTGCTGCACAGCAAAGTGATTCAGTTACACACATATATACATTCTTTTTCACATTCTTTTCCATGATGGCTTATCCCAGGGTAGTGAATAGAGTTTCCTGTGCTCTACAGTAGGACCTTGTTGTGTATCCATCCTATAGATAACAGTTTATATCTGCTAATCCCAACCCCCCAGTCCATCCCTCCCCCACCCCCTCCCCCTTGGCTACCACAAGTCTGTTCTCTATGGAACAACATTTTTCTACTCTTGTTTTGTTAAAGAATTCTTCTCAGGAAGAATGGTGCAATTTTATCAAATATCCGTTAGACCTGTATTAGTTGTTTCCTTTTATTTTGACCTATTTATAGGGTGCATTGCATGAATCATATCTTAATTAACCCATTCTTCAATTCCTAAAATTAACCTCACCTTTTCATGTGTATTATTCTTTTGATGTAGTGAATGATGCTATTTGCTGAATCAATTTTCATGTTATTTGCAATAATATTTCTATTACTTTGGAGTCTCTTTTTCTTAGGTGTTTTAAATCAAATTTTAGAATGATTCTGAGGAAGCTGTCCCAAATTATTTAGAAGCTTTCCTTCTTAACCCAATGTCTGAGTAATATAAATACCTTGAGAATTCCTTGCAGGTTTCAGAGAACTTAGTTAAGAATTCTATGACCTTGAACATTTTTATGCAGAGAGAGCTCTTATGCAATTTCTTCGTTAAAGCTGATTTACTGATATTTGCTTTGTTTTTCTAAATTCTGGTCATGCATATTTTCCCTAGAATCATCCCTTTTATTCTACTTTTCAAAAGTATTTGCATAAGCCACTGACAATCACACTGATTTTTGTGATGAATATACTGTCTTGGGGTCAATTTGGGGTATGCACACTTTATCATTCTTTTCATATTGCTTTCTAGTGGTTTATCTGAAAATTTTTTCAGAAGACTAGGTCTTTGCTTTATTGTATCCTCTTATTAAATATATTTATGAAGCATTCGTTTCAGACTCTGCAATACTCTAGAAGGTGGATATAAGGCTGTGAACACAATAGTTAAATACCCTACTTGGTGGCGATTACCATCTGGGCATTGAAAATTCTAGCAAAGGGAACCGACCGGGTAAAGGCCCTAAGGTGGGATTGCAATCCCAGAAAAGCAAAGAGGTCCATGTGTCATCAATGAAGGGAGAAAAGTAAATAGTGGTGGAATTGGAGATCACAGAGGTAGCTTGTCTCCAAATCATGTAGATCCCTGAAGGCTTTGGGAACAAGGGTGGATTTTATATTATGCATATTTATCCATGTTCTTACTTATTCAATTACTCCCCTATTAGCTGAAGAATTTCATTTTCTTGCTTTCTTGAGATTGATGTTTCTCTTTATCAGCTTCTCAGTCTAACATTTGATTCGTTATTTAAAAAATAAACTCATTCTAAAAAACGTCAATCCCTTTTCCCCTACCACCCGAGAGTAATTTTAGCCATAGACCCAATGTTCTGAAAGTGATTGCTCTAACTTCCTTTCTTCTTCCCGAAAGACATTTAAAACAGAGTTTTAAAATTCCACTTGGAAACTGTAACTCAAAAAGACACATGCACCCCTAGCAGCAGCACTATTTACAATAGCCAAGACATGGAAGCAACCTAAATGTCCATCAACAGAAGAATAGATAAAGAAGATGTGGTACATATATACAATGGAATATTACTCAGTCATAAAAAAGAATTGAAATAATACCATTTGCAGCAACATGGATGGACCTAGAGATGATCATACTAAGTGAAGTAAGTCAAACAGAGAAAGACAGTATCATATAATATCGCTTATATGTGGAATCTAAAATATGACACAAATGAACTTATCTACAAAACAGAAATAGACTCACAGACACAGAAAAGAGACTTATGGTTGTCAAGGGGAAGGGGGGCAGGGGGAGGTAGAGGGGTGGATTAGGAGTTTGGAATTAGCAGATGCAAACTATTACATATAGAGAACGGATACACAACAAGGTCCTACTGTAGAGCACAGGGAACTATATCAAATCCCCTGAGATAAACCATAATGGAAAAGAATATAAAAAAGAATGTATATATGTGCTTATAACTGAGTCACTCTGCAGAGACTGGCATTGTAAATCAACTATACTTCAATAAAAAACAATTCCAGTTGGATGATAGTGTTTGTGAATCTTCTGTTATCAAATTTTAACATCATGACATTATGGCCCCAAATATGGTTGATCCTATTTATACTATTTGAAATTAATGTTTTCTTTTTGAGCTAATAGTTAAAAATGTCATTTATATTTTATGGCTATGGATTTTCTTATACATCCATTAAACTTTCCTTCTGTTATATAACTTAAATCTTTAATATTCCTATTTTTTTCTCATCATCTTAATCTGTCATGCTTAAGTCTTTTAATATGAGTGCTATTTCTGGTAACATGGAAGATTAGCTTATTTGAGCCAACATTCCAACTGAAACAAAATGAAGAATGCTGGGTGAATCTATTGTAAAGCACCTTTTTTTTTTTTTTTTCCCCTGGCTGCACAGTTTGTGGGATCTTAGTTCCCTGACCAGGGATTCAAACCGGGCCCTCAGCAATGAAAGCACAGAGTCCTAACCACTGGACTGCCAGGGAATTCCCATAAAGCATCTTATTAGAAGCATCTCAAGACAGATGGGATAACAGAACCTTCAGGCCATAATCTTGAGGGAGACAGATAGGCGGAGCCCTGAATCCACCTCTTCCCAGAGAATAGTCAGTGAACTGGTCAAACACAGACCACATTTTTGATGTCCTCTCACATCTCCAGAAACAGAGGACAATGCTTTTTATGTCCTTGTCAAGGTCGGGAGTCTAATGAGACATCTTCCTCCACGAAGTTGTGACTCCAAAGTGCTACACTAGTTGTTCTCAAAGTGTGGTACAGGGAACCTTGGGGATGGGCACCCTGAGTCAAAACTCTTTTCCTCATGATACTGAGACCATATTTGTCTTTTTCACCCTCGCTCTCTTGTAAGAGTCCAGTAGACTTCTCTGGAGGCTATGTGATGGGTGATAATACAACAGATTGAATACAGAAGCAGATATAAGAACCTGGTTGTTTTCGAGAATGCCAGACATTAAAGTGATTTGCAAAAATGTAAAACAATGCCATTCTTAACACTCATATTCTCCCATTAGTGAGAATATATTACATATAACATATATATATAGTTTATAAGAAAAATATAATATACTCATAAGACTATATTCTTTAATATAATAAGAATATAAGATATTCTTCATACAATAAGAATATATTATTTGTGTTAACATGTAATGGATTTATTATCATTATTTTTAAATGTATCCATCCATAGATGTGTAACAATCTTCTCAGTTTTCGTTGCTAATATGGTAAATATCAATTTATATAAGTCACCCAGACAGAAGCTGTTTGGGGTCCTTAATCATTATTTAGAATGTAAAGAAGATGTGAATTTATGGGTTTGAGAATCAGCAATGACATTCTCAGTATAAGAGTCCACAAGATGCAAACACGGCTTCCACCCTCCAGAAGTCATGCACTGGCACTTAGTTAATAAGGCAAAGGAAAGTTCTTGAACATCTGTAACCAAGAATCTGCCCTCATGCAGATGAGCAGGACAAACTCACATCACTTAGGTGGCATTCCCTCCAGTAAAATTTGAAACTCTGAATTTTGTTTAAAATGGTCCTAATTGACAGTGTTTCTAGGCACAGTGGTGACATTTGAAGTATAACAGCAAGGATACAGCAAGGATTCCAACTATCAGAATGAACAGCATGATTACATCATACTTTTGGCACACCGAGACCCCCAGAAGATGCAAACACACATCTTCTCTCGAGGAATGTGCCCTCATTCAGGGACAAGGGAGAAGAGAGTCTGAAATGTAAAGATTACAAAGCCCATAAGGACTTAAGTCTCCTTGAGCAATTCTCAACAGGCATGAGACACAGAACAAACAGAGCAACAAAGATTTCAGGTTTAGATGATCAGACACAGGTTGCAGTGCAACCTACACAAAGAAATAAAAGCAAACTTGATTTGAAAAAGACCCAACAGAACTGCAAGATACAAACACTGAAATTTAAAACTCAGTGGATGGAGTTAAAAGTAGATAAGAAAGAAATGAAGAGAGAATCAGTGAATTGGAAGGCTACACTTTCCAGAGGCCAGCACAGAGACACACAGAAATGAAAAATGTGAAAGAGATGTTAGAAAAATAGTGAAGACACAAGAAGAAGAGCTAACAAATGTTAAGAGTTCCAGAAAGACAGGGGACAGGAATACATGAAGAGATGATGATTGAAAATCAACCAGAAAGACAGTAACCCACACATATAGGAAATCAAACTAATCCCAAGAAGAATAAAATTAAATACATGTACACACATACATCACAAGGCATTCCAGAGTATACCAAAGACAAAGAGATAAGCTTAAAAGCAGCCAGACAATAAAAGATGGCATATTTTCAAAGGCTTGATGGTGGGACTTACACCTGACTTTTATCAAGCAATGGAAGCCAGTCTACCAGGAGAGAGTGGAATAAAAGAATTAAAGCATTGAAAGGAAATAGATCCCAGAGAAAATATCTTTCCAAAATGGGGCTGAAATAAATACAGCTGCAAAAACAATAGCCTATGAACATTTTCATGAGTAGACCACCACTGAAGGAGATTTTAAAGCCTGTGCATTAAGGTGCACTCTCTCACCACTCCTATTCAACACAGTACTGGAAGTCCTGGCTAGAGTAACTAGGCAAGACAAAAAAATAAAAAGCATCCAGGGCTTCCCTGGTGGCGCAGTGGTTGAGAGGCCGCCTGCCGATGCAGGGGATACGGGTTCGTGACCCGGTCTGGGAAGATCCCACATGCCGCGGAGAGGCTGGGCCCGTGAGCCATGGCCGCTGGGCCTGTGCGTCCGGAGCCTGTGCTCCGCAATGGGGGAGGCCGCAACAGTGAGAGGCCCGCGTACAGAAAAAAAAAAAAAAAAAAAAAAAAAGCATCCAAACTGAAAAGGAAGAAGTAAAATGCTGTTATTTACAGATGATATAATCTGATATATAGAAAATCCTAAAGATTCAATCATGAAACTGTTGGAATTAATGAATTCAGTACAGTTTCAATATATAATTACCATACACAAATCATGTGTTTCTATACACTAACAATGAAAAATCTGAAATTACAAAGATCATCACATTCACAACAGCATAAAAATAATAGAATACTTAAGGAATTAAAAATCTGTACAATGAAGACAAATCTCCGATGAAAGAAACTAAAGAAGAAAGACAAATGTAAACATAGCATGTATTCATGGATCATAAGAAATATTATTGTTAAAATGTCCATATTACCCAAAGCAATCTACAGATGCAAAGCCATCCTCATCAAAATTCCAATGGCATTTTTCACATAAATAGAACAAGTAGTCCTAAAACTTGTATGGCATCACAAAAGACCCCTCATAGCCAAAACAATCATGAGGAAGAAGAACAAAGCCAGAAGTATCACACTTCCTGATTTCAAACTATACTACGAAGCTATGGTGATTAAAACAATATGGCAGTGGCATAAAAATAAACACAAAGACCAATGGAATGAAAACTGAGCCCAGAAATAACTCCCCACATTTATGGTCAACTAATATTTGACAAGGGAGCCAATAACGCTCAATGGGGAAAGGAGAGTCTCTTCAACAAATTGTGATGGGAAAATGGGATGACCACATGTAGAAAAATGAAATTGGATCCCTATTTTATACCACCCTCAAAAATTAACTTGAAATGAATGAAAGACTTAAACATAAGACCTAATACCATAAAACTCCTAGAAGAAAACTTAGGAAAGAAACTCCTTGGCATAGGTCTTGGCAATCATTTTTTTAAGCTATAACATTAAAAGCAAACACAACAAAAGCAAAAATAAACAAATTCCACTCTATCAAAGTAAAAAGCTTATACAAAGCAAAAGAATCCAAAAAAAAATGAAAAGGTAACCTACAGAATGGGAGAAAATTTTTGCAAGCCATGTATGGAGCAAGGAATTAATATCCAAAAAATATAATAAACTTGTACTACTCAAAACCCCCCCAAATCCAATTAAAAATGGGAAGAGGAACTGAGTAGACACATTTTCAAAGAAGACATCAAATGGCCAACAGGTACATGAAAAGGTGCTCAACATCAGTAATCATCAGGGAAATGCAAAATTTTTTTTTATTGAAAAGACATTATTGAACATAATATGATTATATACAAGCTATCAGTTTCTGACTTATTTAACCAAAGATATAGAAGTTAAGAGAAAGGATATGTATATATTTAGAGCAGGAGTAGATGCAGCATCTATTTCCAGATTTTTCTTTTCTTTTTTTTAAACTAATTTTTATTGGAGTATGGTTGCTTTACAGTGTTGTGTTAGCCTTCACTGCACAACAAAATGAATCAGCCATACACATACAGATATCCCCTCCCTTTTGGACTTCCTTCCCATTTGGGTTATCACGTGCATTAGTTCCCTGTTCTATACAGTATGTTCCCATCAGTTGTCTATTTTATACATAGTATCAATAATGTATATGTGTCAATTCCAGTCTCCCAATTCCTCCCATCCCACCTCTTTCCCCCTTGGTATCCATACATTTGTTCTCTACGCCTGTGTCTCTATTTCTGCTTTGCAAATAAGATCATCTATACCATTTTCTAGATTCCACATATATGCGTTATTATATGATATTTACTAGGGAAATGCAAATTTAAACTACAATAATATAACACCTCACCCCTGTTAAAATGGCTATCATCAAGAAGACAAGAGATAACAAGTATTGGTGAAGATGTGTAGAAAAAGGAACCCTGTGCACAGTTGGTAAGAGTATATATTTGTTCAGCCACTATGAAAAACAGTATGGAGGTTCTCTCCAAAATTAAAACTAGAATTACTGGAACTTCCCTGGTGGCACAGTGGTTAAGAATCCGCCTGCCAATGCAGGGGACATGGGTTTGAGCCCTGGTCAGGGAAGATCCCACATGCTGCAGAGCCACTAAGCCCGTGTGCCACAACTACTGAGCCTGCGCTCTAGAGACAATGAGCCACAACTACTGAGCCCATGCACCACAACTACTGAAGCCCATGTGCCTAGAGCCCGTGCTCCACAACAAGAGGAGCCACTGCCATGAGAAGCCCGTGCACCACAACAAAGAGAAGACCCCACTGGCTGGAACTAGAGAAAGCCCGTGTGCAGCAACGAAGACCCAAAGCAGCCAAACATAAATAAATAAAATAAATAAATTTACTTAAAAAAATAGAATTACCATATGATCCACAAATTCCATTCCTTGGTATATCCCAAGGAAATAAAAATAGGATATCAAAGAGATAACTACACTCCCATGTTTACTGCAGAATTATTCACAATAGCCAAGATACTGAAAGACCCTAAATGTCTTCAACAGATAAATCAAAGTAACAGATAAAAATATCACTCGTGCATGCACGCACACGCACACACACACACACACACAGAGGAATATTATTCAACCATGAGGAAGAAGGATATCCTACCATTTGCAGCAACATGGATGGACCTTGAGGACATTACACTAAATGAGATGTCAGGTTACACAAAGACCAATACTGTATGGTATCACTTATATGTGCAATCTAAAAACCTCAGACTTGTAAAAGCAGAGAGTGGAATGGTGGTTATCAGGGGCTTGGGAGTAGGGGATTGGGAGATGTTGCTTAAGGGTACAAGCTTGCAACCAGTAGATACAGAAGTCCTGGAGATTTAATGCACAGCATAGTGATTATAGACATCAATCTTGTATTGTAAACTACAAAGTTGCTAACAGATTAGATCTTAATTGTTCCCACAACAAAAAAGACATAATTATGTTATATGACAGAGGTGTTAGTACAGTGGCAATCATATTGCAACACATCAATGTATCAAATCCACATGTTGCATGTCTTAAACTTATACAATGTTTTATGTCAATTATATCTCAATACAAGGTTTTTAATTTTTTTTTAAAAAGCCGGCACTAACCCATGTTGGAAGGTGCAAGAATGTCAAAAGAAATAAAGACATCAAAGAATGGTAAACGTGTAGGCAAATCTATACAAATATTGAATGTATAAAGCGATATTACTCATGTTTTGTATAAGGTCTGGGATAACATGAGGAACAATATCTGAAACCAGTGCTTGCCAAGGGAAACATACCATGGGAAAATAGGTAACGTTTTAAATGGATACATTTTATACAAGTAATTTCATATTTAATAATACGAATGTGTTAAGTGTTGATAAATTGATACTCTCACAGGTCAGATAAATGGTGATTCTTTATGACCACGTGGGTCCACCTTGGTGCAGGCTCTGCTGGGATGTTTGGGAATGAAATCTGGAGGATGTCTTAAATGGTATAGTGGACACTGCAAGTGAAATGCCAGCAGGAATCTGCAGCAGGTGGCATCCCCCAGAACCCTGAGCAGGCACCCCAGTCACCAGCCATCTGATGTACCTGGTGTGTGCGTGCATATACACACACACACACACACACGCATGCACACGTGAGCTCCTGGAAACCACGGGGGACATTTCCCACCCATCGTTCACTTAACGATTGACTTGTGCAACCCAGCACACTTTATTTCCTTTCAGATTGGCAGCAGGCTGCCAATCAATGCTAAAAGTCACTCAGTGGAAGGGTGACAAGGCACAATGGACACACTGCTGTCTATCATAAAGAGGAAATGGTGGTTGCAAAGGACGGGACCTCAAAAATGAATGCTGAGATTCTACTGTTCAGATCAGACAACTCTGCACGATAGGTTCTCTCTCCACAGTCTTTCTTCTTGTGATGAAATGTTCTCTTCTGAATATTCCCTCTGCTGCTTCACTCTCAGGTTAGTTATTTAAAGGATGAAGAGCAATGAGAGATCAACATCACTGTTCTACTTTCAAACGTGGCATGCCCGTGGCTCAACTATTATTATTATTTTAAAATCTACAATGCTTTTTTTTTTTAAACTCAGGAGATACAGTTTGAAGGTCCAACCTCCCTTCACAATGTCTGCTTTACACAGCTCACATGCCTATGCGTCCAGGGAACACAAGAGCCTCCACAGCAATGTTCAGACAAAGGAACGCCCAGCTGCGTGTCAGGGGGAAATTCATGAGAGCCATTTTGCACATTCCTCAAATCGCTTTTAATCACCCAGGGCAATCATGACCGGGCAGGTGAAAAATGTCCAACTTCCTTCTTGGAAAACTTAATTTTAAAGGACATTCAACATCTCTGTTGAATAAATCATTTGTTAGCAGAAGTATCTTCTTAGGTGGGGAGGAATTTCTGTTCCTACAGTGATTTTCACATCAATTTATCTGATGATGTAGACTGACATCTTCCCAGTTAAAGCTTTGGAAAAATAATAGGAAGTGATGGCGAAAATGTGTAGAAGTGGATGAATCTGGAGTTTCATTTCCCGTCACTTCTTTGGAAAATATTGTGTTGGCCAAAAGTTCGTGTGTTTTTTTTTTCTGTAAGATGTTCAAATGAACTTTTTGGCCAACCCAATAACTGTAAAGTTGTCACTGCTTTACTAATTCAACTGATATTTATAGGATGCTGAGGCCATGTTAAACAAGAAGCTACAGACTGAGCAGAGTGGAGAGACAGGTAATTCCTGGTCCTTTTTCTGAAGGAGCTTACAGTCTACAGACAAAAATAAGATTTCTATGGCAATAGTGCCACCATTCAAGGGTTTCAGTGAGACAAGAAATGTGCGGGTTGGGTTTATGGTCTGACATAGAGATCTTTTGTTGTATTTCTCACCTCTGGTGGGTTAGCAGCAAGACAGCAAAATTAAGGCAAGCAAGGCACCCAGGATGCAACATTGGAGGATGTGCTCTCTGTCAGACTCATGCAAATGCAGAGTTTGCACCTGATAGTGTCTTCCTTAAATATGCCTGGAAACCTTGCTTCCATTGTCCTAGTCTGGGGGGTGATTAGCAGAACCTACCGTAGAAAACTAGGTTTGCTCTACACAAACCTAGTGGTTAGACCACAAATACCTAACACAGCACTCACCATACCTATATATTTCTTTTTTGAAGCTAAGCAATCTTGGTTGGTTCTTTCCTAGCTTGATACCCACCCACACTCAATAAATGTTGCCCAGTTATTGGTCTATGGTTCTCCAATGGTTTCCCAGTGGTGCTCAAAAAATGTTAGCACTTGAGACACAATTTCACTCACTTCAGTGGTCCCATCAGAAGTCAGATTGTAAAATATTGAAAATAAGGAGTATTCTGACTCTAGAAGCTTAATCAGCCTAGCTCTAAGTCCTAGACAAATGTTTCAAACAAGGTTGCTGGCTTTAGCAAATCAACACACAGGACACATAGTTAAATTTGAGTTTCAGATAAACAACAAATAAACAACAAATATGTGTTCTTCAGTATAAGTATGTCCCAACTACAGCATGGGACATATGTATACTAAACAAAAGATTTGTCTCAAATATTGCATGGGACATACTTGTACTAAATAAACTACTTGTCTCAAATATTGCATGGGATATACATATACTAAACTATTGTGTATTGTTTATCATGCAATATTTGGTATATGTTTATACTAAAAAATGTTATTTATAAAAAATTCAAGTTTAACTGGTGTCTTGTAATTTGATCAGGCAACACCACTTCCAAAGGCTGATTCTTAGGGGCAGAAAAGGAAGAGACAAAGACAGCTGGGTATCAACAACATGCAAAACGTCCATACAGTGTGACCAAGAAGTCCTGTTAATCGGGGTTTATTCTAAGTAAATAATACAAATGTGGGGAGGAGGGAAGCACAAAGATGGCTACCTCAGCACCATTTTATAGAAGGTCAGATAAAATGCACTTTCTCATTTGATAAAACACCAGGCTGCCATCAAAATTAATGTGGATAGCAATACATAAAATTTTCATGAACGAATATTAAATATTAGAACACTGTAATTACAAACACATTTGCACATCAACATTGTGAAAATGACTCTACTACCCAAAGCAATCTACAGATTCAATGCAATCCCTATCAAACTACCACTGGCATTTTTCATAGAACGAGAACAAAAAATTTCACAATTTGTATGGACACACAAAAGACCCTGGATAGGGGCTTCCCTGGTGGCACAGTGGTTGAGAATCTGCCTGCCGATGCAGGGGACACGGGTTCGATCCCTGGTCTGGGAAAATCCCACATGCTGCGGAGCAGCTAGGCCCATGAGCCACAACTACTGAGCCTGCATGTCTGGAGCCTGTGCTCCACAAAAAGAGAGGCCACGCTAGTGAGAGGCCTACGCACCATGATGAAGGGTGGCCCCGACTTTCCACAACTGGAGAAAGCCCTCACACAGAAACGAGGACCCAACACAGCCAAAAATAAATAAATAAATAATAATTTAAAAATGAATATCTGCTTATAAAAAGAAAAAAATTTTTTTTAAAAAAAAGACCCCGAATAGCCAAAGCAATCTTGAGAAAGAAAAACGGAGCTGGAGAAATCAGGCTCCCTGGCTTCAGACTATACTACAAAGCTACAGTCATCATGACAGCATGGAACTGGCACAAAAACAGAAATATAGATCAATGGAACAGGATTGAAAGCCCAGAGATAAACCCGTGCACATATGGTCATCTTATCTTTGGTAAAGAAGGCAAGAATATACAGTGGAGAAAAAACAGCCTCTTCAATAAGTGGTGCTGGGAAAACTGGACAGCTACATGTAAAAGAATGAAATTAGAACACTCACTAGGACCATACACAAAAGTAAGCTCAAAATGGACTAAAGACCTAAATGTAAGGCCAGATACTATCAAACTCTTAGGGGAAAAACATAGGCAGAACACTCTATGACATAAATCACATCAAGATCCTGTCTGACCCACCGCCTAGAGAAATGGAAATAAAAACAAAAAACAAATGGGACCTAATGAAACTTCAAAGCTTTTGCACAGCAAAGGAGACCATAAACAAGACCAAAAGACAACCCTCAGAATGGGAGAAAATATTTGCAAATGAAGCAACTGACAAAGGAAAAATCTCCAAAATATACAAACAGCTCATGCAGCTCAATATCAAAAAAACAAACAACCCAATCCAAGAATGGGCAGAAGACCCAAATAGACATTTCTCCAAAGAAGATATACAGATTGCCAACAAACACATGAAAGAATGCTCCACATCATTAATCATTAGAGAAATGCAAATCAAAACTACAATGAGATATCACCTCACACCGGTCAGAATGGCCATCATCAAAAAATCTACAAACAATAAATGCTGGAGAAGGTGTGGAGAAAAGGGAACACTCTTGCACTGTTGGTGGGAATGTAAATTGATATAGCCACTATGGAGAACAGTATGGAGGCTCCTTAAAAAACTAAAAATAGAACTACCATATGACCCAGAAGTCCCACTACTGGGCATATACCCTGAGAAAACCATAATTCAAAAAGAGTCATATACCACAATGTTCATTGCAGCTCTATTTACAATAACCAGGACATGGAAGCAACCTAAGTGTCCATCAACAGATGAATGGATAAAGAAGATGTGGCACATATATACAATGGAATATTACTCAGCCATAAAAGGAAACGTAATTGAGTTATTTGTAGTGAGGTGGATGGACCTAGAGTCTGTCATACAGAGTGAAGTAAGTCAGAAAGAGAAAAACAAATACCCTATGCTAACACATATATATGGAATCTTAAAAAAAAAAAAAAAGATCATGAAGAATCTAGGGGCAAGATGGGAATAAAGATGCAGACCTACTAGAGAATGGACTTGAGGATACGGGGAGGGAGAAGGGTAAGCTGGGACAAAGTGAGAGAGTGGCATGGACATATATACAGTACCAAACATAAAATAGATAGCTAGTGGGAAGCAGCCACATAGCACAGGGAGATCAGCTCGGTGCTTTGTGACCACCTAGAGGGGTGGAACAGGGAGGGTGGGAGGGAGGGAGACGCAAGAGGGAAGAGATATGGGGATATATGTATATGTATAGCTGATTCACTTTGTTATAAAGCAGAAACTAACACACCATTGTAAAGCAATTATACTCCAATAAAGATATTAAAAAAAAACTGTCATCAGAAGCATCATTATCAATCAACGTTGTAGCTACACATTAAAAAAAAAGACAGCATGACAGCAATTAGACTGTGTAGGTGAGATATTTTATTTTAATATTCATGCTGAAATTTTTGTAGTAAGGTTCTCCAGAGAAACAGAACCAATAGGATGTGTGTGTGTGTGTGGAGAGAGAGAGAAAAAGAAAGGGAGATAAAGGAATTGATTCATGGAATTACATGCAATTATAGAGGCTGGCAAGTCCAAAATCTGCAGGGTACACCAGCAGGCCGGAGACCCAGGAAAGAGATGATGTTGCAGCCCAAGTCCACACGACTTTTGCTGCAAAATGCCATCTTTCTCTGGGGAGGTCAGTCTTTTGTTCTAGTCACACCTTCAACTGATTTGACGAGGCCCACCCACACTATGGAGCACAATCTGCTTTACTCAAAGTCTAACCATTTAAATGTTAATTTCATCCATAAACACCCCCAAGGGAAAATCCAGAATAATGTCTGACCAGATATCTGGGCCCCATGGCCAAGTGAAGTCGACCTATGAAATTAACACAAGCACTATTACTAAGATGAAATAGTTGGGGAAAAAAGGAAGACTGAATGTGAAGCAGGGAACTGGGAGCTGCCAGAATGCACTATTTTTAAGAGCAGCCAGACAAAGAAAGGGCTGATATAAATGGGAACGCATGTGTAGGTAACACAAGGTTAGAAGAAGCTCATGCAAGACAAGAGAGTCTGCCATGCCTGTGGGTCGGGAACAAGAGATTAAGGAAAGCCTTCCAAATGAGGACCCCTCTTGTCAACCCCAAGCCAGGGGCTTCTGTGATTTGATAACAGAATGAGAAATCCCACACAGATAACTGCCAGTCCTCCACTGTGCCAGTTTTGCCTTCAGTTTGGGACACAGTGTCAGGAGAACAGAGTTTTTGCCCTGACACTCTGGTTCAAACATGGATGATATCTGATCCAAGCTCTTCTGAAATATGTGTGTGTGTTACCAGGAAAGAACCCCCCATACCTATGAAAGAAGCACAATCATATCGTAGGTTAAAAGGTAGACCTCACAGGTGTTAGCCAGGCCAACTTTTTCCAAGAGCTCATGGGCATCATTTATTCATTCAACAAACACTATTGCATGATCACCATCATCTTGCCAGCTCCTATATTTTTATATCCCTGGTTTCTCATGCAGTACTGATATCCTGAATGTTTGCACGACTCATAGGTCAAAGTAATGAATGGAGAAATGACTAATTCCTTTGCTCCATCCTCCCTTACAAAATCCTGAGCAGAAACTCTGGGATGAGCCTTGGTCATTTCACATAGTACCTAAAATGGATTTCTGAGATTTACCTTAAGCCATGTTTAATAAGACCAAAAAAAAGAAGATCTTGCATGATAACCCAGAACTAAAGTGTGCATGATCTTATTTTCTAAGTGATATGAGCCTCTAACTTATTAGCTAAAAGCATCACCAACATCATCACCATCTTCATCATTGCCATTATCATGTCATCATCAACACCATCATCTTCATTCCATTATCAAACTATCACCATCATCCACACCACCACCATCATCCATGAGAATCTGAATCCCCTGTGGTGAGTGATCAGAGCCTCCACTTAGGCTTCTGAGAAAACAATCTGACCCAAAATGACTGTTTCCCTCTCTTCTTTATCCCTGAAAGATAGTCTTCTGACTGATGTTTTCCTTTGGGCAGTGGAGCATTCTCGGTGGCCTAAAAACTAGGGAAAGTGATGATCCAACCTCCTTGTGAGACAGCCTCTAAGTGGCCTCATAACAAATTGGTCTGGTTTGAGCCTCCTAAGTGATTTTCAGTGCAGTTTCATCCCCCTAAACTCATTTGTTGTGTGTCATGCCATGGTTCCTTGAGAATCAATTAACAGAAACTGAACAGAATACGGTCTCTTTCTCTCCTTTAACTTTCCTTCAACAAGTATTGGTTTTTCTCCAGAGGAACTTATTGTCCTGAAAAAGTATAGGCATAGAAATATTCATTTTTGTTACTTTGCCCTTCCGGGACAAATGACAGGAGTAAGTATATGTCATCTCTGGCGTGGCCATCTGGAAACTAAAACACTTAGGTGGCCCCACCTGCTAATTTTGAAATAGCTTTAGACGTGTGGTGTGCATCTGTGTGACTGAACTCAGATATAAGTCGGAGAAAGGATCCACCAAAGCTGTGCTAGGAGAACTCACTGCGAAAAAGAGTTGGATGAAGAAATTTAAAACAGTGTTGTTTGTTTAGAACAGACATGGTTGCATGTGAATGGACCAAAGCCACAAGTCTTTCCATGGCCTCGGGTCCCATGGAGGAGCAACAGAAAATCAAGGGCACCATATATGTCAATGAATTCTGAGCTGCTGTGGCTGATGGCTGCATCTTGGCTCCATTAACTATGGTTGGCAGGGTATTGTTAGCAAAGTTAGAGCTTGAGACCCAAACTTCAGGGAACCTGGGAGGACAGCCCTGCTGACGGCAGTGACTCCACAAGGCCAGCCTAAGACTCCACAGGTTCAAATAGTTATTCAAGCAGATAAATGGCACCAGGCTATCAAGGTGACAAGGCTAGGTGTCTGTCCAGGTGGATGGATGCTGGTGAAAGAAAGCCCGGCAAGAAAATTTTGGAAAATGAGGTGGGAGATTTTGCCATTGGGATGAGCCATCCAACCACCCACTCATCCATTCACCATCCATCCATCCACCCATCCATCGATCCATCATCCATCCACTCATGCATCCATCCACTTATATCCATCTACCCATCCATCCATCCACCCACCCACTCATCCATTCACCATCCATCCATCTGACAAGGAAGCATGATGTGTCAGGAACTTACGACTCAAAGGCATAAAGATATGGTCCAGTCAGCAGAACTCCAGGCTCGCAGTCAGGGTTGAGGTTCCAAGAAGAAGAAACATGGAGACACAGGTGAGAGAGATGAGCTTGGGTGATTCAAAAACTAGGATGTAGCAATCTCTCACTTTAGAAGAATGATGGGTCACAAAAAAAGCAGGGCAGACTGTGCTTTTGGGCCCAACTCAGCATCCGGTGGTCAGCACAAAGGCACCCCGTTCTCAGGCAGCCTCGTGGGAATGGGGACATCATCTGACCTTCTCCATGAAGGTGCTGGACCAAGGAGGATTTTCTCCATGGGCAGCTTTAAAGCTCTCTCATTCATGTCCACACTGATCTAGGAACCGACATGGAAATGAGCTTCTTAGTGGAGATGCAGGGAGAAGGCAGTGAAAGACTCTTTAGGTCAAGGTGAGGGTGGGATGAGGAGAATGAAACCCAAGGGTGAAAGTCAAAGAGAAGATGCAGGGGCGAGATAGACCCAGAAGGGAAGCTGGAACAACTGTAGTATTTGCTCTGGCAAAGGGCAGAAAATATCCAAGGCAGAGGAGGAACTTCAGCAGCAAAAGACAGTAGTTAGTCGTGAGGGTTTTGTTTGAGGAACACTATGGAACTCCAGAGCAGCTGCAAGGCACATGGCAGGTCATGGTTGGATGGGTGATCTGGAGGAAGTTTGAGGATAGAAGGCCTCGAACAGGTGGCCAAGGGCTTTGACTGACAGGCAATGGGAGATGGGTGGAGGCATCGGGAGTGGACCATCACACCTCTGCGTCACCTGGATTCCAGTGGGGGAGAGACTGAGAGCAGGGAACCCAGGTAGGGGACCATGGCTCTAACTGAGCTTTGGAAAGAATGGCTCACAGCAGGAGAAGAACAACAGAGACACAAAAATGCAAGAGAGATTTTGAAAGAAGGTGAGCAAGTAAGGGGATGCGACATTCACGAAAGTTTCAAAATCGCTCGTGACAAATGGTTGTTGGTGGGTTCTGATCATGGGTTTCCTCAGAAGAAATTGTTGTATTTCTAAGATAGAATAAACTGATTGAATATGTGAGCAACAGAGTGAGGTGTCAATGATATAATTAAAAGTATTATGTGAATGAGAGAGAGAGAGAGTTTTACTGAGAAAATGAGACATATCCATAAAGATGTGTTGGAGGGAAATTCAGACTTTTATGGGAAAGTGACCCCTTTCTCTAATCCAACCTTACAGACTATGGCAAAAGCTGTGATGGGGCTACAGAAAGCAGTCGACTACTTTTGACTAGCTTACTTTTAATTTAGTGATGGAGCAAAAATGATGATGATGATGATGATGGTGATAATAACGGTGATGATGATGTTGGTGATGGTGATGATGGTGGTGGTAACTGTGATGATGATGATGGTGGTGGGGATGATGGTGGTGATGGTGATGATTATGATTACGATGATGGTGATAAGTGCAGACTCGTACATATTGACTTTGAGATGACAATTTCAAGCCAAGTTGGTATTTACAGTAAACACCTTAAGAAGGTCTTAAGAAGACCTCTAAAAGGTCTTAAGAAGAGTCTGTGGCTAGACGTAAAATTCTGAAAGTCATTTGCATGGCAGAATTAGAGGACTGAAACTCTGAAGCGAAATCTACTCTCTGAGACAAAAATTGCCATCGTAATGAAGCTGATAATTCTTGAGATTTCAGCAAGAGCCAGCCTTGGCTGTGAGTCACAGGGAATCATTCACCCCGTCTTCACCGAAACCCTATGCGTTGAGCACTGTGGTTATATCCCAATCTCCGGATCCGTGTGGGCAGCACAGAGGTTGAAAAGTGTGCTCAGGGTTACAAAGGTAGTCTGCAGAGATCTGAACACAAATCCCGACAGTCTCAGGATTCATTCCTATCGATTTCTCCCTTTATGTCTGTTAGTCTTTGTTTTATGTATTTGGGGGCACCTATATTAGGTGCATATATGTTGACAAGTGTAAAATCCTCTTCTTGTGGTGATCCTTTGATCATTATATAGTGTCCTTCTTTATCTTTCTTTATAGCCTTTGCTTTAAAGTCTACTTTGTCTGATATGAGTATTGCACCGACAGTCTCAGGATTTAAATACAAGGATTTCAAGTGCACAAGGCCACAGAGTTCATGTGGCCAAGAAGATGGAGAAGGTCCCAAGTATGGAGGCATACGAGCCTTCAGGGAAGGAAAAGAGAAACGGCAGGAAGACAGATATCAAGAGAACAGGAAGCAGAGGGGAGGAAGGTGGTCCCAAGATGGAGCAGAATCACGGCAGCCCAGACTGGGAGCTGCGAGAGGATGGGGCAGCCAGTGGACTGGACGCCGAAGACGACGGAGGGCATATTGGCAGCAAGCACAGCACAAGGGGGTTCATCCATCCATCCATGTGACTAGAAGTCATCACGGGCAAGTAGCGAGGGATTGTGTTGGGAGTGGATGGCACAGAAATGGAGCTATGAATTTGGTGAAGAAAAGGGTACTGTTTTCATTGGATAGTTGCACTTGTACATATGGTTTTTTAAAAAATACACTTATTGGGCTTCCCTGGTGGTGCAGTGGTTGAGAGTCCGCCTGCCGATGCAGGGGACATGGGTTCGTGCCCCGGCCCAGGAAGATCCCACATGCCGCGGAGCGGCTGGGCCCGTGAGCCATGGCCGCTGAGCCTGTGCGTCCAGAGCCTGTGCTCCACACGGGAGAGGCCACAACAGTGAGAGGCCCGCGTACCACTAAAAAAAAAAAAAAAAAAACTTATTTATTTATTTGTTTGTTTATTTATGGCTGCGTTGGGTCTTCATTGCTGCACACAGGCTTTCTCTAGTTGTGGTGAGCGCGGATTACTCTTCATTATGGTGCAAGGGCTTCTCATTGCGGTGGCATCTCTTGTTGTGGAGCACGGGCTCTAGGCGCGCAGGCTTCAGTAGTTGTGGCACATGGGCTGAGTTGCTCTGCGGCATGTGGGATCTTCCCAGACCAGGGCTCGAACCCGTGTCCCCTGCATTGGCAGGTGGATTCTTAACCACTGCACCACCACAGAAGTCCCTGTACATGTGGTTTTAGTTTAGAGGTGAAGAAATTCTGGCCCATTAAAATTATTAGGTCATATAGAGATGGCTAAAAAGCACATGTAAAGATGCTCAACATCACTAATTATTAGAGAAATGCAAATCAAAACTACAGTGAGGTATCACCAGACACCCGTCAGAATGGGCATCATCAAAAGATCTACGAACAATAAATGCTGGAGAGGGTGTGGAGAAAAGGGAACCCTCCTGCACTGTTGGTGGGAAGGTACATTGGTGCAGCCTCTGTGGAAAACAGTACGGAGGTCCCTTAAAAAACTAAAAATACCATATGACCCAGCAATCCCACTCCTAGGCATGTATCCAGAGAAAACCATAATTCGAAAAGACACATGCACCCCAATGTTCACAGCAGCACTATTTACAGTAGCCAAGACACGGAATCAACCTAAGTGTCCATTAAGTGAAGAATGGATAAAGAAGATGTGGTACATATATACAACAGAATATTACTCAGCCATAAAAAAGAATGAAATAATGCCATTTGCAGCAACATGGATGCAACTAGAGATTATCATACTGAGCGAAGTCAGAGAAAGACAAATCATATGGTATCACTTATATGTGGAATCTAAAAAAAATGATACAAATGAATTTATTTACAAAACAGAAATAGAATTACAGATGCAGAAAACAAACTTATGGTTACCAGGGGGTAAGGGGGGTAGGGATAAATTAGGAGATTGGGATTGACATATACACACTATTATATATAAAATAGATAACTAATAAGGACCTAGTGTATAGCACAGGGAACTCTACTCAATACTCTGTATATGGGAAAAGAATCTAAAAGAGTGGATATATGTGTATGTATAACTGATTCACTTTGCTGTACATCAGAAACTAACACAACATTGTAAATCAACTACACTCCAATATAAATTAATAAAAAATTTATTAGGTTGTGGTGTGAATTTCCAAGGAAGGTCTTAAGTTTTATGCTCTGGGTGTTGTATTATTTTTAAAGAGTAAGACACTCTGTTCCAGCCGTGTCCTGAGTCCCGTCCTACAACAAAGCCACGGTCTGTGACGGGAATGCCCACACACAGGAGCTTCTTACAAAGAAGTGCGTGGTAGAAGATGAGCTTGCTTGGAGCTGCCGCACATCTGACAAAGAGCCCCCTGTCCCTCAGTCCTCGTGGGTTTCTCCTCAGTCTGCAAAGGCTTCTTTCAGCTTTTGGGGAAATCTGCTGATTACACAATAAGCAGCAGCAGTGGGTTGCAGGAGGAGAAACAGAAGGACATGGTTGGATGGAAAACTGCATGAGAATAAGGCTTAGCGGGCGGGGTGTGAATCAACCTGCTCCATTACTTTAGAAAATACCAAAGGAGCTAAGATACCAGGGCCTTTCACAATGAAGAAGAAAGAGCATGCAACACACTTGTGCTTGTAGAATCTGCAAAAGGGGACAGGATTCCCAAACTGTGTCAGACACAGAATTAGAGGTTCCTTCTTGGATTTTCGGAATCGTGCTGCGATCACACCATGGACCCGCAGATTTGTCTAATTCGGACAACAGAGAGCTGAGTGCAAATATATACATAAGAGGTATCCACTCTCAGGTCTTTTTTTAGTTATTTTATTAAATGGCAGACTCCAGCCAGCAGGAGATGGAAGCAGTGAGCTGAAGGTCATTTACCACGGAATCATTCGAATTTCTGTCCTAGTTTGAGACTTTTAAGTTCTGGACGTAAACACTAAGATGACACCGTCAACTGTTGATATGTCATGAGGTTCTGTCCCAGCTAGAAATCCAGATGTTTTGTCAGCCATGCCTCTAGCCATACAGTTTTAAATGATTTTGGAAAAATACTTCAAACTTTATAGTCTGATTCCCAAACTGGGAGATGGCCAAAGAGACAAGTAGAGACCCGATTATATGACAACTCTTGCTCCAATCCCATAGTTGTCTACACTGTCAGGACGATCCCTTGTGTAGACAGTCCTTTTTTCCCCTGGGCACGTGACAACTGCACATGATAACTGCTCCAAGACCCGAGTCCCCACGTTAACATGTCCATGCTTCTTTGCTCCAATTAGCATAACCTCTGAATCTCGTGGACACCTCCCTAGAGGTTTGTATCACTCCATCTTAACCAATATTTTTCTCATCATTGTGGGAATTGCATGATGATCCATCTGCTGGGCTCATAAGTCATCTGGGGACACAGGAATCCTTTAACCTAGGCAGACAGTCTCCAAAAGTCAGCCTGGTCCGTCCATCCTACTCCATGGATTATGGTGGATGGATTTTGATGGCCCATTCCAAGTCCAGGAAAGCAAGTACGTATGGGTGAGTCTACTTTGTGTTCTATTTTCCAGCTTTCTGACCACAGGAAAACTGCAGAATATTCCTGTGGACACGTGGTTGCCTCCTCTTTCTCCAACACCCAAGGCATTTCTCAAGGAACAGAGAGAATTTAGAATACTCTTTGGTCTTCTAAATGGACACCCGAACCTGAGCCGCCTGAGACAGTCTTATAGTAATCTCTCCGTCTAAATAGAAATGACCCATCTCTCAAATGCTTTCATATGTGCGTGTTTGGGTGTCTCTTGTCTTCTGCCATCAGCGTGGGGCGCAGTAGAGCCTTCCAAGCTCCATGGCAACCACAAAATGTCGGCTTCACTCAGCATCATCGGATCGCCCCAGGGAAAGGTGATCAATATCTGTCAACCACACAGTTCAGCTGCCAGGGATAGTTAATGGGCTGAGGACGCCAGGCTCTACGAAGCCAAGTCCCGCCAGGAACCAGAGGGCAGGGCCTGAAGGAGGGAAACGTATCCCATCTTGCAAGAGACGGTTGAGGATGTTAAAAGTAACCTTGGGCCACTCACAGGAAGAATTAATTGCTTGTGACTACTATATTCCTGTCCGTGGCAGAGACTCACAACCAAGCAGGATACATCACGGTCTGAGCACCTGCCGAATCATCCCCTCTGTGGACACTGGTGCACATTTTCCGTGGGTAAGAAAAATTAAGCGAGAAGTACTAAGAGCTCCCCTTTCTTCTCACCGTTGTGAAGGAATAATAAAGCATCTGTGCACACAGAACACATGTATGACATCCATAACAGAAGCATCAGAAAAGGAGCTGGGCTTGCACACAGGGAAGTGATTGCTGTTCGATTAGGAGAGTCCTTTAAGGGAAAAAAAAAACTTGTGTTGGAGCTTCTTTTAGTTTCCTGAAGATGCTATCACAAAGTTTGCAAAAACTGGGTGCTTTCAAACAAGAGAAATGTATTGTGTCACAGTCTAAAGGACAGAAGTCCAAGAGGAAGGTGTTGGCAGGGTTCCTTCTGAGGGCCGTGAGGGAGAATTTGCTCCACGCCTCTCTCCCAGCTTCTGGGGGCTGCTGGCAGCCTCGGCATTCCCAGGCTTGTAGATGCATCATTGCAAACCCTGCCTGTCTTCACATGATCTTCTCTATATGTGTGTTCTCTTTCGTCTGTTTTAAGGACATGAGTCATTGGATTTCTAGAGTCTACCCTCATCCGAGATGACCTCATCTTGAGATTCTAAACATCACTGCATCTGCAAAGACCCTTTTCTGAAATAAGGCTACAATTCCCAGGAACCAGGGCTTAGGAATGTAGACATAGCTCTTGGAGGAACCACAATCCAACCCACTACAGACCTTGAGCAGAGCAGGAATGAAAGGGGAATGAAAAAGAAACATGGAAACCCATAAAATCAAGACCGTTTTCTTTCCCCTTGAAGGAATTTGAGAGAAGTAAGGCATCTTGGGCACCCATGAGCTGTCTAGAAGGCTGGTCTAGCAACGAGTCTAAGATTCTCATGGCTTGACGTATGTCCAAAACTTTTGACTATGTTCCTTATTGGAGTAGGACCGACATTTTAAAACCTGGACCAATCAGCGTGGACAACATCCCCATGTCAACTTGAATCATTAGAAAGGCCAAGAGTGTGGCTATTTTTTTAAGACCATGGAAGAAAATCTATCTAGAAAGTGCCATCAAGATGCCAAATGGACAGAAGACTTAAATAGACATTTCTCCAAAGAAGACATACAGATGGCCAAGAGGCACAAGAAAAGATGCTCAACATCACTAATTATCAGAGAAGTGAAAATCAAAACTACAATGAGGTTATCACCTTACACCATTCAGAATGGCCATCATCAGACAAGTCTACAAGTAATAAATGCTGGAGAGGGTGTGCACTGTTGGTGGGAATGTAAATTGGTGCAGCTACTATGGAGAACAGGATGGAGGGTGCTCAGGAAACTAAAAATAGAATTACCATATGATCCAGCAATTCCACTCCTGAGCATGTATCTGGAGACAGCCATAATTTGAAAAGATACATGCACCTCAATGCTCACAGCAGCACTATTCACAATAGCCAACACATGGAAACAACCTAAATGCCCATCAATAGATGAATGGGTAAAGACAGTGTGGTACACAGACACAACGGAATATTACTCAGCCATAAAAAGAATGAAATAATGCCATTTGCAACAACTTGGATGGACCTATAGATTATTATTAATAAGTGAAGTCAGACAGAGAAAGAAATACCATATGATATCACTTATACGTGGAATCTAAAAAAATGATACAAATAAACTTATTTACAAAACAGAAACAGACTCACAGACTTAGAAAACAAACTTATGGTTACCCAGGGGGAAAGGAGGGAGGGATAAATTAGGGGTTTGTGGTTAACATATACACCCGACTATATATAAAATGGATAACCAACAAGGACCTACTGTATGCACAGGGAACTCTACTCAACATCTTGTAATAACCTATAATGGGAAAAGAATTTGAAAAAGAATAGATACATGTATATGTAGAACTGAGTCACTTTGTTGTACACCTGAAACAACATTGTTCATCAACTCTACTCAATACAAAATAAAAATTCTGTAGAAAGATGCCAAATGAAGCACTGGCATGTTTTTCATATTTCTTTCAAGTGTGATTTCTGACTAGTTTACACCTGTCTCCTAGTCACTCATCAGGGGAAAAATCCTGTGGGTCCTTCCCCTCCCGCTCACCTTCTGGTGCTTTCTTTTCATTTCAGTGTACACCAGTCACAATGCTGCCAAATTGCTTTGGGATTCTCAACCCACTTTGCCCCTTGGGTGCTGAGATTCCTGCGGGTCTCATGCAATGGCCTCACACAGACTGGTTTTTTGCTCCCCAGCTCTGAGTAGGTAAAGGTGAAAGGACCCCACACCTGGACGGGAACCCAGCCATTTTCTAGATGAACCCCACTCTCTGCAGAGATAAGAGAAATCCCTGCCATGGAGTCAGCTCTACTGTGAGGAAACAATTCTGACCTTGAACATTAAAGTGCTGTTGAAGAGTCTGGGGTGTGAGAATGAAACAGAAGGTGTGAATGAGCAGAGCTTCGTAGCCACCCGGGTGGCAGACAAGGGGGAGCTCAGAGGTGCCAACCTCAGAGGTGATGAATTGCTTCTGTCACCCCGTGGCATTTCTGAGTTCCCAAATCCAGTCACCCAACATGGGGTAAAATCCCATTCTCTCCTCTGCCTTTGTCCCCGAGAAGGAGTGATGCAGGGTGAGGAAGAACATAGCAAGGCAGGGTGTGCTAGTTCCTGTTCTTCCTCTCTGGGTTTTGAGTATTTCTCTGTTTCAGCTTGCCTGGCAGCTTTACACCGTTCTCCTGATGCCTCCACAACATGGCACTTTGTGACAAGATGGTAGACGCAAGGCGGTCACTACCAATAAAGTGATGGTGTCAGTTCTTAGGCATCCACCAACACCTAGAGCATGAAGCCCATCACTTTCCTTGCCATCGGACAGGCTCATTGCTTTATGTCCTGGTGCCAGTCAACTGTACTCATGGCCGTGAAGCCTCGGGGTAGGTGAGATATGGCTGTAACATCACCACAAAGAGATGACAGTTGTTAAATCGGTTCCTCCACCTCCTTGTAATGGAGATTAGATTAGAATGGGGATTCGTACCCATCCCTCTAAGCCAGACAAGATCCACCTCTGCATGTGGTCCATATCCTACCTGGGGTTCCCACTCATGAGTCACCAGTCGGGCAAAGTAAAGCTGCTGAATGATGTTTCATTAGGTGGTCCTACAACTCAAGGCCAACAATGAAACAGATGCTGGTTTATGGCATGGTTTGTCTACAATGCCTGCAGAAGAGGTGTCCCCAGGAAGCAGTAGAGCTGCTCTTCCAAAGCACAAATCCAGGTGTTTCTGGAAAGTCATTTTCCCACAGCTTGGTAACGCCCCTCCTCCCCCTGTTCCCCAAAGCCAAGCACCTCCTTTAAAGGAAAAAGAAAGAAAAAGGGATCCTGTCAGTGTCCTTTAACAGAAAAGGGGTCCTATAATAATGTACTTCCTAGTTTCTGATGCTTTGATATCTTGGGGTCTTGCTGACCTTCCAGGGGATGGCCAACTCCTAGAGATAGCAAACGACCCCCCTTCCAAATGCAAACTGACCCATCCAGACCCCATGCCCCACCCCCTCCTCTGAGGGGGCTCTCATATGCCTCCTTGTTTCATAGAAATATTAGCTGTTTTATTGCTTCAAGATCTTCTTTGATTCTATGTTAAATTTTTTTGAGAAGCTGAGAGCACAGATGAGGCCAATGTGAAAACATTTCCCCCATGTTAAAAAAAAAATGATGAAAGAGTAGTATGTATCTGGGATCTGATAGTTTACAATGTTGGTGACACTGGTCCCTTTTGGAAGTGAATCCCCTCGAGGATCCACATTTGATGGAGGAAGCAGAATTCAGGTTTTAAGTCTACTAAGGATGTGATGCTGGGTGTGAATGCCAGCAGGGAGCTACCTGTGTTGCTCTTTTCATTTGGATTCTCAAGGGCCGCCATCCATCTGCCTTCACATCTCCCAGAGCAGGTACCAGACAACTAGGAGAGCAACTGTACCCAGGAGCTGCTGGAATTATTCACACCAGCCCATCCTAGCCCTGCTTACCTGTTCCTTCCTGTGGAAACCATAATAAAGGCTGTTGTCTAGTCCCCACCCCCCATCCTCCTGACCGACCCTGGTGCCTCCCCCTGTGGCCCTGCATGGTAGGGTATCCCCCCTCCTCTTCGAAACTGTGAGTCACCAACTATATCCCCCCCATCTTTATCAACATAAAATTGATGCATAAACATTGCATTATTTAAGGTGTACCACTTGATGCTTTGATATATGTATATAATGTGAAATAGTGGCCACCAATAAACTAATGAATATATATGCATCATCTCACGTAGTTTCCAATTTCATTTTTGTTTGTTTGCTTGTTTGTGATGAGAACAGTTAAGATCACCCCTCTTAGTCCATTTCAAGTATACAGGACGGTATTGGTAAGGAAAGACACATTGCCGTAGATCTACAAACTAGCTTCTCAATGGCAGTCATCTCCTGATTTGTTGGATTTACTATACCTGAATAATAATAAACCCTGTTTTTTAACTATTTTATTTAATTTTTTTGGCCACACTATGCGGCATGTGGGATCTTAGTTCCCCGAGCAGGGATCGCACCCACGCCCCCTGCATTGGAAGCACAGAGTTTCAACCACTGGACCGCCAGGGAAGTCTCTAAACCCTATATTTTATTTTTATTTTTTTTTTTTCTTTTTGCGGTATGCGGGCCTCTCACTGTTGTGGCCTCTCCCGTTGCGGAGCACAGGCTCCGGATGCGCAGGCCCAGCGGCCATGGCTCACGGGCCCAGCCGCTCCGCGGCATATGGGATCCTCCCAGACCGGGGCACGAACCCGTATCCCCTGCATCGGCAGGCGGACTCTCAACCACTGCGCCACCAGGGAGGCCCTAAACCCTATATTTTAAAACAGTTCCCCACCTTGACCTGTCTGGTCAGAGTATCACAAAGTCCTGTCTGAAGCAAATGTCATTCAGCTGATCACATCTCATTTCATCTACCACCAAGATTCACCTCGGGAGCCATCTGTTCTCAGCAGCTACAGATTTTAGTCATCTTCAACTGTATTGGGCTTTTTGGATACCAAAAAATTCACATATTCCCACATGACTGCCGTGCATATTGGTGTTCTTCAAAAGAGGAGATGAAGTGCTAAAATAGCTACTACTCATTTAGCCATAATTTATGACGTATTTGTGGCTTATTTGGAAAAAAAATTGACTGTGTATGCATAGCAGACACAGTGTTATCTGTCGTATGGGCAGTTCTTGGTGTGGAGATGGGTGTACAGCCCCTGGCAGTGATTGCTCACACTCTGCCCCACTCAGGGCTCCCCACCATGGACATGCAACCCCCCTGCCCCCATGGAGGACCCCTCCTCTGCATGAAGTCCTCCCCCTCACCTCCTCTGACCACACACAGTGGTAGAGATGCTCTTTGCAGGTATAGGTTTTAAAAAAACAACATCCTCAGCTCTGAATGTTGGAAGCAGACAACTCAGGAAACCCTTCGGTGGAGTGTCGGTCTAGGAAACCTGCCCCGTTATTGAAGGGGGTTGTCCATCCAAGTAGCTCATGAGCATCTACCCATGTCTGTGAGTTACTGCCTGGCCGAGGCATCCTGTGTTGGGCTGTGGTCCCAGCCTCGTGCTTTGTACTCAGGGGGGTGTTGAAATGTCTCACCAAATGCAATTCATCGAGCAACAAGGCATCTTTAAGAGCTGCCCACTAAATGCAGGATGCTGAGGGTAAGCCAAAGAAATGGGACCTGCCTTGCAAAGCTCGGTCTCCTTGGACACAGAGTCGCCAACTGTTATGGGTTAAGTGTGTCCCCCTACACTTAACACATATGTTGAAATCCTAACCCACAATGTGATGGTTCTTGTGGTATTTGGAGACAGGGCCTTTAAAGAGGTGATGAAGGTAAAATGAGGTCACTAGTGTGGGTCCTGATCCCATAGGACTGGTGTCCTTATAAGAAGAGGAAATCAGGACACAGACACACACAGAGGGACGACCACGTGAGGACACAGGGAGGAGATGGCCGTCTACATGCCCAGGAGAGAGGCCTCAGGAGGAACCAGCCCTGCCCACACCTGGATCTCAGATTCCAGCCTTCAGCACCAGGGGAAATAAGTGTGAGTTGTTTAAGCCCCCCAGTCTGGGGTGCTTTGTTATGGGAGCCCTACCAAACTCATACAGCAACCGAAAGCTGCAAAGCAAGAAGAATCGAGTATCATGACCAAGCAGAGGTAGGAAGAGGTGTCAGGCACTTCCTTTGCACCATGATTAGAAATTTTCACGGCATGCAAGCCTTAAGCCTTCCTTTCCTTGTGCAAGAATGGGGTGTCCACCAGGAGCCCCCGACCAGCTCCTCTACAACTTTACAGACCCCTCCTGAGGACGAGCCCACAGCAAATCTTGCTGCTGAGGATGAACTCCATGTCGTTGATGGTGGGGCATGTGCAGACGGATCAAGGCCCCTCATCCCTCTCCCTCTTGTCTGATCTGCTTCCATGGACCTCAGACTTGGATGGACCTTGGAGCTCCAGGCTGGGTAGGGGAGGCACACGGGTCCTGGTGGGTCCCCAGCTCAGAAAGGTGGCAGGAGGAGGCCCCCCACTTTGGCCCCAGTTGCCAGGCAGGCCAGGTTCCCCTGTGATGATCACAGAAGCCACCTTCAGACATTCCAACATAGAGGACAAAAGTCATCAGCAGGTTGGGGGCAGGAGAGATGGGGAGTGAGTGTTTCATGGGGACAGAATTTCAGTTTGGGAAGATGAACAAGTTCTGGAGATGCATGGTGGGGATGGCTGCACACAGTGTGAATGTGCTTCATGCCAGACAACCGTACACTTAAGAATGGTTCAGGTGGCAAATGTGACGTTATGTTATTTTACCACAATTGAAAAAATAATGAGAAAAAGAACACCAAGAAAAATCCATCGACAGGTTCTAAGTCAGAAGGACCAGAGGAAGGCATTGAAGATGGAGGCTCCTGGCCAGCTGGGAAAAATAGCTGCTTTCATCTCAGACGTGGGATTGCTTCTTGAATCCACTGTGTATTTGTCTAGAATTCCCAAAGCTGAGCCAGCGTCTTGACACACACAGGGCAGTTTGTGCAACAAAAGCATCTCATGCAAATGTACCCTATGGGTTTCCATTGGGTGCCATATTGCAGGACGACCTTCCAAGGATGTATTGCATCCTTGAAGCTGCTGGGGGATTGAGAAAATTCCGGCTTCTGTGTTTCCCCGGTGGTAGGCAGAGTCCGTGAATACAGAATGTTGAGGCTGCCTTTGTTTCATAAAAATAAATGGACAAAAGAAGCACCGTGTCGAAGTGTTGGGCCGAGCACGGCACATCTTGTTGACCTTTATGGCAGCACGACGGGTGGGCGTCAACATCTCTGTTTTAGGGACGGTGGGTTTGTACCTAAATGTCTGTGTTGTATTGCTCAGTAGAACTATATTCTGGGCTACGGGGAGAATTGAACCGTCATTTGAGTCCACAGAATGAATAATGAGAGGTTCGTTTTCACTCCCACTTTTCTCACAGCGCCTCTGGCACCTCAGCACTGCGTGGTGGCCTTAGGAAGTGAGGTCTGGATGCCCCTGTTCAGGACAGAGAGGGCTGTGGAGGGGAGGGTACCGCTCAGCAGACTCGGCCCCACTGTTCAGGTCCCGTCCTTATGAAGGCAGGTGTTAGAGCTCAGAAGCCCCAGGCAAGGGGATCAAACAGCCCCAAATCTGATGCACTGCTGACTTCTGGACCCCTGATCTTCCAGACACTGCCTCGGATTAAAGGCAGCACTGTTGGCGGCATGAATTTTGAATATAGAACAGGATGAAAGAGTTTCACCAGATGCTTTCCAGCTCACAGAGACTGTAGCCACTTCCTACTGGGATTCTTCACCAGGTTTCTTCTCTGAGATGCTGAAAACCTGAGCTAGTCGCCGGCAGCTTAAGTCTCATCCACTGCCTGAAATAGTGGCAATCACGATGGTGTTGTTGGTGGCGGTGATGAAAAGAATGATGATCACAATGGTTGCCAACAGATTTGGATCCTTGACTGTACGTGTGATTCTCACAGCCCTAAGAGTTCTGCTTCCTTAATTTCATATAATTGTATCTTTTCAGTAAGACCAAGCTTGACCATTCTTATTCTGCAAATGGTACCCCACTCCTAGCATGCATGATTCATCAACTGTCTTCTATTTGTTCTTTTTCCTATAGTCTGGCACTTTCTCTATGTATCATTATTATTATTACTGTTATGTAATTATTGAGCTTACATAATAGTAAGTTCAATGGTTATTGGTAACCATCCCTTTTAAGTCATAAGCAAAATGAGGGCAAGCGGGGAGGGGTTGTTTATTTTGTTCATGGCTGTTACCCAAGCAACACATCTCAGAGGCTCCATAAACCCTGGATGAGTTGAATCTTCCAGAAACTCCTATAAGGTTGTAAACTTGTATTTCCTGTTTACCAGATAAGAAAAGGGAATGATAAAGAAGTTGTGATGCTAAAAACGTAATACAAGAATTGGAACCCAAACCCTCAGTTACCTGCGTGCTCTTGACATCTGTCTCTGAATTTTGAGGACTGTGAGATTCACTAGTTATGATGGTTTGCGTCTTAAGACACTATCTGCTCACATTTTAGGGTTACCTACATGTCAGAGGTCCAGACATTAAGCAGCATTCTCCAGACTCTCTTAAAACAGGAATGCTAGCACTTCTTACAATAGCCAAGACATAGAAGCAACCTAAGTGTCCCCATCGACAGATGAAGAGATAAAGAAGATGTGGTAGAAATATGCAATGGAATATTACTCAGCCATAGAAAAAGAACAAAATAATGCCATTTGCAGCACCACGGATGGACCCGGAGATGATCATACTAAGTGACGTAAGTCAGAGAAAGACAAATATCATATGATACCACTTATATGCAGAATCTAGAAAAATGGTACAGATGAACTTATTTGCAAAGCAGAAACAGAGTCACAGATGTAGAGAACAAACATAGTTACCATGGGGGAAAAGGGGGTGGGGTAGGGATAAACTAGGAGTTTGGGATTAACATATACACCCTACTATATATAAAATAGATAAACAAGAACCTACTGTATAGCACAGGAACTATATTCGATATCCTATAACAACCTATAATGGAAAAGAATCTGGAAAGGAACATATATATAATATATATGGTATATAACTGAATCACTTTGCTATACACCTGAAAGTAACATGATAATTATAAATCAACTATACTTCAATTAAAAAAAATAAAAACAAAAACAAATTATGGAATTTACCAAGACAAATCATAATTAAAAAAACAAAACCAAGGGCTTCCCTGGTGGCGCAGTGGTTGAGAGTCTGCCTGCCGATGCAGGGGACATGGGTTCGTGCCCCGGTCCGGGAAGATCCCACATGCTGCGGAGCGGCTAGGCCCGTGAGCCATGGCCACTGAGCCTGTGTGTCCGGAGCCTGTGCTCCGCAACGAGAGAGGCCACAACAGTGAGAGACCCGCGTACCGCAAAAAAAAACAAAAAAACAAAAAAACACTAATGCTAAAGAGGACACAGGTCAGCTCATCAGATGTGCTCCCGTGACCTCTGGACAAGGGTCAAGGTAGACGCCACACCTCCAGTGCAACCATGGAGGTGTTTCCCTTTCTATGCAAAAAAACCAAAACCCCAAGAAGCATTTGAAAAGATGTTGGACATCATTAGTCACTGGGGAAAAGCAAATAAAACCCACAAGGAGACAGCTTCTCACACACACACACCCAGGATGGCTTTGATATAAAGGACAGGTAGTCACGTGGGTTGGGGAGAGTTTGGAGAAAATGACCGTCTTCATATGTGGCTCGTACAAATGTGAGATGGTACAGCCGCCTTGGAAAACACTTCGGTGGTTCCTTAAAAAGGGAAACGAAGATTTACCCTATGACTCAGCAATTCCACGCCTAGGCATCTGCCCCAGAGAACTGAGCACGGGTGTTCAAACAAAACCTTCTCCACGCGTGTTACAGCAGCATCCATCACAACAGCCAAGAAGCAGGAAAGAGCCCAAGGATGGATGGACAAACAGAATGGGGTCCATCCATGCAACGGAATATTATTCAGCCATAAAACAGAACAAAGTACAGCTACGTGCTTCAATGTGGATAAATCTTGAAAACATTAAGCTGAGTGAAAGGAACCAGTCACAAAGAGCCAAAAGTGTTAGGTTCCATCCACATAAAATGTCTAGAATGGGAAATCCATGCAGACAAAAAGCAGATTAGTAATGCCAGGGCTTAGGAGAAAGGGGCTGATGGCCTCGGGGGGTGGGTTGATGGGAACAGGGTTTCTTTAGGGTGGTGACAACGTTGTGAAATTAAACAAAGTTAGTGGTTTCACAACTTTGTGAATATACTAAAACCCACTGAATTGTACATTTTATTTTAATTTCTTTTTTAAGTTTTTATTTTATTTTATTATTATTTTGGTGTGGGGGCATGTTGGATCTTATTCCCCAACCAGGGATCACATCCGCATCCCCTGCAATGGGAGTGCAGAGCCCTAACCACCAGACCACCAGGGAAGTCCCTGAAATGTACATTTTAAAAGAGTGAATTTTATGACATGGGAATTACATCTTTATTAAAATATACATATATCCTGCAGTAAATCTTTTCCAACTTACTGTACCTCAAATAGACTGTTCTCTACAACTGAGCACTGGGCTATACACTTTTCCTTTCTTTCTCTGTAAAGTGCAGGAAAAAAAGCCCACTGATTGGACAAAATAGTCTCTTGTCTGAGAAGGTCTCCAACCCTAAAAGCAAATTTCCCCCAGGATGCCTACACTGTAAAGGGCACAGAACTAAGTTCTCAGGTAAATATCCTAGAATGTCACCGGGCTGTTGATTTCATCTATGAAATGTAAACCTAGGAGCCATGACTTAGGTTGTGTTACACATAAAATTACATAAAAGTTTTCCC
Organism: Mesoplodon densirostris; assembly: GCF_025265405.1. Taxonomy (NCBI): domain Eukaryota; kingdom Metazoa; phylum Chordata; class Mammalia; order Artiodactyla; family Ziphiidae; genus Mesoplodon; species Mesoplodon densirostris. Next base: position 136,791,068 of record NC_082681.1, on the reverse strand, counting down.
ACAAGAATATAAAATTCATTTCTCTAAGGGAACCACGCAAGGAGATAAATGATTTCAGGACATTTCGAGGCCCTTTGAATAGACGGGAGCAGACTAGGTTTCTGCTCAGAGATATCGGGCTATGTCATTTCATTGCACAAATGAAATGCCTTTACTTGGAAACAGGTTGGTGGAAAACTGCTGGGTAGAGCCCACGGCTGTCAGCATATTTATGAGACCTCTGCTGCTTCCCCAGGAGCAGGGTTGTTCAGTGAGTTTGCAAAAGTTCCTAAGAGTCCGTGGGAACAACTAGATGCCATCCATCTTCTTTATTATTTTTTTAATTAAAAACATTTTTTTCTTTAATTTTTATTTTATATTGGACCAAAGTTGATTTACAATGTTGTGTTAGTTTCAGGTGTAAAGCAAAGTGATTCTACTGTACATATACATATATTTATTCTTTTTCATATTTTTCCCATTTAGGTTATTATAAAATATTGCATACAGTTCCCTGTGCTATACGGTAGGTCCTTGTTGTTTATCTATTTTATGTATACTAGCGTGTATCTGTTCATCCCAAACTCCTAATTTCTCCCTCTCCCCTTTCCCCTTTGGTGACCAGGAGTTTGTTTTCTATGTCTGAGAGTCTGTTTCTGTTTTGTCATGATTTCCCTGTAATGTCATCTGATGTAATGTAATGTCCCTGTAATGTAGAATGTCATCTGATTTCCCTGTAAACAGATAACACTGGGTAATGATGAACAATTTGGAAAATTTTCAGAAACAAAAACAAGGCATGAGAAAGCCTTTATTCAAAGTCAGGGATTGTTTCAGAAATTCTCCTTTTTAAATTATTTTTTTTTAATTTTATTGAAGTAAGGTTGTTTTACAACAGTGTGCTAATTTCCGCTGTACAGCAAAGTGATTCAGTTATACATATATATACCTATTCTTTTTCATATTCTTTTCCATTATGGTTTATCACAGGATATTGAATATAGTTCCCTGTGCTATGCAGTAGGGCCTTGTTGTTATCCATTCTATATATATGAGGTTGCATTAAATTATTTTTTTAAATTGGAGTTCACTTGCAATATAGAAATTCTCCTTTTAATCACTTCTCAAACAACCACAGTAAACAGTGATTTAGACAAATATCACATGATATTGCTTATATGCCGAATCTAAAAAAAAATGATTCAAATGAACTTATTTACAAAACGGAAACAGACCCACAGACATAGAAAACAAACTTATGGTTACCAAAGGGGGAAGGGGTGGGAGGGATAAATTAGGAGTTTGGGATTAACAGATACACACTACTGTATATAAAACAGATAAACAGAGATTGGTTCAAGATGGCGGAGCAGAAGGACATGCGCTCATGCCTCTTTTGAGAACACCGGAATCACCACTAACTGCTGAACAATCATCGATAGGAAGACACTGGAACTCACCAAAAAAGATACCCCACATCCAAAGACAAAGGAGAAGCCACAATGAGATGGTACGAGGGGTGCAATCACAATAAAGTCAAATCCCATAACTGCTGGGTGGGTGACTCACAAACTGGAGAACACTTATACCATAGAAGTCCACCTACTGGAGTGAAGGTTCTGAGCCCCACATCAGGGTTCCCAACCTGGGGGTCTGGCAACGGGAGGAGGAATTCCTGGAGAATCAGACTTTGAAGGCTAGCAGGATTTGATTGCAGGACTTCGACAGGACTGGGGGAAACAGAGACTCCATTCTTGGAGGGCACACACAAAGTACTGTGCACATCGGGACCCAGGGGAAGGAGCAGTGACCCCACAGGAGACTGAACCAGACCTACCTGCTGGTGTTGGAGGGTGTCCTGCAGAGGCAGGGTGTGGCTGTGTCTCACCACAAGGACAAGGACACAGGCAGCAGAAGATCTGGGAAGTACTCCATGGCGTGAGCCCTCCCAGAGTCCGCCATTAGCCCCACCAAAGAGTGGGGCAGGCTCCAGTGTTGGGTCACCTCAGCACAGGCAACCAAGAAGGGGGGAACTCAACCCCACCCATCAGCAGACAAGCGGATTAAAGTTTTACTGAGCTCTGCCCACCAGAGAAACAGCCAGCTCTATCCACCACCAGTCCCTCCCATCAGGAAAGTTGCACAAGCCTCTTAGATAGCCTCACCCACCAGAGGGCAGACAGCAGAAGCAAGAAGAACTACAATCCTGCAGCCTGTGGGAAAAAACCACATTCACAGAAAGATAGACAAAATGAACAGGCAGAGGACTATGTACCAGATGAAGGAAAAAGATAAAACCCCAGAAAAACAAGTAAATGAAGTGGAGATAGGCAACCTTCCAGAAAAAGAATTCAGAATAATGACAGTGAAGATGATCCAGGACCTCGGAAAAAGGATGGAGGCAAAGATCAAGAAGATGCAAGAAATATTTAACAAAGACCTAGAAGAATTAAAGGACAAACAAACAGAGATGAACAATACAATAACTGAAATGAAAACTACACTAGAAGGAATCGATAGCAGAATAACTGAGGCAGAAGAACAGATAAGTGACCTGGAAGACAGAATGGTGGAATTCACTGCTGCAGAACAGAATAAAGAAAAAAGAATGAAAAGAAATGAAGACAGCCTAAGAGAACTCTGGGACAACATTAAACACAACAACATTTGCATTATAGAGGTCCCAGAAGGAGGAGAGAGACAGAAAGGACCCGAGAAAATATCTGAAGAGATTATAGTTGAAAACTTCCCTAACATGGGAAAGGAAATAGCCACCCAAGTCCAGGAAGCACAGAGAGTCCCAGGCAAGATAAACCCAAGGAGAAACATGCCGAGACACATAGTAATCAAATTGGCAAAAATTAAAGACAAAGAAAACTTATTGAAAGCAGCAAGGGAAAAAACGACAAATAACATACAAGGGAATGCCCATAAGGTTAACAGCTGATTTCTCAGCAGAAACTCTACAAGCCAGAAAGGAGTGGCATGATATACTTAAAGTGATGAAAGGGAAGAACCTACAACGAAGATTACTCTACCCGGCAAGGATCTCACTCAGATTCGATGGAAAAATCAAAAGCTTTACAGACAAGCAAAAGCTAAGAGAATTCAGCACCACCAAACCAGCTCTACAACAAATGCTAAAGGAACTTCTCTAGGTGGGAAACACAAGAGAAGAAAAGGACCTACACAAACAAACCCAAAACAATTAAGAAAATGATCATAGGAACATACATATCGATAATTACCTTAATTGTGGATGCTCCAACCAAAAGACACAGGCTTGCTGAATGGACACAAACACAAGACCCATATATATGCTGTCCACAAGAGACCCACTTCAGACCTAGGGACACATACAGACTGAAAGCGAGGGGATGGAAAAAGATATTCCATGCAAATGGAAATCAAAAGAAAGCTGGAGTAACTATACTCATATCAGAAAAAATAGACTTTAAAATAAAGAATGTTACAAGAGACAAGGAAGGACACTACATAATGATCAAGGGATCAATCCAAGAAGAAGATAACAACAATTATAAATACATATGCTCCCAACATAGGAGCACCTCAATACATAAGGCAACTGATAACAGCTGTAAAAGAGGAAATCGACAGTAACACAATAACAGCGGGAGACTTTAACACCTCACTTACACCAATGGACAGATCATCCAAAATGAAAATAAATAAGGAAACAGAAGCTTTAAATGACACAATAAACCAGATAGATTTAATTGATCTTTATAGGACATTCCATCCAAAAACAGCAGATTTCACTTTCTTCTCAAGTGCGCACGGAACATTCTCCAGGTTAGATCACATATTGGGTCACAAATCAAGCCTTGGTAAATTTAATAAAATTGAAATCCTATCAAGCATCTTTTCTGACCACAATGCTGTGAGATTAGAAATCAATTACAGGGGAAAAAAACATAAAAAACACAAACACATGGAGGCTAAACAATACGTTACTAAATAACCAAGAGATCACTGAAAAAATCAAAGAGGAAATCAAAAAATACCTAGAGACAAATGACAATGAAAACACGATGATCCAAAACCTATGGGATGCAGCAAAAGCAGTTCTAACAGGGAATTTTATAGCTATACAAGCCTACCTCAAGAAACAAGAAAAATCTCAAATAAACAATCTAACCTTACACCTAAAGGAACTAGAGAAAGAAGAACAAACAAAACCCAAAGTTAGCAGAAGGAAAGAAATCATAAAGATCAGAGCAGAAATAAATGAAATAGAAACAAAGAAAACAATAACAAAGATCAATAAAACCAAAAGCTGGTTCTTTGAGAAGATAAACAAAATTGATAAACCATTAGCCAGACTCATCAAGAAAAAGAGGGAGAGGACTCAAATCAATAAAATTAGAAATGAAAAAGGAGAAGTTACGACACCAGAGAAATACAAAGCATCCTAAGAGACTACTACAAGCAACCCTATGCCAATAAAATGGACAACCTGGAAGAAATGGACAAATTCTTACAAAGGTATAAGCTTCCAAGACTGAACAAGGAAGAAACAGAAAATATTAACAGACCAATCACAAGTAATGAAATTGAAACTGCAATTAAAAATGTTCCAACAAACAGAAGTCCAGAACCAGACAGCTTCACAGGCGAATTCTATCAAACATTTAGAGAAGAGCTAACACCCATCCTTCTCAAACTCTTCCAAAAAATTGCAGAGGAAGGAAAACTCCCGAACTCATTCTATGAGGCCACCATCACCCTGACACCAAAACCAGACAAATATACTACAAAAAAAGAAAATTACAGACCAATATCACTGATGAATATACATGCAAAAATTCTCAGCAAAATACTAGCAAACAGAATCCAGCAACACATTAAAAGCATCATACACCATGATCAAGTGGGATTTATCCCAGAGATGTAAGGATTCTTCAATATAAGCAAATCAATCAATGTGATACACAACAAAATGAAGAATAAAAACCATATGACCATCTCAATAGATGCAGAAAAAGCTTTTGACAAAATTCAACACCTATTTATGATAAAAATTCTCCAGAAAGTGGGCATAGAGGGAAACTACCTCAACATAATAAAGGCCATATAAGACAAACCCACAGCAAACATCATTCTCAATGGAGAAAAATTGAAAGCATTTCCTCTAAGATCAGGAACAAGACAAGGATGTCCACTGTCACCACTATTAATCAACATAGTTTTGGAAGTCCTAGCCATGGCAATCAGAGAAGGAAAAGAAATAAAAGGAATACAAATTGGAAAAGAAGTAAAACTGTCACTGTTTGCAGATGACATGATACTATACATAGAGAATCCTAAAGATGCCACCAGAAAACTACAAGAGGTAATCAATGAATTTGGTAAAGTTTCAGGATACAAAATTAATGCACAGAAATCCCTTGCATTCCTATACACTAATGAAGAAAAATCTGAAAGAGAAATTAAGGAAACACTTCCATTTACCATTGCAACAGTAAGAATAAAATACCTAGGAATAAACCTACCTAGGAAGACAAAAGACCTGTATGCAGAAAACTATAAGACACTGATGAAAGAAATTAAAGATGACACCAACAGATGGAGAGATATACCATTTTCTTGGACTGGAAGGCTCAATACTGTGAAAATGACTATACTACCCAAAGCAATCTACAGATTCAATGCAATCCCTATCAAATTACCAATGGCATTTTTTACACAACTAGAACAAAAAATCTTAAAATTTGTATGGAGACACGAAAGACCCCAAATAGCCAAAGCAGTCTTGAGGGAAAAAAACGGAGCTGGAGGAAGCAGACTCCCTGACTTCAGACTATACTACAAAGCTAGAGTAATCAAGACAACATGGTACTGGCACAAAAACAGAAATATAGATCAATGGAACAAGATTGAAAGCCCAGAGATAAACCCACGCACCTATGGTCAACTAATCTATGACAAAGGAGGCAAGGATATACAATGGAGAACAGACAGGCTCTTCAATAAGTGGTGCTGGGAAAACTGGACAGCTACATGTAAAAGAATGAAATTAGAACACTCCTTAACACCATACACAAAAATAAACTCAAAATGGATTAGAGACCTAAATGTAAGACTGGACACTATAAAATGCTTAGCGGAAAACATAGGAAGAACACTCTGACATAAATCACAGCAAGATCTTTTTTGATCCACCTCATAGAGTAATGGAAATAAAAACAAATATAAACAAGTGGGACCTAATGAAACTTAAAAGCTTTTGCACAGCAAAGGAAACCATAAACGAGACAAAAAGACAACCCTCAGAATGGGAGAAAATATTTGCAAATAAATAACGGACCAAGGATTAATCTCCAAAATATATAAACGGCTCATGCAGCTCAATAGTAAAAAAACAAACAACCCAATCCAAAAATAGGCAGAAGACCTAAACAGACATTTCTCCAAAGAAGACATACAGATGGCCAAGAAGCACATGAAAAGCTGCTCAACATCACTAATTATTAGAGAAATGCAAATCAAAACTACAATGAGGTATCACCTTACACCAGTTAGAATGGGCATCATCAGAAAATCTACAAACAACAAATGCTGGAGAGGGTGTGGAGAAAAGGGAACCCTCCTGCACTGTTGGTGGGAATGTAACTATGGAGAACAGTATGGAGTTTCCTTAAAAAACTATAAATAGAAGTACCATATGACCCAGCAATCCCACTACTGGGCATATACCCAGAGAAAACCATAATTCAAAAAGACACATGCAGCCCGATGTTCATTGCAGCACTATTTACAATAGCCAGGTCATGGAAGCAACCTAAATGCCCATCGACAGACAAATGGATAACGAAGATGTGGTACATATATATAATGGAATATTACTCAGCCATAAAAAGGAACGAAATTGGGTCATTTGTGGAGACGTGGATGCATGTAGAGACTGTCATTCAGAGTGAAGTAAGTCAGAAAGAGAAAAACAAATATCGTATATTGACGCATATATGTGGAACCTAGAATAATGGTCCAGATGAACTGGTTCGCAGGGCAGCAGTTGAGACACAGATGTAGAGAACAAACGTATGGACACCAAGGGGGGAAAGCGGGGATTGGTGGGGATGGTGGTGTGATCAATTGGGAGATTGGGATTGACATATATACACTGATGTGCATAAAATGGATGACTAATAAGAACCTGCTGTATAAAAAAATAAAATAAAATTCAAAAGTAAATAAGTAAAATAAAATATATAAACAAGGACCTACTGTATAGCACAGGGAACTATACTCAATATTTTATAATAAGCTATAAGGGGAAAGAATCTGAAAAAGAATGTATATGTATATAAAACAGAATCACTTTGCTGTACACCTGAAACTAACCCAACATTCTAAATCAACTATAGTCCAATATAAAATAAAAAAATTTTTTTAAAGAACATATTGGTTCACAATGAAAACAAACAAAAAAAAGCAAACAAAATACTCAGGGACAGTAAATCCTAATTCCCCAGGAGGTCAGATGTGACTGGTATCTGGCTGGAGAACATTCTTCAGTCCTGGGAGCTGACAGGAGAAAAGTGTGACCAAGGTATTGCTGTACGTTGGGATTAACTACTATTTAGGAAAATGATGACCATGGAGCACAAGGGAATATTAACCAAAGGTAGATTGGAGGCACGGACCCACCAAGTAGGGAGGGTGGGTCCCCACTCGATGCTGGAGGACCCCAGCCTCGGGGCATAGAACTCTCCTAAGAAAGCTGCAGAATCACAAGTGCACAAAGCATTGTGTGTGTGCGTCTCACACGCAAATACTATTTCCCGTGCCTGTGAAAATTCTGTTGAAATGAATAATGACATAAATACTTTAGAACCTCATAGCTTTGGTCGTTAGCCATCAGCTTAAGGGATGTCACGGGTTTGAGCCATGATTCCTGAAAATAGTGGATGGCATGAGGAACAAGTCAACATGAATTTGCCATTTGAGAACAGCATCAGCCATCACCTGACTACCTCACTGAGCTCATCCCCTGTCCCACATGATGCAGAAATGGGGCAAGCAGGAAAAAAAACAGTTTTCTGAAACACCAGTTTGATCTTGTCATTTGCTTATTCAAAACCACATTGTTTCCCCTCCAGTTTCTGCAGAACGATTTCAACTTCTTGCTCCAAAACCTGACACCGGTTTATGTCTTCAAAGCGGACTCCGTGGGCTCTGAGAAAGGAATCATTACTTCAACCCAATCAAGACCATAGGCGTAGGTGGTGCCCACTTTCCCAACTGGCATTGCCCTCAAGTCCACCAGGCTGGTTAACGGCAGAGCCAGGATTGAAACCCAGGTCTAGACTCCTAACCTGGGCTTCTTCCAGCAGGAACCCTGCCTACAGCACAAGTCTCTCTTCTTCCCATTAGACTTTTCTTGACTGTACTACCTAAAATATATAAAAAAACTATCTCATCCAATATTATTCACAGACTTATATACATGGATGTAAACTACTATATATCGACTTCCAAGGGCAGCCATAACTAATGACCATAAACTGGGAGGCTAAAAACAACAAAGATTCATCCTCCCCCAGTCCTGGAGACCAGACATCTGAGGTCAAGGTGTCTCAGGGCTGAGCTCCCTCCAGAGGCTCCAGGAGAGGGTCTTTCCTGCCTCTTCCAGCTTCTGGGGGCTCCAGGCATCTCTGGGCACGTGACTGCCTCCCTCCCGTCTCTGCCTCTGCCTTCTCAGGGCTTCTCGTCTGTGTCTGGGTCTCTCCTCTTCTGTCTCTTGTAAGGACATAAGGCCACCCTGACCCAGCATAATCTTGAAATCCTAAAATAATCACATCTGCAAAGACCCTATTTCCAAATAAGGTCCCATTCATATGTACCAGCAGTTAGAATAGGGATACACTTCAAATAACTACTATACATATATGTTATATATAACATATATACCTATATTGAATCTGCATATATATACACAATATGTATATAGAATAAGTAAATAAATATATATTTCATACATATATTTTGCTGAAAACATTTCTGGGGACATTTTAGATAAATTAGTTTTGATAAGAATTGTGTCTAGATCTTTACATTTGAACTCTATGTGTGCCAATGTGTGTGTGTTATAAATAAAATGATAAACTACTAGTTTAGTTGCAGTGAACATAATTCTACCTTTTATAGAAACTGAATTAAACCCTTGCTAATTATAGTTTTGCTTCTTAATTTTCACATTTTGGAGGAAATAGGACCTTTTCAGGTCTCAAGCATCCATCACCAACCCCAGCACTCTGCAATGCAACCTAATAGTTTTTACCCCAGGGCACACTTAGAGAAGTATGATGGTTAATTTTATGTGTCAAACTGGCTAGGCTGTAGCACCAAGTTTTTGGTCTACCCTTAGTCTAGATGTTGCTTTAAAGGTTTTTTTGTGTGTGTTTGTTTTTTAAAAATGAGATGAACATTTAAATCAGGAGAGGTTAAGTAAAGCAGATTGCCCTCTTAAAAATGAGATGAACATTTAAATCAGGAGAGGTTAAGTAAAGCAGATTGCCCTCCTACTGTGGGTGGGCCACATCTAATCAGTTGAAGGACCTAAGAGAAAAATACAGAGGGTCCCTTGAGAAGGAGGAATTCTGACTTTGGAGGGTTTTCAGACTCAGAGTACAGCATTAGCTCTTCCCTGCTGATCTAAGCTAAAGACTTTGGACTTGCCAGCCCCTACAATCATGTGAATCAAATCCTTAAATATCTATGTCTGTTACCTATGTATTCATTTACCTATCAATCTGTTTATTTATCATTTATCTATCATCAATCAATCTTTCTATCCACCTATCTTTCACCTATTTATTCATCTATCTATAATCTATTCTTTTATCTATGTCTAATCTATCATTCATTTATCTATCTATCAGTATTTCTGTCTTATCTATCATGTCTACCTATCTATCATCTACGTATTCATTTATATCTAATCTATCATCAATCTATTTATCACCTATCATCTATCAATCTTTCTATGTATCTATCATCTATCCATCCATCATATCTATTCTATTATCTATCATCTTCTTATGTATCTATTTATCTATCACCTGTCTCTATCTATCTATCTATCTTTCTTTCTTTCTTTCTATCTAATATCCTGTTGGTTCTGTTTCCCTGGAGAACCCTGACTGACACAGAAAATGATAGTGAGACTCACTGGGGTGGATGCACAAGGCTGCATCCAGCCAGAGGCCATGAGTTCTGGACTTTGCCTCAATGACCAGGTTCCCCACAGTCCTTGGGAACCAAGGCGGGGCCTTTGTTGCGTGGTATGAGCTGTGGTCCCCATGCTTCCCTGCAGGCCACTGTGGAACAGAGATGGTGTCCGCATTGGTCTGTAAATTAAGGTTCTGCTTCTCCTATTCTCTCCATTTATTCTTCCCAGTAAGCGACAGCCCTCCCTGCCTTTCTCTCCCTTGCCTGGGGGTGGGGTGGGGGGCTGAGGAGGGGCCAGCAAGGCTCTGAAGCTGTAGGGGCAAGCAGACCTGGCAGTGGGGAATAAGCTAATAGATTAGCGTAAGTATCTCAGGACTGGCTGCTGGATGTCCCTCCAGGGGCGAGACCTCCTTCTACCGAAGATCAATGGAGCAAAATCCATCTCCATGGACCCCAGATTAGCTCATCTCCCCAGGGACGTGGGGGAAGGGGGGTACCACACGTGACCAACTGTCCCCAGATTGCTCCCTCCTTGCCTCTCACGGGCCTCCGAGCTTCCTGGGATGAGGCATTATCGCTTAAACACTTTAACCTCGGGAAAAATAAAAATGACAAAGTACCGATATCGAGCTCTTGAATGAGGACAAAAGTAAGTAAAATCCCCAAAGGTGAATGCATTTTTCTGTCTGATAGGACTGCCCACTGCACAGGGCAGAACCACACCCACAAAAGTGCATGTCTGCAAACTGTGACACGTGGGCCAAATCCGGCCCTCGCTTCCTTGTGTAAATAAAGTTTTACTGGTACACAGCCAGGTCTGTGCATTGACATACTGTCCACGGCCGCATTCCTAAAACACCTGAGGAGCTGTAAGAGGGACTTCTGGCCTATGGAGCCCAAAATATTAACCACCTGCCCCTTTACAGAAAGAGCTTTCGAACCTCTGACCTTCAGCATCTAAAATCATCCCTAAGTTGCCTTTTAAGGTAGCTAAGGCCCTTAGGTTCCATCATGTCTCATCTTGACTCGGTGGGGTTTTTAAAGACTAATAAGGAACAAAACAACATTTTTTAATGATAATTAAATCACTGCATCCAAATGTCAGGCAGATATAGAAAACTAACTTATGGTTACCAAAGGGGAAATGGTGGGGGTCAGGGGAGAGGGATAAATTAGGAATTTGGGATTAGCAGATACACACGACTATATATAAAATAGACAATGAACAAGGACCTACTGTATAGCACAGGGAACTCTACTCACTATCTTGTAATAACCTATAAGGGAAAAGAATCTGAAATATAAACATATACATGTATAAATGAAGCACTTTGCTGTACACCTGAAACATTATAAATCAACTATATTTCAATTTTTTTTTAAGTAAGGCATTTTTGTGGTCATTTTGGAAAAAGATCCTGAGAAGTTCAACCTCATCATGTGCTACGGTGTAATTTGTAGAATTGCCATCACAAATGGTTACTATTTTCTTTTTTAAAATCAAGTGATGTGAGCCCTGTCAAAAGTGGTTGTATAGCCTCGTGTGCAAAAAAAACCCCTGCTCACTGAGGTTCGGTTTTCTCATCTGTAAAATGGGTAAAATGAAGTGTTTCTCCTAAGATGCTTGTGTGTATCAGGTAAGAACACAGGTGTAAAGGTCGACCACAATTTCAGGCACAAATGGGGCAGACGGTTGATGGAGGCTCTTTCTTGGAGTTTCATCTCAAAATGTTAACCTTGTCTGCAGATAATGGGGCTCGGGCTTCTCCAAATTTACAAAAGCAGCATAAAATGCCAGGGAAGCAATACCACCGTCCGGGAAAAATACTTGCCATAAGGACTGAGGGGATGACGGAAACAATCACGCCAGTCGTTTCTGAACACGTACAAATATGACAACACGCGCTCCCAGGGACATAAACTGTGATTCGGGGCCACCACGGAGTTTTATGTTTCTCTCCTCTCCCTTCCCTTGAATCTCTCCCCTTCAGTTTTTAGCAAGATTCCTCCTGTTCCTTCAATGCCAAGGTTTGGGTCATCGCTGGGAGGCGGGGAAAACAAAACGGTTCTCTTGTGAGTAGACTGACTTGGGGACGAGAACCTACACAGTGCGTTTCCCTAAATGGCCTTCGGGGTCAGAAAACCAGGACACCAGGGCTGGGGACTCGGTGCCGTCACGCCTGCAGGAAACAGACACACACACACGTGCGTTTTCTGGGACACGTGACAGCCACTGATGCCAGAGCAGGGTTGCCACGGGTGTGGGGGCAGATGCGGACACGCAGTAGAAAACTCGGCGCCCGAAGACACCAGCCCGGCTTCATCACCCTGCACCGTGAATGAGCCTGCTGGCGTTTAATCCCCAGCTTCCCCAGACTGTTTTCACGGGAACTGGGCTGTTTTCGGGTTCCTCTGCCCTGTGCCCACGGGCCTCTCTAGTGACTTCCGTACCTCCAGGTCACATGCACGCCCCTGCTCCGTCCCCTGTCCACACCTTCTCCTGCCAGGACCCCTTGCCTTGGAGATTGCAGGAAAGGCTCTTTGGAGAACGTCTTCCGCTCCGATCCCAAACTCTCAGCCGAACTCCCGCCCCGTGTTTGCAGCTGGGAGCCTGGAACGCGTTGGTTGGGTCCAAACGCCACTTCTTCGATCACTGTCAGCCGTGCTTCCCTCTTTCTGTGCGTGCAGCTCGCCGCGCAGATTTCAAAGCGGCCTTCACCGCACGTGGGTGCTGACCCTTCCCTGTGCGCCCACCCTGCCCCTCCATCTGGACTCACGATCGGCTCTTCCTCCAAGGGGCGGCTCCGGGGATCAGGGTCTGAGGCCTTGTAGTTCTGTTTTCCCCACATCCACTCACGTTGCAGCACACAGGCACGCACACACAAGGGCATCGACGCACACGTGCGTGCACTCACGTACCTGAGGCATCCACACGTGCATGAAAACATGAGTGCATGTATGAATCGCACATATGCACAGCACGTATGCACACACACACAGGCATGCAAACATATATGCACTGTACACCTGCACATGTACACTCATGCATACCCACGCATGCACACACACAAGGGCATCAACGCACACGTGCACGCACACACGTACCTGAGGCAGCCACACGTGCATGAAAACATGAGTGCATGTATGACTCGCACATATGCGCAACACGTATGCACACACACCCACACAGGCATGCAAACATACATGCATTGCACACCTGCACACGTACACTCACGCATACCCACATATGCACGCACACAGAAGGGCATCAATGCACACGTACATGCACACACAAGGGCATCAGGGCACACGTGCATGCACACATGTACCTGAGGCATCCACACATCCATGTACACTCATTCGCACGTGCATGAAAACGAGTGCACATATGAATCGCACATATGCACGGCATGTATGCACACACACCCACACAGGCATGCAAACATACATTCATTGTACACCTGCACACGTACACTCAGGCACACCCCCCCACACACATATGCATAAGTGCATGCATGCACCGTACACCTGCACACATATATTTATTCATGCACACACATTCATGCATGCACACATGTGCATATAAATGCACATGTGCATTGCTCACATGGACATACATTTGCACGGGCAGACATCCACACTCAGGTGCACACGTGCACACAGGCATGCATGCACGTGAACATAAATTCATCCATGCATGGCATACAGGCACAGGCACTCATACACCCATGCACACACATGCACGTACACTCACACACCCTGAAGCACCTTGAGGTGTTCATGATATAAAGTAAAGGCCAGGTGTCTACCTCTGAAGCCTTCTGCAAAGTCAGTATATCCATCATAAGAGTTACCTTCTTTTCTCCAAATCAGCCACACCCTTCCCACTTCTGCCGTCTTGGTTTTCAGGCTGTGGTTGGAGGCCAAGAGTCTTCTTTCTTTTCTTTTCTTTTTTTTTTTTTTGGCCGAGCTGTGCGGCGTGCAGGATCTCAGTTCCCGGACCAGGGATCGAACCAGTGCCCCCTGCAGTGGAAGCGCCAAGTCCTAACAACTGGACTGCCCGGGAAGTCCCCCAAGAGTCTTCTTTCAACTTCACAAGGAGCCTTGGGATATGCTGACTTACGACCGTCTCCGTGGGAGGCCGTGACCTCTGACCAGCTCCACCAGAGCCAAGAGGAAGCGCCACCATTTATCCCCAGGCTGTCAATCTTCTCTCTACCCTGAGGGTTCCTGCTGCACCATCCAGTGCACTGGTTCCTCCCCTGGCTTTTGCTTCCCACTTAGGACCACGAGCCACCTCTTCCCGGGTAGGGCTCACTTTCTGGCCCTTTTCTCCCTCTGGCCGTAACCCTGCGGTGGCCTCCTGCCCGGGAGCCTCTCAGCCGCTGTGACCTGCCCACTCCCCCACCTGTTGCTATTTCCTGGGCGCTGGAAAATCACGCTACGTCCTTGCTGAGAAGTGCTGTGGTCCTTGGGGGGGGGGTGCGCAGAATGAAAATCCACTGATGCCAGATGTGGATCATCATCCATCCGGACCCTTGCTGGCATTCTCCGCGAGCCTGAGGCCAGCACGTCTGAGTGCACGGTGCTCCCAGCAGCTTGAAGGAGGTCGGAAGGTGCCCACACAGGGTCCCAGGTGACCCATCATCACCCAGTGCCCTGGGTGATCAGGAGGTGGGTTCTGCGTGATTCACCGACAGCTGTGTTTCCCCCTAAGACCTGCCTTCCATCCCGCACGGTCTCTTGAGGCTCAGCCCTTCCTCTGGTCCCCCGTTCTCCCCTCCCCCGGTGAATACCCCCAGTTACCCTCTATTCTCAGGCGCTGGGGACGACGGAGGGACAGAGCTTTTCAACCAAAGTGAGGTCATCCTCCTGGCCTTTGCCTCACGACACCCACTCCAGAGACACAGCGTCCTTGCTGCTGGAATCACCAAGCCAAGCCCTGTCTCAGGGGCTTCACACATCCTGCCCGCCCCCCGCATGGAGCGCCCGGAACCCCAGGTAGGTGCAGGGCCCGCCCCCTCCCATCAGGGAGGTCTGCTTCAATGTCACCCCTTCTCTGACCCTCTATCGACTCTCTCCACCTGCGTCTGTTCCTCACAGACTTCATGTCTCTCCTTGGTTGTCCTCTGTGTTCATGTCTGTGTAGACATTCGGATCCATGTCTACGTGTATTTACATCTATCATCTATTATCTACCTGTTATCTAGCATCTATCTACTATCTGTCATCTACTATCTAGCATCTATCAATATCTAATCTATCATCTGTCCATCTCTATCTTATCTTTATTATCTAATAAAATCTTCTATCAATCATCTGTCGATCTATCATCTATCTACCTATCATCTATATCTACCTATCTAATTATCTCTTTAATCCATCCATCCGTCCATCTATCTAAATATAGTCTGCCATCTGTATCTATTTATCTGTGATAATGGTTAGAAACTGGGGAAGACTCTACCCCCAGGAGACAGTTGACAATGTCTGGGGACATTTCCCACTGTCACAACTTGGGGGAGGGGTGCTCCTGGCACCTGGTGGGTGGAGACCAGGGATGCAGCTCCACACCCCGCAGGGCACAGGATGCCCCACATCCGAGGGTCACCCAGCCCCAAATGTCAGTGGGCTGAGGCTGAGAAACCCAGGTCTAGAAGATGCCGTCATCTTAAAGGACAGAAGTTTTGATGCAGAAACAGACTGCTGGGGAACAGCCCCCCCAAGATCCAGGCTCCCACACAGAACCATCGCGGAATCAGCCTCTGGGTCTCAAGAGCTGACCTTAGCATCACCCAGGCCTCCAGGGAAGGTGTGTTCCTGGGTACCTGAGGCTCACGGTCACGTCTCACGCAGCAGGGTCCCTGTAGGACTCTGACCTTTTACAAAAAGGCACCATTTAAAAATTCATCTCACTGATGACTTCAGAATGTAAGAAGCCTCTGCTTCCAGCGTTGAGGGGGGAAGATCAGAGAGAGACGCCTTGAGGGTCTCTCCTCATCCCACCCAGGCTGCCCTTATCCAAGAGCTCCCAGCGCAGAAAATCAGGAAATGCAGACAGAATAAGGTGATGTACCTGCACAGGGGCACGCCTCTATCTGGGGCTGTCACACCTGCACGCTGACCTTCTACCTTATTTCAAGGAAGGCATTTCTTTTTTTCTTTTCTTTCTTTGTGCTCCAGTTCAACCTTCACACTGACAAACGCACAGACCCAGAACGACTTGCAGAATGGTCCAAAGGACGGAGCTCGCATCTCCGCCCGGGAAGCCGGCTCAGAGCATCAATTACTAATGTGGTCTGCAGCACAGCCCTGGGGCCGGAGGGAGCTCTGATGCTCAGCATCCGTGCCCTTGGCTGGGGGCCAACTCCCTCCCCATTCTTGCCCCAGCGTCTGGTACTTTAAAGTCAGAAGCGATAATTCCCTGTGAAGGTAACTAAATTAATTTCCAAGGGACCGGCGGAGATCACAGTGTAGCTGTTATTAAATGGGTAGGAATAGAAATGAACAGCCAAGGAGGAGAGAGGAGATATGATTGTGGGGAGAGAGAGAGAGACCAGGTCAGCAAGGGAGAAACAGAGAAGGCAAAAAAAAAAAAAAAAAAAGCCCACTTTGCAATGACAGCCCACTTTGCTGGCTCCAAGTGAAGGAAGGATACGGTTGCCTTTTTGTGTTTGGATTGATTTCAACGCTGGGCTTTATGACGGGACAGCAAAAGCTTCAGAAGCCGTAGGAAATGTCGGGCTCAGAAGAGACGGGCGGCTGCTTCTCCGTCCTCAGCAAAGATGGGCATGACACGGGGTCAGTGAGCGCTGGGGGCTTCCATCAGCTTCCTGGGCTGCTGGAACCCATGACCCCAAAACAACACACGTCTACTGCCTTACGGTTCTGGGGGTGAGAAGTCTGACACGGGTCTCACAGGGCTAAAAGCAGGGTGTCGGCAGGACTTGGGGGAATGCATTTCACTGCCTCTTGCAGCTTCCAGAGTTGCATCCTTGGTTCCTGGCTTCTTCCTCCAAAGAGCAGGGTTCCATCTTGAAATCTGTCTTTTGTCACCTTCTTGCTTTCTATCTATCCGACCCCCCATCTCCCTCTGATCAAGACCTTTATGATTATATTGCTTCCCCCTGGATAACCCAGGACCCTCACCCTTTCTCAGCATCCTTCAGTTACTCACACCTGCAGAGTCCCTTTGGCCATATCCAGGAACCGATTCAGGGATTCTGGGATTTAGGATGGGGATGTTTTAGGGAGACCATTATTCAGGAAACCACAGGAAGGGAAAAAATACATAGAAAGAGAGAGTGGTGTTTGGTGGATTTTGGAATGATGTGGGAAAGACCCTCCCAGGGCAAACCCAGTGGCTGGACGTCTCGTCCCTGTATGGTTGATGGTGTCCAGCTACGATGTCAGAAAACGTAAAACCACGACTGCTCTACAGATACACCGCGAGTCTGTATCAAGGGTTTTTTAAACCTCATTCATGAGGGAATGTGTGCAGTGTTAAGCCTGGTCCCACAGCAGCTGGAGGGGTTGGTAAATATATAGTCAGGATTCTGGACTAAAATGTAAAAGTCAGATACAAAGCAGGTGGGTGTCCTACAAGGCAGTAAACCTGCCACATTGGGGTTATCTGTTCTCCGAGGTGTAGGTCACTGACTACTTCCCCATCTTCTACAAGTTACCAGGTGACCTGATACAGCTGGGTCCTTAATCCATAACCAAGAGTAATTCATAGAAGGTTACAATTGCAGAGGGTCGAATGCAACCCCCCCAAGACGGTTTGGTTTGATAACATTCAGATGTGACATTGAAAGGGGGCACTGGATTGCTTTTGCCTCATTCCTCTGGTTTGTACAATTCTTAAGAATAACGTTGTAACTGAGCAGGACCCTGTGAGTCCGTCCTGGGACAGAAACCCCTCCCCCCATGTCCTCTACTTTCCTGTTGTTTGTAGAAATGCTTTCACCTCTTAGTCCTTCCCCGAGTTCCAAAGAGCAAATTTAATCAGAGAAGTGGGAAAATGCAGAAGCAAAGGGAAACAGTCAAGCGTGACTAAATAATAATGATGTTGCCATTAAACAAAGTCAAGGACCTCGGTTCCTCCTCAAGGGCTATAGATCATATTCTGAGCCATGTCCTGTGAGCTGTTTTGCAGATACTGAAACCCCAGCAGGTGGGAGAAGTTACCTACATGCTGCCCACCAGCATGGAGACCCCAGACCAGTCGGAACCAGAAGGTTGATGATGTGGACCCCCGATGACCTCCCTGCCAGCCAATCAGAAGAACGTCCACCAGCTGATCACACACCCACCACCCCCCTCTCTCACCCTGTCTTTAAAAGCCCTCCCCTGAAAGCCACCGAGGAGTTCAGGCCTTTTAAGTACTAGCTGCCTGGACTCCTTGCTTGGTGCCTGCAATAAACACTGTACGTTCTTTCACCACAACCCAGGGTCAGTACATTGGCTTTGCTGCACGTGGGTGACCGGACCCAAGTTTGGTCTGATAACAATGTGCCTGACCATCTCACTTCCCATCTGGTTACAGAAAAGAAGTATCAGAAGGTATCAACAGGTGATATGGTGGCTGCACCGAGATGCCATGAACGACCCTTCTGGGACTTGGCTAAGAGTGGATGACCCTCTCTGGGAGATGCCGGGTCTGTGATGTAGGCTGTGATGCATCTCCTTGTCTGCACCTCAGAATCAGGTCCACACACTACTGAACTATCTTAGAAGGAAAGGTGATGGGCAGCTTGGAGAATGTCCAGGATACTGCTGGACCAGAGAAAAGGCAGGGCCCAAGCAACATCATGCCCCAGGTCCTGGGTGGAGAGGCCAGCTCGGCTGCCCCAGCCAACCCTGCCTTCACACTGGAGATGCCTGGATGCTGCTCTGAACCCATCCTCCTGCTGCCTGGAAGGACCACACCACTGCCATGTTGAGAGCTGATTCAGGACCATCTACCCTAATCCTGTCTCACCAGGTTTGCATAATTCTCCCCGGCAACTGTGTGACTGATGGAGCAGGTTCACCTGGCCTGTCCCAGGGGCAGGAGAAGGACAAAGAAGGGAAGATTCTGCCTTTGCCATGTGCCCGGTAGGAGACAGACTCTGCCCATGAGACTGAAAAATGTTCCCCAAACATGAGGGACATCCAGATGCTGGGTGACCTCTGATGGTGACACCGGCTCCCTCCTCCTTTGATGGTCCAGATGGGACCATATTCACCTCTGCAGAATTTCACAGATGAAAAGATTCTAGGAACAGTCTCCAGGTAATGTTTCATTAACAATGGGCTTCTTTTTTTCCTTTGCATTAGGTTAAACTCATTAAAAAAATTACTTCTAGTGATTTTTTTTAATGGACGTGAAATTCATATTATATAAAAGTAACCATTTTAAAGTGGAAGATTTGGTGGCATTTAGTACGTTTATAATGTTATGTAACCATCACCTCCATCTAGTTTCAGAACATTCTCATCCCACCAAGGGAGACCCCAACCCCGTGAGCAGTCACACTCCCTATCCCCCCTCCCCCAGTCCCTGGCACCAAGTCCACTTTCTGTCTGTGAATTTGCCTGTTCTGGACATTTCCTATAAATGGAATCACACACCGTGTGTCCTTCTGTGTCTGGTTTCTCTCACTGAGGATCGTGTTGACTTAGAATCTATATGAAAAAAAGCACTGAAAAAATATTCATCATAAGCCTCTACATCCTGTAAAAAGATTCACATTCAGAGCACACTGTGATGTCATGATACACCTATTCAAATGGCTAACCTAAACATACTGATAATACCAAATGCTGCTGAGGACGTGGGGCGGCTAGAATTCCCACATGATGCTGGCAGGGACGCACAATGGCACCACCTCTCCAGAAAACAGTTTGGCCGTTTCTTATAAAGTTAGCATACTCTTAGCATATGACCCAGCAATCCTACCCACAGATGTTTATCCAAGAGAAATAAAACCGTGCGTTCACGCAAAAACCTGTACAGGAATATTGGTAGCAGCATTCTGCACAAATCACCCCCGAATGGAAACCACTTGGCTGCCCTTCAGTGGGGAAAGGATGAACAACATACAACGTGTGCATACAATGGAATATCCCTCAGTGATTAAAAGGAACGGGCCATGGTTCCTTGTGACAACTCAGCAAAATGCATATCGCTGAGTGAAGGAAGTCAATTTCAGAGGGCTAAGTACTGCAGGATGTCACTTATACGACTTTCTGGAAAAGTCAAATATAAGGAAAGAACACAGGCCAGTGGTCGCCAGGGATGAGGGCTGGAGAGAGGGTTTGCCTGTGAATAGAGAGCCAGGATGAGCGAATACTCTGAGGTGATGGAAATGTCCTGAATCCCATTAGGGGTGGTGGTTCCACGAATCTGTACATGAGTTAAAACTCACATGAGTGTACTGCAAAAACGAGTGAATGGTTTTTTTTTTTTTTGGTTTTTTTTTTTAAGTGAATGCTCTTCTTTTTTTGTTGTTGGGGGTAGGAGTTTATCAATTAATTTATTTATTTTTGCTGTGTTGGGTCTTCGTTTCTGTGCGAGGGCTTTCTCTAGTTGTGGCAAGCGGGGGCCACTCTTCATCGCGGTGCGCGGGCCTCTCACTATCGCGGCCTCTCTTGTTGCGGAGCACAGGCTCCAGACGCGCAGGCTCAGTTGTTGTGGCTCACGGGCCTAGTTGCTCTGTGGCATGTGGGATCCTCCCAGACCAGGGCTCGAACCCGTGTCCCCTGCATTAGCAGGCAGATTCTCAACCACTGCGCCACCAGGGAAGCCCCCAAAAACGAGTGAATGTTTTATCGCACGGAAAATGTTTAAAAGAGCTCTATGTGTTGAAAAACTTGAAAATGGAATTACCCTATGATCCCACAATTCCACATCTGGGTATTTACCCAAAAGAAGTAAAAGCAGGGACCCGAAGAGGTATTTGCGAACTCACGTTCACAGCAGTGTTATTCACAATAGCTAAGGGGTGGAAACAACCCAAGTGTCCCTGGATGGATGGATGGATACACAGCATGGGGTCCATCCACACAGTGGAAAATGACTCAGCCATGAAAATGTGTGAAACTCTGACACAGGCTACCACGTGAATGGACCTTGAACACAGGATGCTCAGTGAGAGAAGCCAGATATAAAAGGACAAATCCTGTAGGATTCCAGTCCTATGAGATCCCTAGAGGAGTCCGATTCCGTAGCGACAGAAAGTAGGATGGCGGGGGCCAGGGGCTGGGGAGGGGGATGGGGAGTGAGTGTTTAATGGGGACAAGGATTCCATTTGGGAAGATGAAATGCTTCTGGAGATGGATGGTGGGGATGGTACATTAAGTACATTGTGAATGTACTTAATGCCACTGAACTGTGCGCTTAAAAATGGTTAAGACGGTACATGAAACACTCAGTCTGTCTGTCTGTCTCTCTCTCCGCCCGACAAGGGTCCAGAGCTGAGCTGCAAAATGGTACCGAGAAATCGCGATTCCAGAAAGGCAAAGCGTGTCATAGCGGGATCCTTGCTGGATCTGCTTACATCCCTAATCACCATCCGTGGGGTTGGGCAGGGTATCAGCTCCAGATGTGGAGGCTGCATCTCAGGGCGGTGCACCTGGTCCGAGCGTCCGGGCTGTCAGGTGGGGGTGGGAGGGATGGGCTGGGATGCACGCCCGCCAGCTTCTCCCCGGCATCCCAGACCCTTAAGTGCTCGGAGAGGGGGAGCCTGGGACACCTCCCCTCGGAAAAGAAAACAGCAGTGCTCACCAGCTGGGGTGTGGGTGGGGGGAATCTCAGTGGCTTTTTCGTTGTTGTGGTGGTTTTATAATTTGGTCTGGAACAGACTGGTAACTCACTTGGAATTTTAATGTGCATTCCAGCTCTGCAATTCTAAAATCTAGTGCACGTAGCTTTGAAAGGTTTAGTCTTTGGAATGACCCAGGGGTTCCCCAAAGGGAGTAACCCCGACCCCCAGGGGACACCAGCAATGTCTACGGACATTTTGGGGTGTCATGACTGTGGAGGGGCTCCTGGAATGTGGTGGGTGGAGACCAGGGATGCTGCTCCACAGCCCCCAGTGCCCAGGACACCCACATCAGAGTAGTCCAGCCTCAAATGTCCACCGTGCCCAGGTGGAGAATACCTGGGGTAGCCAATAACATCACCCCTTATAAATTATGTAAATATATATATTTATATACACACATACACATATATATATACACACTCATATTCATGAATCAAATTGTGAGAAAACCCAAGGTGTAGGCGTCTGGCCACTTGGTCCAGTTTCCTGGCTGTGTCCTGACCTCCCTCCCTTACAAACTTCTAAGACACGTGCATTCTCTGGTTTGACACATCGGGGATCCATCCATCATCTTCCAAGCAGAGAGTTGCCACTTGCACTGCCTGGCGATGCTTTCGGTCATTTTCCGCAGCATATAATTTTGCGTCTCTAACTTAACCAGGTGCCATTTTTTCCTAATACCCAGGGCACATCCCGAAAGCAAATCCTGTGCCTTCGGAGGTCCCTGAATCATTTTGGACTGTTTTATAGCTCCCTGCAGCCCCGGGAAGGGTGCACCATCATTTATGCATGGCCTCTGCGGTCCTTCCCATCCTAGGAAATCGACTGTCATATTTCATTCCGCTTTGGTACTTATAAAACCTTCCACGGAGAGAATTTCAAAGACGGGCAGAAAATGATGGAACCCAGTGGGGTCTATTTCTTTCTATTTTGAAGGTTGCTGAAACTCTTGTTATTTTTCCGCCTCCTTGCCCTTCAGACATAGGGAGGTAGAGTTTTTAAAGGAAGCAGGGCTCCTGCTACCAGTGAGCATTAAAGGCTGCTTGCCTTTGCCAAGGACGTCTGAAGGTCAAATAACTAAAATACACAGTGAAGTTGCCAACAGCCATTGATATGCAGATCTATGGCCCCAGTGGCTGGGAGGCTGGTCCAGTGGCTAGGGAGGGAAGGTCTGCTTTGGACCGGAAGTTGCACATTCTCAATGTGAAAGGATGACCTTCAGCCTCCTTCAAAGGCAAGCTATGACCTCGAAGACAGAGGGGACCTGTGTTTTGCTTCCTAGAGCCTTGATTCTACCTGGAAGTGAAGGGTTTGACCTGCTACACTACAGGACTTCATGGACAAGACATGCCTGCCCGGAGCGTGTCTTGAAAGTTTCATTCGAAGCATCAAGTGTCGGAACGTCTGAGGCATGGAAATATCATCCATACGGTCCAGTGGATGGGGGCCTGGGAGGCCAAGGGAGGGACACCTTGTTTGCAGGATACATAGACGGTTAAATAAGATGATATTGGAAGGTTTTTTTGCGGGGGGGTAAGTAGAGTTGCTTTACAATGTTGTGTTAGTTTCTGCTGTACAATGAAGTGCATCAGCTATACGTATACCTATATCCCCTCCCTCTTGGACCTTCCACCACCACCCCCCATCCCACCCACCTAGGTCATCACAGAGCATCGAGCTGAGCTCCCTGTGCTATACGGAAGGTTCCCACTGGCTATCTATTTTACACATGGTGATGTATTTATGTCAAACCTCATCTCCCAATTTTGGAAATATCCTGGCATAAAGTAGGAACTTTCCAAATGGAAGCCCCACATCTCCTGTCTTATTTCCCAATCTTTTTGAAAAGGAAACAAACACCCGTATTAGTTATCGTTGATTTGATTGAAGCAAGAAACAAATTAACTTGAGGGCTATCCGATAGCTATGACAGGGTATAATACCCAAGTAGCCCACCATGGGGGTGTTCCCCGCCCCGGCATCAAGCAGTTAGCTTAGGTGGACAGGAGTTGGGCGTAACCCTGTTCGTGGAAACCGAGGATGATATGCGAGGTCTGTCAGAACCCCCAGCATCACACTATGTCAACCCTACCATTACCGGGGTCGACATCCCTGGAAAAATGCTCTTCTTGCCCTCTTGGGAATCCTGGCTCAGGAAAGCTATCCCAAGGGGAGAATTCCTTATGCAATCCTGGTGCAAAGGAAAAATGGAAGTGGAGGGTCAGGCCAGATTGCTTCTGTTCCATTGATCAGTTTGGTCCGGTTCAAAGCACTGCACGTGAATGCCCAGAATGTGGGGCTGAGAAGAAAACACAGCCTTGCTGGGAGGTGCTTTGTATCTGCTTCGTAGCAAATATTTAATTGTATGGAAGTGAGATTCACATAACATCCAATGAAACACTGAAACTGGACAATTCAGGGACACTGAGCACATTCACAATATTGTGCAACCACCACCTCTATCTGGTTCCAGAACCTTCTCATCTCCCCAAAAGGAGACCTGTCCCCATGAGCAGTCACTGCTCCCAGCCCCTAGCAAACACTAAGCCACTTTGTGTCTCTTTGGATTTTACTATTGCGGATATTTTGCAGAAATGGACTCATATACGATGTAGCCTTTTGTGCCTGGATTCTTTCACTTAGGATGTTTCCAGTGTTCACCCACAATATACCATGTATCAATACTTCATTCCTTTTTCATGGCCAAATAATATTCCACCCCGGGGATGTAGGTTAACCCATTTTTAATGTCCCTTTACTTTCCTAAAACAAAATCACAGATACCTACAGACAAATGTAATAAGAGCCACATGATGTCCACATAACACAAATGACCATAAAGTGATACCCATTTGAACATATCAGTGCTTGGACCTCCCCCCCACCCTGGAGAGGGTGAAGCAGTAAGGGGATGTCCTCGTACATTGGATCCCCAAGAAGGTGCCAGTTGCCCCAGGCCTAGAGAACTGGTAACTCAAATGCCACGAGCTGCTGCCTGCCCTATGCTTTTCCCAAATGGTGAACATTCAAGCCAAGGATAATCTTCTCTCTATGAATGCAATGGTTGCTTGCCTGGAAGTTCAATCTCTTACATTGATGTATGAACAGCCATGAGTTCTAGGCTGGGGTTAATTATAAACAGGGTTTCCCCTATGTGAACGTCTGGCCAGATGTGAAGAAGTCACGTGAGGTGTGAGAACATCTGACACTGGGTACCCTGTCCTGTGCCTTGTAAGAAATCTAACACGCTGGCTTCCTCCTGCCAAATGCTAGTGCGAGGTCCACTCAGGGTGCCCCTCCCCACCTTTATCTGTACCCTGGAGAAAACGGCCACTATTTAGAAGCACCAGGATATCAGGAAAGCAGTCCAGATCATTAGGTCCACGTGATTTGCACCAAACCCACAACGGCGACGTGACTCATATAGGAAACATATTTGCAGCCCTAAAACACTTTTAGATCCATCCTCTTATTTGAGTCTTATCACCATAAAGGACCCATTGAACAGAATGGGACACTGGGATCCTGGAGGGTAAATTGTTTGACAAAATTATGCAGTTGGCAATAGACACTTCACACTGTTGCTGCAAATCAGAACATCATGTTGTCCACCTTAAACAGATACAATTTCTATTTGTCAGTGATACCTCAATAAAGCCAGAAAACTAAATATTCCTCCCTTAAAAAAGTGTTCCTCTCAGCTCCCATGCTGTTTTTTTCCTTTCCAGGACATTTTAACTGAAAATGTTTTATTGTATCCACACATCTGGTACCACGGTAGACCAGAAGTCCTGCAGGGTCTTTGAAGGACAAAACAAGTAGGTTCTGGGTGAATTAGAACAGACGTACTTTTTAATGCATTCCTGGACCCATGACAGTAAAATGATTATTTTTAATTCTATATACTTGGGGATTTTTAAATACCCATTGAAGCAACCCATGGGGTAAAGAGGAACCATGAAAATAAGGACTGAACTATGTATCTATGAGATACAGCCCAAGTGACAGACAAAAATGAGGACCCTGCGACCAGAGATATGAAAAGTAAAAAATAAAGGGCAGGCATCAACTCAGGAAGCTCAACATGACATCCCAGAATGAAGGCAAAGAATGAAGGGAAAAGAGGGAAGAAACAGATGTAGTCAATATCACCAGAAGTTCTAAGCTAGCAACGAACGCAAAGATCGCTAAAAGTTTGTGAATTTCAGAAAATGCTTCATTGAACAGAGCCCCAGAGACTGGAAAATTCTCAAGCTTTTTACTATGTACAGATGCTCCCCCATCACACATGTAGAAACTCAGGATGTCCATAAGTCTGGGATCGTGTTTGTGTTTTTGTGGCCGTCGGTAAACAAGCTACGGATTTAGATCCAACCCCTAGGATACTGGTACCCAGACGACAGAAAGCACAACTCCAACTCCTTCAAACAGAACGCATACCATCTTGCTGTCCACTCAGCAAACCCGGTTGTAGACAGGGCACATGTTAGGAGCATTATTTGATGGATGAAGAGTCGGAAACAGAGACCAAAAGGCTTAACGAGGGTGCTTAACAAATGCGAGACTTGACACTTCCCAAGGAAGAGCCCACATGGGAAATGGGCATCGTGCTACCTCCTGGACCCGTGGGCCACCTGAGAAGCTCCTCATCAGCCTCCCAACCTGTCCAGCCTTGGAGGGAGCCCAGTGCACCTTCTATGGTTGCATTTCCTAATACCGAAGATGAGAGGTATTTTCGATACAGACATCAAAATCCAGTGGGAGTCGAGACGGAGGAAACTTCAACTGGGTCATATCAGACACAGACCCGCCTTTGCAGAGCCCACTCTTTCCCAACAAAAGTGCCTCTTATCACATCTGGTACCATCCCCAGTTTCTAGGCATTAGGACCTGATATCTTTGAGTCCTAATCCCACCCTAGAGAGCAAGCTCCTTTAGGACAAGAGCTCTGTGTCCCTCAACTTTGAGCTCCATCCAGTGTTTGCTCAGAGCTTGGCTGGGTAACCCTACTCAACACATCATTGCCGAATGAATGAATGGATGGATGCATGCATGGATGGATGGATGGGTGGGTGGATGGATGGATGGATGGATGGATGCATGGATGGATGGATGGATGGATGGGTGGATGGATGGATGGGTGGGTGGGTGGATGGGTGGGTGGATGGATGGATGGATGAGGTGGTCGTTCCCACTGTCGAACAAAACTCATTGATGCTACATGGAGAGGACTGAGAAATACATGCACCACGGGTCCAGTTATTGAATCAAGACTTGCCCAGGGATGGAAGGTCATCCATCCCGGTGTGTATGCACAGAGCCCCCTTCCCGGGCTCCCCGAACGACAGCGACAGGTGTAAACCCAGGATCCCCAGTGCCCACCATGCCGTGGACATGGCCTTACTCACCCAATGGTCCACGAGACTTCTCCAGCTGCTGGGAAGTGTCTCTAAGGTCTGAGGAATGTTCCACAATCAGGTGTTGAGGGAACATGGTAACTTCTCCAGAACTGTGTCCTCTCTCTCCCCTGATGGACGAGTGACATAAGGCCGGTCATGCAAAGAGGAGGGGCCCTGTGAGGCCAGGGTCCTACACAGTCCAAATTGCTCTCAGAGCCTATCTTCGCCCAGGGACTGCAGCATCTTTCAGGGGCCAGCAAGCTTGTTCTCAAAGTGACAGAGGATGTCAGACTGGCCAGGACTCACCCTGCCTCCTCATCCTGAGTCTGTACTTGGGAAACAACTGTGTGATGCTGCTAAAAGTAGCTGGCCCTTGTGTACTATGACCTCGGGCCGTAAAGGGTTGTCTAGTGATGTGCAAATACTCCAAGGTTGGGATCTTCCTGGAAGTCAAGATCCTGCTTTACAGCACATCATCCTGGCTGTCCGGAAATATGAGACAAGGCATGTCTCCATCTCCGTTTTAACATACAAAGTAATTCTAGTTCTGAAACACATCAGTCAGGGCTGTAGGGCTTAGCAGAACATCTGAGCAGTTCTGGGAGGGGCTGGCGCCCAGGGCTGGAAGCTTCAATCTGCATTTGCCTGGCCCAGAGGGTCTCAAAACTTGCCTGAACAAGAGGATGGCTCGAGGAGGTCTAATAAATGCCGGTGCCCAGATGAACAAACTTGGGGATTCTCTTGATGGTGGAGCTGAGCATTAGTGGATTTCAGAGGCTCCCCAGTGTGCAGCCAAAACCCACTAGCCTTACTGGATCTTGGGGAGAGGTCTTCACCACCTATGCAAGGTAGGCTTGAGCACATCAGTGGCTGGATGGAGGGTGTGCTGCAGGTGGGGATGTCCTTATTGGGTGCAGACTTGCTCCTCTTTCTTGAGGTTGGAAGGAATGTGAGCAAAGATGGCTATTGCATTTGCAGTTCCAGGGCAAAATGAAAATGTGGGTCCTTGTTCACACTTCATTAAGAATTTCAAGATGGCGGTCATAGGGCATTAAGCCAATAGGCGTCCTTATGAGCCCAGGATCCTGTGCAGCAACATGGGTCACTCGCCCAGGAAAGCGGCCTTGGGTACATATAGAAGCTGTGACCTCCATGGTTTTCCAGGTCACCAGAAAAGGAATGGATGTTTCCTGAGTTTCCAAGTATCCAGTTCATGTACCATGAAGTGGATTCAGTATTTTCTACCAAAAAGATATGACCAGGTCCTAAACCCTGTTACCTGTGGATATGACTTTGTTGGCAAAAGGGCTGGCATATGTAACTAATGAAGGATCTTGAGATGAAGAGATCATTCTTGATTATCCAGATGGAAGTGAAGGGTCTGAGATGAGGTCCTCTTGGATGATGGTGGCCCTAAATCCAAGGACAGGGTCCTTATAAGAGACAGAAGAGAAGAGACACAGCCACAGAAGACACAGGCAGAGATGGGAGGGAGGCGGCCACAAGCCCAGGGACCCCTGGAGCCCCAAGAAGCTGGAAGAGGCAGGAAGGACCCTCCCCTGGGGCCTCTGGAGGGAGCACAGCCCTGGGACACCTTGACCTCAGACATCTGGTCTCCAGGACCTGGGGCTGGATGAATTTCTGCTCTTTTCAGACTCCCAGTTTGTGGTCTTGTGTTACAGCCTCCCAGGACACTCTTATACACCACATAATAGTGAGCTGTTTGAATAAGCAGGGTCTTCCACTCAGACCACGTGCCCCCACCTTCACACAGTGATCTGAGCCCCAGGCCACCAGGACCCACAAATCGCCTTGTGGGTTCACACCGTAATCATTACCTCTCCTGCAACTGCGATGAAGGCAGTCAGGAATCTCTGACCCTCTGGCAGCTGTCTTCCTTGTGCTGGTCCTTGGTCCCTGGGAGCCTCCTTGTCACCCTATGGTTCTCCCAGGAAGGGTGTCAGGATGTTCCTTATCCGAGCGGACATCCTGCAGAGTCTGTGCACCTGCAGAAGGGGCCCTGGTGTGTTCCTCTCAGGCCACCACATGAAAAGTCCCAGACGCTGGGGTCTCAGCTCTGCCAACCACAGCAGGATGCAGGCGAGGAGGTGAGGACCTCAAACGTACACGTCCTAGTCTCCTGTCCTTTTACACCAACGTCTCCTGGTTGCACGACACAGAATTCATAACATCTTGTTCATCTGTAAGGAAAACATGGTCTCCGGGGTTAGACACCCCTGAGGTTCCCACCTAAGTGCCAGCAGGAACTTGAAACTGGGTGAGACACCGAGTCTTTCTGAGGCTAAATGCCCACCCATACAACAGGACTTACAGTTCTCAAAGTGGCACACAGGGGTCAAAACCCTAGGTCAACAAAGTATGGGCCTCAGATAAATCTGACCTCCCCCCTTTTTTGTAAATAAAGGTTTATTAGGACACAGCCACACATGTTAGCATAGTGTGTGTAGATGCTTGTGTGTCATATGGAAGAGTTGAGTAGTTGTAATAGATCATAAACCCCTAAAATATGAAGATATTTATTAACTGATCCTATATATAAAAAGTTTGCTGACCCGGAAACCCTATCTATCTATCTATCTATCTATCTATCTAGTGTAGTGTGAACCCCACTCTGGAAGAGCTGCTGGCTGTTATTCCAACACATGAAAGTGCTGGGGGCTGACATCAGGTTTGGGGCCTCAGTGGGATTTTGTCAATTGAGGGAATGCATGGTTAGCTGACCAGTGGTCCCCGGTCTTGAAATTCAGGGTGCAGCCTGGCAGGAAACACACAGAGTCCTTTTGCTAGCATTCTAAATGGCTGATCTCTCCATGCTGGAATTTGAGAACCCAAGAACCATTCTCAGATAGAGGATTGAGCCTTCCTTGCCTGACTGGTGGGTGAAGCAGGACGGGCCCGGATGCCCAGGCAAAGGTCCACTAAGCTGCTAGAGATGTTCACATGTGTCAACAACTGTATGAGTTTCTTGTAACAAATTATCATCAAGGTGTTGGTATCTTAAAGCAACTGAAATTTATTCTCTCTCAGTCTGAAGATGCAGGGCTGAGCTCCCTGAAGAGGCTCCAGGGGAAGGTCCTTCCTGCCTCTTCCAGCTTCTGGGGGCTCCAGGCGTCCCTGGACTTGTGGCCGCATCCCTCCCATCTCTGACTCTGTGGTCACATGACCCCCTCCCTCTTCTGTAATCAGTTCTCCCTCTCCCTGTTTCCAATAAGCAACCTTGTGAGTACATTAGCCCTACCTGGATAAGCCAGGATGGTGTCCTCATCTTAAGACCTTAATGACATCTGCAATGATTCTTTTCCCAATAGGAACACATTTGCAGGTTTCAGGGGTTAGGATGTGGACATATCTCTTGAGGAGCCACCATTCAAGCCACTACAGAGGGAACTGGATGAAACCAGGATGGTCCCACCACTGACCTGTTTCCAAGGCATAGAGGGTGGCCGTCACGCTGCTGAAAGATGAGGCGTCTGCAGACCCTGGAAGGTCCATGATGAAACTAGTTCAGGAAGAGCCTGACAGACCGCGATGGGCACCCACATCCAGGGAAGCACTGGGCATTCGACATGATTATTATTATTATATTAGTATTGTGGTTTGAAGTATAATCCAAGCCCTGCACACATCTCCAGGAGAGAAACATGCCTGTGTTAACATACGATGAAATGAAGCAGCAGATACCAGAAGAGAGGCTTCACGTGACCATTGAAGGGTAAGTGGGCAGCAAAGCTGCCACTCTTTGACTAAAGCCCTAAAAAATGGTGGGGGAATGTGAAGACCTGCAAACCCTGTGCAGCTAAATCCCATGATTGGTTAAGTCCAGGCTCTGTCCCCTTCCCCGTCCTGCAGACCCCACGCTGACAGGTGTCCAGGCCCCATCCCCATCCTACAGACCCCTTGGTGACAGCTGTCCAGGCCCCATTTACAGACCCCATGGTGACAGGTGTCCAGACCCCATCCCCATCCTACAGATCCCTTGGTGACAGGTGTCCAGGCCCCATCCCCGTCCCACAGACCCCATGGTGACAGGTGTCCAGGCCCCATCCCTGTCCCACAGACCCCATGGTGACAGGTGTCCAGGCCCCATCCCTGTCCCACAGACCTCATGGTGACAGGTGTCCAGGCCCCATTCCCATCCTACAGACCCCACGGTGACAGGTGTCCAGGCCCCGTCCTCATCCCACGGACCCCACGGTGACAGGTGTCCAGAACCCATCCCCATCCTACAGACCCCTTGGTGACAGGTGTCGAGGCCCCATCCCAGTCCTACAGATGCCATGGTGACAGGTGTCCAGGCCCCATCCTCATCCCACAGACTCCACAGTGACAGGTGTCCAGGCCCCGTCCTACAGACCCCATGGTGACAGGTGTCCAGGCCCCATCCCTATCCTACAGATCCCTTGGTGACAGGTGTCCAGGCCCCATCCCCGTCCCACAGACCCCATGGTGACAGGTGTCCAGGCCCCGTTCCCGTCCTACAGACGCCTTGGTGACAGGTGTCCAGGCCCCATCCTAGTCCTACAGATGCCACGGTGACAGGTGTCCAGGCCCCATCCTCATCCCACAGACCCCATGGTGACAGGTGTCCAGGCCCTGTCCTACAGACCCCATGGTGACAGGTGTCCAGGCCCCATCCTACAGACCCCTTGGTGACAGGTGTCCAGGCCCCATCCCCGTCCTACAGATGCCAGGGTGACAGGTATCCTGGTCCCATCCTACAGATGCCATGGTGACAGGTGTCCTGGTCCCATCCTACAGATCTCCATGGTGACTGGTGTCCAGGCCCCATCCCCGTCCTACAGACCCCATGGTGACAGGTGTCCAGGCCCCCTTTCTTACCCCGTGTCCTACAGAATTCCCTACCCCTCTGTTGAGGGTCTTTCCATGAGTCACGGGGTGAGAGCCCTGATAGGTACCCTAACGGCTGCAGGAAACCCCTAGGACCTGGTCCCCCTAAAGATGGTAGGGCAGAGAGTTAGGGTGGTCACATGACCCTTGATCAACAGACTAAGGAAGGCTCACGTCTCTCCCTTTCCAGGACCCACAAATCAGAGCCGCATCTCTGGCACAAATTGCGTGTAAGAGAACAGGACACAGGACACCCTCAAAGCCACCAGCGCCCAACAGTCCCAGGCTCCCTTGAATGTGTTTGTTTCACCTGGATGTTTCTACCCCAGGGTCCTCGGCGCCTCCGTGCTAAGCAAGAACACCGCCTGCGTGGCTGGCAGGGTTTAATGACTCAGGGCACCCGGTACAACTGGACACATTGGGGATCACGAGATTCATGGCTGAGGACCAGCTGCTTAGGGTCGCACTCAACATTCCTCTTCTCCTCAAGTTCCGGCCCAGGGCAAGGAAGCCGACGGGGGACGCTGGGGAGACAGAACCCCAAGGGCGGGGGATGTGAACGATGCAGACATGTGGTCCAGCACAGACACACCTGCAAGCGCCTGGTCACGGTCTCCCCGGCGGGTGGCTAACCCGAGAAGACCTCCTGGGTCACATCAGTGATGCCCGTCAACCGGCAACTTCTGGCCCACAGCTGTCGCTGAAGCTCCAGGTCGTACGTGACCGTCAGAGACTTGGTCTCTTTCTCGTTGTAAAGATAGCAGCCGCCACGGCCTTCCAGTGCTGGGGTGACCGCCGCATAGATGGAGGTCCAGGCTCCCTCATCCGGGGTCTGCAGGGAGAAGAAAAGAAGAACAGGAGTCAGTTTTCAGAGCAGAGATACGGCGTCTCCACGCTCACAGACACTGTACGTGAGACACAGCACCTCCAACCTTCTTCCATCAACTCAGGCACAAAGCCGGGCCGGACAGGCTGGGGCAGCCCAGCCTCCATGGGTGCAGGAAGGTGCACCCACGTGGGTTGTATTTCCACATTGGGTTAATCCATTTCAATACATGCATATGAAGACCCCAATGTAAATACTCAGGTCTCCAACTCGTTTTTTAAAAATTTATTTTTATTGAAGTATAGCTGTTTACAATGTGGTGTTCATTTCTGCTGTATGGCCAATGCTTGATGAAAGTGAAATGCTTATTCATTGGCTCAAAGCAGATGATTGTTTGGCCTCTGTGTTGAACACACGACATTCAGCAATTTGAGATGGAAATGTCAAGACAGCAGAAAGGTTCTTGGTTTCCATGCAGTGAGGAGAGTTACAGTAGGAGAACTGTAAGTTCAAAAAAAAAAGCTTGAAAGGCTGAGAAGAGATTGAGAAAAGTGGACCAGTAAAAGGGAAGGAGGAAGGTTTGAACGCCAGACACCCTGTGTTTTGGGTTGGGAGCTGGTCGCTGGGCATGATCAGTGGATTAGAAGAAGACATGGGGTGGTGGGGTGTATATATATAACTGTGTGTGTGTGTGTGTGTGTGTGTGTGTGTGTGTGTGTGTGTGTGTGTGTGTGTGTGTGTGTGTGTGTGTGTGTGTGTGTGTGTGTGTGTGTGTGTGTGTGTGTTATGGAGTATTACTCAGCCATGAAAAAGAATGAAATAATGCCATTTGCAGCAACATGGATGGACCTAGAGATGATCATACTAAGTGAAGTCAGACAAAGACAAATACCCTATGACATCACTTATATGCAGAGTCTAAAAAATAATACAAATGAACTTATTTATGAAACACAAACAGATTCACAGACATAGAAAACAGAGCTACAGATACCAAAGGGGAAACAGGGGAAGGGATAAATTAGGAGTTTGGGACTAACAGACACACACTATTTTATGTAAAGGTCCTACTGTACAGCACAGGGAACTATAGTCAATATCTTGTAAGAACCTATAATGGAAAAGAATCAGAAAAAGAATATATATATATATATATATATATATAACTGAATCACTTTTCTGTACACCTGAAACATTGTAAATCAACTATAATTTTTAAAAAACTGCAAAAAAAAAAAAAAAAGAAGAACCAGTGGATTAAAAGAACCAGGCGGAGAAGTTCAAGGGATTAGACCTTGTGGGAAGTGAGGGGCTTTGGGGCTACGATTCAATATCCAGAAACCGACAGAATTCCCTCATCTTACTGTCATGACAATGACTTTTCAGGAGCTCATTGCATGTAACAAACTTTTGGAAATCCGCTCACGTCGCCTAATCCTGGTCCTTCTCATGTGCCTCTAAGAATGTACCATTGTAGGACCCTCAGGTACACACCCAGGCCAGGAAACAACCCCGCGCGGTCACACTTTCTAGATTCAGACGTGCTCAAAAGGGGTACCTCGGAAGTCGTGATGACTAATGTCCCCCGGCATGTATAATCGGGCTGGAGAAGGTTAAAAAGAGAAGTAAAGGGCAAAGCTTCCTTTACTCCATGGAGCCATCTGAGAGGCAGAGAAGCTGCGACTTTGAAGGTATTGTCTGGAAGACCAACACCTCCCCATCTGATCTCCCAAGAGGGCTGTGTACCCACCTGCCAGAAACACTGAACATGACAAAGATGGGAAATTGCTGAGGGTAGCCTGGTAAACTGTTCCTTTGATGTTACTGGGTCCCATACTCAAGGAAGCAAGATCCTGGGACCCTACGGTCAAGACATGAGTTGATGAGGACAATCTGAAACCTATGGGCATCTCCCAGGAGGAGCTTGAAGGTGTGCAAGAAAGTCTGCAGAGGGGAACACGCATTATTGGAAAGCCTGTGTTCTCTCATGTGTTGGGACGGGGTGGGAAGGGGGTGGCCACGGCGTCAGGAGGGGGTCAGGGGTCATGAAGGAACAGTGTGCCTCTTCAGGAAAAAACATTCATTTCATTGTAGCAACGAGCTCCTTTAGACAGGATTCTACTACTTTTTTATGGAGATAAAGTTATACAATGTTATATGTCAGTTATAAAGTATAAAACAGATTGATTTGACACGCAGTCTTATGAAGACTCCTAAGTGTTTTGGGGTTTTTTCCCCAAGTGTTGGTAGGGATTTTTTCCTCTTATTTTGGGTGCAGTTTCCAACTTTTAAAAACGCTTAGGTCACCTTTTCCACCAGCCCCAAGTCCTCATCCTTGTCAGTTCGTCAGTGTTGATCCAATGCTTTCTCACATCTGTTTGTCTGTATATGCAATTCTTTTCAGATGTATTCAACAAAAAAATCCTCCAAAAAAAAGGATTTACCCATTTTAAATAGAAGACACTGCCTGCACATCGCATGTGTCCTGAGTCTGTTTTCTGGGAATGGATGTTGGATTTACCTGTCTTCCTGGGCCAGTGGCTACGACCAGTGTTCTGTTTCCACCTCAACTGGACGTCCTGTGATTCGATTCTTGTGCTGTCCACCCAGAGTTGGCAAAGCCTCTGTGTGTTTATGGCCTCGGTTCTCCTTAAGTGCCCTCACCACATGTCTCTGGGGTCCTCCTGCACTCTGGACCCACTGACTATAGGTACTGGAGTGCCCAGGACCCCCGCAGGGTTGAGGATTTCCAAGAACGACTCACAGAATCCAAGACGGCATCTCCTTGTGATTCCACTTTTATGATAAAATCCAGATCAGGAACAGCCACATGAAGAGTGTGGGCCACAGGGTGAGAGCTGGGAGGGCCCCACACATATATTTTCCAGATGATTTTCCATTATAGGTTATTACAAGAAAGAGGAACCGGTTTTCCCTTTAGTGGTGTCTGAGATGTTCTTGTTCAGATGGATTTACACCTCCTGGGCAAACACATCCTTCAATCAGCTCCTGGGACGAGCTTGTTTCGTAAGTCAGCCGTTCTTCAGGCTGAGGATTCAGGGGTCCATGCCCAGAAACCCCCCACGTTTCACCCCCAGAGTGAGTCACCTCCATCAGAAAGACCTGCTTTGTTGCAGCCGCAGGCTCCCCCGCTCCTGAGATTTCCCTAGGATGTGTCCAGCCCTCTCTTTAGAGGCTGCTTCTTTTGGGTCCTCCAGTGGGCCTTATCTGGGGTCCACTTCCCCCACAGGTTGAAAGTCCTCTTGTCTGGGTAACAGTGCTTGTGATCAGCATGTCCAACTAAAACACAAGGATGGCAGTTTTAGACGATACTGCCTGTGGTGCGCTGGACATGAGCTTGGGATGCCCAAAGGACACAGCACTGTGCCCAAAATTCAGCTACTGTCAGGAGACGGGATTGCAGTGGAATTCTGTTGATGATCGTGTTTCTGAAGGAAAGGGACTTCGAAGCACAGACATATACCCCCATGCACACACAGTCACATGCACTCACACATATACACCCATCCACACACACACAGTCACATGCACTCACACATATACACCCCCACACACATTCACATGCACACACATATACCCCCCTGCACACACAGTCACATGCACGCACACATA
This sequence comes from Mesoplodon densirostris, assembly GCF_025265405.1. Classification (NCBI taxonomy): domain Eukaryota; kingdom Metazoa; phylum Chordata; class Mammalia; order Artiodactyla; family Ziphiidae; genus Mesoplodon; species Mesoplodon densirostris. The sequence continues at coordinate 136,754,358 of NC_082681.1, read as the reverse complement.
TACACCCCCCCACACATTCACATGCACACACATATACCCCCATGCACACACACACATTTACACACACACACATACCCCCATGCACAGTCACATGCACTCACACATATACACCCATACACACACACACAGTCACATGCACTCACACATATACACCCATACACACACAGTCACATGCACTCACACATATACACCCCCCCACACACATTCACATGCACACACATATACCCCCATGCACACAGTCACACGCACACACATATACACCCATCCACACACACAGTCACATGCACATACACATATACACCCATCCATACACACACAGTCACATGCACACACATATACCCCCATGCAGTCACATGCACACATATACACCCATCCACAGTCACATGCACACATTCACATGCACACATTCACATGCACACACACATATACACACACATTCACAGGCACACACATGCATTTACATGCACATATTCACATGCACACATACATACCCTCATGCACACATTCACACACACATGCATTCACATGCACACATATATACACCCATGCACACAAATACATTTACATACACACACATACATTCACACTTACATGCATATATTCACACGTACACACACTCACCCAGGGTAGCCCTGCCCAGCCAGGGAGTTCTCTGACATAGAAAAGGACAGGGGGAAAAAAAAGAGCTGTTCTTCTTGCTCATGCATCTCATGGGAGAATTAATCTCATCCACTTATCCCACTTAAACACATGATAGATGTTAGGCTAAAAACAGCCACCCATGAGCCATTTGCAGAACATTTCCAAGCCCTGGGCAGATGATAAAGATAGAGGAAATGAGATTTCATCTGTACTTTTTAATTCCTAAATGTTTTGACAGCTCACGAAATGGACGGTTTCATGCACTTCTTCTTCCTGACATCCGATGTCACTGTCCTAACCCTCACCCATCAGGGTGATGACACATCATGCCTGAGTGAAAGGCAGAAAGTCTGGTAGATGCTGAGATGCACACGTGTGTGTATAAGCAAGCACACACATACACTCGGTCACATGCACAACACACACGCTCACCCACGCCCAACTTTAACTTTGGGACATTTAGCTACATCCTCTGGAGGAGGGAGTGGCACCAAAGAACTGCAGGTCCCAGGACCAGGGTTCAATTTCTGCATCACCTCTCGTGACCCAGGAGACCTTGCTGGAGCCACCCACTCTCCGTTAGCCTCAGCTTCCTCACCCGGATGCCAGGTGTTTGTGTGGGTGTCTGGCCCCCAATGCTCAGGTTCTGCCACATGGACCTGAGACCAGAAACGTCCATGGCGGGTGGGAGATACTTCTTAAACAGGTGTCCAGTGAATGCATACGTCCTGCTATGAACGGAAAGTGCATGACCCCCGAGTTCATACACTGAAGCTCTGATCCCCGACGGGGTGCTATTAGGAGATGGAGCCTTTGGGAGGGGATTAAGGTTAGATGAGTTCATGAGGGTGGGGCCCCCAGGATGGGATTAGTGTCCTTAAAAGGGAGGAAGATGCCCCAGAGCTCCCTCTCCACCACGTGAGGACAGAGCAAGAAGGCGGCATTTGTAAGCCAGGAAGACAGCCTCGCCAGGGACTAATCTACCCACGCCACAATCTCAGACTCCCAGCCTCCAGAACCTGGAGAAACAAATGACTGTTGCTTAAGCTGCCCAGTCTCCAGTGTTCTACTGGGGCAGCCTGAGCCGATGACTACATGTCCCAACTCTATATTTAAACGAGGATGTCTTCAGGTTATCCAAAAAGCATGAAGAGGAAATAACCAGCACACCTTTCCCCAAATCCTTTTGAACTAGAACCCAACAGACAAAAGTGGTCATGGTACTGGTCCAAGCAGCTTCGGTGGGAACAGCAGAAACTCCTGCAGCACCTACCTGTGCCAGGCGCTGCCCTGAACACCACGAGGGAATCCTTCTGAAGCATCCCACCCCCATTCCTGATGATGCCTTCAAAACACGTCTCAGAAACAAACATCCACGTGGCACCCAGGCCGTGCTGGATATTGGAAAACACTTCGTAAATGCTGGCACATTTAATCTGTATTCCAACACCACGGCGTGCACACAAATACAGACTCTAATTTACAGAGGAGGATATGCAGGGATTTTTTTAACATATTAAAAATGATTCAGTTTTATAAATGAACACATATTAAATTCACAGTTCATCGTCTAAATAATGTGTTTCAAAAATCCTCTGTAGGATCCCTGATCAAAATAAAGATGACAAGCATTCAAGAAACATCCTTGTTCTTCTGATACAGTGATCTGAGGACGGTGCCTCCTACAATTTTTAAAATGAAGGCTGCACCTCCCAGGTACACCTGCTGCAGCTCCCAGTACAACTGGATTATCTGTCCCTGTTCACTTGTCATTGATAGGAGCTCTTCCAAGCATGATGAAGTGTGTTTCCTGGGTGCCATGTGCTGGGGAATGAGAGTCGGATTCTGAATAGACAACAAGATGCTCTAAACAGTGGTCCCTCTGGGATAAATAACATCTCCCATTTTACCTGCAGCTTAAAAAAAAAAAAAACTAAGATCCTCTTGGAGACTTGTAAGAAAGCAGAGATGTCTCAAATGCGAAGCCAAACCCTGGTAGGAAACATGGTGGCTTTTATCAGAGGCTTCGGAATCCCTGAAGGACAGACGCACGCTGGGGGCCCGGGGCGCAGGGCTGGGGAGAGCACCGTGTATTAACAGCTAAAGTTTTTGTCTGCATGAAGCCAAGAAAGCCAAGAAAGATCATTTAGATAAGAGCCCCCGTGCCCCTGGAGCAGATGACCAGCAGAGGAGGTGGGTCGAGGCTGGGTACAAGCACACAAAAACTAAATAAATAAAATAAAGTGAAGGAAAGAGAGCAGAGGGTGGGGTTTACACTGTGCATAACAGAGCCACGAGCTGTGTGCGGTGAGAGGGGAACACGGATGCCTTATAACTACATAATTATACAGGGCTTTACAGTGTTGCAAATGCTTTCCCATGTATTATGTCAGCAATGCTCACAACAGTCTTAGGAGATGGTATTATCCAAATTACGAAAATGAGGGGCAGAGAGGTGGGAGGGGAGGTGCTGCACGGAATGGCCAGGTCTTGCTTCTTCCAGAGACTCCAACCCTCCCCATCTTCCTCATCAGTCATGATGGGTGCGTCACCCACACCCACGGCCATGGCCTCGTGGGTCACCTCCCTTCCTGCCTGCATGTTTGCAACCACAAAATTCTATTTGCACCTCTGAGCTGCAGACAGACGCTCATGGCAGCCCAGCTGGCATCCAGAGGTAGAGACCCTACGTACACACCTCAGGGTCAATCATCCTTCCATCCCCACCTGCCAGTTCCCCCGTTTCCTGGACAGCCACCACCATGCACCCCGATTTCCCTGAGTCAGAAACCCCAAATGACCCGAGTCTTTCTTGGTTCACTTTCCACGGGCAACCAGTCAAGACTGCGTGATTTGGTCTCTAGAATCATTTTCAAAACGAACTCCTGCCCCTCTGCACTGGCCTCTAACCAGACCCCAGGTCCATCCCACCATGCCCTCCAGTCCACGGGATGTTCTGTAGACTGGATGCATCTGATCCTACGTCACTGTTTTCTGGGGTTTTTTTTGAAGTACAGCTGATTTACAATGTTGTGCTAATTTCTGCTGCACAGCAAAGTGACTCAGTTGTACACATATAGACACTTTCTCTTTTCATATTCTTTTCCATGATGGTTTATCACAGGATACAGAATAGAGTTCCCTGTGCTCTATGGTAGGACCTTGTTGTTTATCCATTCTCTATATAATAGTTTGCATCGGCTCACCCCAAACTCCCATTCCATCCCTCCCCCCTCCCCTCCCCCTTGGCAACCACAACTCTGTTCTCTATGTCTGTGAGTCTGTTTCTGTTTTGTAGATAAGTTCATTTGTGTCATATTTTAGATTCCACATATAAGTGAGATCAGATGGTATTTGTCTTTCTCTGTGTGGCTTACTTCACTTAGTATGATCATCTCTAGGTCCATCCATGTTGCTGCAAGTGACATTATTTTGTTCTTTTTTATGGCTGAGTAATATTCCATTGTATATATGTACCACATCTTCTTTGTCCACTCATCTGTTGATGGACATTTAGGTTGTTTCCATGTCTTGGCTATTGTAAATAGTGCTGCTGTGAACACTGGGGTGCATGTATCTTTTTGAATTAGAGTTTTGTCTGGATATATGCCCAGGAGTTGGATTGCTGGAACACATGGTAGCTCTGTTTTTAGTTTTCTGAGGAATTTCCACACTGTTCTCCATAGTGGCTGCACCAACTTAACATTCCCACCAACAGGGTAGGAGGGTTCCCTTTTATCCACGTCCTCTTCAGCATTTGTTACTTGTAGACTTTTTGATGATGGCCATTCTGACCGGTGTGAGGTGATATCTCACTGTAATTTCGATTTGCATTTCTCTAATGATTAGTGATGTTGAGCATCTTTTCGTGTGCCTACTTGCCACCTGTAATAACATCACTATTGACATCCATTATCGGGCGTCCTGGGAGGAGGTCCAGACCCAATGTCTAAGACACTCATTGGGGCTGGGACCAGTTGTCCTGGGGAGAATGGAGATGGGGGTAGCTCACACCATTTGTGGCGATCTGGGGTTCTGATGAGGGACCCAGCAGACAAGGGAGAAATGACAGTATGGCCACCCTCATCTTGAGCTATTTCTGCATCACCGATGGTCCCAGCCTGGTTCAGGCTCCTTGGACCTTAGCCCAGCATTCAACCCCCTCCAAGGGCTGCACCTTTTGTGTCCTGCGTCCACTGCAAGGGCAGATCACTGACACTGTCCTCCTCCTTTCAGCACTCATGAAAATTGCTGAGAAAGCAGAAGTACCCATTGCATGGTACGATGTTGGGACATAACTCCCAATGCCATATTAACTGTCTTCACAGCTCTGTGCAGGGAGATGTCACCAGTCTGAAGGACATCACGCCTTGACTAACTCCCTGCTCCATGCCTCCTAGGGAATCCCATCTGAGATGATTGGATCTTTTTTTTTTTCTTAAGGTGTACAGAAAATGGAAGATGTTATTTATCCCAGAGGGAGCACTGTTTAGAGCACCTCGTTGTCTATTCAGAATCCGATATTCATTTCCCAGCACACGGCACCCAGGAAACACACTCCATCATGCTTGGTATGTGACATGCACCAACCTCAGATCACGGTATTGGAAGGACAAGGATGTTTCTTGAATGCTTGTCATCTTTGCTTTGATCAAGGATCCTACAGTGTATTTTTGAAAGGCTTTATTTAGACTATGCTATAAACTGTGAGTTTTAATATATGTTCATTCATAAAACCGAATCGTTTCTAATGTTAAAAAAAATCCCTCCATGTCCCCCTCGGTAAACTGGGGGCAGTATTCGTGCCCACCCCATGGTCTTGGAATACAGATTAAATACGCCAGCGTTTACAAAGTGCTGTGCAATATCCAGCATGTCGTGGGTATCATCTGGGTGTTTCTAAGATGTGGGTCAAAGGCATCATCAGGATAGGAGGGGCTGATGCTTCAAGAAGGATTCCCTCGTGGTGTCTGGGGCAGCGCCCGGCACAGGCAGGTGATGCAGGCACCCACCTGAGAGGTGAGTCTTATCAACCAGAAAGGCAGGATCTGAAGCCAATGAGCTTAAAAAGCCACAAGATGATGGTCTGGACACTTGAGATCCAAGGAGAGTGTATGAGTTTCCTCTGGGGGCTCTTGTAAAACATCACAAAATTGGTGGCTCAAAACAGCACAAAGGTATCATCTTCTTCAAATTCTAAGAGGTCAGAAACATACAGTGAATCTGGGCGAAAATCCAGGTGTGCGCAGCACTGTATTCCTTCTGGAGGTGTCATGGGGAGAGTCTGTTTCCTTGCCTCTTTCAGCTCTGAGAGGCCACTGCATCCCCTGGCCCGTGGTCCTGTGTTCCACCTTCAAAGCCAGGAATCCATGACCTCTGCTTCTGCTGTCACTTCTCCCTCTCTGACCCTCAGCCCCCCAACCTCTCTTACGAGGACCCCTGTGATGACGTTGGGCTTCCCCTGGGTCATCCAGCCTCTCCGACAAGAGGCTGACCTCCAAGGAGCCTGGAGTCATGGATGGTGGGTCCCTACGACATGATGGAATGTCAACTGGGGGTGTCACATGTCTTAAGCTGCTGGGACAGCGTGCTTGCATTTGGATGCTCGGCCCCCGACAACGGAGCAGCTCAGGACTCAGAGGTGAGAGAAAAGGCTCCCTGGACGTGTGTCCTTGAGGTGCTTAATTAGGCCTCTCAGCCACTGAGCGCAGCCATCCGAGAACCGGACTTTCTGATCTCCTGTCTTCACTGGACAGATTTAGATGCATGGTGAAGGGAACCGACCACGGGCAGCCATGTATGTTATTCTGACAAGGGCACATTCCACAGGGGAGACCTGATAAAGGGAATTTCAAAGGGCTTATTGGACAGGAGCCCCGACCAGGGGACCAGACACAGTCAGCATTGAAAATCATGCTTTTTCGTGGTACACGTTGATCTTGAGGGAGTCGGGGGAGGGAGCCAGGATGACACCCCCAAATGCAAGGGCCCAACGGCCTGGGAGATGCAGGTTTTCTGTATCGGAGCTGGATTTGTTTTATGAAGCTACTCACTGTTTCCTAGATGCCTGAAGGGCACGCACGCCCTCTGAAGACCTTCCCTGACCCTACGGCACAGACATACGGAACGGTCTTGATTTGCCTGTAGAAAGAACCAATGAAGCCTCATATCTTTATAGATGTATCAACCTGCTGGGTTTTTTCAAGGTACTAACTGGTTTACACAGGGGACCGGCTCTGAATTTGGAATCAAGTCCACGGCTTTTGATAAGGTGTAGAATAGAGGTTTCGGAGTGATATAAAAGAATGCCATTAAATGACATAAAGGGACATAAAGACACATAAATCCTCAAGACTCCCCCCCCCGGCCCCCCAGGGACTGAGGGCACATCCTTGCAGACTTCACACAATGCATGCACACACATGTACGTATAACGAAATAATATGTATAATGATGACATACAATCATCATTATAAAGGTGACATCAGAGCCTGCCATCGTCCTACAGCATTTTTTCTCTTTACAACTCACATCACTTTTGCTTTATTGCCATGGTAACAAATAGGCTTCCACTATGTAATTCTACAGTTTCCATAATTTCCTCTCATATATAAAAGCACCATTACTCAGTGCCCTGTGGTTGCACATTTTAAATCCAAATGTGCATGTGATGATCAAAAGATTTTTAAAAAATGATACGTAGGTGAAAGTTTCACCTCAATGTTGGACCACAAAGAAAGAACAACACATACTCTCTCGAGATGTAGAGGGATTCCTGGAGGAATAGGGAGTATATCTAAGTGTGGATGTTTTGCTAGCGAAAGAACTTAAAATTTGAAAAATTTTAAAATCCTTTGCTTGAGAATTGAGAGACTAAAAGGTGAGCTGATGAAAAAGCAAACTGAAAAGTGTTAATGAAGGTCTAAAAGGAGTCAGGGGAGTAACTGATTTCATTCAACTGGAATTAGAAAGTAGACGATGTCAGTGATGGAACTGGTAAAAGCACATTAGTAAAAACACATTAATTTAAACTTGAAACAGATATGAGAATGCTGCCAGAACTAACCACAGAAGAGGAAGAAACCCTCAACCAAGCAATAAGCATTGAAGGCATTTTGAAAGCTGACTTAGAGTTCCTTTTCTGAAAATTCCCAAACCCTAAGAGTTTTCAAAGGGAATCGTTCCACTTTTCAAAAGCTTCTCATGACAATTAGACTATTCTGAAGCAAAAGGGTAGGAAATAGAAAAGCTTCTTAATTCTCTCTTTTCTTTCTTCCTTTTTTTTTTTTAACAAATCATCAAAACTTTACCATCCACCCTTGTCAAAAAACAGAAAGGGGATCTCCAGCTCTGGGATAAATATCAATAAGCAAGTGCTCAATGAAGTCGTTGGGGAATAGAATCCCACAGGGTATTACAGAATAAGGCTCCACGACGGTCAGAATCATTCTAGAAATAAAGACCACCCCTTCTAGGGAATGTACTGATCCACACTACCCAAATAAGGGAGCAAAAGGAAACTAAAATGCAGTCATCTCTCTAGGTCAGAGCCAGCCAACTTTGTCTGCAAACGGCCAGATAAGAAATACTTTTGACTTCTGTGGGCTTTTCGGTCTCTGCTGTAACTACTCAACTCTGCCTTTGTAACATGAAAGTAGCCATGTGTGCCAATAAAACTTTATTCTCAAAACCATGCAGCCAACCCATAGTTGCCTAACCCTGTGCCCCATAGGTCAGGTTTTTATAAAATTAATCTGATACTTTATTTTTTTAAAAGTAAGATAGGAGGACTTCCCTGGTGGTGCAGTGGTTAAGAATCTGCCTGCCAATGCAGGGGACATGGGTTCGAGCCCTGGTCCAGGAAGATCCCACATGCCGCGGAGCAACTGAGCCCACGAGCCACAACTACTGAGCCTGCGCGCCACAACTACTGAAGCCTGCGTGCCTAGAGCCCGAGCTCCGCAACAAGAGAAACCACCACAATGAGAAGCCCGCGCACCATAAAGAAGATTAGCCCCCGCTTGCCGCAACTAGAGAAAGCCCGCACACAGCAACAAAGACCCAACGCAGCCAAAAATAAATATATAAATTTCTAAGAAAAAAAAGTAAGATAGGAATGATATACAACATAGCATACAATAAAGTATAATATACAAATGATAATAGGTATAAGTATTCTTCAGAGAGAAACATTAGATGTTTTCCCTTCAAAATAACAAATTAGCTAGCAGGACAAATTATACATGAGCTACTATTTAATTGCCTAGAGAGCAGATGGGGACATTTTCAAAAGCAGCACACAAAGGAGACAGTCTGATCCATATATGCAGATTAAATAAGCATATGGCTAGAAAAAAAATGAGACTGAAAATCTATTAGAAAGTAGATGTCAGTGATGGAACTGGTAAAATCACGTTTTTGTCTATTCTTTTTTTGTTGTTTTTAAAAAATGAAATAGACATTTATTTTCTTTAACATTGTCTTCCTATATTTTGAAATTATATTTCCATGTTCCCACACAGAATGAATCATAAAGCCGTCACCACAGGCTGTACAGGCTCAGAGTATACTGACCATTGTTATCAGTGAGGCCGTTATAATGTGATTCTTCTGATAATGTGACAGAAATTTTGGAATCTCAATATTTCCTTTTTTAAATAAATTTATTCATTCATTCATTCATTTATTTTTGGCTGCGTTGGGTCTTTGTTGCTGCATGCGGGCTTTCTCTAGTTGCGGCAAGCGGGGGCTAATCTTCTTTATGGTGCGCGGGCTTCTCATTGCGGTGGCTTCTCTTGTTGTGGAGCACGGGCTCTAGGCGCACAGGCTTCAGTAGTTGTGGCACACGGGCTCAGTAGTTGTGGCTCGCGGGCTCTAGAGCACAGGCTCAGTAGTTGTGGCGCACGGGCTTAGTTGCTCCGCGGCATGTGGGATCTTCCCGGACCAGGGCTCGAACCCGTGTCCCCTACATTGCCAGGCAGATTCTGAACCCCTGCACCACCAGGGAAGCCCAGTATTTCTTAATATATGAAAATTACTTGGGAAGGAATCATGTCCCTTGAATAAATAATCTTCCATATAACTATGTGCATCTAGGAAGTTATAAATCAATGTGCATTCCACAAACGATATATGCCACATACTCCATATATATGTATGCATGTATATGTACGTGTGTGCAGATATACACACAGATATACATGTATCTATTTTTTTGTTTCTCCATTTTCTAAATATTTTCTCCTATGTTCTAATATCTTTGGTTATAACCATACAATATTACTTTTTTGTATGTTCTTGAAGCAGAAAATATAAAGGAAAAAGTATCGGCAACATACATAACTGATACAAATCAGCAGCCAGAATAAAGAACAGAGATGAATCCAAGACAGAAAGGCTAAACACCCCCTAGAAAAATGGGGAAAAGGCATTTCCCAGAAGCCAGCATCCAGAGGCCAAATAATCCCACGGAGACTGTTCAACCACAAGGGTATTTCGGAAAATGCAAATGCAAATTAAAACACAGCCAATGCCATTTCCTGCTCCAGGACTGAGGAGCTTGGCACTTGACCCAAGTTGGCAAAGACTGAAAAGTCCGACACTTAACACATATGATGAAGATGTTAACCACTGGGAATTCTCAGTACCTGGATTGTGCACTGGGAAAACCAAATGGAATTCCCAGGAAACGTGAACATGTGAGAACCTTCTAGCCTTAAAGTGTCACTGCCTGTGATATTCCCTAGAGAAAGTGAGACGTGGCGATCCATGGAGGACCCATCACGGCAAAGCTGCGGTAACAGGAAAGAACCAGAAAGAACCCAAGTGTCCTTGACCCTGAGAATGAATCTGAACCATGATGTATGTGCAGGTGGACGACGTCACAGGGATGGAAATCAATAATCTACTTCTACATGCATCAACATGGGCAGATCTCCAACATTGAATACTAAGTGCTTTGGGGTAAACTGTGACCCCTCAAAAGACATGTTGTAGCCCTAGTCCCTGAACAGGACTGTATTTGGAAATAGGGTCTTTGCAGCCATGAAGGGTCTGAGATGTGGTCCTCCTGGAGGAGGGTGGTCCTACATCCAATGACAGGGTCCTTCTAAGACACAGAAGAGGAGAGATACAGACACAGAGGAGAAGCCACGTGAAGACAGAGGCAGAGACGGGAGGGATGTGGCCACAAGCCCAGGGACGCCTGGAGCCCCCAGAAGCCGGAAGAGGCGGGAAGGACCCTCCCCTGGAGCCTCTGGAGGGAGCGCAGCCCTGAGACACCTTAACCTCAGATGTCTGGTCGCCAGGACCGGGAGAAGCATGAATGTCTGTGGTTTTAACCCACCTGATTTGTAGTCATTTATTATAACGACCCCAGGAAACAAATTTATGGTGCAGAGAAAGCAAATCACAGACATTACTCTACTTATGTCAGGATGAAAAAATGCAAAATTAAATTTCAGAGACACACCCATGTAATGAGAAACAGGAGAATGGGTAACACCACACCTGGGATAGGGGTTACGTCTCGGGGGAGGAAGGAAATTGCATCTGGAGAAAAGCACGGCATGGCAGACGCTGTGATGACATGTGTGCTCATTTATTATTGACTTTTAAATATTTTATTTATTCTGTTGTGTTCAGAGTTTGTAATATTTTTAATAAACCCTATTCAGAACCGAAACAAACATCAGCATTTCATAAAATAATTAGGAATCAATGCAATAAATATATGGGCATTTATGCAGAATTAATAAGGCACCTCTGAAAAGCTCTAAGATGTTGATCACCAGGTTCCCAAGTGTGGCTTTTCCAAGACCAACAAGCAATTCTGCGACTCCAGCTGGGTGTCCTACAATTCAGCTCCATTCTGACACATCTACCTGGAGGTAGCCTCAGACCCCACAGGTGAAGGGCTCAGTCCCACAGGACTACCCCTCCCTCTACCACAATTCCGACGCCAGGTGGTCACCTATGCTTCAAACCAACCGGCTATAGATGGAAGGTTGCCATGACCCCTCCTGGGGTTCAGTTAATTGGCTAGAATGGCTCACAGAAGTCAGGAAGTATTTTACTCACTAGATCACCGGTTTATTATAACAGCAGATAACTCGGGAACAGCCAGATGGGAAAGATGCAGAGGGTGAGATCTGCGGAGGGGGCAGGGGACCCCCAAACCCTCTCCAGGCTGTCACTTTCCTGGTACCTCCATGTGTTCACGAACTAGGAAACTACTTGAACCCTGACCTTTGGGGGTTTTATGGAGGCTTCATGACACAGGCACCATTGATTACATTATTGGCCATTGGTGATGGATTCAACCGCCAGCCCCTCTCCCCCTCCCGGGAGGTCAGGGGGTGGGAATGAAAATCCCAACCCTTTAGACGCTGGTTGGTTTCCCTGGCAACCAGCTACCATCCTTAAGTGAGTTCCAAAGGGCACACCTCATGAACATAACAAGAGACACCTTTCAGGCTCTCAACACTCGGGAAACTTCAAGGGTTTTAGGAGCTCTGTGCCAGAAATGGGGACAAAGACCAAGCACATATATTTCTTATTATAAACCACAATATTGCAAGCATCAAGAAAGACATGGTCAAAACGAGAGATGACCTATATTCAGACAGAGAACAGCACTGTCTGAAATCTTGAGGCTCCCTGAATTAAATTAAAAATCCTCCCTCCCAGGGGATCTATGTATCCAATACTGTAAAGCAACCATACTCCAATAAAAAAAAAAATTCCCCCTCCCAAATTAAGTTTTCTTACAATGATTATATCGGTTGTGAAAAGATGACAACCACCAAAATGTACAAAATATGAGCAAATGATTACACAGGAGACCCCCTCCTCCTAGATGCTATTTTTCTTGATTTGCAAAATCATCTAAAAGGTGGTCTGGAAAGATAATCAGTTCAGAGTCAGGAAAGGTAGGACAAGAGAGTGATGGTGTAGATAAAGGTAAATTCAGAACAGACGGAAGCAAGGGTAGGTTTTTAGGAAACACCTTTAGTAAGTGTCATGGTTGGCGGTTTTAGTAACCGTCATGGTGTGCGGTCAGCAGGGAAGGATGGACCCTTGGACACAGGGTTCCCAGCGTGAACAGAAATGAGCACCTGTGGTCCCCCTACATCACCCCCTGCGGACATCACCTAGGCTAACTAAGGATTCAGTTGCTGTCACAGGTAAAAATACTGGAAGGGAATTTCTAATCACATCAGCCCAGAAACCATGAAAGTTAAACAACAAAACAATTTACAACAAGAAAAAAAAAAAGTTAACCGCTTGACTCATTCTGGCAAAAAAGTACTTTCTCTAAGACCAGAAGACAGAAGAATTCTGGGGACCAATCGTGGAAGATGAAACAAGTGATTATGTCCCTAATATACAGAAAAGCTTTTTCTGAATCATCACCTCCCCTCTGCAACACACACACACACACACACACACACACACACACACAGATAAGTGTCCCCAGAGGACAAGAACCAACAATGTGCACAAGTTGTCACATTCACAAAGGGAAATTAGATTTTAAACAGAACCACAAAGGGGAACCGGGTGATTCAGGAGAGGTGGGTTTTGATGGCCTGCTGACAAAGATGTAATTACAGCTGGCCTTGGCTAGATGCTGGGGCCCGGTTGTAACTGTTAATTCATATTTGTGAGAATCTGAGTTCCACGGGTGGCCCCAAAATGCTGCACTGAGGAGAGCCCAGTGGTGGAGAACTCAGGGCAACCACTGTCATTTATGGCATCCACCCTCCCCTCCAGGGCTCTGGCGATCATCATTTCTAATCTCTGTGACCTCGTGGTGAGGAAGAAATGAATATGGTCCACCTGCCAAGACTGTGGAAGCTGATCAGCACCTCCCACTGAAAGGTGACGGTCAGAGAAAAGAAAGACGTAATCCTAACAAGAAGCCAGACACTGTTCTCTAAACATACCATCTTACTGCTAACGGGAAAAAAATGCACAGTTAAATGGGACCACATATGGTCTAGGGGCAAAACACTAGAAAATTATCAGCAGAAATGTGTTGTGGGAATTTGGGTACCAGATTTTAAATGTGCACAGCCTCTAGATAAACAAACTCGTTTTTAAGAATTTATCCTAAAGAAATAATCACACAAAAGACCTAAACAGACATGTCTCCAAAGAAGACATACAGATGGCCAACAGGCACATGGAAATATGCTCAACATCACTAATTATTAGAGAAATACAAATCAAAACCACAATGAGGTATCACTTCACACCCGTCAGAACGGCCATCATTAAAAAGTCTACAAACAATAAATGCTGGAGAGGGTGTGGAGAAAAGGGAACCCTCCTACACTGTTGGTGGGAATGTAAATTGGTGCAGCCACTATGGAGAACAGTATGCAGGTTCCTTAAAAAACTAAAAATACAGCTACCATATGATCCAGCGATCCCAAATATTTGGAGAAAACTCGAATTCAAAAAGATACATGCACCCCAATGTTCACTGCAGCACAATACCCAATAGCCAAGACACGGGAGCAACCTAAGTGTCTGTCGACAGTTGAATGGATAACAAAGATGTGGTACATATACACAATGGAATACTACTCAGCCATAAAGAAAGAATGAAATAATGCCATTTGCAGCAACATGGATGCAACTGACAAAGCCACATACCATATGATATCACTTATATGTGGAATCTAATTTTTTTTAATGATACAAATGAACTTATTTATGAAACAGAAACAGACTCAGACATAGAAAACAAACTCATGGTTACCAAGGGGGAAAGCGGGGGAGGGACACATTAGGATTTGGGGATTAACAGATACACACTCCTATATATAAAATAGATAATCAACAAGGGCCTAAGGTAGAGCACAGGGAACTATATTCACTTTTTTTTTTTTTTTTTTTTTGCGGTACGCAGGCCTCTCACTGTTGTGGCCTCTCCCGTTGTGCGGCACAGGCTCCGGACGCGCAGGGTCAGCGGCCATGGCTCACGGGCCCAGCCGCTCCGCGGCATGTGGGATCTTCCCGGACCGGGGCACAAACCCGTATCCCCTGCATCGGCAAGCGGACTCTCAACCACTGTGCCACCACGGAAGCCCTATATTCACTACCTTGTAATAACCTATAATGGAAAAGAATCTGAAATAGAATATATCTCTATATATACATATATAAAATATATATATATAACTGAATCACTTTGCTGTACACCTGAAACTAACACAACGTTGTAAATCAACTACACTTCAATAAAAAGCAAAAAAAAAAAAAACAAAAATAAAAAGCAATGTTTTTAAAGAAAAGCAAGAAATAATCACAGAAACACCAATGTGTCTAGGGGCACGGGGCCTCCTTGGGCAGGTAGGTAATTTCACCCCTATGCTTCCAGTGTGGACAGTAAAATAACGACAACCATGGTCTTTATGGGCCTCACCAGGTTACTTGGGGATTAACTGTATATAAAGAAATTATTTTTAGCTTGTATCTCATACAGAGGGTGGCAGACTGGATGTTAATTTTTCTTATGATTATTGCACTTATCAGGGTAAAACGGATAACAACCTAACTGCACCAGAAAGGAAGTCTGATCAAGAAATAGATACCCGAAAGGGCAATGTAGTGGGGGAGGATTAAGAGGTACAGACTATTAGGCATAAAATAAGCTCCAAGGATACAGTGTACAACACCAGGAATATAGCTGATATTTTCTAATAACTATAAATGGAGTCCAACGTTAAAAAAAAAAAAACCCAGAGACCCCGGCATACTAGATTGTCAGGGCTCACTCTACGTGGGCCAAATGGGGCAGGAGGGATACTCAAACAGGAACACGGGGAACCTTTAATCGAAGGGATTTGAGGGGCCTGGCATTCATTTCTCACTTCGGCATCATTTGAGCCATGGCGGCAGGCACATGTCACCAAGCCTTCCATGTGTCCCCAGCTCCTACTTGCTGGCCTCACCCGCTGTGTCTGGTTCAACGTGTACTGTGAGAGCCCGCCCTTAGCCCTGGCATCCAGCCATGGCTGTGCTGTGCCCTGGGTGTCCGATGCCCCGTGGAGAGGGGTCTGCTGAGGTCCTGCGGGACCCAGATGAGTCCTCCACGCGGGCTTTGGTGGGACTGGGACTGACATGTCTGCACAGCTGGATATAAAATAGAGAACCCACAAGGCCCTACTGTAGAGCATAGGGAACTCTACTCACTATCTTAAAATACCTATAATGTCGTGGATGGACCTAGGAATTCTCATACGGAGTGAAGTCAGACAGAGACAAATACCGTGTGGTATCACTTATATGTGCAATCCAAAAAAAATGACACAAATGAACTTAATTACAAAATAGAAACAGACTGACAGGCCTAGAGAACAAACTTATGGTTATGGGCGGAAGGGTCGGGGGGAGGGAGAGATTGGGAGTTTGGGACTCACGTATACACAGGGCTGTATATAAAATAGAGAACCCACGAGGCCCTACTGTAGAGCACAGGGAACTCTACTCAGTATGTTACAATAACCTGTAATGTCATGGATGGACCTAGAGATTCTCATACGGAGTGAAGTCAGACAACGACAAATACCGTGTGGTATCACTTATATGTGCAATCAAGAAAAATGACACAAATGAACTTAATTACAAAATAGAAACAGACTGACAGGCCTAGAGAACAAACTTACGGTTATGGGGGGAAGGGTCGGGGGGAGGAATAGATTGGGAGTTTGGGGTTAGCAGATGCAAACTCTCACAGGTAGAATGGATAACCAACAAGGACCTGCCGAAGAGCACAGGGAACTCTACTCAATATACTGTAACAACCGAAATGGGAACAGAACCTGAGAAAGAGTGGACACATGTATATGCATAACTGAATCGCTGTGCCGTACCCCTGAAACTCACGCTGCATGGTTCATCAACTGTACGCCAACAGAAAATAAAAAGTAAAAGAGAAGCAACACGATGTCCAAGGAGACACCGTGCGCAGGGCAGCAGAGACACAAGCGGGCAGCACACACGGTCATTCCCAAACCGGAGGGAGACTGGAGGGGAAGACACACGGCTTTCACTTCTAGAGGCTCACGGGTGTCCTTCCAACGCCCTTCAAGAGCGCGCAAACCAGGGCCAGGGAGAGACCAGAAGGACAACCCCAGATGCCGCCTGCTTTTTCGAGACACGACCCTCTGAGACCCATCAGCCCCGAGTCAGACACGCTCGCATGACGAGGGTCCCTGGGAGCAAAAGCAAGCCCGCCGCCGGCCTCTGACTGAAATCGATTTTTCTCCTTTCCAACAACAACAAGAACAAAAAAATGCTGACACCCGCGTGGACACACAGGGGAGGGTTCTGCCTCGGTGCTTCTTATGTCGGCAATGGGACCACGGGCTCCCAGGCCACGAGGATGCTCATAGTCCTGAGGACACCCACGGGCACGAGTACAGAAAGCCCAGCCCCTTCGGGAAGGTGCAACCAAACTGCACACGTGGGCTCGTAGCACACAAGCCACAGCGACACACCCGACCATCGCAGCCTTACCTTGAATAACAACCAGCCGAATAGCTTCTTAATGAGCCGTGTGCCCCAGAAGACGTGTCTATACAGGTCGGTGTCCACCACGCCGGGGTCGGCCACGTTGGCGGTCACGGGGCTGCCCATGGCCTCCAGCAGCGCCTGCAGGTGGTACGTGAACAGCA
Organism: Mesoplodon densirostris; assembly: GCF_025265405.1. Taxonomy (NCBI): domain Eukaryota; kingdom Metazoa; phylum Chordata; class Mammalia; order Artiodactyla; family Ziphiidae; genus Mesoplodon; species Mesoplodon densirostris. The sequence goes on along the minus strand of NC_082681.1, from coordinate 136,737,028 downwards.
CCAGGGCCAGCTTGCTCTGGGCGTACGCCGCGTGCGCCGAGTAGCTGTTGCTGCAGAAGCAAAGCGGGAGAGGGTATGAAACGCAGGCATCTGGCCCTGATTTTCCCCTCGCCCGGCCGGGGACGCAATCTCCAGCTACAGGCTGAGGGCAGCTACACACACACCTGAGTTCAAGTGTGTTACGAGAATTGTTTCCATCTCTGAGGACTAACTGCGTTTTTCTCTCCTCCGAACGCTCAGCGCTTGGGAAACAGGCCCTGACGCGTGTCCTGCTCGGATGCAGCCTGTCCAATTTGGCTCCCTATCATTACAGATTATGTTAAGAGGGGCACAACATGTTGACAACCAGGGATGCCTTTCTGGCAAAACACATCGTTTCTCATTCGTTAGGGATTAGTCACTTTCTTCAGGCCCATAGTTCCTTTTCCTGAATTTTATGGGATATGAATACAGCCCCACCTGAGTTCCTTCTTCCAGTGGGATGTGCCCCATATTCTATGTTACTTTCACTTTCAACCTCAGAGGTGTCTCCTAAGTTGGGAGAAAATCCATCCATGGAATCACCCTCGTGGGAGTTTCACACAAAGATGAAAAGAAGGAAATCAGAGTCATCGCGTGAAACGCAGAGAAAACACTCTTTGGAATTCAACGGACAAAGGCTCTTCCTAAATAGGAATTAAAAATTGCAATAAATGGGGGCTTCCCTGGTGGCGCAGTGGTTAAGAAACCACCTGCCAACGCAGGGGACGAGGGTTTGAGCTCTGGTCCGGGAAGATCCCACATGCCGCGGAGCAACTAAGCCCGTGTGCCACAACTACTGAGCCTGTGCTCTAGAGTCTGTGAGCCACAACTACTGAGCCCGCATGCCACAACTACTGAGGCCCTAGAGCCTGTGCTTCGCAACAAGAGAAGCCACTGCAATGAGAAGCCCATGCACTGCAACAAAGAGTAGCCCCTGCTCACTGCAACTAGAGAAAGCCTGCGTGCAGCAACAAGGACCCAACGCAGCCAAAAAAAAAAAAAAAAAGATTGCAATAAACGAACTAAACTGACTAAATGATTCAGAAAAGTGAACTGAGAAAACGTGACCAAGGAAAACACAGAAGGGGACAAAAATAATAAAAGGAAAAGGTAAATATTAGAACGTAGAAAACAGGACAAGAAAGGGTATCAGAGAAATCAAGCCTCGTATGCTTACTTGCCGAGTGAGACTTTCTGAAAAACCTCAATTCTGTAAATTGCACACATGGGCGCTTGTCTGTTCCTATGTGACAACCACATCAACCCCTTTTCGGACTGCGTCCTGCCTCCTGCTGTTTCCTGGGTAGCATCTTTCTTCCTCATCAGCATGTCCCCACGGTGTGCCCATCACATAGCCCCTTGTCACAAGAGGCCACAGGCAAACTCTGAGGTTTGGCCTCGGGTCCATGCAGTTTAAGCTGGAAAATAAACCCCAGGTCTTTTGTCTGAAGGATGACTCAGAACATGTCAGCCAAGGGTGACACCGGACAAGCTTGCCGCAGGGCATTGGCCAAAGGAATTCCAAACAGATCTTTTGTTGGAGGGAGGAATTAAGACAAAAATAGAGCACAGTTCTGAGCACAGATGCCCTCCTCTGATCCACAACAACCTCCCAATTATCGTCAAGATACTTGTTTCTGGCAGATTCCTCCTGTCTCTTCCCCCCAGAAGAGGAACGAGCTCCAGGAAAGAGGGAGTTATATAAGTGGGGGGAGAGAAAGGCTGAACTTTCACCTTGGAATTGGGCCATTCTGACATCACGTGCAAGCGTTTGCTCCTGAATTACCAGGGCTGTTTGAGAGGGAACAGGAATCCTGAATTTAGAAGGAAGAGAGGGAACCATAAATGTGCAGATTCCTCAAGGGTAAATTGACAAGTGATGTAACTATGGTTTTCTACGGTAGCATGGAGAAGAGAGAACGGAAATTCTCTAAATATACTATGTGGGGGGCAAAGTCAATACATTTCTCTACAGGAGGAAAAAGAAATCAAGAGTACAAATCGTTTCAGGAGAGGTTCCCTGGTGGATTTAAAGATAAATAAACATCCACGGTAGAACTAGAAAAGAATCAAAGCCGATCCACAAGAGGACATGATTCCCCATGAAAGTTTATAAATAAAGCCCCGAGGAATGGCAGAGATACTTGCTGTTTAAAACAATGAAGAGGGCTTCCCTGGTGGCGCAGTGGTTGAGAGTCCGCCTGCCGATGCAGGGGAAACGGGTTCGTGCCCCGGTCTGGGAAGATCCCACATGCCGCGGAGCGGCTGGGCCCGTGAGCCATGGCCGCTGAGCCTGCGCTTCCGGAGCCTGCGCTTCCAGAGCCTGTGCTCTGCAACGGGGGAGGCCACAACAGTGAGAGGCCCGCGTACCACAAAAAAAAAAAAAAACAATGAAGAGACTGTTGCAATTTTAACAGACAGAAGGCAGCTGAAACGGAGAATCAATCCACAAACTTAAGCAGAGGTGGAAGAAATGCATGAAATGTCTGCATGGCTTGATTCGAAACATGAGATTTTTAATACATTGCTTTTGTAATGAATGGTGTCAAAAGGTAAAATGGAAACCATAAACATCTATCTTTGTTTTCAATAAATAATAATCTATTGATGTAACTACTTCGTAACTAATTTGAAAGTCCATCTGAAACAAAAGTAGAGACAGTCTTGTGGTAGCCTTTTTGTTGGGGAGGAAAAATTTTTCTCCTGTACTTTTGTGTTCTGTACCTGAGGCCTGCAAATTAAACCACCAAGTGTCAGATTAAAGAGAGAAGTATACCAATTTTACTTCTAATTTTACACGTATGGGGAACTTCACAGAAAAGAAGAGAAAACCCCAAAGAGTTGGGCAGTCCTCATTTCTCACAAGTTTCTGCTTTTAGTCAGATAAGGGAGGCTCCAGAAAGGCAACCTTCTGCATCTGTTGCTCCTCAAGAAGCTCAAAATAACCTGTATGTCAAAGTGGCATATTTTGAGTTGGCATATTCAGACCCCCATCACTTTCTCTACCTTACAGACAAGAGAAGGAAAGGTGAAAAATGATATTTTGAACACAACATATGCAAACCTGTGTATTGAATCAAAGACTCGATAATCCTCAAAGGGGTTCTTGATTAAAAACTAGGAAAACATTACTCAGAGATGGGAAATCCTATCCAGATTGAAGCAGCATGGCTTTCTGGTTGGGAAGAGGACACCGGATTTTTTGACACCTGTGTTTCATGTAAACAGTATGTGACATTTACAAGACTGAGGACTGTACTTGGTCTGCATCTGGCATTGATCTGACAGCCAATCTACACCCATTGAAGTAGTTACACTGAGCCACCTGAGACCAGGTGCTAAGTGCACATGGTCCGCTAGTGCTCCCATGCTCAGCAAGATACCAGGAATGTAGCAGGTCATACATTTCCGCTAAGTAGATGAGGTTTTCAAGTTCTCATCAAAGACAAAATTACTATTGCCTATGACAATAAATGCACACCCACATATTTCTACTTTTTAAAATATACACACGTAAAACCTACATTTTAATAAAGTATTGTAAGGGGGAAAATCTTTTCCCTCTATCCTCTTAGGTTCTGTTCTGGGGCCTGTAAATCAAACTACTAAAGGACAGTTTAACAAGAGAAAACAGTTTTAATTACATACATACATATAGGAATTCCCAAAATGATGTGATTCAAGGAGGTGGCCAGATGATAGAGGCTTATATACCATCTTAGGGTAAACAAAGGAAAAGGGGTTTTGGGATTCTGGGTGGAGGAGGCAGGTTATGGGAAGGCAGGAAATGTGTGTATATAAATAAGGACTGTCTTGTTATGCAAAAGAGAGTCTCTCGGGTGAAAAGAGTCATCTCCAGGAGTAGCTCTCTTCCTGGAATGGAGACATTACTACAAATGGAAAATCCCTGGATAAATGTAAATTTCCTTTACAAAACAGTAAATTGATACTTTATTTTTTAGACAGGTGGGGGTGGTGGTGGGGGTGGTAAAGAGCATTTCCTGGGTCTGCTTGTTCTCAATTGCCTTTAGCTCAAAAGATCCCATGGATCAAAGAGGTACATTTGGGGCTGGCATGTTCTGGTCCCCTTTAGTAAGACCAAAGTATACCTTGGGAGAACTTTTTAAGGATTATATTAATTTTTCATTATTATAAAAGAAATATATATCGGTTGTAAAAAAAAAAATTACAAAGCTCAAAGAAGAAAAGAAAATCAATTCCGTAGTGATTTCAGTGTTCTCCTCCACCAAGAAATGCCCATCGATCCCACTGCAGGAGTGAGTGTGTATATATATTTGTATATACACATATACACATACATGTATATGAACGTGTGTATACATGTGTATACACACATATGTATACATACTCATATATACATATATGTATGTCTATATGTGTATATATACTCATATATACATAGATGTATCTGTGTCTACATATATATTCATATACTCATATATATGTCTATATATATATATACTCATATGTATGTATATGTGTGTCTATATATGTGCCTATATATATTCATATATATGTATATGTGTGTCTATGTGTCTCTATATATAGTCATATATACATATATCTCTATATATGTGTGTATACATATTCATATATATATATGTTTGTCTATATGTGTGTCTATATATATATACCCATATACGTATATATGTGTGTGTGTATAGATATATGTTTGTGTGTGTGTGTGTGTGTGTGTATATATTCCATCCTATCTTAAAGATGACTCTTCTCACTGGCTTTCCACAATCTTTGACTTACACCGTATTAATCCATATGCTTTCTACTCAGCGCCATTGATTTTTTAACTACTTCCACACCAGTGGTCAAGGTTCCTTCTGGGCACTGCTCTCTACTGCCCACAAGCAAACTATCGCCCACCTGTCCTAGAAAACCATTTTGCATTATTTTAAGTGTCTCACGAGGAGTCCGTTTCCTGAACTCCCTCAACCCATGAGAAATCGTGCCTATGACTATGGGATTTATAAGACAATACCTTGAAAACCATTAATTCACTGAGCTTTCTTGTTGAAGGAAAACCCCAGTGAAACACACATGACCTTGAATGTGGATATGATTAAGGGTATCTGAGGTCTGTGTTTTCAGCGTATTATAGAAAACATTATTCCCCTCTTGCCGTTGGAGATCAGAAAAAACCAACCGGCCTGGACAGTTTATTTTAAGAAAGGAGCTCTTCACTGATTATCTTGATGGACACCGTGCCGTATGTGTGTGTGCTGTGTGTATGTGTGTGTGATGGCTCCGTCCCACTCCAGTAAGACAACTGACTCTGTGATGTTGACTTCATATGAGTAAGTCCCATTTGCTTCCCTTAAAAGTGCAATTCTGAGACGGTAACACCTCAGCACATGGCAAACACAATTATGGAAACTCCACGTACTACCCATAACCTAGTTTCCAATTGGCGCGTTTTGGATGCTGGTCAAGCCTGAAAACGATCAGTCTGCAAGTAGGACCCTCATCCAGTACGTCGGTAAGTAAATAATCCCTGAGCTCAAAACTGAAGTTTTCCCTGGACAAGACGAACAACTGCCTTGCATTCTGCCTTGGTGTCCTAGGTTTAACATGACGGAGGAAGATGGAAGAGAGGCCACTCACCAGGACCTCTGAAAATATCGTGAGCTAACAGGAGTCTCTGTCCTTCCACGAAGAGAAGTCGGCAGACACAGCCCGGTATGTGGCAGGGCCACCTGTGAATTCCAGCCTCATCCAAACACCTGCTAGAGTTGGTCACAGAAGCACGGCAAGGGTGCCGGCTGCCTGTAAGGGTCCCAGGACACACACACACACACACACACTGAACATGCTAAATGTTTAGTGAAAACCACATCAGTGCAGGACAGCATATTTATAATATGACATCTCACCACAGAGGTTCCACAACCAACGATATACGAGGATGTGAAGACGTACTTGTGAATAAAATAGTGAAAAACGGCCCCAAAGTTAAATAAGTTTGGGAAACTCAAACCAAGACAGCTATTTTCACAACAAGACAGGGCCGTGCCTATAACGTGTCCATGATTATTATGTCTCCAAAGCAAGGTCAGGCTGAAATAACGTGAGCCTTAGAAGGTTAAGGATCTATCCAATGGGGATGGACCAATGGTGTGTGCTGTGGGCTGAATTGTTTCCCCCCTCTTCCCATAACAGAAGAGGTTATGCTGGAGTCCTAACCCCCAGGACCTCAGAATAGGACCTTCCTTGGAAATAGGGTCTTTACAGAGGTGATCAAGTTAAAATGAAGTTGTTTGGGTGGGCTACAATCCAGTATGACTCGTGCCATAAAGCAAACTCCAGAAGCTGGAGAGAAGCCTGGAAGAGACTGAGCCTGGGTGGGTTCCTCCTAGGGCCTCCACGAGGGACCCACCCTGCCTAACCAGCCAACCTTGATTGTGGACTTCCAGTCTCCAGGTCTGTGAAACAATAACTTTCCATTGTTCTAAGGTACCCAGATTTCTGGTCCTTTGTCATGGTCGCCCCAGGAAATTCATAGAGTAACCACTGTTTTACAAAAGCAAAAGTTACTTGGGAATTGGTGGTCCAGTGGTTAGGACTTGGCACTTTCATTGCCGTGGTCTGGGTATGATCCCTGGTCAGGGAACTAAGATCCCGCAAGCCACATGGTGCGGCCAAAAAAAATTATTTAAAAAATAAAATAAAATAAGCTACAAGGATATACTGTACAGCACAGGGAATATAGCCAATATTTTATAATAACTGTAAATGGAATAGAATCTTAAAAAATTGTCAATCACTCTGTTGTACACCTGTAACTTATATAATATTATATAATATTGTGTGGCAATTTTTTTAAAAAGATGTAACAGAGCTTTGTGCACAGTTGATACCTTTAAAGTCAGTCTCTCTCTCCCTCTCACATATAGGTAAATTATAACTATAAACATATAATTATAATTGCATAATTACATAAATATTGAAATATTTTATATCATTTACATATTATATATAATTAAATATTATAGATATACAAATATATTAGATATATAATTTTTTTACTTAAATAGTATATAGCTTTTTCACCCTCTTCCTGCTAAATATAACTTTTTTTTTTTTTAACAAAGCTATCCACTACATCATGAGTCCTGTTCATTGACTACAATTTTCCAGAGATTCTGCTCACCTCTTCCATTAGAATTTCTTCTGTAGGAGGAGGGACTGAGTGCAGCCGGGCAGAGGTGACAAGCTCTCTCGTGTGTAACAACCCACCCGGGTTTGGAACACTTTATGCTTTTACAAGTGATTTATGCTTGACAAGAACGCTCCTTATGCAAGCCAGCAAATCAATCTTGTCAATTAACCGTCATCACCAGTGGTGTTTACATCAGGTGCAAGCCAAGAATTCACTTTTTTTTTTTTTTTTTTTACCCCGAAAGGCAGCATGTTTTCAACCCAAGTGGTTCTCAAATGTCAGCATGCATTAAGGGCCCCTCAGAGGACGTGTTAAAATTTCCAATGCCTGGCCGCACACCCTGAGTTGTTTTGTTTTGTTTTTAACACAGTTTTAACATTTTAACAGTCTATTGTCAAGCCTTTAAAACAGAACAAGAGTGAGTTGGGCTCTTTTGGTTTTTTTAAAGGTAATTTTCTGTATGTTTATTATAGAATTAAAAGGCTATATGTGGCATAGTCTGAAGTAGAATATACACTATAAGGTATATATAAAATTTACTTGGAGGGGGCAGGTTGCTAGGAAATACCTTTTTATTGTCTTTTTAAACAATTTTCATTGCAGTAGAGTTGCTTTACAGTGTTGTGTTAGTTTCTGCTGTACAGCAAAGTGCATCAGCTCTACGTACACCTATATCCCATCTTTTTTGGATTCCCTTCCCATTCAGGTCACCTCAGAGCAGTGAGTAGAGTTCCCTGTGCTATACATCAGGTTCTCCTTAGTTATCTATTTTATACATGGTAAGATTTACAGTATTGTGGTAGTTTCAGGCGTACTACAAAGTGATTCAGTTATATATATGTGTATATATATATGTGTGTGTATATGTACATATATTTTTTCAGATTATTTTCCCACCCCCCGAGTTTTGATTTCACAGGTGGGGGCTGTGTGGTCTGACCATCTACCTGTATCATCCATCACTTCTCAGGTGATACAGATGCTGCTGCTCTGGGGACCCCACCTTGAAAACAATGGTCCTAAACGGTCTCATCCCCTTTGGATAACCATTTAGGGGAAAAAAATGATACAACGAGATGCCTTATGATGTGATCTGACACAGGAAAATGTAAACAAATACAGGAGGGCAGTTATCACCACTTCCTGACACACTCACTCCTGCAGGCCATGAGATGACTTCTCTGCAAATGTCAGAGTTTTGTGCAATGCCATAAAAAGTTTCATTTTAGAAAAAGGAAGCTACGGGTGCACACATCTGCGTTCTCTCTTACATATTTCTACACCCGTATTCAAAGGAGAAAAAGACTAGAATATTCCTGAAAGGAGCACCCCACCCCGTACACGGGTCCCCTTGTCACGATGCTGTTTTTTGTTTGTTTGTTTGTTTGCGGTACGCGGGCCTCTCACTGTGTGGCCTCTCCCATTGCAGAGCGCAGGCTCCGGACGCGCAGGCTCAGCAGCCAAGGCTCACGGGCCCAGTTGCTCCGCGGCATGTGGGATCGTCCCGGACCAGGGCACGAACCCGTGTCCCCTGCATCGGCAGGCGGACTCAACCACTGCGCCACCAGGGAAGCCCACGATGCTGTTTTTTACGAGCCGTGTGGAGTCACGCCCCCATCAGATGCAGGAAACACTTGGCGATCCTATAGCCTCTGCAGACCCTGAGCCTGGACCCATGCCAATGAGAGAAACACTCTGTCCAAAGACACCTCTTTTTTTTTTTTTTTTTAAGCGGGCCTCTCACTGTTGGGGCCCCTCCCGTTGCGGAGCACAGGCTCCGGATGCTCGGGCTCAGCGGCCATGGCTCACGGGCCCAGCCACTCCGCGGCACGTGGGATCCTCCCGGACCGGAACACAAACCCATGTCCCCTGCATCGGCAGGTGGACTCTCAACCACTGCGCCATCAGGGAAGCCCCAAAGACACCTCTTTGAGGGACGACTGGACCCCAGGAGTTAAAACACAGGGTGTTGAGTCCCGGGGGAGAAGCAACCGCATTGCTGTGCGAGTGCTTGAGGCGACATTAGAATCTCTCCAGGCTCAGGGTCCTTTTCATTTCCTTCCTTGCTCTGCACGCCCCATGCGGAAAGCACCGGGTTGGCTAAAGGGCTTCGCACACCTACGTGCTGAGAAATAAACGGGGAAAACTCAGAAACGGCAGCGAATGAAGTCAGTCCGTTAACTCCATCAGGACCCCAGAGCGTCCGTGATACCCATCCTGGCCCGGCTCAGAGGCCACGGGGCTGGTCCTCCACGAAACCCCCACACCCTGAAGGTCTCCTACAGCCCCAGCACAGGTGACCCACAAACTGGGGGCTGAAAGCAACAGGACTTCATCCTCCCCCAGTCCTGGAGACCAGACGTCTGAGACAGACAAATAGCATAGGATAGCACTTATATGTGGAATCTAAAATATGACACACAGGAACTTATCTACCAAACAGAAACAGACTCACAGCCACGGAGAACAGACTTGTGGTCGCCAATGGGGAGGGGGAGGGGGAGGGATGGACTGAGACTTTGGGATTAGCAGGTACAAACTGTTACATTTAGGATGGATAAACAACAAGGTCCTACTGCAGAGCACAGGGAACTCTACTCAATATCCTGGGATCAACCATCATGGAAAAGAATGCGGAAAAAAACATATATATATATGTATAACAGAATCATTTTGCTGTACACCAGAAATGCACACAACATTGGAAATCAACTATATTGCAATTAAATAAATTTTTTTAAATATATGCTTCTCAGTTTCCTCAAGTGTAAAATGAGGATAATAATAGGATTTACCTCAAAGCATAAATATAAATAGACTGATATGGATGTGTGGGTGCCAGTTAGCAAACAACTATGAATACGGGTAGACCTCATTTTACTGTGCTTCACCAATACTGCTTTTTTTTTTTTTCCCCTTAGGAATTTTATTTTATTTTATTTTATTTTTTTCTGGCAACTGATGATATTTATTTTCCAAATAAGCTCATTGTTCATGGAAGAGACAGGCTTAAACTTGGGAACATTATCATTTTTTGTGGTACGCAGGCCTCTCACTGTTGTGGCCTCTCCCGTTGCGGAGCACAGGCTCCGGACGTGCAGGCTCAGCGACCATGGCTCACGGGCCCAGCCGCTCTGCGGCATGTGGGATCTTCCCAGACCGGGGCACGAACCCGTGTCCCCTGCATCGGCAGGCGGACTCTCAACCACTGCGCCACCAGGGAAGCCCCCACCAATATTGCATTTTTTTACACATTGAAAGTCTGGGGCTGCCCCACGTTGAGTAAGTCTACTGATACCATTTTTCCAACATCATTTGCTCGCTTTGTGTCGCTGCATCACATTTTGGTCATTCTTGCAGTATTTTAAACTTCTCCATTATTATTGTATTTGTTACAGTGATCTCTGATGAGGGATCTTTGATGTTACTACTGCAAAAAGACTATGTCTAACTGTAGGCTCAGAGGATGGTGAGCATGTGTTAGCAATAAGGTATCTTTTAATGAAGGTGTGTACATTGTTTTTATAGACATGATGCTATTGCACACTTACGAGACTACAGTCTAGTGTAAGCATCACTTTTAGATGCACTCGGAAGCAAAAAAATTTGTGCGACTTGCTTTACTGCAATATTTGCTTCATTGCTGTGGTCTGGAAGCAAACCCGCAGCATCTCCCAGGTCTGCCTGTGTTAGTCAACACAGCTTTCATCTTGAGACAGGTTGAGTGACAAACATTTGGGGGTGTGCACCGCCATCACCTGGGACGAGCATCCTGCCCAGTGCGTCATGGTGACGGGTCACCCTGACCATCCTGGCAGCACCCGAGACCCCTGGCGACTGGCACCCACCTGCTCTGAAGGTCGTCCAAGTTCAGTTCCCCGACGTAGTGTGTGGCCGAGGACACGGTCACCACCCTCGCGCTGTGGCCGGGGGCGCCCGACTCCCGCAGGGTGTCCAGGAGGAGGTTGGTCAGCAGGAAGTGCCCCAGGTAGTTCACACCAAAGTGCTCCTCAAAGCCGTCCTCGGTGGTTCCCTGCGGCACCATCATTACACCAGCTGGGGACAGAGGAGGGTTCAGGGACAGTGAGACGGGAGGAGATGGGATGAGATGGGATGAGGCGGGAGGGGGAGGGGGAGGGAGGGGAGGGGATGAGGATGGAAGGAGATGGGATAAGGCGGGATGGGGATGGGGAGGGGATGAGGATGGAAGGAGATGGGATGAGGCTGCATGGGATGAGGTGGGGTGAGGATGGGATGGGATGGGAGGAGGGAGGACAGGATGGCAGCGCTGCCCCCCAGGTGGATGGGGTAGCTGCTCAGCGCCAGGAGGATGGCTCTTGTCCTGGTTGCTGCCCCACCTTCCTGCCTCAGTTTCCTGTTCTGTACACGGTGGGGAAGATGCCAAAAGACCAACAAGACCCCTTCCTGTTCTCAATCTCTGCCCGTCGATGGCCCGAGCTTGTAAATGAGGACAAAACAGCAGGACCCCCCAGGAAGTGAGACTGTCCTGAGTCACCCAACAGTGTCCCCGGGGCTGGTCACTCTTCTGGATGGGAACAGCCATCTGCAGATGCCAGGGGGCTGATCTGAGGCGTGGGCAGCACAGCTGGGACACCGGGGGTGACGCTGTCCTATGGTCCACAGGCGGGTGGACAGAGCCCTGATCCCCAAACTCACGTTGCCACGGTAGCCCCTCATTCGGGTGAACCCCAGAAGTGAATTCATCCCTCAGGCGCCCTTTGGGGAACGTCCCCACTGCAGGCCCCAGCCGGCCAGTCAGCCATTGGTCCATAAACACATTTGTGAAGCATGGCCTGGGGCTCCGTGCGTTCTACCCGTCAGTTTGGGACACCCAGGCCTGCCCTCCGGTGGGGGGCAAAGGTCATCTGAATCCCTGTCCCTAAGTCCCTCCCACAGAGGCCAGGACACAGGTGATGGGCAGAACACATGCCCGGCCCGTATGGTTCCATCTCCTAGAGCAGCCAGCGGGCTTGCACATGTGTTTGTCTATGTGTGTGTCTAGGTGTGTGTGTGTGTGTCTAGGTGTGTGTGTGTGCATTTTATTCGTGCATGTACTTCTGTGTATACATATGCTTATTCTAGATGCATTTGTATATGTCCACATATATGTGTATCATGTATGTATTTATATGTATTTGCACACATGTGCACATGCACACATTTATACAGATACATGTTTATGCGTTTGTGTATTTGCATGCACATGTGTTTATAAATGCCTATCAACTTATACATGCGTTTTCTTTTGCATATATGGTATATGCATGTCTATAAATTTGCATTGCAGATGCATGTGTATATGTACTTGCATGAATGCCTGCATTTGCATATAACACATGCATATGCATATGTATATGTGTACGTATTTGTAAGTATATGAGCAGAGTTATTTGCCTACGTGTAAGTGTTCAGAGTCAACTATGCGTTTGCACGTGTTTATGTGTAATGCATGCATACGTCTATTTCCAGTTGTATATTCGTCCACATAGGCTTTTGTATTTGCATATATATTTGCATTTGCAAGTTGTTTTGCATATGTGTATGATTTCTGTGCACATATACATATATATTTTTGCATGTGTATGTACATGTGTTTGTACTTGCATGTGTATACACTTCTCTGGGTATATGCATTTGCATATGTGTATATGTTTATGTTTGTATTGATGTTTGTTTACATGGATGTATAGACATATTTGTATTTGCATATGTATATGTACATTTGTATGTGGCTCTATATGCATTTCTATATGTAATTCCCTGTATATGCATTTGTATATGTGTATGTGTTTGTTGATGTGTGTGTATTTCATATAGATGTATTCGTATATGTATACATATATATTTGTATGTGCCTGTGTATGCATTTCTACATGTAATTCTCCATATATGCATTTGTATATGTGTTTGTTGATGTGTGTCTATTTTATATGGATGTGTATTTCTATATCTATGTAGTTGTATATATGTACATATATATATTTGTATGTGTCTGTGTATGCAATTTTATATGTAATTCTCTGTATATGCATTTGTATACATGTTTGTTGATGTGTATTTTATATGGATGTGTATTTCTATATGTGTATATTTTATATTTGTATATGTGTGTGTGTATATATATATGTATGTGCCTGTATATGCATTTCTACATGTAATTCTCCACATATGCATTTGTATACGTGTGTTTGTTGATGTATGTGTATTTTATATGGATGTGTATTTCTACATGTATATATTTTGTATTTGTATAATGTACATATATTTGCACTTGCAGGTATATGCAATTCTGTTTGTAATTCTCTGAATATACATTTGTATATGTGTATGTGTTTGTTGATGTGTATTTTATATGGATGTGTATTTCTATATGTGTATATTTTATATTTGTATATGTGTGTGTATATATATATATTTGTATGTGCCTGTGTAGGCATTTCTACATGTCATTCTCCGTACATGCGTTCGTGTCTGAGTAACTGTATCTGTGGACAGTTTTCCCAGCTGCACTGCAAGGCCCCTCCCGGGCCACAGAGGCCACACTGCATGTCTCTCCACACTCAGGTCCCAGGTAGGATCCACCCTGGGTTTCACGACCCCATACATCCCCACTGCAGGTTCTGAGGTTCCTGAGGCAAAGAAAACATCTGATTCAGGCTCTGGCTTTCACAGAGCCAGCCAAGTGCTCTGCGTGTTGCAAGGTGGTAACATTTTTAAAAAACAAAGCTGTACGGAGGATGCAGGCTGATGGCAGCTTCCACAGACAAGGACGGAAGAGGAACCGTGACGGAACATGGGGCTCCAGACGCAGAAACGAGAAGACGGGGAGGTCAGGTGTGTGGCGTCTCACCCTCACACGCATCCTGGCCACACTTGCCTCTTCCCTCCACACCCAGCTCTCCCCCAAAACCTCCGGGATGTTGAAACTTTATCCCCTGCGCTGATGACTGCCAAACATCACGAGTATGGCACCACGTGGACGGAGGCCACAGACGTGAGAAAAACGAGCTACACGTGTCTCAGGCGCTCCACGGAGTGTGTGTTCAAATATACCTACAGCCACTAAAATTCGATGAACAAAAACAGATTGGGAGTTTGGGACGGACAGGTTCACACAGCTGTACTTAAAATAAAATGCCTTTCCATTAAAACGACATAAAGAAGAAGTCAAGGGGCTTGGCAAAGTTCACACAGCCAGTAAATTATAGAATTAGAACTAAAAATCCTTTTTTTTTCTTTTTTAGGTCAAAGGATGATTTTATTTTTAACTTTTATATTGGGGTACAGTTGATTAACAATGTTGTGTTAGTTTTCAGGTGCACAGCAAAGTGATTCAGTGATACATATATGCGTATCTATTCTTTTTCAAATTCTTTTCCCATTTAGGTTACTACAGAATTAAAATCCATTATTTTAACTCTAAACCCTATGATTCTCTTTTTTCCCAGGACCACTGTGTAACCAAAAATAGGTTTCCTCAGCTACAGACCTATATTCCCCAGCATGTCTGGTCTCTAAACTTGTGTCATTCTGAGATGAGATACTTTGTTATGATTTTCACAGTCAAATGAATTTGTTGAGATTATATGATATTAGGCTCAAAAATATTCTAAAATGTTGTCTTGTAATCAATAAAAAGTAAGGTATATAAAAAAAAATGTTTCTCGACTTCCCTGGTGGTCCAGCAGTAAAGAATCTACCTTCCAATGCAGGGGACGTGGGTTCGATCCCTGGTTGGGAAACTAAGATCCCACATGCCATGTGGCACGGCCAAAATAAATTAAACCTTTTTTTAAATTTGAAGAATGTTTCTGAAGCGCATGTCAGGGTGCCCTTCAGAAGTCATCCAGAAGAAACACTGGCTTTTTGGTTGTCAAGTGGACAAAGAGAAAACGCACACACTTCCCTGGTGATGCGTCTCCTTGATTGCCTAAGTTAGTAGGACGAAGCTGGGTCAATGAGCTCTGTCAGTGCCTGCAGCGCAGGCAGCCCTCAGTGCAGGACGGACCCGTGCCTCCAGGGCACTTGGCTGATGTGAGGCTGGTTGAAAGGGACAGCGGCCTCCAAGCAGCCGGACAACCAGCCTGCACATTCGTTTGACACCCGTTTCCTCGGGAGACGGAGTCTGTATCGCACCCCTCAAATCCTGGCAGCCTCATGAACTTTGCTGTCATGAGTCGAATGCAGTGGCAGTGACAATGTCCTACAATGTCCAAGGGCATGCTCAGAAAGACCCCGGAGCTTCCGGCTTTCAGAATTCTGTCTTTCTGGGCACAGCCAGATTCACTAGAGAAGGCTGGCAATTCTAAGGTCTCCTCACTATTTTGGTGAGGAGACCACACGTGGGGACCTGGTCGACCAGCTCAGCTGAGGCCAGGCAACGGGCAGGACCCGTTTCCTGCCACAGGAGAAACCCACCCTGGACGTCTGGCCCTGATTGACCCGTCAGACAACAGCGACCCAGGTGCAACCCCATGGGAGGACCAGAGTGATGACTGCCCAAAATGCAAGCAAAATGGTTATTTTGAGAGAAGCACTGTTTACAGTAGCCAAGACTTGGGAGCCACCTAAGTGTCCAAAGACAGAGGAATGGATAAAGAAGATGTGGTACATACATAGAATGGAATACAACTCAGCCATAAAAAAACAATGAAATAATGCCATTTGCAGCAACGTGGATGGACCTAGAGATTATTATACTTCGTGAAATAAGCCAAAGACAAATACTATAGGGTATCAGTTATATGTGGAATCTAAAAAATACAACAAACTAGTGAATATAACAAAAACGAAGCCGACTCACAGATGTAGAGAACAAACTAACGGTTCCCAGTGGGGAGAGGGAAGCGGGGAGGGACTAGACAGGCGAGGGGGAGTAAAGAGGAACAAACTATTTGCATAAAATAAATAAGCTAGAAGGATATACGTACAGCACGGGGAACACAGCCAATATTTTATAATACCTACAAATGGAGTATAATGTTTAAAAATTGTGAATCGCTATATTGTATACCTGTACCTTATATAACATTGTACATCCACTGTACTTCAATAAATATAAATAAAAAATAAAAAAGGAGACGGTTATTTTGAGCCACTAGGATCGGGGAGTGGTCTGTGCACGCCAAAACGGTCAAGTCCAGGCTAGAAAGCTCCATCTACTGGGACAAACCGGCAGCCACCAGACATGCCCTTCCAAGTGGCAAAATCCATTGGAAAATGCCCCACATCACGGAGCAGGGGCATTTGAAGGGGATATGAGGTCAGCAGGAATTATGGCCTGAATCTGGGGGTGTTAACCCGCGGTGACTTCCCAGGCTTCAGCCTGGTGAGTTGAGGGTAACATTATACAGTAAAAGGAAGCTGGTGCTGGTTGTCACTTCCTTAAGATGGTCTTTGATTCCTTGGACGTCGACAGCAGAGACAACAGCCAGGAGGCTCGGGTCAGCCAGACATTGGTACAGCTGCACCAACTCTGGATCTCACCCCACTGGGGCAGAACAGCGGGACTCATCCGTGTTCATTTTCGCTGGGGCGCCCGGGGTCCGGTTCGTGGTGACCTGAGCTGGAGGGCAACCCCTCCCCAATCTCCTTAAGGCTGTACCTATTCCATCCACTCCACTCTGAATTACGTATTTCCTAACGAGAATGTACAAGACAGGACATGTGCAGCAATGACGCAGCCCTGGGGACATGCCAACATGGATCGTCGTTGCATACAAGCTCTGCTGACAGATTCTAGCAGAAACTCACTGACCCCGAGCAACAGTGAGGATGCTCCGTGCACAGCACGAGTTCAAGGTGAGTTGGGAAATCATCACAGTCATCTGAGCAAGGTCTGGGCAGAAATAGCATCGTTGGGGAAAACATATTTTTAAAGCAACAGCAAGGACATCGCTGCCATTCATACAGCTGCCCACCCACTGTGTTCCAGAAGCGTCTAGCCCATCCTGGGGTTCATCCACCAGGGAAGCTGTGTGAGGACTATAGCCCCATGGAGGCTGGACCCCCAAACTCCCGGGGTCCCTGACCACGACTAAGCCCACGATAAAGTGAGATGCTGAGAATAATCACGCCGGTTTCTTTTCTTTTTTTTTAAGGTGGACCATTTTTTTTAAAAAGTCTTTTATTGAATCTGTCACGATATGACTTCTGTTTTATGTTTTGGTTTTTTGGCCACAAGGCCTGTGGGATCTTAGTTCGCCGACCAGGCATCGAACCCACAGCCTCTGTATTGGAAGGCGAAGTCTTAACCACTGGACCACCTGGGAAGTCCCTGGTTTCCATTTTTAAAGCAAAATCTCCTAGACAGCTCCCTGGGTAGCAGATCTAACAGCAACAATATTTACTGAACGTCTGGCGGGTGCTGAGGGAGAGATTTTAACGGTTCACCCACGTCGCTACACTTGTATTTTTTTAAATGGATAAAGGGATGATGTCACGTCAGGGCTTCAAATGGTCATCCTTGTTGGTGACCATCCGTGAAAACGGCAGCCTCTGCGAACTGAAACATAGGAAAAGAAGCCATAAAAAATATCTGCTGGGCTTCCCTGGTGGCACAGTGGTTGGGAGTCCGCCTGCCGATGCAGGGGACACGGGTTCGTGCCCCAGTCCAGGAAGATCCCACGTGCCGCGGAGCGGCTGGGCCCGTGAGCCATGGCCGCTGAGCCTGCGCGTCCGGAGCCTGTGCTCCGCAACGGCAGAAGCCACAGCAGTGAGAGGCCGGCGTACCGCAAAAGAAAAAAATATATATATCTGCTAGGGACTTCCCTGGCGGGCCAGTGGTTGAGACTCCACGCTTCCACTGCAGGGGCCACGGGTTCGATCCCTGGTCTGGGCACTAAAATCCCACAAAGCTGCACAGTGCAGCCAAAAAAAAAAAATCTGCTCGTTGATGGATGAATTTGATTGGGGAGTAGACACACATCTGTGGCCTGGAATATCTCATCGTCACAGGTGGCTTCTACACTTTGTACTTGTGTTTTTTTTAATTTGTTGGCTGTGCCACACAGCTTGTGGGATCTCAGCTCCCCGACCAGGTATCGAACCCGAGCCCCGGCAGTGAAAGCACAGAGTTTTAACCAGTGCACTGCCAGGAAATTCCCCCACTGTTTTTACTTCTATAGATAATTTTTGCCTTGCATAGAAAAGCCAAGCCACTCGTCTGTAGGATGTTTCCATTCCAAAGAAAATATATACGTTTTGTATCCAAGAAACTATAACGTGTACTGTTTGCACTTAGCTGCTGGGATGCGGGCAGACTCTTTGCATGGTTTTCATGCTTTTCTAATGGATACTGGCCTATGATGCTTGTTCATGGAGATGTATCAAATGTCTTCTCTGCCTGTATATTTCCATGCTTAGGTATTTCTAACGTTTATTTTTTTCCCTGTCTACTTCCAGACATAGTGACGCACCGTGAAAAGTAAATGGCATGAATGATATGTATATTATTATTCAAAATAAAGTCTTTCACTTAAAAATAAACCATGTGCTATTCCTTATAGAGAGGGGAAAAAAATAGATGTGTCTTAATGAGAAGAGGATGAGAGAGAGTTATTTGCCTTACAGGGGAAAAGAGAGGGGCAGGGAATGAGAGAGAGAGAGACAGAGAGACAGAGAGAGAGACAGAGACAGAGAGAGATAAAGACACACACAGAGAGAGAGAATGAGGGAAGGGTATATTCTAGCTGGTGCCCAATGGCTACATGAAGGTTTAAGTCCAGAACACGAGGAATATAGTAGAAAACTGTTGCAGACAATCCACCGTCAGTCCAGGGCTGACCACAAAACCTACCTCCAGAGCTGGGGTCGGCTGCAACTTTGGAATCCAGAGACTTTACCGTCAGTGGAACTAAAAATGCAAAAGTAAAGACGTCTGGAAGCGGGCAACCAAGGCAGTCAACAGAGGAATGCAGAAATATTTGGGAAGAAGGATAGAAGGTTCTGGAAGGGACGAGGGTTCTGAATCCACCTGCAGAATGCGACCAGGAAAGGAGGTGTCCCTGTGTCTCAGGGAAAATCCGTAGATGGAGGGAAGCCTGTGATCAGAGGGAGGACTGGGGGTGGCAATGAACCCAGGTGTTTGTCAGCCCAGCCGGACCCGGGTGCTGGGGCTGAGTGCTTAGGGGTACTGGACACAGTCACGTCCTGGGCCAGTGAAAATGTCGAGGTTCAAAGAGCACATGAGTGTGTCCAAAATCATCCTTAAGTCAACGGGGAAAACACTGGCTAGAGCAGCATGTGGACAGGTCCACAGGTCACCCTCGTCCTGTGTTTCCAATACTGTCATCTCCCTGTCACCACAGAGGACAGACCGCCCCACGCCCCATGGCCACCGCAGAGATGCCACCACTTACTGAGGATGTTTCCCCAACGAGCAACTATTCGCACGAGAAATACCCCCTGGGGACCCGCTATAAGCACAGCCAGGACACCTGGGGCCAGGGGATCGGAAATGCCCAACTCTGTTAAGAGCTCCTGTGTTGCAGTATTTCCAAAAAGACATCAAAGTAAGGCGGGAGGAACGTGCATCTTCTCGGGGGGGCGCATCAAAAACAAAATCTCCCTCCCACCCAGAAAACCCTTCTGAAAAGAAGACAAATTTATCACTGACTCACTGTGAAACCAGAGGGCAATCAAAGAAATTGCAAAGACGGGAGGACATGTCACCCTCTTATAGAGCGAAGTGGCTAAAACCCATCCCATTCACAGTCTGAGGATAAAACTGCTCCATCATCAAAAAGTGTATACATAATAGAGAGGGCGTGGAGAAAAGGGGACCCTCCTACACTGTTGGTGGGAATTAAGTTGGTGCAGCCACTGTGGAGAACAGGATGGAGGTTCCTTAAAAACTAAAAATAGAGCTACCGTCTGATCCAGCAATCACGCTCTTGGGCATATATCCGGACAAAACTCTGGTTCGAAAAGACACAGGCACCCCAATGTTCACAGCAGTGCTGTTTACAATAGCCAAGACATGGAAGCAACCTATGTGTCCATCAAGAGAGGAACAGATAAACAAGATGTGGTACCTATATACAATGGAATATTACTGAGCCATAAAAAAAGAATGACATAATACCATTTGCAGCAACATGGTTGGACCTAGAGATTATCATACTGAGTGAATTAAGTCAGACAAAGACAAATATCATATGATATCACGTATATGTGGAATCTAGAAAAACAGCAGATATGACCTTATGTGCAAAGCAGATACAGACACACAGATGTAGAGAAGAAACTTATAGTTACCAAGGGGGGAAGGTGGGGGATGAATTGAGAGATTGGGATTGACCTGTACACACTGCTATATTTAAAATGCATAACCAACGAGGACCTACTGTAGAGCACAGGGAACTCAACTTCATACTCTATAATGGCCTATATGGGAAAAGAATCTAATAAAGAGTGGATATATGTATATGTATCACGGATGAACTTGAAACGAACACAACATTGTAAATCAACTGTACTCCAATAAAAATTAAAAAGAAAAAAAAGAGCTCCTGAATTAAGTGATGCTGGAGCATTTGGGTAATTAGGAAAAAACCACTGCATTTTTGGACCCACTTCCTGGATGCTCAGGAAGGGCTTTGAAAGAAGGAGCCCCTTGAACAGGGACACGGGATGGGCAGCCTCCTGTACTCCTGGGGCACTTATGGAATCCGGGTCGATCACGTCCAACAGCCCTGTGAGCTCCACCACCAGCAAAGGAGCATCCAAGCGCCTTCTGCTCCCAAAGACAGGAGGAGCGCCCCAGAAAGCACGACACGGCGGGAAACGGTTCCCTCGGGGAGACACAAACCCCGGGAGAGAAACAGAAGGCGCTGATGGGGAGTGGTCCACACATATTCGCATCCAACCCTCCAAGGGTAAAGGCACGCACGGGGCGTCACCAGTTTCCCAAGAGACACATCGGTTGCCTCTTTCTCGGAGGAAACGCCGAGCACATAAATAAGGAGAGTATTCGGGCATCTGCGCCCCTCCCCCGAGAACTGGGCCCCGACTCCCTGCTTTCTTGACCACCCTTGTCGGTGCCAAGGCCATGGCGGCCACTGCCGGGAGGACTGGCTCTAAGTGCACCTGGTCCCTGCTTCTCCAATGCTGACTTAGGATATGAATTCATGAATGAATGAAGAACTATACCGAACACTGGGCTCCTATGTATCTGGCCAGGCAAGCAAGCATCTTTGTGATTTTTCAGGGTTACCACGGACATATTTATTTAGAGGGAAAAACATAATTTTTAGTAATTCTTGATCTTGAGAAATATATCCGTGCGTGTTACGGGGACAACTCCTACAAGGCTAAAGCAGAAGTCCTGAGGGCTGGCTACAAATCTACCCGAGTTCTGGCACAGGAATGGGGAACGAGGTAAATCAATATTGATGTGAATAAATGATAAATATGGACCAGCTCGGCAGGACGCAGATCGTTCTTGGGTTGGATAAATGCTCAGCTTCTCTTCTGAGTTCCCCACAGCCAGAGAGAGGCGGTCTGGTTCTATTTATGTCCCACTAGCAAGTGCAGAAATATTCTGCGTCTGAAATAGCAAACGTTGGCAAAATCCTGATCGCTCTCTTTAGGAATAAATTTTAGAAATGCAAAGCACGAAGTCTAGCTAGACGTGGCCCTTGGACGTCTTCTCTGTGGGACACAGCTGGGGCTGTTTTCCATGAGAGTTGATGGGTGAGCAGGAGTTTGTCCTATTAACCCAACTCCTCTGAACCAATCACCTTGGGGCAGGGTGGGGGGGTAGTTAATAGCCCAGAGGAGGGTCCCAGGCATATCGTTTTCAGAAACTCTGCAGACCCTCCTGGATACCAACAGTACCATCAACAGGGTTCCCCTCTGAGAAGTCCTGTAGTTGGGAAGCCCATTGGCATCTGCTGACTCAGAATCTCTCCAATATCCATCCCTTCAGAAGTGTCGTTTGAACACAGCAAAGATAAACCCTCGTGTACAAAGCAAGCCACGAGATGCATGAAAAAATCCTTCACTTCCCCCAAATCAGCTAAGTCTGCCCCGAGCGCTGGGCACACTGGGCTGGTAATGAATCCACTGTCAGTCTGGACTGGACCCTCCTGGCTAACCCCTGGCCCGAGGGGCATTTATGCCTGGAGCCGTCCACCCATCCTGGGTACCAGAGGGGGATGCCCCTTTCTAAGTCCAGGGGGTGCCAACACTTCTGTGGTCCCATGGCATCTCCAAGAGACACAGAGGGTCTGCAAAGGAGAGATCCTCTCTTTGAGGGATCCGACAGCCGTCCTGCCCAGCACCCTGGGGCGTGGGCATCCATTATGGGCACCAGTATAAGCTCCGCCCCAGGGCACATCGTTCCTGGAAGTTTCTGTCTGAACCCACAGAGGCTGTTACTTCCAAGTCCTGCAGAACCGGGCCCCTCCCTACAGGGACCCAGATGGAGTTCCAAGAAGAACCGTTCTAAGTCTGCAAAAAAAAAAACCCCACAGAGCCACGAATGTGCCCAACCCGGCCAACATGTTGAAAGATAAAGGGCACCACAGGACAGGAGCAAACGCCACGTGTGATTTCAGCCAACCGTCTTATAATAACTGGACTCCCATTCCCGACTCTCAGAAATGGCGTTCGGCGGAGTCCGGGCTGGGAAATTCCACTCGTGGAATTTAATGTGATCACACCTAACGATGCCGTCTTCTCTTCACACGACCCTGTGTCACACTCTAAGAGACATCTGCTAGGGTCAGGCATTTCACAGAATAAGTCTTTATTTAATGTGTGTCTCCTTGGCTAGAGAATGATTTTCATGAGGTCTAGGGCTCCTGCGTGTGAATCACCAAGAAGGTGGGTGTGGAGAACAGAATAATGTCCCCAAAATGTCCACGTCCTGATCCCCGTGTGGAGAACAGAATAATGTCCCCAAAATGTCCACGTCCTGATTCCCATGTGGAGAACAGAATAATATTCCCAAAAATGTTGTTTTAATCTCTGGAACCTGTGACTATGCCACCTGACCTGGCAAAAGGGAGTCTGCAGATATGATTACATGAAGGACCTTGACCTGGGGCGCTGACCCTGGGTGAGCCCAGTGTAATTTACAGTCCTTAATAGCAGGGAAGCAGGGGGTCAGACTCAGAGAAGGTGGTGTGAGGACGGAAACAGAGGTTGGAGGGAGAGGGCGACGTGAAGGTGCTGTGGTGCTCGCTTTGAAGATGCAGGAAGGGGCCATGAGCTAAGGAATTTGGACAGCGAAGCTGGGAACAGTAAGGAAACAGATTTTCCCAAGAGCCAGGGTCCTTTAGGGGCTCAGGAATCCTACAGCGGTTCTGTTGCCTTGAGGTGCCTCTGGGGCACTGAGCAGAAACAAGAGGTCCTGAGCTCAGAGGAAAGATCTGGATGAAGGAGTTATATCTGGGCTGAAGGTCAGCCAATGTGTGGATGAGATTCTCTGCAGAAAGGAGAGAGAGGGTGTGAAAAGAGGGTCCAGCAGCAAGCCTCCCCAGGTCCAAATGCAACTCTGTCCTAGCTTCCAGAGAAGTGTTATCTTCCTGAGAGCCATGCATACAGGGTTTAAAATCTGCAGAGAAAAGGAACATGGGACCATCGTAGGATGACTGGAGTCATCTCAAAACTCAAGGGCCCTACAGATAAATGCTGGAGACGGTGTGGAGAGAAGGGAGCCCTCCTACACTGTTGGTGGGAATGTAAGTTGGTGCAGCCACTATGGAGAACAGTATGGAGGTTCCTTAAAAAACTAAAAATAGAGTTACCATATGATCCAACAATCCGACTCCTGGGCATATATCCAGAGAAAACCATAATGTGAAAATATCCATGCACCCCAACGTTCATAGCAGCACTATTTACAATAGCCAAGAGATGGAAGCAACCTAAGTGTCCATGGACAGATGAATGATAAAGAAGATGTGGTACATATATATATAATGGAATAGTACTCAGCCATAAAAAAGAATGAAATAATGCCATTTGCAGCAACATGGATAAACCTGGAGATTATCACACTAAGTGAAGTAAGTCAGACAAAGAAAGACAAATATCATATGATAGTGTTTATATGTGGAATCTAAAAAATTATACAAAAGAAGTTATTTATAAAACAGAAACAGACTCGCAGACATAAAGAACACACTTACGGCTACCAAAGGGAAAAGGGTGGGGGGAGGGATAAATTAGGAGTTTGGGATTAACAGATACACACTACTATATATAAAATAGATAAACAACAAGGACCTACTGTAGAGCACAGGGAACTATATTCACCATCTTGTAATAACCTATAATGGAAAAGAATCTGAAATAGCACATATATATACATGTGTGTATCACTGAGTCACTTTGCTGTACACCTGAAACTACACCTGAAACAACATTGTAAATTAACTATACTTCAAGTAAAAAAAAAAAAACAGCAGAACAGTCAAAAGAGCATTGTATATAAACTAAATAAAATTACTTAAAGTGCTTTCTCTTTAAAACAACAACAACAACAACAACAACTTGGGCTTCCCTGGTGGCGCAGTGGTTAAAAATCCACCTGCCAATGCAGGGGGACATGGGTTCGAGCCCTGGTCCAGGAAGATCCCACATGCCGCGGAGCAACTAAGCCTGTGCATCAAAACTACTGAGCCTGCGCTCTAGAGCCCACAAGCCACAACTACTGAGGTCCGTGCACCTAGAGCCCGTGCTCTGCAGCAAGAGAAGCCACCACAATGAGAAGCCCGTGCACCGCAATGAAGACCCGACACAGCCAAAAATAAAATGAATAAATTTATAAAAATTAAAAAAAAACAGCAACTTAAGGGCGAGGGTGAATTATGGAGAACACATTGATATGTCTTGCCTATGGTATTTTCCCCAGAGAGCTCTCTCCACTGCAGCAAATGTGCTTTGCAGACATATTTCCCACTAAAATTCTGTTGACCCAAAGCAGAGATCTGTTGGGGAAAGGCATCAGATTTGAGATACATAATTTTCCCTACTTCCTGGCAGATGGAAGGCTGTACTGAAACTGCAGGAAAGACCCTCAGTGGATATTCAGTTCTGTTGTGCATGTGTCTATAAAATCTCAGGAATCCTGCACGATGGCAGTGTACCGGGCACGCACTGCCGTTACTGATTCCTGAGGGTGTTAAATTTAATGTGGAAAGAAGATGTGTGGTTCGACACGTCTCCACGGCCCCTCCATGTAACTCACCTGTACATGTGGCCATTTATAATGTTTTCTTCCTAATCACAGAGGACACAGATGAACACCCACCAAACGAACCCCACCCCAGCGCTGAGGATCCCAAATGGCCATGTCCTTCGAAAGGGTTTATTTCTGCAAAGAGGTCTAAGGCATAATCATTTGGGGGGACTTGAAAACTATCAATCAAGCGTACATTAAGTTCATTCTGAACCTTCCCAGAAGAGCCGTCAGCATTAACGACACGCAGAGTACTTTCCCAGGCTAAGTAGAGGGAAATGGTATTCGTTGTAGGTGTTTCATAGGTACCCACACATCAAAGCCACAGATGCATACGTGTAGCTTTGGAGACACAGTTTATATCCCATGCATTTCCCTTCAGTGGGAATTTCCAATTAAACAAGTGGATTGAGCAGCAGTATCTCTATCTGACCCTGACCGCCAACCCCATTAGTATTATGGGAGAAAGATAAACTACACAAGACAAAGAGAAAGGTGAGGAAATGACAACAAGCAGATCTCGGGAGCCAGAAGCAGGTGGACAAGTATCACAGCCTCAGGAGGAGGAACGATGCTCCCTCCCCTCGAGATGTGTCCACATCCTAATCCCCGGCACTGTGCATAGGGTCCCTCAGAAAAACGGGTGCCAGCAAAAGGGACTTCGGAGAAGCGATTAGAAAGACGTTTAGATGCGAAAATGACCCTGGATTATCCACGGGAGGCTCAGTATGATCACAAGGGTCCTAGTTTTCCCTGCCATCCATAAGACGAATAATCTGGCAATTCCCTGGCAGTCCGGTGGTCAGGACTCAGCGCTTTCACTGCCGTGGCCCTGGGTTCAATCCCTGGTCGGAGAACTAAGATCCCACAAGCCACGGGGCACGACCAAAATAAGTAAATGAATCCATAAAATTGCTTAAAAACCTTGGTAAAGAGAAAATCCTAAAAACAGAATAAAAGACATTAAAAAAATACAAATAATTTGACAAATGTTTTATCTATTTGTGAAAAAAGTACAGTGGTTGTAACTCACTGTTTACGTCTATTCCTTTTACTGTATTAATTAATTAAGTTAATTATTTTTGGCCACGCTGTGTGGCATGCGGGATCTTAGTTCCCCAACCAGGGACTGAACCCGTGCCCCCTGCATTGGGAGCACAGAGCGTTAATCACTGGACTGCCAGGGAAGTCTCTGCTGTATCAATTTAACTATTTACCTCCTTTATATACTGGATCTCCAAGTCTGAAAGCAATGTGTTAAATTCTACCAGCACAAATGTTTTCCAGGATGCTTACAATAGCTTTCGTTCTCTATATGTATTGTCTGGAGATGTTAATCACTGTGTTTCTCTTTGGAGAGTTTGGATGAACTTTTATGAAACAAGTTGACTGTAGCCACGGAAGAGAGAAAGAGGCAGGGAAAAGGGCAGGAAAGTGAGAAAGCAGACGTGTTTCCAATGCTCTAAAGAGCTCAGCGTGGCTGACAGCAGTGCTCTGGGTGGTCTGTGTTGAAGGTGGCCAGGGGGCAGGTGGAAGGCAGGGGGAGGGGAGATGTGGACTCCACACATACGTTTGAAGAGTGCTGGCTGTAAGGATGATGTCAAGAGAGAGTGGCATGGACATAGATACACTACCAAACGTCAGGTAGACAGCTAGTGGTAAACAGCCGCATAGCACAGGGAGATCAGCTCCATGCTCTGTGACCACCTGGAGGGGTGGGATAGGAGGGTGGGAGGGAGACGCAAGAGGGAAGAGATATGGGAACAGATGTATATGTATAACTGACTCACTTTGTTATAAAGCAGAAACTAATATACCATTGTGAAGCCATTATACTCCAATAAAGTTGTAAAAAAAAAAAAAGAGAGAGAGTTGGGCGTGAGGGTCTGGAGCCCAGATAATGATCGTCATGGAAACACACTGAGGCTTTAATAAAATAACCCTTGTGAAAACACCCAACACTTTGCATGTCCCTCACATATCTTATCCCAAGTGGACCGGTCCAAGTATCAAATCCACAGGACACATCATCACACTTTACATCATTTCAAAGCAACATCCTAAAATTGATTGTCCTGATAACGAAAGCCAAACACATCAGTGGAACAAAGCAGTGGCAACAATTGAAACATACATTTCCTTGGGAATCCCGCTTTCCCAAAGGACCGCTAGAGCTCGTGTCTGTGTCTGAATTAACCTCTGGATTTCACCAGAACTCACCGTTATTGACCAGGACGTGGAGTGGAATTTTCTTCATCTTGAACCTCTGGACGAACCGCTGGATAGACCTCATGGATGCCAGGTCACAATACAGAAATTCCACTGGAGAAAGACAAAAAAATGCATGGTTATCCTCTAATTTACCGCAGATGCTAAGACGATTTCTAAAGAGGTTAACTTCTATCCCTCCTGGGAAGTAACACTGGATTAGAGAAAAGAGGAAGGTCCATTGTGGGCAACATACGCTAAGAAGACCCTCTATGAGTTACGTCCTGGACGATGCCCTCTTTTTGAGTGTGGGTGGGACTGTGTCCTCTTATACGGCAAAGATCCTGGGATGTCACTCCTATGACTGTATTTCATTACATAATATTCCCTCTTGCGAGAAGACTAGAGAGAGAGATTCTCCTGCTGTTCTGGAAGAAATAAGTTGCCTCATTGGGAGAGGGCCATGGGGTAAGACCCTCAGGACAGCTCCTGGGAGCTGAGAACAGCTCCCACTCAAGAGCCAGCAGGAAAGTCAGGACCTCAGACCTACAACCTTAAGGGACTGAGTTCATCCAACAACCATGTGAGCTAAGAAGACGATCCTGTGGTCCAGAGGGGAACTTAGGCCAGACAACTGTTCTGAGAAGAGACATTTTAAGATAATCTTGAGCACGGAGAATGGAACCTATGTGGGCCAAGTCACACAGCCATTGAGGACAAGCGAGTGTATATATTTATTAAAATATTTTCAATATTTTCCCTAAAAAATTACAGTGGGAGTGGGGGTGGGCATGCTCCTGGATCAGAGTTACTCAGCGTGGCCTATGGACGGGCACCATCCTGTGATCTGTTGGTTACCAGTCTGCCAGAGGACGCGTTCAGAAATTGAGGATGCGTGTAGAAATTAAAAAAAAAAAATCAAGTCATTTTATGTTTGCTGAATCCAGTAATTTAAAAAAAAAAAAAGCAACACTGGGCACTCCCGTTTTGCATGTGTCTTACATGTATTTTTCTCATAATTCCTTTCTATTCTGTCTCCAATGGCATCAGGCTGTGACAGACTGGGGACAAGGGAGCTTTGCCACAGGGCGTTTGGAAGTTCTGCTCTAGAACACGGTGCCATCTGGATAGGCATTCCTGACACACTGTTCTAACTTTCGCCTGAAACACTCCCAAGAATGTTAAAAAAAAAAAAGAGGAAAACTCACACTACTGCTAATAACTCGAACCCATGGTAAAAGGATGGGTGGACCCACACACTCAGCTTCCAGAAACAGAGCACGGTTACTGGATCTTCAAAATGTCAGAAGATGATTTTTCCCTGCTCCTTGGGGGAAAAGGATCAGAAATGACCAGAAACATGAGGACTGATGTTCCACGTTGAGAGCGCTGCCTTGTGAAGGAGCTACTGGGTTTTGCTTCTTTTCTACCCATTCTTGTCATTAGCACCCACTTTCTACATCCTTTGAGGAGCTGCCCCCCACCCCTCACCTCTACCATAGCATCACTGGCAGGACGATGGGGCGACCCTGCACAGGGAATATGAGCCCTCAAATCAAGCCCTACCACTGAGGAAGGCAGACTGTTCCCTGCAGACCAGAAGGCTTTAAGGGCTCCACCCCTGAGAAAAGAAACGCCCAAGACAAGCTGCAAACTGTGAGGTCTGCCCCCCATCGAGTGGAAACACCAGGATTGATCACTGACAGGATATGGGGACTCATGCATGCTAGGGGTTCACCTAAAACCCAAGTAGGGGCTGCATCCCCCCAACAATGCACACGGTGAGAGGGGATGGGGTAATTGACACAGCAGGGCTCCTGGCAGGGAGAAGGAGACATAAGTGCCATTTTTCAGTTTACCTGGGTTTTGCCATCACAAACACCTTCATTTCTATCTGGATAATTAGAGAAATGGAGGTTGCGATGTTTTGAGAATGGTCAAGATACCCCTAGGAAATAAGAAATAGAACGTCTGCCATGCAGAGGACTGGCACACAGGAGGTATACCAGTTGTCCGGGTAGCAAAACGGGACACCCAGGCAACAGATAGGGGTGCAGTTTGAAAAGAGTAAGAGTGAACCCCAAGGGGCTGGTCAGGATGCAAAACCAAGATGGTAGCCTTGTACGGGAAGACCACACTCAGAGTTCTTCTGGATATTCATGATAGAGCTTTTTAAAGCAGGGATTGAAAATTAAAAGGCTGAAAAGTATCAGGCAAACAAGCAGAAATCAAGCAGGGCTGGTCCTTCTGACATAAGGTGGAGATGATTCAGGACTAAAATATTAATGGGGCAACATGGACCGTTATCTGTGGGTCCAACGCTCAGTCAAGCTGAAGTCACGATAGTCACGCGCCATGTTCTCAGAATAACACCGTATCGCAGTCTAGTTTTCAGGAACTCTTGGGAATGCAGGGAGAAGTGGACAAAACCAAAATGGTTATGGGAGAAATGAGAGTACGTCTTTGAGCATCTGACAGATCGATAGACCAAAACAAAAAACAAAAAAAGACAGAAACAAAGACCCAGAGAAGACTGTGAGTAATATATTTGACAAGGTTGAAAATGCAAATTTACAGATAGGGATGAGTCTATCGTAGGAAGAAGATTTTAAAATGATAGGTGTGTGCTTCTAACGATATTAATAGTATGCTAGATTTACAAGTAAAATATGAACATCTCAAGGAAATGAATGCTTTTCTGAGAAAAACACTGATTGTTACGACCTAATCAAGGAAATTCGGACTAATCAGAGCAACGAATATGGGAGAAATAGAAAAATTAATGAAAGAACGACATCCAGAAAAGGCGGGGACAGTGTCCATGGTATTTTATCAAATTTTTTCCGACTTTCAAAACATAGATAATCCCACCTCTGTTGACTGATTGAGAACACGCGGGTGGGGGGAAAAGCCTGAGTTGATTCTTTTTATGAAGTGTGCTTTGTTCTGATACAAAAATCTGCAAAGAAATAGCACCAGAAGGAGAGGGGAGTTCACATCAATACTCAGAGAAGAAAAAATTCACAAACGAAAATGTAAATTAAAACGTTTCCACTGGGATAAACATAAGCACGTATGAGAAAAACACAAGATGATTTTTAGAGAGGCCGTCTGTTCAGAGATGATTTCTGCCATGAAAGCGCTCCTAGAATTGGTTCTCTGCATCTCACCATAACGACTACCCGCCTTGGAACGTAACAGGGGTAATTTTAGGGCCACCAAGACCCTGAAAAGCTGAGAGGCACCGTTTATGGTGAAGGGGGTTCAGGTGAGCATGAGGGCAGCTTTCAAATATCCCGACACCAAGCACAGCCCCCGTACACAGGGCCAGCGGGTCCCGGAAAATCTGCCCCGCCTCTCCCCAACGGGGAACAGGGGCTCACTCTTCCTGTGTGTGAGGGCAGCAATCACTGTCCGGCTCCGTCACAGACGAATTCGGGGAGCTGCCGGCTGCTACATCCATGCAGCTTCCGGAGTCCTGGCCCTGTCCTCACTCCAGACAAAGGAATAGGGTCCCCCAAAGGAACAGGAGGCACCCAGAAGGAGAACAGCTTGGTTATCGCAGCCTGCCTCTCACCTTTCCCTACATTTCTCTATTTAAAAGATGAAGGTGAAACAGCACCCATAAAGTGATATGAAAAGGGCAAACAACCTTATGAAAAAATGGACAAGAGACATGAGCAAGCAGTCGCCAAGAGAAGAAAACGGAATGCCAAAACACTCCCTAAAAGACATGCCATCTCAACAGCAAGTGGGAAATGCAAATTAAAACCAGAAGATGTCACTTCACATCCACCAAGGTGTCAAAAACGTCAGACCTCGCATTATCAAGGTTTCTGAGAATACAGAATACATCAGTACATGTCTACATTGCTCTTTGGAATAGAAACTGGGCCAGATCTTTGGAAAAGAATGTAATATGACACAATCATTTTGAATGTGTGTGTAGCATTGGACTGAGCAATTCCACGCCTAGGCGTATATACCCTAGAAAATGTCTCACCCCTGTCCACCAGGTGATGTGTATACGAATATTTGTATGCGCATCGTTTCTATGGGCAGAGACAAATACACCAGAAATACATCAAATGCCTGTCAACCAGAAAAATAATAATTCATTACTTAAAGATAAACGTGACATATACACACCTCTTGGCTGTTCTAGACAGAGAGACAGACTCAAGTCTGTTGAGACGTGAGATGCTATTTTCCAGGTAGGAAGCAGAACCAAGCTGCCCCTAAAACCAGATAGGGAAGGCAGACAGAGGGAGATTATTCTGTGTGTGCGTGTGTGTGTGTGTGTGTGTGTGTGTGTGTGTGTGTGTGAGAGAGAGAGAGAGAGACAGAGAGAGAGAGCGATCCCAGGCACACAGTGAGAAAAGTGAATAAACCAATGAGCATTTTTCTCTCTGGTTCTGCTGGTGACAAGCACCCTTCCATGGCTCGTAAACAGGGGGATGTCTCCCCAGGACATGTCCTGAGTCGGGTGCGCTCTCCCGGAATAGGAGGCTGTACCCAGAAAGCATCCAGAGGACAGCTCTGCATCAGGACCAGGACATGCATGCGGAATGAACTCCTCGCAGCCTCTCTTCCGGAAGCCCCCCCCACCCCCCCGCCCGGCAAGGGCGGTCTTCCCAGAGCAACTCAGCATCACAGACAGCATCTCAGGAAATATCTCAGGAAGCAACTGCATTCTGAACCACGGGGCCTGGCTGACGTGCTTTCTCGGGGGCTGTGACTCCACACCACAAGGTGGATTTGCTTTTTCTCTTTGACCAGTGCGGGCAGACCTCATTGTACGGCATCTCAATGGATTGTGCTTTGCAGATGCTGTGGACTTTTTGGGGTTTTTTGTTTTTTGGGTTTTTTGTTTTTGTTTTTACAAATGGAAGGTTTGGGGCAACCCTGCGTCGGGCAAGTCTGTCGGGGCCATTTTCCCAAAAGCGTTTGCTCAGTTTGTGTCTCTGGGTCACATTTTGGTCCATCTCGCCATATTTCAAACATTTTCATTAGGATTCTATTTGGATGCTGACCTGTGATCAGGGAAACTTCCCGTTACTACTGCAACAGGATATGGCTTGGGGAAGGCTCACAAGGAAGTGAAGCAACTTTGGGCTCTAAAGTTATTTTTAAATAAAGGTATGTGCGTTGTTGTTTTAGACACGGTAAGGACCTACTGTATAGCACAGGCAACTCTACTCAATATTCTGTAATGGCCTGTATGGGGAAAAAAAACTAAAAAAGAGTGGATACCTGTATATGTATAACTGAATCACTTTGCTGTACACCTACCTGAAACTAACACAACATTGTAAATCAACTATACTCCAATAAAAATTGTAAAAAAAGAAAAAAGAAGACTTTTTTTAAGTTACACGTGAATTACTTTTAATCCACGTGCAACTTTTTTTAATTAAAAAAAATTTTGTTTAATTTTAATTTTTATTTTTGGCCATGCCACGCAGATTGTGGGATCTTAGTTCCCTGACCAGGGATTGAACCCAGGGCCCCGGCACTGAAAGCTACGAATCCTAACCACTGGACTGCCAGGGAATTCCCAAGACATAATAGACTTAAACTATGGTCTAGTGTGAACATAACTTTTAGATGCACCGGGGAACCAAACAATTCGTGACTTCCTATATTATTGTGATATTCGATTTATCGTGGTGGTCTGGAACCAAACCCACGATACCTCCCAGGTGTGTCTGTACTTCTAAAAGGATCAGACCGTAGACAGCCAGCCTGTACGGCCAGCATCCGAGGGAAGCCGTGAGGCCCCAGACACTTGGTTGCTCTGTGTTACAGCTGCCCGTCCCTGCAGGTGAGGTCAGTGGGCACAGCCAGGTAGGTGCACCTGAGTGGTCTCATCCACCTGCCTTGGTCCCTTGATGCCTGTCTGTGCACATCCACTGCCCCAGCGTCACTTGTTCTCATGGTTCATAGTTAAAAATTCCCTTTTCCTTAAGTCTAATGCTCTCCTAATTGAAGTATTTCTGCTCTATCCACATTCCCTTTTTCTAAACTGTCAACTGAAAAAAAAAAAAAAAGCACAACCTAAAAGTTGAGAATTATGTTTTACTTGGGGGACTTGCTGACGACTTAAGCCTGGGATACAGCCTCTCAGGTAGCTCTGGGGGACTGTTCCAAAGAGGTCAGGAAGCAGCCAGGGTACGCAGGAGTTTTTGCAACAAACACCAGGTAGTTCAAACATCAAAAGATTATTAAAGAAACCAGACATCTCAAGTTAATGAATCTGGCGCTTTTCTATATATGGGAAGATGCAGGAGTCTGAGCTCATTAAAATCATTCCTCTGATATGCACCTTAACTCTCTGGGGCCAGGATCCTGTTTTACTCCATCCTGAATCCCCTCGGGGCAAAACACTGGGGAAGCCACAGTGGCTGAGGGCTTGATGGCTGCAACATCCTTTGTTTAATGAAAAGGCTGGTGACATTTTTTGTCCACATCACAAAGATATCTTGGAGATCCAATGCTGTCTTACAATAACCAGCTGCAACTTTTTGTCCCCCCTGTGCCCGCCTGAGCCTCAAGCTCACCCTTATCAAGCAAAGCCCTGGTCCTCAGATTACAGGGATTCCTCCCTACAGACAGACAGTTTTAGGACACACACACCCACCTCCAGGGAAGTTCATTTCTTTAAGTCTCCCCACTCGCTTTTCTCTCTCTCCTTGGAGACACCAAACCACCACCACTGAACCATCACAGGAAGACGTTACATTCAACCCCAGAATCTCAATTATAAAACCACTGCCACCACCAAAAAAGAGTCAACCACAACACAGGTAAAAAGCTTTGGTAAAAGGTGTTGAAATTTGTGAAATTTTCAGGTTACAGATTATTCAAATGTTTATGATTGCCAAATATATTTGGAAAATGAAATTAAAGTGAGAACATTCTCCATCGACCCCAAGACAAGTAACAGATGCCTCAAAGCACTTTACAATTAAAGACAAAAGAATGACCTCCGGGCTTCCCTGGTGGCGCAGTGGTTGAGAGTCTGCCTGCCGGTGCAGGGGACACGGGTTCGTGACCCGGTCCGGGAAGATCCCACATGCCACAGAGCGGCTAGGCCCGTGAGCCATGGCCACTGAGCCTGTGCGCCCAGAGTCTGTGCTCCACAACGGGAGAGGCCACAACAGTGAGAAGCCCGTGTACCGAAAAAAAAAAAAAAAAAAAAGAATGACCTCCAACTAACTGGTAAGCCAGATGGTTAGAAGACAATCAGCGTCTTACTTGGAAACAGGGGCTTCTAAAGAGTTTTAAAAGCAATTCGTACTCCCAGGAGGTAAATGGTACTTCTGGGGATCTTATTTAGTTTATCCACCCACAGAGCTGGACTAAAAGTAACTTCCACCCAGCCCACATGATCACAAGTCCCTAACTAGTGTAGGTTTAGTATGAGTGTGTTACCCACTTTTTATGGATTATAACACCAAGATGACATGAGCATTCCTCACAGCCAACTAAAGCACTTCGTAAGTAATCACAGGGTAAATGCAAATTTAATTGCAATGAGATATCACCTCATCACCTGTTGGAATGGCTATTATCAAAAAGATAACAAACAACGAATGCTGGAGAAGGTGTGGAGAAAAGGGAACCTTCCTACACTGTTGGTGGGAGTGTAAATTGGTGCCGCCACTATGGAGATCAGTATGGAGGTTCCTTAAAAAACTAAAAACAGAACTACCATATGATCCAGCAATCCCACTCCTGGGCATATACCTGGAGAAAACCATAATTCAAAAGATACATGCACACCTATGTTCACAGCAGCACGATGCACGATAGCTAAGACATGGAAGCAACCTAAGTGTCCACCGACAGATGAATGGGTAAAGAAGATGTGGTACATATATACACTGGAATATTACTCAGCCATAAAAAAGAATGCAATCATGCCATTTGCAGCAACATGGATGGACCTAGAGGTTATCACACTAAGTGACGTAAGCCAGACAGAGAAAGATAAACACCATATGATAGCACTTATATGTGGAATCTAATTTACAAAAAAGATACAAATGAACTTATTTACAAAACAGAAGCAGACTTATAGATATCAAAAACAAACTTATAGTTACTAAAGGGGAATCTTGGTGGGCGGGGGGGAGGGGGATAAAGTAGAAGGTTGGGATGAACACACACACACACAGTGCTATATATAAAATAGATAACCAACAAGGACCTACTGTGTAACACAGGGAACTCTACCCAATATCCTGTGATAACCTTTATGAGAAAAGAATCTAAAAAAAGAATGAATATATGCATATGTATAACTGAATCACTTTGCTGTACACCTGAAACTAACATGACATTTTAAATCAACTATATTCCAATAAAATTAAAATATCTTTTTTTTAGAAAGCAGAGAGTAGAATGGTGGTTCCCAGAGGTTGGGGTTTGGGGAAAAATAGGAAGCTACTGCTCAAAGGGTACAAATTTCCAGTTATAGGAAGAAAAAGTTCTGGGGTCTAATGTACATCATGGTGACTACGGGTAACAATACTGTCTTATATACTCAAAATCTGCTAAGACAGTAGATCTTAAATGTTCTCATCACACACACACACACAACAAAATGGTAACCATGTATGGTGATGGGTGTGTTGTGTGTGTGTTGAGAACGCTTAGGATCTACTGACCTCACAAAATTTCAAGTATATAATACAGCACCGGTTCTGGTAATCATTTCAAAATGTATACGCACATTAAATTTTCACACGGGACATCTTCATAAAAAAAACAAAACACTGCAGTGTACAACCAGATCAATTAATCAGTCAATCAATCAGCGAATGATCTCAGTCACAGAAAAAGAAAAAAGAAATCCAAATACTCCAAGAGTCACGTTTGGTGGCCAGAAATGGAAAAAAGGGGAAAAATCCAACTCCAATATATGCCCTCTTCCTACCCATGCGACCAGCACTCTAACTTGTGAAATTTTCTGTCCACTAGGAGGCAGGACAACATCAGTAATGTGGGGTTCAGGGTGGAAAAAGTTCTTCACAAGCAGCTTTTATTGAGATGAAAAGACTTCCTACCACGAGAACACAAACAAATGTACAAAGATAGCCAACTTCCTTTGTTGCTCTCAGGATCCCCTTTCGTAGTCCCTGGTGAGAAGGTCGTGTGGTTACTTGACTTGGGTGTAGACACCAGCTTTAACAAGTTGAATCCAGGGAGTACAGGCGTCCATCTGCCTGCAGGGCTCTCCTCACTCTGACCCGGATTGAGGGCTTGAAAAGGGAGCCATGGGTATCAGCTAGCTACACTGTGTAACAAATTGTCCCAAACTTCCTGGACGAAGACAACACCCATTTACCATCTCCCAGCTCTTTATGTCAGAAGTCTGGGTGGGGGTGAGCAGGGTCCTCTGCTCTGGGTCTCACAAAGCTGAAACCATGGTGTCAACACGGCTGAGGGGGTCATCCTCTGTGGCTGGGGATCCTAGTCCAGCCTCACTCGGGTTGTAGGTGAAATTCAGTTCCATGCGGTTGTAGGGTTGAGGTCCCGTTTTCTTTCTGGCTGTCGGGCAAAGGTGGCTCTCAGCTTCAAGGGGTCACTGAGCTCCGTGCTGCGTGGCCCTCCCAAAACACGGCTGTCAGCTTTTTCTAAGCCAGCATAAAAATTTCTGCTTCTGTTTCAAGTCTCTCTCACGGGGTCACCTGTTTATGCCAGGCCCACCCAATGGTCTCCCTTTTGATTAACTCGATGCCAACTGATTTTGGACCTTAATTACACCTCCAAAGTCCCTTCGCTTTTGTCATGTAGCATAATCTAATCATGGGAGTGACACCCCCATCATCCCTGGGCCCCATCTACAGAGAAGGGGAGGGGATTACATAAGGGATGCACACCTTGTAGGGGGGCAGGAATCTTGAGGCCACCTTTGCATAATGCAAACCAGTGCTCCTTTATTTGGGGTCCCCTCTACCCAGTTCCATCAGCAGATCTCCATCAGGAGGACCTCCCTTTCACTTTTGCTCTTTGCTCCGGGGGAAGTCAGTGGAAAGAGAAAGTTACGTGAACAACGATCTAAAAGCAGGTTTGTACCCACAGGGCGTAAGAGGTACAAATTATTAGGTATAAAGTAAACTCCAAGGATACAGTGTATAATACTGGGAATACAGCCAATATTTTATAATAACTTAAAAAAATAGTAACATAGGTAAGTATCCAAATCAACCTGGACTGCAGTCGCCATTGTGTGGTCACCATTTATCACCATACACTCACACATGCAAAAATACACATTCCCTAAGGCTGCATGGTCAGAGTAGAAACTTTCTTGTTGAAATAAGATTGAATCATGAAATCTCCAAAATACTTAAAAATGTGAATTATTGGTTGGATTAGACGTTATGACCACAGGCATAAGAGCATTCCCTGAACTCTCCCTGTGGGTTGACTGGTTGTTTCCTCATCCTCCCACTCACCTAATTTTGTTATAAACAGGAATGAGAAGACCCTAAAAGGTCCACTTTCACCTCCCCGCTATGAATGTGGGCCAGGATCCATACTACCCAAGCCTGCTCAATGCATACGACGGCTCCATCCCATTCCCATTCAATGACTTGGTAGTGCTCAATGCATATGGCGGCTCCATCCCATTACCAAGCAATGACCTGACACTTCTCAATGCCATTCCATCCCCGCTCCCCTACAAAACACTGTCTGGACCACAGACCTAGCTTCCCATGAACACAAACTCACATTTCATCTTGTCATTCTGCCTACCTTCTTTTCCTTCAATAAGCTCCCCTGAAAAAAATCCAGACTCTGGCAACCCCTTAAATGACTTGAGGTGCCCTATTATGCTCAGGTTTTCAGAGGTGCGGCAGATAAGGAAACACTCTAAATACCTCAGTATCTGTAAAATTCTTTGGGCACCAAGGGAAGCTACAGAATTCACTGACTGCCTAAGCAGTATGTCCGGTTCGCTACAGTTGCACTTGTATGAAAGTTCTCGGGCTTATCTCGTAAAAACTGGAGTAGGGAATCATTTCAGTAATAGGTTTCCATGTTTTTACATTATCTAAGAACAGGAAATTTTTGCTTAGTTTTGGTTTTGGCTACACCCCGTCTCCACGGACACGCAGGCAACCCCAGTATGTGGTGCCCACTGCACCATTCTATTTTTTTTTAATTTTATTGGGGTACAGTTGATTTACAATGTTATTGTTCCATTCTATTTTAAAGAATATTTCTTTTCAAAAAAAAAAAAAGGAAGCAAGGAAGCGAGGGATGGAGGGAGGAAAGAAGAAAAGGAGACAGGAGAGGGAGAGGTGTGATTATTGTCTGTCTACTGGGAACAGAAACCCCCGGGTTTAGATTCTTTTTAATATAGAAGAATTCTTTTTACTTGCTCACATTTTAGTGATGGTAATTGGTGCCAGTGTTCTTTTTTTCACTCATTTTCTTTTTGTTTTATCAAATAAACTAGTAAAAAATATATTTCTTTTAAGATGACCATGTGGTTTTTGTCTTCTTTCACTGATGTGGTGTATCACACTGGTTGATTTGCATATGTTGAACCATCCTTGTGACCCTGGGATGAATCCAACATGGTCGTGGTGCATGATCTTTTTGATGTACGGTTCGATTCAGTTTGCTAGGTTTTGTTGACAATTGTTGCATCTACATTCATCAAAGCTACTGGCCTGTCACCTTTTTTGGTAGTGTCTCAAGACTATTTCTTGAAGGAGGTGAACTGGGATTAGTATTCGCTCGCCACAGTTACTCTCTCTTCAGCTGGTATGCATGTCATGGAGGGAAAGATGGAAACGTCCCAGTTTTATCCGTCCCACTCAGAAATCACCGCAGTTCCGG
Organism: Mesoplodon densirostris; assembly: GCF_025265405.1. Lineage (NCBI taxonomy): Eukaryota > Metazoa > Chordata > Mammalia > Artiodactyla > Ziphiidae > Mesoplodon > Mesoplodon densirostris. The sequence continues at coordinate 136,697,537 of NC_082681.1, read as the reverse complement.
TCCTGAGCACACGCCTCGCCCCACCTCCATCAGCTGAGCCTGAAGCTCCGATCACAACCACAGTCTCAGCAGGTGCACGGTAATGACGATCGTTTGCTTGAGGATGCCACAGCAATTTTCTGCATCATTTCCCTTCCATGGGCGTAAGGGACACATTAACGTTTGGGAGAACCTGTTCATCAAGGCTGTTAAACCTTCCCGAAGAACTAGCAACATCAAGAGACAAAAACGTGCTTTGTTTTTCTCCAGATGTCTGCAGTTCTGCCAACAGTGGATTTTTTTTTTTATGCAGATGATCGCCTTCTACAAGTCTTTCATCTTTTTCCCTTTGCTTTTCAAGAACCAGTTTTGTTTTGGACTAGAAGGTACATAACAGGGACTTCCCTGGTGGTCCAGTGGTTAAGGATCCACCTGCCAATGCACGGGACATGGGTTCGAGCCCTGGTCCGGGAAGACACCACATCACATGGGGCCACTAAGCCCATGCGCCACAACTACTGAGCCTGAGCTCTAGAGCCCGCGAGCCACAACTGGAGAGAAGCCCGCACGCCGACACTGAGACCCGAAGCAGCCAAATTAAACTAAAAAAAAAAAAAAAAAGAAACGACATAACAGGGGATGGCCTCTCTTGTTTTTCTCCCCCTCGTATCTTGCAAAACTACATTCTCTGGACAAAAACTGAGGATTTCTCCAGGCAGCTTTACAGATTAGTAATACCTACATTGTTTCACATTCCTAGCTGGAAAAATCTCGTTTTTCTGACTACAGATAAATTTGAAGTCAATTGCCTTATTTTTATATAGTAACTACATACTACTACACAGTTCTAATCCTGTCCTATGTTGGCATGATGTTTAATTATGCCCTGGCGACTAAAAGTCCAGCTGGATATCCAATAATAGACAGAGTGTAAACTACAATCTTTCGAAAATCCGGAAAAATATTAATTGTGAAACACGTCTGGCTCCAGGGAGTACTTTTCAGGACTTTTCCTGCCAGTAGTTCCATTTTCCAGCATTGAACAGCACTAAGTAAACTAGATCGTGCTATCCAAACTTTAGCCTAATTTACTAAAGTGGTTTGTGTGCAGTAATGAATAGCAGAAAACCCCATCGTATGTGATGATACATTCTAATCCAACATCAATTACAGCTGGTCTTTCTTGACCAAGCCACTTGTCTTAATAAAACAGGATAGTAATTAATCTCCAGAAATACTTTTTTTTTTTTTTTTTTTGTGGTACGCAGGCTTCTCACTGTTGTGGCCTCTCCCGTTGCGGAGCACAGGCTCCGGACACGCAGGCTCAGCGGCCATGGCTCACGGGCCCAGCCGCTCTGTGGCATGTGGGATCCTCCTGGACCGGGGCACGAACCCACGTCCCCTGCATCGGCAGGCAGACCCTCAACCACTGCGCCATCAGGGAAGCCCCGGAGATACTTATAAAGGGAACTCTAGACTGATTATAAATCACTGAGGTGTGATTCTAGGGTGTTTTTTGGATACAGTGATCCAGCGTGCAACATGAATTTCAAAAGCTTGTATTTATTTTTGCTAGTATGTAATTACCTTCATCTGATTTTTCTTTTGTGAAATGCAAACTTAATGTCCTAACCTTGTATTTCTGCTTAGGTCCTTTTTGTAAATGAACTTCAAGAGTTTGTTCCACTTACTGATATCTGATATTATAGGATAGTATGGATTTAAATTCATAAAAGCTGTATATTCGTTTTTTTTAATACTATCCACAACTAGCTGTCTGCCATCATAATTGTATCTTGCAGTGTTTCCTTAGTAGCTCCTTTGTTGTCTATATGTAATGGCCTTTTTTACTTCACCTTCACTCCCCATGACAAGCCCTTGGTACTAAAATAAGTGCTGGATTTTGGAAATAATTTTCCTTACACGTAGTTAGAAATAGAGAGAGAGTACTATCCATGCAGAAAAAGATACAGATAGAATTCCCATCTGAATTTGAAGCTACGTATTGAGAGAGAGAGAGAGAGAGAGAGAGAGAGAGAGAGAGAGAGAGAGGGAGGGAGGGAGGGAGGGAGGGAGGGAGGGAGGGAGGGAGGGTTGGTTTCCTTTTGCATAACTCGACAGAGACATGCCCACGGGTGACAGCAAAGTCTGGCCAAAGCAGTGGTACTAACGTAGATTCTGCCGTAACCAATGCATCGTGCATCCCACACTGCGCCACACAGAACACAGAACCCCGGGCTGAGATGTGTGCTTTCAGGCGATGCTGAGAGCATAGTCCTGTCCTCGAAGCATCTTGACTCATATTCGCCCTGCTTTAGCTTCCTCTGAGATTAATGCAGCCATAAGACAACACATCAGTGAGACCATGAGCTCACCTGAACCCTTTTTTAGTGCTATCACAGACACTTGAAAAACCATAGGATATAGATGATTTTATTAGATTTTTTTTTTTTTTTTTTTGGCCACACAGCATGCAGGATCTTAGTTCCACAACCAGGAATCAAACCCAGACCCCCCTGCATTGGGAGCACAGAGTCTTAACCACTGGACCACCAGGGAAGGTCCAGATTTATAAATATTTGAAATAGCAAAAATACATATATCAGGACATTCAAATAACCCCATGGCCTGCCTAGAAGAAAGCTTTACCCTGAGACTCCAGAACGACTGAGGACGCCAGCACAACGATCTTCCAGCGTCTACCCATCAGCCATGAATGACGCTCCCTCAGAAGTTCATAAAATCAAGGGGAGGTCTGCACTCTGCGGGGGCTGGGGGAAGTAAACTGATATCTTTGACTGAGAAACTAAGCAGCTAGGACCATGCATGCTCAAGACAGCAGCACAGCACAGACACATACACCATCCTCAGTGAGGCTGGCTGAGCAAATGGGCAGATTCCTTGCGCTGGGACAAAATTCCACCAGGATCTCTCACGTTTCTGTGTTTCTTGCCTGTGAGGCACTGACCGCCCTTTGTTCTGAATTACCTTTTCAAGTATTCATATAGCAAAACACCTAAAAGATGAAGACAGCATCTCACGCCAGACCAACAAATGGGCCAAAAGTTTAAAAAAAAAATGGGATTGCCTGACCCCTTCCTTGTTCTCCAATCCAAACAGCCAACACCATGCAGTGCACTTAAAAAAGTGTTCTCTCATTTAAGAAAACAGAAAAAGTCCCCGTTATCTTTTCAGAAATTAATCTCAAAGTTGTCCTTCTTTGACAAGGATCTGCCAGGTTTTTTTTAAGGGGCACGATGAAAATGTTCCCATTTGTCATAATATTTGCTTCAATCCGCTCAGCTTTTTCAATGAGTCTTTTCTTTCTGCTTCCAGCCTATCTGAATTTCCTTAGTTTTGCCATTTTTGAGATATTGAAATGGTAATAAACAGAGTAACAATGTGCTTCAGATACAGATGCTGTTGTGGAGATCCTGTTGCATTAGTTTGCTCGGGTGCCAAAACAAAATTCTGCAAACAGGGTGGATTAACAACAGACATTTGTTTTCTCCCAGTCCTGGAGGCTGGAATCTGAGATCCAGGTGTGGGCAGGGCTGGTTCCCCCCCGAGGCCTCTCTCCTGGGCGTGTAGACGGCCCTCTCCTCCCTGTGTCCTCACAGGGTCGTCCTTCCATGTGTCTCTGTGTCTTAATCTCCTCTTCTTATAAGGACCCCTGTCCTATAGGGATCAGGACCCACCCTAGCGACCTCATTTTTACCTTCATCCCTGGTTTAAAGACCCCATCTCCAAATACAGCCTCATTCCGAGGTTCTGGGGGTCAGGGCTTCAACATGTGAATTCTGGGGGGCCGTCATGGGAACAACGCATGATGCCCGTGGATTGTGAGACCCAGGTCACCTGCGCTGAAGATGTTCCATACTTGGGCTCCTCCAACCAGATTGTGTGGCTTGGTCCTCCTTGGGACTGGTGACCCATGCTGTGGGGATGTCTGCGCAGAGTGACCAGGGAAATCGTTGGTCTTAGAACAAGGCAAAGCCACCTGGACCACACAGGCCACCAATGGGGCTTGGCTAGCGCCTTGACAGAACCGCTAAGCCAACACCATTACCCACTCTCCCATGCAAATTATTTTTCAAATTCCAGAAGGATAGAGGGAGCTGGCATTGAGTATTTCCCTGCCCCCAGGTCAGGTAGGCACTGGTGAAGTAATTTCCCTTGAGGGCACGCAGAGAAAGGAACTCTCTGAGCTTGTTCCAAAATGGAATTCCTGCAGAAGGCGATATTGCTCCAGTCTTTACCATTAGAACCTGGTGGGGTTCCTGGAAGTTCTGCATGACAGGGCAGCCTCCTCCCGTCCTGATAAAAGACTGGGTCACGGGAATTTTAACTTCTCAGACATGTCCACAATCACCAGCAAGGCTCAACAGCATCCCAAGGACGTTCTCAAACACACCAATTCAAATCCAGGCACATCTTTCCCTGAAAGGCGTGGTTCATCTCCACAGGGCAGAACAGCCCCATTGTTCAGTGGCTTTGGAGCCTGACTGCCTGAGTCTCCATCCCACCTCCAAGGCTGGGTAACTTTGGGCAGGTCCCTCAACCTCTTTGAGCTCTGGGGTTGTACCAGTCAGCCTGGACCACCATAACCAGAGGATGAGGTGGCTTAGACGTCAGAAATTCATTTTCTCACAGTTCTGGGGGCTGGAAGTCTGAGAATAGGGTGCCGACCTGATTGGTTCTGGGGAGGTCTCTGTTCCTGGCTTGCAGACAGCCACCTTCTGGGGAAGAGACAGAGAGAGACAACAAGACCTCTGTGTCTCTTTCTATGAGGACACTAATCCCATCCTGGGGTCCCACTCTCATGACTTCATCTAACCCTAATCACCTCCCAAAGGATCTCCAGATCCCATCCCATCGGGGGTTACGGCTTCCACATATGAATTTCGGATGGACACATATTCATTCCATAGGAGAAAAAGAAAACCTTCCCCTTTTGGGGCTGGCATGAGCTATAAATGCCCCCAATGTGCCCAGAACTCAGCGCAGCATCTACAATTCAGTGAGGGGTCCAGAAATAGTAGTTGTGATGCTACATGTGATTTGTCCTCAACCATAAAGCTCTTTGGCAGTGGTGGCCTCACGTCTCACTTCTTTTTAGAAGTGCTGCTATCCGTGTGACATGAAGATAGACCTCAGCCCCGTCAGTTTGCAGCCACGCTGCACACGCAAGGCTGTGAGCAAGTCGGGTCTTGAGGCTGTTCTGGTGTGTTCGGCGGACACAACACAGAAGCCATCCACATTGTTTTTAAATCTCTGGTCCAGCCGCAGGGTTAAGTAACTCTGTATGTGCCAAACCCTATAAAGAGTGGACTGTACACTGCCTGCCTTTCCAGGGTATGGATCTCTCCAACACGTCCTGGCTCGCCCCTTCCACACATCCTATGTATCTTCAGAACCTGCTTCTGCACCTGTTTCTAATTTCAACCTAATGACGATCTGTGAAGGGCCTCGCGGGGGCTGTCTCGGACAGTGTAAGGAGATGTCGCCGCATCCATCCACGCTGTCCATGTTCGGGTATGTGCTTGGAAAAAAAAAAAACCCGAACGTCCGAATAAACATCGCCTCCTGTCTCCCACGGTCAGGACCCCAGGAAACCACGTCTGGATGGGCTTCGGGGTGAACGAATCCTATCAAGATGGATTTTCAGAGTCAGAATCTTTAGGGGGTGTCTCGAGGGACCCTGACAGCAGCCATGTGCCTGGAGAAGAATTCTCTGTTCGCAACCTTCGTGTGGTTACTGCAAAGCATCAGAATTTCTGTGTGAGTGATGGTAGTTTCTGTGGGATGCAGGGTGAGGGCCACTCCAGGCGACCAAGGGAGACACACTGTCCCCTTCCCATCCCTTGCTCTCTGATGAGGAAAGAAAGCAAGGGATACACGGTGTTCTTGTGACACAGCTTCTGCATCCTTGTAGCTCGTATTCATGGGGCCCCATATTTATGGCAAGGAATGTGCAAGGCACTAGGGCTCCAAGTAACACGCGGGGGTCACTCAGAGGCACCTACAGCATCCTCTGATAATGCAGGACAACAGGCTACTCCAAGGGCCACGGGCTCACAGTGAAGGCTCTGGTTGAGGAACCCACATGACGATTCACCGCACAGGCACCGACAGACCGCAGCTCCCATGCCGTCCTTGGTCTCGTGGCCCCAGCGCCATGCCAGTTTCCTTCTAGCTCCTTCATACAGAAGCACCAAGGCAGACCTGAGACCCCAAGGTGGACCCACGGCCAACAAGATAATGGTGGGGACAGCTATGCTAGTGGAATCTAGCTCAGAGCAGCACCATGAGCACCAGCTGTGGATTAAGGATGTGGATGCCTTGCTCAGCTCACCATGGTCACCATCTATTACCAGGATGGGCAGGTGGATACATACAGGCACTCCCCACCTTTGGAAAACTACTTAGGGATGGAAAACCTACTGAAAACTGGACTCCGCCTGGCCTGCTTTGTCTCTCCTGGCTACTGTTTGGATCATTTGAAGATAAAACTGTCAAGTGCCAATCGTACGATGCCATTTTTCTTTTGCTACATAAAGAGTACACTGACACCAGTTCTTGATACTTAGCCCTCATGGTGACGTAAAATCACCTCCAAATTCTAGATTCCCAAGAAGTTTCCTTTAGTTTTTTGTGTTCCTGGGGTGCCATTCTTATAATCCACTAAGCAAATGCTTCATAGCGACCTCATAAAAAAAAATGTCCTTGGTCAGATGAGTGGATAAAGACGATGTGGTACATATATACAACGGAATACTACTCAGCCATGAAAAAGAATGAAATAATGCCATTTGCAGCAACATGGGTGGACCCAGAGATGATCATACTGAGTAAGTCAGAGAAAGACAAATACCATACGATATCACTTATGTGTGGAATCTAAAATATGACACAAGTGAATCTACCTACAAAACAGACTCACAGACACAGAGAACAAACTTGTGGTTGCCTAGGGGGTGGGGGCTGGGGAGGGATGGAGTGGGAGTTTGGTGTTAGTAGATGCAAACTATTCTATATAGGATGGATAAACGACAAGGTCCTACTGTAGAGCACAGGGAACTCTATTCAATATCCTGTGATAAACCATGATGGAAAAGAACATGAAAAAAGAATGTATACATATGTACAACAATCATGCTGCTGTACAGTGGAAATTAACACAATACTGTAAAATCAACTATATTTCAATAAAAATAATAATAATAATAATGTGCTTGGTAATCTAGGGAGCACACAGCAACTAGCTCGTGGTTTGCCCTCACAGAGAAAACACTTATTGATACCAACAACACACCCAATTGCAATGGATACAAAAGGCAGAGCAAACCCAAGGGCAAGAGGCAGCTTCCATATAACCAGCTAAGAGGGTGCCATTTTGATTCCAGAAGTGTAGATCTGGAAGCCAACCAGAAAGGAAATATGGAAACCTTAGATGTGACCCAGAGGCAGGAGGAAACAGCACAGACCAGGGCATTCTAAATGTCTCTAAAATGTCAAAGGCTTATGGACAAGGAGGAAACATTTCCACCAAAGGACCCCCAGGTGATGGCTGAGGGCACAACGGGGCACACAAGATGGAAGAGGAGGCTCGGGAGGTGTCCAGCCGTGGCACGTGGTCCAGCCTTCCACACTAGGTAGTTGTACCCCTCCAAGACCTGGGAAAGCCTTGCTTTTCTCATCTGTGCAATGGAGCTGAGCATCACATCTACCGTTGGGGTATTGTATGGATAAACCATGCGATGTTCTTTGCCTCACACCCAGCATACACTGAATATCCCACGACCACTTGGTTCACTCCGCGAGTCCTGTTTTTGTTACTTAGGAGGGTGATGGCCTGTCAGGAGAACCAAGAAAGATGTTGCAGAAAGAGGAAAAGAACAGATTGATGGATTGGACAGGTAGCATGAGGCCCCAGGGAATGTCATGAGAAAGCCAAGATGCTGAGTAAAAATTACCCAGGAGAAATGTGTCAGGAAGCAGAGAGGCAGGCCAAAGTGTGTGCAGTGATATTTTCATAGTGCTTTTAAAATTAGATTGCTAATAAATGCTGGAGAGGGTGTGGAGAAAAGGGAACCCTCTTGCACTGCTGGTGGGAATGTGAATTGGTACAGCCACTATGGAGAACAGTGTGAGGGTTCCTTAAAAAACTACAAATAGAGCTACCATGTGATCCAGCCATCCCACTCCTGGGCATATATCTGGAGAAAACCATAATTTGAAAAGAGTCATGCACCCCATTGTTCATTGCAGCACTGTTTACAATAGTCAAGACATGGAAGCAACCTCAGTGTGCATCGACAGATGAATGGATAAAGAAGATGTGGGACATATATACAATGGAATATTACTCAGCCATAAAAAGAAACGAAATTGAGCTATTTGTAATGAGGTGGATAGACCTAGAGTCTGTCATACAAGTGAAGTAAGTCAGAAAGAGAAAGACAAGTACCGTATGCTAACACATATATATGGAATTTAAGGGGAAAAAATGTCATGAAGAACCTAGGGGTAAAACAGGAATAAAGACACAGACCTACTTGAGAATGGACTTGAGGATATGGGGAGAGGGAAGGGTAAGCTGTGACAAAGCGAGAGAGAGGCATGGACATATATACACTACCAAACATAAGGTAGATAGCTAGTGGGAAGCAGCCACATAGCACAGGGAGATCAGCTCGGTGCTTTGTGACTGCCTGCAGGGGTGGGATAGGGAGGGTGGGATAGGGAGGGTGGGAGGGAGGGAGACGCAAGAGGGAAGGGATATGGGAACAGATGTATATGCATGACTGATTCACTTTGTTATAAAGCAGAAACTAATACACCATTGTGAAGCCATTATACTCCAATAAAGTTGTAAAAAAATAAAATAAAATAAAATAAAAAAATAAATAAAATGAGATTGCTAGCTGGCCAAATTAGACCTTGGCTGGGTGACAGCCTGGGCAGCGTAACTGCCCTGTGTCAGCCACGATTCCAGGTCAACAGACCCCGCCAGACACTTGGAGCTTCACACGTGAGCAGAGACGAAATGGCGACACCGTGAACATGAAACACAATCTGTGTCAGCTATCCAGCTGTAGGACCCCCACCCAGTAAGAGCCCACCCTGCTGCAGCCCCAAAAGACGGGATTCTCAATTTCGTACATTGGCAAAGATACCTGGATTGTCTTCCTTTGAATTCTAGCAAGACTATTGAATACCGAGTTCTCTTTCAGATCACCAGAATCACAGAGGTACATGCAGCATTTCCATTTCCATTTCATGTGGCCACAAAGGCAATCACTCAAAAATGCAAGAAGACACTTTTCTATACCGCTGGTCTTTGTCATTACCATGGGTTGTGGACAGTGCTTAATTCTTCCAGGGACCATGCAGGACACAACACAAATGGAGTATGGCCAACCCAGGAGGCTCACCCGAGCTTTGATGTCCAGGGTTTTTTTGAGTGGCAGTCATGTAGGCATGGCTGACCACATGCATGGCAGACCTTAGTGCACATTCCCTCCAGAGGTCAAGGGCATTTGACCTTTGACACTACATGCTCCAAAATATTCCATTGTATGTATGTATGTATGTATGTATGTATGTATGTATGTATGTATGTATGTGTGTGTGTGAGTGAGAGAGAGACATCTTCTTTATCCATTCGCCTGTTGTACTATTCTACTTCCTGTTTCTATAAGTATGACCTTTGGAGACTCCACATATAAGTGACATCACATGATATTTGTCTTTGTCTGGCTTACTTCACTTAGTATGATAATCTCTAGGTCCACCCATATTGCTGCAAATGGCATTATTTCATTCTTTTTATGGCTGAGTAATATTCCATTGTATACATGTACCACATCTTCTTTATCCATGCATCTGTCGATGGACATTTAGGTTGTTTCCATATCTTGGCTATTGTGAATAGTGCTGCTATGAACGCGGGGGTCCATGTCTCTTTTCAAATTAGTGTTTTTGTTTTCTCCAGGTATATATTCAAAAATGGAACGGCTGGATCGTACAGTAGTTTTATTTGTAAATTTTTGAGGAACCTCCATCCTGTTCTCCATAGTGTCTGCACCAATTTACATTCCCACCAACAGTGTAGGAGGGTTCCCTTTTCTCCACAGCCTTGTCAACATTTATTATTAATATTTAATTTTACAGTCCTATTTGTGCTCATTCCCAAACCTTCCTAAATTATCTCTGTTATCATTATGCTTCTGTTTTTATTTACTTAGGTGACACCGTAAAGGAGTCACTTGTAGGTTTCTTGCAGTAGCTCTGAGTCACACAAAACACAGCGTTTCTAATATATGCTGAGTTCTTTTTTGCACCAAGCCTCCTATGCTAGCTCTGCTGTCACCGTTCTCTGCCTTAGCTGCTTCTTCTGCCACTCAGTAGGCACCAGGCTTAGTCACTCTCTCCCTTCCCTGCAGACCCCTGTGGATTTTCTTTATCAAAAGCATTTTGCTATGGATAATGTACCCTTATTATATCAGACAGCTACGGTAACATTTATCCAGCAACAAGGTTAATTGCCTTTGAGTAATAAACAAAAAGAGGTTTTGCTGCCAGAGGAACAGAATTAAGGAGGGAATTCTCATTTCCATTGTGCCCATCTTGTCACAAGTGTCTGAGGGTGCAAATCAGCATTTTTGTTGTCGGTGGCGGATTAATTTATACGGTTCCATATATGCACAGCCTCAGGGCAGATCCCATACCAACTACAGTCAACAGACACTCTCTCTTCTTCCTGGAGGAACAGATATGACTGAGGAGCAGACGGGTGGTTCTCAAACCGTACAATGTACTGGGGCACCTGGAGGGCTTGTGGAAGTGCAGGTCGGGGGCATCAGCTCTAGAGTCTGTCACTCCACAAGTGTGTGTTGGTTGGGGGAGCCTGGGAAGGAGCATTGGTAAGAAGGTCCCAGATGATGCTGATACTGCTGGTCTGGGAATCACGCAGTGAGAGTCACCAGATGAGACCACACCCCGTGACATGCAGCTATCTGTCTATCTGTCTAATCTATCATCTATCTCTCTATATATCTATCTATCTACCAAATCCATCATCTATCTATATCTAATCACTAAGTATTAGAGAAATGCAAATCAAAACTACAATGAGGTATCACCTCACACCAGTCAGAATGGCCATCATCAAAAAATCTACAAACAACAAATGCTGGAGAGGGTGTGGAGAAAAGGGAACCCTCCTGCACTGTTGGTGGGAATGTAAATTGGTACAGCCACTATGGAGAACAGTATGGAGGGTCCTTAAAAAACTAAAAATAGAGTTACCATATGACCCTACAATCCCACTCCTGGGCATATATTTGGAGAAAACCATAATTCGAAAGGATACGTGCACCCCTATGTTCACAGCAGCGCTATTTACAATAGCCAGGACGTGGAAACAACCTAAATGTCCAATGACACATGGATGCATAAAGAAGGTGTGACACATGTATACAATGGAATATTAGCCATTAAAAAGAATGAAATAATGCCATTTGCAGCAACATAGATGGACCTAGAGATGATCATACTAAGTGAAGTCAGACAGAGAAAGATAAATATTATGTGATATTGCTTATACGTGGAATCTAAAAAAAAGAGAATGGTACCAATGAACCTAGTTACAAAACAGAAACTGAGTCACAGATGTAGAAAACAAACTTATGGTTACCAAAGGGGAAAGGGGGGGTATAAACTGGGTGATTGGAATTGACATATACACACTACTATTTATAAAAGATAACGAATAAGAACCTACTGTATATCACAGGGAACTCTATTCGGTGCTCTGTAGTGACCTATATGGGAATAGCGTCTAGAAGAGAGTGGATCTATGTATAACTGATTCACTTTGCCGTACAACAGAAACTAACACAACATTGTCAATCAACTACAGTCCCATTAAAAAAATAATTTAAAAAATATATTTAATCTATCATCTATCCATCTATTTCTCTATCAAGCATCTAACCATCTACCAAATATCCATCTCTACCCATCTATCAATTATCTCTAATATATCTAACTAGCTAGCTATTAATCTATTTATCCACCATCTATCCATCTAACAGTAATCCATCCATCTATCTCTCAATGGTTCTCAAGTGTGAGCAGTTGTGCCTTCCATCTGTCCATATGTGAAGACACTTTGATTGTCACCACTGGAGAGGGGCATCCCTACTGGCACGTGGTGGGTGGAGACCAGGGATGCTGCTCCACAGCCCACAGTGCCCAGCACGCCCCACACCTGAGTCCCACAGCCCCCAACGTCTATGGAGACCGGCTGTGCCTCCACTTGTGTTTACACTGGACCTGCAATCACCCTCCAAATCCTCACTGAAGGCCACCAACCATCCTCTATTCTGACTCTGGTCTGGACGTCGGGTGACTCTGCTCTGGCTGGGAGGCTGGTGAAGAAAGACAGGATGGTGGTGCTAGGTACCCTCAGATTCTTCTGGCAGAGCAACGGAATGACACGTGATGGGTGCCATCAGTTCACCAAGGCTCCCAATGACTTTGGAATAAGGTTAGAGATGGATCTAGGAAATGATTTTCACACCTGAAAAAAAGGGGGAGCTTATTACCCCATAAGGGTCCCACTTGGTCTGAATGAATACCCCTGGTAGATCACACTGCTGTCCCAGGAAGGTCCAGAGTTGTCAACTTGGAAAGTAAGATGGTGAGTGTTTAAAAGTGTAATTTTGGGACTTCCCTGGCAGTCCAGTGGTTAAGACTCTGCGCTTCCAATGCAGGGGGCCAGGGTTCGATCCCTGGTCGGGGAACTAAGATCCCACATGCTGCACGGCCTGGCCAAAAAACTTTTTAAAAATTTGTTTAATTAAAAAATAAAAGAAAAGGTCAATTTCATCAATGCCCTCAAAGGTAAGAGGAGCAAAATGGGACTGATGAGGATTCATGAAAATCAGGATGAACATTCATGCTCCCAAACCACCCAAATGCTGCATTCGTCAATGTCCCCTCCCCCCACCAACCCAATGTTTTATTGTTTGACCCTGATAGTGGGTTGAATTCTGTCCCCCCAAAAGATATGTGCAACTTATAACCCCTGGTGCCTGTGAATGTAAAGATATTGAGAAATAGATTCTTGGAAGGTAATTAGAATGTCAGGATGACATCATCTTGGATTTAGCATAGGGTCTAAGTCCAATAACTGGTGTCCTTGTAAGAGAAAAAAAGAGACCCAGACACAGAGGAGAAGCCCCGTGAAGACAGAGGCAGACACAGGAGGGATGTAGCCACAAACCTAGGATGCCTGGAGCCCCCAGAAGCTGGAAGAGGCGGTAAGGACCCTCCCCTGGAGCCTCCGGAGGGAGCGCGGCCCTGGGACACCTTGACCTCAGACGTCTGGTCTCCAGGACTGGGGGAGGATGAAGTTCCCTTGTTTTAAGCCCCTCAGTTTGGGGTCATTTGTGACGGCAGCCCTAAGAAATTAACACACCCTTAACTGAAGACATGAACCTCCATTCACACTGGGTCTCACTAATCTTCTGCAATATCGTTCCACCAACTTTCTCTGGACCTTTCCTTCCTCAGCCACGTCCACCAGTTCAGTAAGTATCACCTAGAAGCTTCTTAGAACAAAATCCTTAGCATCACGACAGACCCTTTCGTTTCTCTCATGCGCCACATTCAACTGGGAAATTCAAAATACATCCCACCTCCATTAACTTATCATCAACAGCCCCACCTTTGTATGAACAGTGTCTTAATTTTCTGTATTTCTGATACATTGACATCCAGCATCTGGGGTCTTGCTGCCGATGGAGGGACTGCCCCTCCCAGGACTAGATAATTCCTCCAGACAGTAAATAACTAGCCCATAAGCATGCTTCTCAAATGCAAACCAACCCAGGAAGAGTCCACACCCCACCCCCTTCTCTAAGGGGCTCTCACAATCTGGGCCACCATCCACCTGCCCTCATCACTTCAGGGCAGATGCCAGACAAGGAGGACAGTCCCTGCACCCAGGACCTGCTGGAATTATTCACACCAGCCCATCCTAACCCCGCTCAGCCTGACTCACCTGTTCCTTCCTGCGAAAATCACAGCAAAGGCTCTTGTCTAGGTGTTCCCCTCTCCCTAAACCAACCCTGATGCTTCCCCATGTAACCCTGCATGGCGTGGTGTGCTTCCTCCTTCTGGGGACTGTGAGAAACCAACTCATTTCAATGTCAGATGCTCCTCATCTGTTGGCCTCACCATACCTGAATGATAACAAATCCTCTATTTCAAAACAACCTTCCCCAAGCCACCATCTTTCCTGTGATGGCCATGGGTTCTGGGAGAATAGGGCAGAGGATGTGAAAGCCCCAGTTTCCATAACCCATAGACGATGTTCCTCTGGGGTTTCCCAAGCCCCGGGGGTTTGTCTTTGCAGCGTCTAGCCATCACTTGTTTTGTCACAGAACTGTTATTATTATTATTTTTTTAAGTTGCAAACGTCTGTTCAATAAGCTACACCGTGAAATTCACGTCCATAAGTAATAATTGGGTTTTCTTGGTGCTCCCCAATTTACCACATTTTTGAAAAAGATTTAATAAATTCCTTGAAAGATAGAAGAAAGCAAAACACATCCTTGCAGTATGCAGGAGGACTTTTCAGGTAAACGTATTTTAAAGTCCCGATATAAGCACTTATTTGTATTTTAACCTAGCTTAAAGATGTAGGAATTGAAAAATGGAATTTTTTTATAAATTAAAAAAATATTGATATTGATCACTACTGCAGACCAAAACACCTGAAATCTCAGCTTCTCCAAACCTGTAAAAACATTCCTCAAAATAGTGTGGGGGGACGGATTCCTCTCACTGGTAAGAGAATATTTACTCTACTTGTGTCAACAACTAAATACAACTTCATAAAGCCTTCGAAACCTAATTCTGACAAAACCTTTCCACCTGTTCTTTCTCCATAATTCAAAAATCTACCTAGATCAATTTAATAAGCCATCGTGAGATCAGGTCTCGTTTCTTTTTTTTTTGGAACCCACACATCCGTATTTTTATTAAAGCAAGTTGAGTGACTGTGATGAGCAGAAAAGATTGAAAATCACTGGCCCCCAAAAACTGATTGTAGAACAGAGCATATACTATTTCCAAATTATAATACTCCAGAGTAATTAAAATACAATACATAGAGTTTTCTATTAATTCATATTGTCACAGAAGTGTTATTATGTGGAAGTCTTCCACACATTTTTTTTTTTTTTTTTTTTTTTTTTTGCTGTATGCAGGCCTCTCAGTGTTGTGGCCTCTCTCGTTGCGGAGCACAGGCTCCGGACACGCAGGTTCAGCGGCCATGGCTCACGGGCCCAGCCACTCCGCGGCATGTGGGATCTTCCCGGACCAGGGCACGAACCCATGTCCCCTGCATCAGCAGGTGGACTCCCAACCACTACGCCACCAGGGAAGCCCTGCCACACATAATTTTAAAGGCAAGTGTTTCCAATCATATCAACTGACTTCATAACGCTTCTCTGTTTGGTATTAATAGGGTTACTTAAATTGAACTGCATTAGATTAATATGCTATCACATAATTAGGGTCCCATTTCCATCCATGACCACCAGAATGGACATCCCCTTAACGTGAAGACCTCATGGCTCCTTCTATGTAAACCCACAAAAGCAAAGCATAGCCGTGCGCTTAAATGAAACCTTCATTATACACGCACATACTCACACACAAGTAGTATCCTTCAGTTCCAAGAGACATGGAGGATTTTATTTCTAGGTAATTTGATATAATTATCTTCAATTCACTGAGTGCATAAGAAGCAGTGAAGTAAGTGGGTTAGTAACATAAAATCTACTTTAAAAAATTTTTTCTAGAGACAGAATTCTTTCTTTTTAAATTTTTTTTCAGGGAGGGGGTATTCTTTTTGAGATGAGTTTTATTTTATTTATTTATTTATTTTGGCCAGGCTGCATGGCATGTGGGATCTTAGTTCCCCAACGAGGGATCGAACATGCACCCCTGCATTGGACCACCAGGGAAGTCCTACTTTTATTTTTTTTTTAAATCTTATATATATTTTTATTTTTTTTTAATTGGGGTAGAGTTGTTTTACAATGTTGTATTAGTTTCCATTGTATGGTGAAGTGAAGTGGAGTTCCCTGTGCTATACAGCAGGTTCTTATTAGATATCTATTTTATACATATTAGTGCATATATATGTCAATCCCAATCTCCCAATTCCTACGACCCTCCCCCACTTTTAATTTCTTTTCAACGTTTTTTGCAAACCTAAGAGGAGAGCCGAGTGTCCCAGGTAGCTCACTGGTTTCTCGGCAAGGGAGATGCACTGTTTTAAGAGAATTTAAAATAAACTCTGAGACACCCAAGCATTGGCGTCTGGAGTATGTGTGCCTCACAGGTGGGTCTTCAACTGGAGCTGATGACATCGAATGAGCTAGAAATAAAAACATAAGTGTCTGGGCTTCCCTGGTGGCACAGTGGTTAAGAATCCACCTGCCAGTGCAGGGGACACGGGTTCGAGCCCTGGTCCGGGAAGATCCCACATGCTGCGGAGCAACTAAGCCTGTGCGCCACAACTACTGAGCCTGAGCTCTAGAGCCCGCAAGACACAACTACTGAGCCCGTGCACCATAACTACTAAGCCTGTGCTCTAGAGCCCGCGAGCTACAACTACTGAGCCCGTGTGCCACAACTACTGAAGCCTGAAAGCCACAACTACTGAGCCTGCGTACTGTAACTACTGAAGACCGCATGCCTAGAGCCCGTGCTCCGCAACAAGAGAAACCACCATAATGAGAAGCCCGTGCACCTCAATGAAGAGCAGCCCCCGCTCGCCGCAACTAGAGAAGGCCCACGCACAGCAACAAAGACCCGACACAGCCAAAACTAAATAAGTTAAATAATTTTTTTTAAAAAAGCTAATCACCTTAAAAAAATTTTTTAAAAAAGGAAGGGTCACTCAGAAGTTGCATTGTTACTTCTATGCATGAATGTGCAATGAAGGTTTGGAGCACTGCTATCCCCTTGGCTGTCCTTTTACTGATGAACCTTTCACGAGTATGTGATGTTTCCTTGCTCAGGGAAGCTTTCTCCTCAGCAAGGAGGTGATGGTCAGCGAAGATTTTCTAGGCATGAAGCTCCAGCTTCCAAGACTGACCAGTAGGGATTTGTGCAATGATGCTGAGAATCAACGGTGGTTTTCCATGTCCTTGGTGGACCCAAGTAGCAAATGGATGATGATAAGCCACGGTTTACAGAGAGGAGATGAGGTGTCTCTTCAGCTGAGCCAGGAGGAACCTGCAGCCGTTCTAAAGTAACCATCGTGACCCCTCTATGGGCATGTGGACGGCATGGTGATGTAGATCACGATGGATCCCCAGATGGTCTGCACTTCGCTACAGCACCCACAGCCCTGTCTAAAACGGTGTATTTATTTAGCTACTGACAAACAACCCGATCAGGGCTCAGCCCCACAGCTTTCGGGAGACCTACCGCTCTCCATCCCCTGCATGAGCTCAGAACCCTAGGGAAGCTGGTGCACCCACAAAATGGCCTCCTGTATAATTTCCACAATGGGATGTGATTTTGCACTGCAGTTCCTCACATGATACTGTGCACCCTGGATGGGTATGCTACCTGCAGGTTCCAGGGGATGACCAAGCACAGAGTATGACCAACACATACAACACTCCACTGTAGGGAGACACCACACCTTCCTTATCCATTCATCCAGTGATGGCCACCTGAGGCTGGTTTAGAAGTTCGTATCTGCGGGCCTGGAGGTCTGGTGGGCGTTGTATCTGCAGGCTCAGAATATGACCAACACATAAAATGTTCCACTGTAGGTAGACATCACATCTTCCTTATCCATTTGTCCATTGATGGAGGAATGCCCTTTGACCAACATCTCCCCAATTTCCCCAACCCCCAGCCCCTGGTAAACACCATTGTACTCTCTGTTTCTACAAGTTCAAGATTTTTCATATATAAGTGAGATCATATAACTATCCTTCTCAAACGATCCCCCAAAATTGAAGCTATTTTTGAAGTGTTTTCAGATATAAGTGAGATCCTACACTATTTGTGAGACTATACAGTATTTGTCTTTCCCTGTCTGATATATTTCCTGGTACAATACCCTCAAGGTTCAACCATGTTGCTGCAAATGGCAAGATTTCCTTCTTTCTCATGGGTGGATAATGGTCTACTGTAGGTAGAGACCACATTTCTTTGTTGTTGCTGTTGTTTTGGTTTGTTTTGGTTTTCTTTATTTTTTATTACTTTTTATTGGAGTATACTTGCCTTACACTGTTGTGTTAGTTTCTGTTGTACAGCAAAATGAATCAGCTCTATGTATACATCTAGCCCGTTTTTTGGATTTCTTTCTCATGTAGGTCACCACAGAGCACTGAGTAGAGTTCCCTGAGCTCTACAGTAGGTTCTTATTAGTTATCTATTTTATACATGGTAGTGTGTATCTGTCCATCCCAATCTCCCAATTCATTGCAGCCCCCCTTCCCCCCTTGGTGTCCATACATTTGTTCTCTGCTCCTGTGAGAGATCACATTTCTTTGTCCATTCATCCGTGGATGGACACTTGGGGTCTTTTCGAAGCTCATGCCTGTGGGCCCGGAGGTCTGAGATACCTCCAGCTCTTGTCACCTGCAAAGTGATGGTGGCATGGGTGGAGATGGCCATCTGCGGCCACAGACCCAGACCACTCATGCTGAGGAGAGCATCCTCACACTGTAAATACAAGCCCCATGTCCCCATGGGGATCACAGCTCTGATCTGGGTCTTCTCTCACATGCTATGGCGCAGCATCCCTGACATCCTGCTTCCTCTTTGCTGGGCTGCATGCCCTCTGATCCTCCCCTAGCTGCCCGAGGATGGATTCTATTTCTAGCTCCTGGGCAGGCGGGTGACCGAGTGGCAGTGCCCATCTGGCTGGCCCCTATTTGCCTTTGGAGACAGCCTGGCCTTTCTCCCAAATCCCCAAACATAAAAATAGTCACCAGATCAACTCACCAGGTGACAAGCACATGAGCTGTGTGTTTCCTCCTAAAGACTCGTGGTCACCCGGGCTGGCCTGAGACACAGCCCTGGTCCCTGGCAGAGACTCACTCCCATTCACTCCATTCACGTAACTGCCGTGGTCAAGGCGCCGAGTGGGCACCACTGAAGGAAGACCCCACCCCCTGCTCCAGGCCCCTCCTTGCAGCCTCTCATGGAGCCACAGGGCTCTGTTCTGACTTGTCCCCTGGAAGGCAGACATGGCTTCTCCCACCGTCCCTTTATGCCAACATTCCGTGATTCTCAGTTAAATATGCACCGGGGATAGAAAAACATCATAAGGCTCTTGGAGAAGGTGGGTGCCAACATGCCAACCGGTGGGGACCAACGGGAAAGTCAACCATTCAGGTTCCGAAGGGAGGAGCCTCGAGCGAAGTCTGGTAACTTAGCTGACGGCACAGACAAGCCAGAGGACATTCCCAGCTCCATCCTGGAGAACCAAGAGAGATGGCCCTGAGACCCTCTGTTGGCCCTCCCTCCCAGTTAACTGGTGCCTTTTGGAAGGTTCCTCTTTCTGAAATGTCAGCGGGACCCCGTGTCACCTAGCTACCATCTTCTCCCCATTGGGAAGCTGTATATATCTCTACGTCGGCATCCGTATGTACATCTACATCTATCTAGTCTATCCACGTGTATATCTATTCACATCTACATCTATACGTACATCTGTATCATACCTGTATGTGCATCTGTATCTATCTATATCTACACCTATATCTATTATACCTACATGTATATCTATAATCTATTCACATCTACAAGTACATCAGCATCTACATCTGTATCATACCTGTATGTGCATCTATATCTATTTATACCTACATCTACATCTGTATCTAATATACGTATATGTATATCTATAACCTATTTACATTTACAAGTACATCTGCATCTACACACACACACACACACACTCTCCCTGCTGGTCCCGTTTCTCTGGCGAACCCTCACCAATACACCCAGGACCTGTGTTCCCTTCTTTCCTAGGACATAAGTAAGGTTGAGGCGAACACCCAGGACAAACTCTCATCCAGGAAAGCCCTTTGCCCTCGTGCCCACCCAAAGAACTCCCCACTCACCCTCTAAAATCTGGCTCAAACACATCTGATTCATGATGGTGTGTTCAGGCCCCCAGGCAACAGCCGACATACCAGCCACAGCATCTGCGCACACATCCGCTCAAGCACACCTGCCATGGCTTTAAGACCCTGGGAATGGAAATCTCGCCAACCCACTGGCCAATCTTGTAGGCTCAGCATCTGGAAGGACGTCACGGAAGCACAGAAGGGGTCATTGGAGACGGTTCCTCTCCACTCGCACAGCCCAGTCTGGCACCACTTTCCGTGCCAGTCGCTGCATTCTCCACCCACCTGGTTCTCCTCCCTCTGGTTTCCCCCCCTGCCAGTGGTCATCAAGCTGCTGTCGAGCTTAATCTCCCAAAATAGCTCCTGTCTCACCCTCGGCCTTTGGGAAACCTCCTCCAGCTTCATGCAACAATGACGTGACTCCCAAGAACCCCGCCCCTGCCGCCCATGGCTCATTCCCAAAGGTAGGGATACAGCACCCTGAGAATGTCCCCCTGCATTAAACAACATTCTCCCTTCCAGCTGCCCCACTGTATGTTCCAGCACCGTGAGGCCCGTGTGCATGGGTCACGTACAAAACAGTGGCATCTGTCCCCAAGTGGACCACAGCTGATCCCCACCGCCGACGGGCACTCAGTGTTCCGTCCACCCAAGGGACATCCCCTCCACTTCAGCTGCACCCGGGAAGCGGCGTCCCCTGACTCACCCCGTCTGCAGTGCATCACAATCCCCACAGCTGCCAATCCAAACCCAGGGTCCCGCATGAAACCCAAACGGAACCAAGCAGAACCCTACCCTGGGATGCTTCAAGGGCAAAGGAGAAAAAGACAGTTTGTCAGCAATGGAAGTAAAGCAAGGAAAGAGAAGCTGTCCTGGGGGAATAAATCTTCTCTTTAGTGACCCGAGACCTCAGAGGGAGGGAATGGGCCTCACACGGGTGCCCGGGCTCTCCTCCCGGCTGCTGAGAGGGACGGGAGGACCCGCGTGGCTGCAGACTGGACGTGGGGGCAAAGGCTTCAGAGGGATCAAGCTGTGGTCAGTCCCTTGCAGGCCAACTTTTGACATGGATGTTGATTCACCCTGGATGTGTGAGTCTGTGTTGATTCAGTCGAAAAATAAAACAGAGGCTCAACCGTGTGACGGGTGTGAAATGGACCCCCCCCTCCACTGAAGGTAAGAAAGAGGTACATGTAGATACTAAGCAAAATGAAAACCAGAAGTCAAAATGAAAAAAAATGCCCGATGTGTGTGCCATGGCCATCTGGCTTTGCAAAGACAGGACGAGAGAGGAAGGTATGTTTACACACAGCAGGTGCCGGGAGAGGCCAGCAGACGTGCATTTGAGTTCCCGGCCAGCTGCTGCAGCAGAAATCTGTTCACCTGGGAGATGGCAGAGAGGAACCTCAGAAAATGAAAAGTAGAGCCTACACCATCACCAAACAGTCTACAAATAATAAATGCTGGCGAGGGTGTGGAGAAAAGGGAACCCTCCTACACTGTTGGTGGGAATGTAAATTGGTGGAGCCACTATGGAGAACAGGATGGAGGTTCCTCAGAAAACTAAAAATAAAGCTACCATATGATCCAGCAATCCCACTCCTGGGCATTTATCTGGAGAAAACTCTAATTAGAAAAGATCCATGCACCCCAGTGTTCAGAGCAGCACTATTCACAGTAGCCAAGACATGGAAACAACCTATATGTCCATCGACAGACAAATGGATAAAGAAGATGTGGCACATATATACAGTGGGATACTACTCAGCCATAAAAAAGAATGAAATAATGTCACTTGCAGCAACATGGATGGACCTGGAGATGATCATACTAAGTGAAGTAAGTTAGACAGAGAAAGACAAATACCATATGATATCGCTTATATGTAGAATCTAAAATATGACACAAAGGAACTTATCTACAAAACACAGACTCACAGACACAGAGAACAGACTTGTGGTTGCCTAGGGGGAGGGGGTGGGGGAGGGATAGAGTGGGAATTTGGGGTTAGTAGATGCAAACTAGTATATATAGGATGGATAAACAACAAGGTCCTACTGTACAGCCCAGGGAACTCTATTCAATATCCTGTGATAAACCATAATGGGAAAGAATATGAAAAAGAATGTATGTATACGTATAACTGAGTCACTTTGCTGTACAGCAGAAATTAACACAACATTGTAAATCAACTATGCCTCAATAAAATTTTAAAAATACATATATAAATACATATTTACATTAAAAACAAGAAGGAGAACCTATGATCCATCAACCCCATGTCTGGGAATTTACCCAAAGAATTGAAAAAAGCATTTAAAATAGATTAACTGCACCCCCATGTTCACAATAGCCAAGATGTGGCTAAATGTCCATCGACAGATGCACAGATAAAGGAAATGTGGTGTATATATAATAATGGAATATCATACAGACTTTACAATAGAAGGAGATTCTGCCATATGCAGCAATATGGATGAACCTGGAGGGTATTATGTTCAGTGAAAGAAGCCAGTTACTAAAGGACAAATACTGCAGGATTCCACTTACATGTTGCATCTAAAATAGTCAAATTCATAGAATCAGAGAGTAGAATGGGGGTCGCCAGAGGCAAGGGCTGGGGAACGAGGAAGATGAAGGTCAGTGAGTGTAGAGTTTCTGTTTTGCTGGATGAATAAACTCCAGACATCTACGGTATGTACTGTGCCCATAATTCATAATACGGTAGCATACACTGAACATTTTCTCAAGAGGGCAGATCTGTTAGGTGTTCTCACCACAATAAAATAAAATTTTCGAAAAAGAAAATCAAACAAGTTTTAGGGTTCAAATCCATAATGGAATTCAAAGTGAGAGCTATCCACGGGCTTCCCTGGGGGCGCAGTGGTTAAGAATCTGCCTGCCAGTGCAGGGGACAACGGGTTCAAGCCCTGGTCCTGGAAGATCCCACATTCCACGGAGCAACTAAGCCCGGGCACCACAATTACTGAGCCTGCGCTCTAGAGCCCACGAGCCACAACTACTGAAGCCCACGCGCCTAGAGCCCATGCTCTGCAACAAGAGAAGCCACCGCAATGAGAAGTCCATGCACCACAAGGAAGAGTAGCCCCTGCTCGCTGCAACTAGAGAAAGTCCGCGTGCAGCAACGAAGATCCAACGCAGCCAAAAATAAACAAATAACTTTTTAAAAAGTGAGAGCGATCCTAACCCTAACCTCAACCCTAACTGTCCACATCTGCTTTGATGAGTAGCTAGAAATACCTGTACTTTGTGTATTAAAGACTTGAATATAAATTACTGCTTATAAAAAATATAACAAGAAATGCGTTAATTACTGTGCCCCTGGCATTTACCAAGTAACCTCAGAGAGGTCACAGCTCAGCCAACGATGCAGTGTTCTGTCGCTGACCCAGAGAATTTCCGATTGAAATAGCAGCGCAGGCCACCATACCTGGTGACAGAAGCCGGAGAAACACCATCCAACGGACAGCAGTGTCCTGGACATGATGAGGGCCATGGCATGTGTGTCTGGTCTTTGGATGAAGCCGAGGGACCAGTCCTGACTCCCTGCCCCACTAAGGAGGCAGCTAAGCCTGCATGCAGGACAAGGTTCCCTGGCTTCCGAGGCTGGAGGTCCTGTCCATGTGGGTGAGGCTGCCAGGCCAGTAGCCTGTCCTGCTTTGGATAAGGGCAGGGCTCAGAGAGGGTGCCAAGTGGTGCCCCAGGTGTCCACTCTAGCCGTGAACCATCACTGGATGGCTACTCTGGCCTTGAGCCATTACTGGATGGGTGTCCACTCTGACCTGCTACCATCACTGGATGACTGTCCACTCTATCTCTGAACCACCACTGGACAGCTGTCCACTCTGGCCTTGAACCATCACTCTGGCCTTGAACCATCACTGGATGGCTGTCCACTCTATCTGTGAACCATCACTGGACAGCTGTCCACTCTGGTCTTGAACCATCACTGGATGGCTGTCCACTCTGACCTGCTACCATCACTGGATGGCTGTCCACTCTATCTGTGAACCATCGCTGGACAGCTGTCCACTCTGGTCTTGAACCATCACTGGACGGCTGTCCACTCTGGCCTTGAACCATCACTCTGGCCTTGAAGCATCACTGGATGGCTGTCCACTCTATCTGTGAACCATCACTGGACAGCTGTCCACTCTGGTCTTGAACCATCACTGGATGGCTGTCCACTCTGACCTGCTACCATCACTGGATGGCTGTCCACTCTATCTGTGAACCATCGCTGGACAGCTGTCCACTCTGGCCTTGAACCATCACTCTGGCCTTGAACCATCACTGGATGACTGTCCACTCTATCTCTGAACCACCACTGGACAGCTGTCCACTCTGGCCTTGAACCATCACTCTGGCCTTGAACCATCACTGGACGGCTGTCCACTCTGGCCTTGAACCATCACTGGATGGCTGTCCACTCTATCTGTGAACCATCGCTGGACAGCTGTCCACTCTGGCCTTGAACCATCACTCTGGCCTTGAACCATCACTGGACGGCTGTCCACTCTGGCCTTGAACCATCACTCTGGCCTTGAACCATCACTGGACGGCTGTCCACTCTGGCCTTGAACCATCACTCTGGCCTTGAACCATCACTGGATGGCTGTCCACTCTATCTGTGAACCACCACTGGACAGCTGTCCACTCTGGCCTTGAACCATCACTGGATGGCTGTCCACTCTGGCCTGGTAACTTGTACCTGGCTCACAGCAGCAGGGACCCTGCCACAGCTGGCCCCCTTCTGGGGATTCCCCAACCTTGGAGAGCAAGTGCCCACAGACAAGAGTTCATGGGCAGCTGTGACCTCTCACAAGTCCTGCCCCCTGTCCTCCCCCCTCGGGCAGCTGAAGGACTGAATAGTATGAAAGTCTTAAAAAATCACAGAAAAATGTGGCCACGTCTGAGATCTACAGAGCAAGAAGGAAAGAGAATCATCCCAGCTCCTTCAGGGTCAAAGAGTAGGCATTCAAAGAACTACCCAGTCGTGGGACTCGTGAGGAAAGACACGCAAATGCCAAAGAAGGAAATAATAGGCAATATGTAAATATGTAATAATCTGTAGGATGTGAATAATAATAGTACGTAAGACAGGTGAAAAGCCTGAGTTCAAAGGAAGATTTACCCAAAGCAAAGGAGGATGAGCATCAGGCAGCATCCGTCTGCCATCCGAAAGACAGTGGGAGATTAGAGGGGTAACGTCCTCAGATTGTGTGGGGCTGGCAGCCCCAGTGGAAGATGCTATAAAATCAAGTTCTGGAGAACCTGGCACAAGAGTACACAGAGAAAAGATCGGAATGGACACTGCAGAGAATCACCTCAGTGATGTGGAAAAATACGGAACGCAGGAGAACAAGATGATGAGAGAAAATGAACAGAGTGGGGAAAATGAAACAGATAGCAGACAGTTGGGACTTGGCATAAAGATAAGGGGTATCTCCTTATGTACAAAACAGAAACAGACACAGAAAACAAACTTATGGTTAACAAGGGGGGGGGTAATTAATTAGGAGTTTGGGATTAACAGACACACTACTGTATATAAAATAGATAACCAACCAGGACCTACAGTATAGCCCAGGGAATGATATTCAATATCTTGTAATAACCTATAATGGAAAAGAATCTGAAAAAGAATATACATATATGTGTAAGTGACTCACTTTGCTGTACACCTGAAATTAACACAGCACTCTAAATTAACTATGCTTCGATTTAAAAATGGTCTGAAAAAAAGATAATGGGTATCTCCGAAGAAATGAACTGTGGAAAAGAAAAATGGAAAAATATGGAAAGGTTCAGGATCAGGAAAAAAGCCCTGTGATACAGACTCAAACCTGCAACAAAAAGAGTTATTATAGAACATATACATTATTTGTAAATGCCCGCAAGTCCACTAACCACATCCTGGTAAAACTGTTGTGCTTTAAAGATGGAGAGAAAATCCTAAAAGCTTCCAGGGAGGAAAAAGCATGACGTCTGACCAAGGGAAAATCAAATAAGGTCAAGACACCTCTTCCCCCACTGTTAGATTTCAGTAACAGTGAAGAAACATCTACAGGATCTTGAATTACAAGGGTTTCAACAAATACTTGTAGACCCAAGAGGCTAATCATTCAGGCAGGAAAGCAACATACTGTCAAATACTTTAGGAATCAAGAAAAAAAAACAGGTCATTGTTTGTCTCCCACAAAATGTACTGAGACACCCACTCCAGCTCATTGGGACTCCCAGGCCAACCAAGAACTCACCCTCGTTAGGGGATTAGGAGACACAAACTACTATGTATAAAGTAAGTAAGCTACAAGGATATATTGTACAGCATGGGGAATAGAGCCAATATTTTATAGTAACTATAAATGGAGTATAACCTTGAAAAATTGTGAATCACTATGTTGTACACCTGAAAGTTATGTAATACTGTACATCAGTTCTACCTCAATAAAAAAGAAAAGGAAAGGAACTCAGCCTTGGGCAAAGAGGGCAGTGAACCTCAAATGAGGGATTCAGAACTGGGGTTATTGGAACCACGTCTACATAACTGGGGTGAAGCTGACATCGTAAAAACAAAACAACTCTTGAGAAAAGAACATCATTTCTAAAATTTATTTTTTAAAAGTATTAGAGAGTAATACGAAAAGATTTTTCTCTCATAACACCCATCATCACACTACTATATATAAAATAGAGAAGTAATAAGGACCTACCGTATAGCACAGGGAACTCTACTCAGTACTCTATA
Organism: Mesoplodon densirostris; assembly: GCF_025265405.1. Lineage (NCBI taxonomy): Eukaryota > Metazoa > Chordata > Mammalia > Artiodactyla > Ziphiidae > Mesoplodon > Mesoplodon densirostris. Next base: position 136,670,603 of record NC_082681.1, on the reverse strand, counting down.
ATGACCTATACGGGAAAAGAATCAAAAAAGAGTGGATCCATGGCTAACTGATTCACTTTGCTGTACACCTGAAACTAACACAACAATGTAAATCAACTAGATTCCAATAAAAAAAATTTTTTAAGTAAAAATAAGAAACACCCTTCATCTGCAAGAGATGGAGTTTGGTGGAGTTGTATGGTTATGCAACATCCATTATCTTCAAAGAGCGAAGCCCATGGTCAGGGTTTCATTTTTGACAATCAACTGAGAAGTGCACTTTGTTTCATGTTATGTGAGTTTCGACTTATAAAACCAAAATTACCAGAGTGCCGGGGAGATGAGACATGTGGGTTCCAAGGAGACTAAACATGCACCACAGCACAAAACTCTGAAAACAAGAAAATAACAAAGAAGCACAAAAAGATACACAGTTTCAAATAAGAAGACAGAGGGAGTTACAAACATATATATTTTTTTAAGTTGATGAAATAAACATACCTATTCAAGGAAAGATGCACCCTATCACCGAAAGGCTGAAGGCAAAAACTAAATATACTGCCTCTGAAAAGAATGCATACAAGAGTGATCTGGGTTGAACAGAGAGTTACAGGTAAATATAAACCAAAAGCAACCCAGGGTCAAAGTATTATCAGAAAAAAAATAGATTCAAGGCAAAAATATTCAACATTTAACTGCGATGCAGGGCCGACTGTTGCCATGAAGCTCTAACGGCCATGACATCACCATTTACCTCGCTGGCCCCTTAAGAGTGTATCATCCAGGGAGCTGATACAGCCAGGCTCTCCCCAAGATATGTCGGAAGGTCCTTCTGCTTGGTTACTGCAAGCTATCAAAGGATTCGGTACCTAAAATCCACTAGAAAATGTGGGCAAATTCCTACTGTTCTTTGGATGCCAAAAACTTAATATTCTGACCCCTCACCACCAAAGGTAGATATTTCATGGTTGAATGACTAAATATCAAATAAATATCTACAGTCAGGAACACCAGGTCCCTTGGCACGTTCAAGGCAAAGATGGAGCTGGAATTTGGGGACAGACCGAGTGACTAGAAAGGCAACACCAGCCCCCTCCCACCCAGTTCCACATGCTGGATGGAAATTTGTCTTCAGTTGGAGAATATGCACCACTTAGAGGAGACCCTTTTCATACACGTTTTAAGAGAACTTTTCAAAAGACCGCTAGTGATGCCAACAATGGTGATTATAACAGCTGAAGATATGTATGCATTACAGAATCAACTACCATTGACAAAAGTCTAACAAAGACCCTAATCTGTGGTTTCTTGAGGTCTTTAAAAACCTTTCAATTTTCATTGAATTAGATTGAATTTTTAATGAGGGAGAAAAGCTGCCCAAGTATCAGGATGGATTAGGAGGCAGAGAGCTTAAGTCCGGTCAATTTACCCTGCAGAAGGAGGTACCCTCGTGGGTACACACGAAACTCTACCCTGTCTTCTTAGTATGGTCCCAGCTCACTCCTGAGCAGATTGGAGCATGATTCCAGAACTACAAAGAGGAGCTAGATTCCTGCTTTTGATGGGCAGGATGATGAGAAGCATTTTTAGTCATGTCACCTGAACATGCAAAATCTAATGCAAATGCTGGACCTGTTTGCCAGTGGCCAAGCACTTAATTTTCTTCCCTTCAAAGATTAATTACAGGGTGTGACGGCATTTCCATGAATTCAGTGCTTCTAATTCTTTCTTCAATTAGCGCCTAATTTCCTTCCGTGGGAGACATCTCGGCTCCACAGTACGTGCTCCAGTTCACGATGCTTCCTGGAACCCCATATCCAAGAGGATGGGATTACAGGAGTACAGACGCCAGACTGTTCCAGCACATCCTCGACACTGTCGGCACATGGCTGAAAACAAACAGTGTGGTGTTTCGATCCCACCAGAAGAAATGTCAAAATCCATCCCCAAATTCAAAGAAGGGAAGGCTGGGGGTAGACAGGGGAAGAGTGTTCAGAAGTAAGAACTTCAAAAAGACCCAAGACATTGAACTGCTTTTATAGGTTAAGCATGTTGACATCACTGTTGTTTTGATTTTCCTCAAAAACACTCACTTTCGAGGTCCGTATTTCAGGGGTTTAGTTGGCGCTATGCATCTCCCTCTCTTTTCAGCAATATCCCTCCATGGAAGGCTCCCAGGGAAGAATCCATCAGTTTATGCTCTGGATGCTGTGCTCTTCTTCCAGGATACAGGACAGGAAGTAGGACCAATGACACCATCCAGCCATGGGTGGTACAATTTCAGGATCTCTAATCAAATGCGGGTATTATCTGCCATTTTTAATCACTGTTCTATGAATCAGAGCAAATCGGCACAGAAGGACAGGAGGGCAAAGTGGAAGCCGGTCCTCAGCCACCCACATCCTCACTCATCCAATCAGAGCCCCTGATGTGGGGACATTCCCGGCGGGGATGGGGCTGTGCGGGAAGAGTCCTCCCCACATAACTGGCCCAGGGTATAGGACAGATGCAGGTGGGGCGTCCACACAGTGAGGCTGAAGGGAAGGGTGAGTGCTGGGTGGGATGGAGACATCCAGGATGAGTGTCCTCAAGTCACACCCACCTGTGACGGGAAGTAAACTGTTGTAACGTGACATGATACCCAGAGGTCTAAATGCTCCCCAGGATACTGGCCTGGGGGTCCCCCCTTCCCAAAGGCTCGGAGTGCCATCAGGTCTTGGGTCCAGGTCATTTTGTAGTTCTGGGGCAGTCATGCTCCAAGGCAATAGGCTCTGCATCAGTGGTTCTCCACTGGGGCCATTTTGCTTCCTCTCCCCCCTGTCCCCCCACCAAGGGTGGACAATCTGCAAGTCTAGAGACATTTTTAGTTGTCACAACTGGGAAGTGGGGATGTGCTTCTGGGGGTGTAAAGGGAGGGACGCTGCTCAACACCCTACAAGGCACAGGAGGCCCTCATGACTGAGATTTATCCACCCCAAATCTCAACAAAGCCAAGACTGAGAAAGTCTGCCTTAGCATAAGAGACTGTCTATATGCTATACGATATCTATCTATTTAATCTATCACCTATCTATCAAGCATCTATTCATCTGTCAATTATCAATCTCTCCATCTTTGAATTATCTATCTCTCATCTATCTCTCAATCTATCATCTATCCATCCATCAAGCATCTATCCATCTCACAATGATCGATCTCTCTATCCATCTATCAATTATCTGTCTCATCTATCCATCTATCAATCTATTTATCATTTGTCTATCCATGTATCACTTACCTATCTATCCAGCTATCTCACGATGGTGCTCAACTGTGAGCCACTTTGCCTTCCACCTGCCAATATGTGGAGACATTTTGATGGTCGCAACTGGCATGTGGTGGGTGGAGACCAGGGATGCTGCTCCACACCCCACAGAGCACAGGATGCCCCACATCAGAGTCATCCAACCCCAAATATCAGTAGTGCTGAGGCTGAGACACCCTGGCTTACATATAAAATATTCATATTTTCCAAACATATTCTGTGGATATCACAGAATCCAGAAACATGTCTTGAAAAGCAAAGCATTATCTGCCCTATCTTTGGATCCAATTTTCAGTCAGAGGCAGAAATGTGTATTACCAATCCCCCAAAATTCCCCACAACAGATGTAATATACTCTGATCACGAGGCTAGCAGCTCTGGAAAAGGGAATCGGAAGCAACAAAAAGAATCTTCCAGGTCAATGCTCCCCTCCAACCCTGAGGGCTGACAGATTGGGAAACCAAGACACACGGGGGAGAGTGACTGGGCCCTGGGTCCCAAAGTGAGTCAGTGGAAACAAGGTTCATATATGTCTCCCCAAACCTGCAGCAGATTTCAGGTCTAAGAAGCCAGGGGGACATCTGCTCCTGCAATGAAAGTGTGGAGGTGTCCAGGATTCTGGGACATCTGTCCTTTCCAGGAAGCCACAGAGGAATGGGTAAGGCAACAGAACACAAGTGACAGAGAAGATGCTCCCAGAAAACCTCCTCCACCTAGGGATGTGTCACCCTCAACACATCCCACTGAAAATAGGTGTTGTTCATGACCTTCTGGAAGCTTCTCCACCACGAGTGACCAAGACCCGCCATGGGGAACACCCAACTCTTCCTGTGCCACCTCTCACAATATCCCCCTAATGCACCCTAATCCCTTATCCTTCAACAAGGTTCTGGGCTCATCCTTCATTCTGGAACATTCCACCATCTGAACTGCCCGTCCACTTGTGGTCTGGCCAGTTGGGACCCATGTTCCCCTCTTTGTAGGAACCCAGCTCCATTCTTGAGGTCATGATGATAGTAATACAATATCTGTGTTTTATGAAACAGTTCTCAGCCCTACTGCCTCCTGTTTATGGGGGAGCTGGGGTGTCCAAGGGGGAGACTGAAGGTGCCTGGTTCTCCTCCAAGCCCCACCATTAACTACCTGGGGGTTCCTGAGCTCCTGGAGTATCTCAATACCTTCATTTCCTCATCTATGAAACAGTGATCATAAAAGTGCCTGCCTCAAAGGATACTTGTGCAGTGACACCGGTCACATCATAAAACACTACCAGGCTCTGGTAGTGCCTGGGATATAGAAAGCTGTCAGGACTTATTAGCTTTGTGTGTGTGGTAAAATGCACATAATATAAAATGTAAATGTTAAATTTAAATGTGAAATTAAAATTCTTTAACGTGGAAACCACTCAGATGTCTATCACCTGATGATTGATAAACAAATGTGGTCCATCCATACAGTGGACTATGACTCAGCCGTGAAAGGAATGAAGTTCTGACACAGGCTACAATGGAGATGGACCTCGAACACATGATGCTCAGTGAGAGAAGCCAGACGCAGGAGAACACACAGTGTGTGATTCCATTTACATGAAATGTCTAGAACTGGCAAATCCAGAGACAGAAAGCAGATTCAAGGGTGCCAGAGTTGAGCAGGGGCTAGGTTAATGGAGAATGAGTGTTGCTGGACATAGAATGTTCATTTTGGTGCCATGACCATATTCTGAAATTAAATAATGGTGATGGTGACACAGCTCGAACATACTAAAAATAACTGAATTGTATGCTTTAAGGGTGACTTTCATGGTACAGGATTGTATCTCAATAAAGCTGTATCAAAAAGAAAGTTAACTGTCATGTTTTAAATTGTTAAATTTTTAATAATTCATTGACATTTAGGACAATTGCAATGCTGTGCAACCATCACTTCGATGTAATTACAGAACATTTTCCTCACCTCAAAAAGAAACCTTCTACCGTATAGCTATTACCCCATATTCCTTCCTCTCCCCAGCCCCTGCTAATCTACGATTTGTCTCCATGGATTGTTCTGGATGTTTCCTATAAATGGAATCACACACTGTGTATCCTTCTGTGTCTGGCTTCTCTCTCTGAGCATCATGTGTTCAAGGTCCATCCACATTGTAGCCTGTGTCAGCTTCACTCCTTTTCATGGCTGGGTCATATTCTACTGTGTGGATGGACCCCATGCTGTGTATCCATCCATCCCCTGATGGATGCTTGGGTTGTTTCCATCTTTGAGCGATTGTGAGTAGTGCTGCTATGAACATTCAGGCACAAGTTTTCACGTGGACACCTGTTTTCAGCTCTCTTGTATAAATACCGAGAGATGTTCAAATGGTAACATATGTTCAACTCATATGTTGATATGTTAACTCACTTGTTCAAGTTGTAGAGGAACCAGCTTCTACAATAGCTTTAACAATCTCATTTAGTTCTGACTCCTTCAGCTTGGGGACTCCTGGAACCCCTCATCTCCCCATTTACACCCCAATCCATGTGCACATAGAATGTTTAGTCCCTTTGCTGGGATATCTCTAGACTTAAAACACCTCACCCTGGATGCTCAAACACCAACCTGTCCAGAACGCCATGGGGCGACCCTTCCTTATCCCGTTTCCCCCAATCTGTGTCCTTATATTAAACCCCAAAAGTTATGAAGACACCCAGGAAAACCTTGGTCTGCAGGAAAATGTCTTTTTTTTTTTTTCCCAAAAGGTTCACAGCTTCTCTCTGGGAAGCTGACAATCCCAACTGCGCCCCTCTGTCAAAGTTCAGTATATTTCAGTGATAAAGACATTCTAGAAAGAGAGGAGATGCTCCCTAAAGCAACCCAAGCACGGTACCAACGCTGCAGGAAATCAGAGGTAGGGAACAGAGGTTCACTGACACCAATGTCATTTGCATAAACAGGAGGAGGAAATGTATCCCATTTTCTATCTTCCTCCCGATTTCAGTTATTCTTGGTGAGAACACTGAGAATCGGAGCAAATAACATCCTAAACATTGCGATGCCATAGACTACACACACGTGGTCCTGTCTGGATGGGACATCTGTCTGGCGGGGCACACGTGTCTAGCGGGGCCCAGCAAGCCAAGCAAAATGATCAGCACCCAGCCCACACAGGCGGTTGGAACTTCCTCTCTCTTCTGTGGCCACAGACAGCGCCCAAACTCAGCCCAACCTTTTTCTCAAAGCTTAATCCGGCTACAGGAGTTGGAACCACGGCGCAGGCATGAATTCTACACGGACATGCTGTGTACGGACAAATGTCTTAATCACCTTCCACCTCGGCCACAGCAGCAGCCCTCGTGAAAGCAGCCCCTCTATTTCCAAGAAGGAAAAAGGACATGTAGGACGTCTGTGAGGTTTTCAGGTTCAAGGTCATGTGACACCTTGCCAAGATGTGTGTGAGTGTACTTCTTTTTTGAGTTTAGAATTCAAGTGTAAAGGATTGAATTAATCTAGTCCTAGGTTCACAGAACTTCACCAACACTGGTCTCTGCAAAACCCCTCTCTGCTTTTCACTTTCCTTCCTTGCCTTCCTCCCTCCCTCCCTATTTCCCATTCCACCCCTAATCCCCGTGCCATGCTGTCCCCTGACCACATCTATCAGTCTTATCATTGACACCCAAACTTTTCTTTCCAGGTCCTTATCCCTGTGCCCTGTGTTGTGAACACTCAATCTTAATACCTACTAATGGTCCAGGACCACAGCCTGCCTTCTGTTCCTCTTTCTTCCTCCATACCTTCTACCTGCTCGAGACCCCTCCCCAATTTACATTTTGACCCCTCCCCCCTCCCCCGGACTTGTCAATAGCACCAAGGTTGAGGAACCCTGTTCTTGAGAAATCAGAATCTCAGTTGGACCATCCATGGAAACCAGTAAAATTATGTTTGCCTCGTGAAAACGTCTACCATGGTAACCCATGCTCCCTGTATCATTATGGGCAAAGGGGCTTTCCGTGGGCACCCAAGCTGGAAAGTCCCAGCTCTCACCCACCACCAAGGACTACTCACCTTTAATGTCAACAATAAGTCTCCCTGTTGTTTTAAAAAAATCACAGCAACCTTCCAAGCTGTAGGCAGCTTCAACTGACTACCTTTCTTGGTTTGTTCTTGTCTGATGGAGAGGCATAGCCTACGTCGGTCGGCCACCAAAGTGACCTTGTCACGCATCCTGAACGCCATGATAGATTGCAATTCCACAGTTTCCGCAACAGTCAGCATCATCCTAAAATACGCCCAGGGCATCACGGCAGCTCTGCAGTGAATTTCGGGCACTGATACAGCAAAATCACAGTTGGCTTGGACCCGTGCCTTCTCATTGAGATGCATGACCATCCTCCATCAGAATTCGAGGACCCTGTATGATTCCTTGAACCTCTGGACTGGTTCCCCGTATGCATTTCAAGTCTCAGAGGACAGCCTACCCTCTCCAAGTCCTGCAGGATGCTTGATGGGTTTTCTGGATCCAGGTCCTCATCAGCGACTTTCATGACAGGGGCAACTCTCAGACTTGTCTCTGAGTCCTCAAGTGGACAATTTCTCTTACTCCCTCCAAAGTCCAGACCATGATTTGCAAAAGCTCCAGCGAACACGGGGCTGGCTGGCTAAGCACAGGCACAGAGGTGGCAGTGAAGCTGAGAACGAACGAGACAGCCATTCTGGAGCCCCTGAGTGCCCAGGGGCACTTCAAACAAGGTAGGAGATGCCCAAGCTCTCCTAGCCAAACTCCTCCTATTATTAAACTCACTCAAGATTACCATATGGCCTTTAGGGATTTATGGGTTTTTTTTAAGAATTAGATATTCAACTCAAATTTGGGACACTGATGATGATTCTACCTAACCACCTAAAGGAGGTTAGCCAGACAAAATGCACGCGGGCAAGGAGAAAAGAAAAAAGAAGAGCGTACTTCCCGACTGCAAGATGGAAGCAGAGACATGGGTGAAAACGTCAGGCATAGGGTCAAACAGCAATGCATCTACTCTGGATGAGACCCTGAATCAGCATCACCCAGCTGATAACACACCCTATGGAGGGTGCAGGACAGACAAGGAATCTCAGCACATCCTGTCACAGGACAGCGAGAGGAGACGCATCACAGGACCCGCTCCATGGAAGCAAATCCCCAAACTGGCCAGACTGTCTCTGATAAGAGAGGTCGGGGAAGTAGAAGGGCAAATGAGGTCTTTTCCCCACATGATGGAAAGCCCAGACCTACAATGATGGTGCAGGTGAAACCCACAGGCAAATATGTGGACACACACCACACACCTCAGGAAAGTAAGATAAAAGAAGACCTGAATAGACATGTTTCCAGAGAAGACATACAGGCAGCCAGTAGGCACATGAAAGATGCTCAACATCGCTAATCATCAGGGAAATGCAAATCAGAACTACAAGGAGATATCACCTCGCACCAGTCAGAATGGCCATCGTCAAAAGGCAAGTAATAACAAGTATTGTCGAGGGTGTAAAGAAAAGGGAACCTTTGGGCACTGTTGGTGGGAATGTAAATTGGTGCAGCCACTATGGAGAACAGTACGGAGGCCCCTCAAAAAATGAAGCATAGGGCCTCCCTGGTGGCGCAGTGGTTAAGAGTCCGCCTGCCGATGCAGGGGATACGGGTTCGTGCCCCGGTCTGGGAGGATCCCATATGCCACGGAGCGGCTGGGCCCGTGAGCCATGGCCGCTGGGCCTGCGCATCCGGAGCCTGTGCTCCGCAATGGGAGAGGCCACAACAGTGAGAGGCCCGCATACCACAAAAAGAAAAAAAAAAAAAAAAATGAAGCATAAAACTACCATAGGATCCAGCAATTCCACTCTTGGGTATATACCCAAAGAAAACAAAAACACTAATTTGAAAAGACATATGCATTCCCATGTTCATAGCAGCACTATTTACAGTAGTCAAGATGTGGAAGCAACCTAAGTGTCCATCAACAGATGAATGGATAAAGAAGATGTGACATATATATACAGTGGAATATGACTCAGCCATAAAAAAAAGGAAAATTTGCCATTTGTAGCAACATGAATGGACTTGAAGGGTATTAAGCTAAATGAAATAAATTAGACAGAGAAAGACAAATACTGTATGGCATCACTTATATGTGGAAACTAAAAAATACAACAAACTAGTGAATATAACAAAAAAGAAGCAGATTCACAGATACAGAGAACAACCTAGTGGTTCCCAGTGGGGAGACGGAAGGGGAGAGGGGATTAAGAGGTACAAACTGCTACATACAAAATAAATAAGCTACAAGGATATATTGTACAGCACAGGGAATAGAGCCAACATTTCATAATAACTTTTTTTTTTTTTGGCCGTGTTGGGTCTTTGTTGCTGCGTGCAGGCTTTCTCTAGTTGTGGCGAGCTGGGGCTACTTTTTGTTGAGGTGCACAGGCTTCTCATTGCAGTGGCTTCTCTTGTTGCAGAGCACAGGCTCTAGGCGCATGGGCTTCAGTAGTTGTGGCTCACGGGTTCTAGAGCGCAGGCTCAGTAGTTGAGGCACATGGGCTTAGTTGCTCCGCGGCATGTGGGATCTTCCCGGACCAGGTTTGGACCCGTGTCCCCTGCATTGGCAGGCGGATTCTTAACCACTGCACCACCAGGGAAGCCCTCATAATAACTTTGAATGGAGTGTAATCTATAAAATTATTTAATCACTATGTTGTACACCTGAAACAAATATAACATTGTAAATCTACTATACTTCATTTTTTTTTTTAACTCCATCAGCACTGTAACTGAAGCCTGCCATAGAGGGCCACTGGAGAAAACCCCAAAATAAAACACATCACCAAATTCATGGATGCACCCAGTGCCTTGTGCTACAGGCAAATTCAAAAGGTGACAAGGAGCTTCCCTGGTGGCGCAGTGGTTGACAGTCTGCCTGCCGATGCAGGGGACACGGGTTCATGCCCCGGTCTGGGAGGATCCCACATGCCACGGAGCGGCTGGGCCCGTGAGCCATGGCCGCTGAGGTTGCGCGTCCGGAGCCTGTGCTCTGCAACGGGAGAGGCCACAGCAGTGAGATGCCCGCGTACCGCACAAAAAAAAAAAAAAAAGGTGACAAGATCAGCCTGAAGCAAGTAAACACTGCTTGGCTGAAAGGACTGTTGGATATTTTTCTGTGGTATGAAAAAGCAAACACCCAACGAAAAGACCAAAACTCATGGAACCCAAGGACACAACGATCGTCAGAAGCTGACATAACCAGTCTCCAAGAGGACGGCCTTCCAGGGAGGGTCTCTTTCTGGTACCTGTGGAGGGGACCGTGGGTTTTATGCTTGTCCACCATGATGAGGACTGGAAATCACTGTTCATCAGATCAGCGCTCTCCAGGTGGGACCACACAGCCTGGGATGGGGTTGGGGTAGGATCCATGAGGTCCTAACTAGTTTCATAATCATACAGAAACGCTTCTGCCCTCTTCACTGTGTTGATGTTTACACGGATGGTGCAGCAATTACCCTGGGGAAAACTGCTTCTCAGCCTGAATCAAGGTCGTGGTCCCAACTGTACAGGCCGCCATCGGATCCTTCACCCCCAGCACTACTTCAGCAAAAAGAGCGCCAGTTTCACTTAAAAATGTCCTTGATGGAGCAGTAAAGATGACTAATTTTGTTGTTTGTGACTTTTGGGTATATGTATTTTTCCCCCCAACAAGGTGGAAAAAACTTTTTTTCACTGAACTAGAGCTGATTTACAATGTTGTGTTAGTTTCAGGTGCACAGCAAAATGATTCAGTTAGATAGACAGATATATTGTTTCAGATTCTTTTCCCTTATGGTTATTACAAAATATTGAGTAGAGTTCCCTGTGCTCTACAGTAGGTCCTTGTTGTTTATCTATTTTATATATAGTCGTGTGTATCTGCTAATCTCAAACTCCTAATTTATCCCTCCCCACCACCTCTCCTGTTTGGTAACCATAAGCTTGTTTTCTACGTCTGTGGGTCTATTTCTGTCTTGTATTTAACTTCATTTGTATCATTTTTAAAATTTTCCACATACAACTGATGTCATATGATATTTATCTTTGTCTATCTAGCTTACTTCACTTAGTCTGATCATCTCAAGGTCCATCCACGTTGCCGCAAATGGCGTGATTTCATTCCTGTTTTTGGCTGAATCATATTCCATTGTATAGAGTATATATATTTTTAACATCCTATGCGACAAGATGGGAAGTATACACAAAGCATGGCTACCCTGCGCTGAAGCGTGGTGGCTGGCTGGCATGGTAAGTGAGATGAGCCGCCTCTCTGAACACCAGTTTTGCTTGAAAGAACAAGTGATAGAGTAACTATGGCTATTCCACGTGGGGGATTTGGCAGACAGTTTCTTGAAAATGAACGAAGTGAGCGTGTCACTTTAAGGAAAACAAATGACAGTATTTATTGCCAAGGACAAAATTTGAGCTTTAACAAGAAAATTGGAATTGTGGAAAACTTTTACCTGCTATTGTGAGCTTGAAAGTTTCCCAATACATAAAGCCTTCTCTGATGAGATTAGCGGTTATACTAACAAATGTGACTTGGGGGGATACTGTATAATTTAATGTGTCCACATTGAGAAGACCTCCATAATTCCGTGAACACACATTTTTCCAAAGGACCAATGAGCAAATGGTCCACTTCAAATACTAACCTAGAACAACTGATTTTAATTTAACAGAGTAAGAAAATTTTGTTGATAATGACCCCAGATGCCATATTGTGATTCGCCATTATGAAGTGACCCCTTGTTGGTTTGGGGGAATAATATCAAAGAAAATCCACAGTTGTCTGGAAAAGCTATTAAAACAGTTCTGTTTTCCAGAGACATGTCTGCGTGAGGTTGGATTTTCCTCAAGGAAGACAACGTATTGCAACAGACTGAATGCAGGGGTCAACAGGAGAATTGAGCTGTCTTCCCCTGAAGCACACACATTTGCAAAAACATAAGACAATTGCAAAAATGTAAGACAATGCCACTTTCCTTCCTGAGTCTGTTTGCTTGTTTTGCTTTCACAGAAAACATGTCAGTTATGCTAACATGGTGTGTGTGTGTGTGTGCTGTGGTATTAGACCACGTGCACCAGCCTCCAAAGACTGTACCCTCCTAGGAGACCCACCCAGACGTACATTTTCCTTCCACACTGTCATTTACATCCCTTCAAAATAAGGACAGAAAGACCTGGGCTCTGTTGCAGGACTAACCTGCAAGCTAACCCTTTGGACAAACTCCTTTTGAACCCAGGAGCAAGGACCCTGCTGTAGCCAAAGGGAGGGTGATGAGTCACAGCAGAAGGGGTTCGTGACAGAAAGGAGAATAAATCATCGACTTCACGCCCCTCGTGTACCCGGAATTATCTTCCCCAGCTGCCTTCTGCCTGTGCATGTGACACAGGCAGTATGACCCCCTTTCTCCACTACACACCACAGCCACCTCCAATCATGCACGTGCCACACACATGCGTGACTGTCGCATGGATCTCCATTGTTATTTCTTGACACCGAGTCGAGGATTCCGGACCAGTAACACAGAATCTGGTGTTTCCCCCTACCTGGACATCTCCCTCCTCCAGAGGTCTTCTAGTTCTTCCAGAAAACTCTGAGGCCCTCCAGGGAGCCCTATGTTTATAGACTACCATCCCCAACCACAACAGAACCCCTCTGTCTGTGGAGAAGGCCACACAAAATAACCCAATGCGCTACAAATAAAACCACGTGCATAGGCTGGCTCATCGACATAGCAGCCCCGGGAAGCACAGAACTTCCCTGGCGCACAAACCTAGAGCACCTTCCGGGCGCCTCCGGCCCTGGGCTGCAGGCTCTCTGTGGACTCCCCCTTGAACACACAGAGGGGTGCTGCAAGTCAGGCTGGGGGCTCTTCTGCAGAGTTGAGAGCTCCGGGGTGCAGATAAGGGAGGGACCATGCTGGGCAGGGGGCTCTTTTCTGGACGTGAGAGGCTCAGGGGTGCAGATACTGGGACCGTGTCTGTCTGGAAGGGCCACACGAAGTCCATGCTTCCCCCCGATGCCCAGGTGTCTCTGCCCACTCCTCCTGCTCTCCCCCACCCCACGGGTCACGGGGAGGGGCCCCCCGGTCCATCACCTCAGCCAGGAGCTCCACGAAAGCAGGGACCACGTGGCTGCCCTGCACAGGGCAGGTGTGGTTTGAGGGCTGAGAAAGCCTTGCCTCTCCATGTAGGACACAGATCCACCCAATGGGCACTATGACCTTCTCCTCCACTCCCAGTGCATTTCTCACGAACGAAAGGTGCTCGGACCTGCCCCAGTGAGCACAGCCAACGGCAGGCCTCATGGCTGAAGACGCCGAACCCGTCCATCTACCTGGCATCGTTAAAGATTCCAGATTCCATGGGGCAACTCCCCTTTACAAAGCCACTACTTGTTGGGTTTGGAAGAGCGTCAAAGATGTTCCACAACTATGTGAAAGAGCTATGAAAATACTCCTCCCTTTTTCCAACGACATGCTTGGGTGAGGCTGGACTTTCTTAAACAGAAAGAAATATTGTAAGAGGAGGAACGCAGAAGCAGATGGGGAAAAGCCCAGCTGGAAAGCCACACACTGGAGACACGGCCTCTGGCCTCTATGTCTAGACAGAAGGTTCTAAAGGTCTAACGTTTTTGCCAACGTCTTACAGTTTTGCCAACGTCTTACAGTTTTGCCAACGTCTTAGTTTTGCCAACATCTTAGTTTTGCCAACATCTTACAGTTTTGCAAACGTCTTACAGTTTTGCAAACGTCTTACGGTTTTGCCAAGGTATGGTTTAAGAGGAAGACAGCCCGATTCTCCTATCAACTTCTACGTTCCATCTGTTGCCATGTTTTTTCTGTTGAAGAAAATCCAACCTCATGCAGACATGTCATTGGAAAACATAGGAGTGTTTTGATAGCTTTTCCAGACAATTGTGGATTATCTTTGATAGTATCCCCCCAAACCAACAAGGGGTCTTTTCATAATGTCCATTTGCAATATGGCACCTGGAATCACCAATAGAATGATGACTCTTATTCTCTTAAATCTGGATTGACTGGTACAGTTAGTGCACAGAATGGATCACTTGCCCATGTATGAAAAAATAAACAGAAACAGCATTCCAGAGGGAAAAGCTGTAGACCTTACAGGAGACCACGCATGGCCAATATGCCAGGTTCTGTCTTATTTTGTTTGGGATGCCACATTCCTTGGACATTTACTTCCTTCATCCTAAGAGCTGGTCCCCATTACACATACGGGATAGGCAACCTTCCATCCTCCACGCTTTAGGGAATCCTGAGGGCTACGAAGCTCTGAGGATGGACCCAGGATTTCCCCAAATTGGGTGAAAATGGACAAAACCCAACATGTATGATCCTTAACCCAATGTGGTTCAAGGAATCTTGAGCTCCCAGGACTGCAGACCATTCCAAGGGGTCAGGCCTGAGGTGGGAAGCAGGTGGACCCTGGTGCTCTGAGAATAGCTGTTACCCTACTGCCCACACCTGAGATGAAGACTGGGGTCCCATGACAGCCCTCCCCTCCCCCAGCATACACCCTGCACCGGGATCTCTTCTCCCACTGCCCGCCTTGTTATCACAGACCATATTCTACCCTCTCAGAACCCGCAGGGGCATCTATTGCTATTGCTGACCACAGAGCAGAAAGTTATCAGTTCTGAAACATGGTTAAGATAATGCTCTACAATTGCACTTCTATATCCCATGAGGAGATTACCATTACTATCAACATAGGACGGGGATGTGGGGTTTAATCAAGAGATCCCAGGGGTCTCTGCCTGCATCCTGGGTCGTTTTTACATCTGACGTTCTCCATCTTTTATACCACTTGGCAAAGTACAGAGGGACGCAAAGTAAAACTCAGCCCCCAAAGAGCTGACTCTGGGGGTTTGGCGAAGAGGCCCATGACCCACTTCTGGTCCAAATGGGGCCATTTCACAAACACCCAGACTCTGCCTGGGCTTTGGATAAAGGCAACCCAGGAGGGAATGGCGGAGCTCACCTCAGAGATAACCAGAAACCGCTAACACCAAGATCCCAGTTTTCAGAGCACAACTTTCTTCAGCAGAGAGAGATGCTATTTCCTTAGATAATTAGTGTTAAATTGAAGCATCATCTGGGAATTGAAAATAAGAGCAGTAAAGAGACATCTTTCTCTTCTAGAATGTGAATAAACAGAAGATGAAGACCCATTAAGCCATGCAAAACAATGTTTGAAATTTCTCCTATTGACCTACAGTATCTAGTGATTTTTTGTATGTAATAACAAAATAAATGGAGAGGGATATGCAGGCGCACAATGGTATCTGAAACGTTTTATTTCACACACACACACACACACACAGGATCTAAAACTAATTTAGCGAAATGTGGACATTTGATAAAACTACATGTCAGGTACACAGCTATTCTTTATATTCTATCTTTCTTATGCATGAAATATTTTATAAGAAAAATTTTAAAGGCACATTGAAATTCAAATCGTTGCTACAAAAAGATGATGCTAATTTCTGTGGATCAAACATTGACATGAATTTACAGGCAGACCCTGTTTTATTGTGCTTCAAAGATGCTGTATTTCTTACAAATTGAAGTTTTGGGGCAACCCTGACTCGAGCACCACGTCTATCAGCACTAATTTTCCTAAAGCATTTGCTCACTTCATGCCTCTGTGTCACAGTTTGGTCATTCTTGCAATATTTCAAACTTTTTCATTATGATTCTATTTGTGATGATGTCTGTGAGCTTTGATGGTACTACTATGACTTGCTGAAGGCTCAGAGGGTGGTGACCATTTTTTTAGCAATAAAGTATTTTTAATTAATTAATGAACACTGTTGTGACATAATGCCATGACACACTTAATAGACTACAGTCTAGTGTAAACATAACTCTTACGTGCACTGGGAAACCAAAATATTTGTGTGACTCGATGTATTGCGATATCCACTTGATTACGGTGGTCTGGAACCAAACCCACATCATTACCAAGGTCTGCCTTCCCTCTAAGAATAATTTGAGAAGTCACACAGAGAAAGACAAATACCATATGATGTCACTTATATGTGGAATCTAAAATATGACACAAATGAACTTATCTATGAAACAGAAACAGACACAGAGAACAGACTTGTGGTTGCCAATGCGGAGGGGAGTGGGGGAGGGATGGACTGGAAGTCTGGGATTAGCAGACACGTACTTTTATATACAGAATGGATAAACAACAAGGTCCTACTGTAGAGCACAGGGAACTATATTCAATATCCTGTGATAAACCATCATGGAAAAGAATATAAAGAAGAATGTATGTATAACTGAATCACTTTCCTGTACAGCAGAAATGAACACTGCAAATCAACTCTACTTCAATAAAATAAATGTTTAAAAAAGAATAATTTGAAATGCATGTTGCCTTCTGTGTAAACTAAAATCCCATGAAAGCTCTCCCCTTTTCACTGGGTCTAATCTCCTTCCATTGAGACAAACCCGCTACCCTCTTTGAGAGACTTCATGAATCTCCTGAGTGGGAAATGGTTCCTTTTCCAATGAATTTATCAGAATCTGTGTCAGCTGGTCATAAACTCGCCAACATTCTATCTGAAGATACCGAGGTTAAACTGGTGTAGAAGGAATAAAATGAATTTTGTCTGAGGGTGAGAGATGTCTCTGTCAGAACTGCAGGCAGAGGGGGGTGGATTCGTGTCAAAAACTTATACAAAACTGGCAAAGAAAAAAAAACAAGAAATGAGCAAATGAACTGCCCTTTTGAAGAATTTAATCTGGTTTCATTTCATTTTTATAAAAATTTCAATTTTCATTAAAAATTTTATTAAAATTTCATTTTTTATAAACCTTCCATTTATTTAAAAAAACGTTATCTGAGAACCGCAATAAATCAAGGTCTGCCTGTAATTTCATGTGAGCATTTGAGCAACACAGATTATCATTTTCATTCTGCAGCAATGATTTGAATTTCTGATTCCTCTGGTTCAATGATTCTCAACCTGCTTACAACACGATTACACCCTGAAGGACATCTGAAGAAGCCAAAAGGGCAGCCAGCAGGGAATGTTGCCCTCCACGGTCCCAGTGAGTTGGAAGAAGATGACAGATGGCCCCTCTGCCTTGGGCTTCTCCAAGTCCCCAAACTACAACTTCTAAGACCTTGCACGTGGGACCATAATCCACGGACATCTTTAAACTTTCCTGAGTCTTGTTCTAGTCAGCGTGGGCGGCTATAACAGATCACCCCAGACTGTGCACTTGAAAAACAGACATCTGTCTTTTCAAGGTTCTGGAGGCTGGGAGTCTGAGATCGTGGCGTGGGCAGATGAGTTCCTGGCGAGGCTGTCTTCCTGGCTTACAGATGGGCACCTTCTCACTGTGTCCTCATGTGGTGGGGAGAGAGCTCTGGTCTCTTGCTCTTCTTAAAAGGACACTAATCCCATCACGGGGACCCCACCCTCATGGCCTCATCTAACTCTAATCCCCTCCCAAAGGCCCCATCTCCTAGTAGTATCCCATTGGGGGTCACAGCTTCTACCTATGAATGCTGGGGAGACACACATTCAGTCCATAGCACCTTGTGCTCCTGGAAAACTAAAGGTAGACCCCCCATGCCTTCTGTGTTCCAGGAAACGCTGTACTTTGAAGAACCTGTCCCCGTATCACTTAGCCAAGACTCACAGGGGTCCCCTGTTTACCCAGAACAAGGCCACACCCAGACCCTACAGGTCCCAGCCTCAGGCTCCCCAGGGATGAGCTGAAGCGTGCGCATGTGCTGACCCATCTGGACAAAACGCCTGCCGTCCGGAGTAGCTCCCACATTCATTCAGCTTCCCCCCAAGGCCTCTGGACATCTGACCCGGCATCGGAAGGCGGAACAACCCCTCCAGAAATCAGCCGTCTCTAAGGAAACGTGTCCGTGGCTCAAACATTTCAATGACGGCACCTGACTCTTCCCACGCCTGACTCTTTCTAGGTTTATGTATAAAGGTCCTTCCTGCTGACCTTTCCATGCATGGACATCTCATGGCCGGGCTGCACTCCCTCAGACAATAGCCCTCCTTCCTCCTATTGAAATAGGTGGTTTCCAACGCCCCTCAAGCTCTAACATCCTCACCTTACAAGCAGGAAATGCTCATATCCAAAGCATGACTGCTTTAAAGAACAGCTGTCTATGAAAGGATAATATTTTGGCTATAGGGGGTTGAAAAATATATATTATTAAAAAGAAAAAAAACAAAGAACAGCTGTCCAATTAGGCTGTGGCTGGACTGAGTCTCCATGGAGTTATAAACTATCAGGGCAGCAAGAAAGGGATGAGGCTGGATCTCAAAATGAGGGCTTGAGTGCCAGCTGGCCATCACAACGTGATGCCTTGAGGGGCTCCTGGGCGCCTGGCACAGTGGGGATGGTGCACCTGTGCAGAGCCCTCGGGCCACAGGAGGACACAGGCCGCAGGACCGCTGAGAAAGCAAAGCACTCCGGCGGGAAAGTGCTATAGAGGAAGCAGGAACAGGAAGACACGACCAGTGATGGACAGAAACGGCCAACGGCACCTGGACCCCAGGAGGTTTCCATCTGGTATATCATTAGGCAGAAAAAGTCACAGATAGGCGGGCAGTGAGTGAGCAAGAGAAAGACCTTCCTGCGTCCGCACGCCTGCCCTGCCCACACACTTGCCCAGCCCAGGGGACAACCCAGGTGATGTGTGTTCTCCAGACAGCAATCGGTTCTCACATACCAACATCTGGTTGCCTCTGAAAATAAACAGAGCATTCCAGAAACAGACCACGCCACCTGCATTCTCTGAAGAGGCCAACCCCAAGCAGGCTGGCTGACTGTGTGGTCATGGCACGTTCGAGCCAGTCTCAAAGGGGACCTGGCGAGGGCACAAAGCACCATGTCCGGGTGGGGAGGAACCTCCCCCACCCTTGGTGAGCCCTCAAGTCTCCAGCAGGGAGTAATCCACACAACACAGAGAATACGCCTAAAAGCAGGAAGTGGAGGTGCCGCGGGCACATGATGGTTGTAAAATGCATTCCTTTACTTCCAGTGTGGGGGGCGGTGTGGAGAAAATAATGAAAGCGATTTCGACTGCAGAGAGGCTGGCATTTTCCATAATCACCTCCTGCTTCTCTCTACCTATTTGTATTTGTCTGGAAAACCCCACGTGTGTCCCTATTTCCTTTTCCCCACAGGGACAGTCCTTAGCCATTGTATGATCTTGGTTCGTCTGCTTGATTTTCGGTTTCTTATTGCGTCTCTGTCTGGGAAGCACACATCTCAGTGGGTTTTCAAAGAAGCCACGGGATTCCCCAAGGAAAGAAGTTGCCTGTGATTTTTTTTTTAATACTAAGTTGCCCGTGGCCACCATCGTTGTCCCAATGCTTTCACCCAAACACAAATAAAAAGGGCAATTTTCCTGGGGTCTTGTTTTTCTTGTAGAAGAAAGAGTACCCCCTCCTTCCATGCAGGTGCCTCTCATTCAGATGGAAAGATGGAATCGGGCAACTAGGTGACTCTTTTCTTACTAAAGTCTAGATTCTATCTAGCTGCAGTGGCTGAAGGCAGCAGGTATTAGAACTTGTAGGGTGAGGGGGGGAGGGAGGGGGAGAGAGAGAGGGGGGAGGGGGGAGAGAGAGGGGGGAGGGGGAGAGGGAGAGGGGGGAGAGGGAGAGAGAGAGGGGGGAGAGGGAGAGGGGGGAGAGGGAGAGGGGGGAGAGGGAGAGGGGGGAGAGGGAGAGGGGGGAGAGGGAGAGGGGGGAGAGGGAGAGGGGGGAGAGGGAGAGGGGGGAGAGGGAGAGGGGGAGAGGGAGAGGGAGAGGGGGGAGGGGGAGGGAGAGGGAGAGAGGGGGGAGGGGGGGAGAGAGAGGGGGGGAGAGAGAGAGAGGGGGGAGAGAGAGAGAGGGGGGAGAGGGAGAGGGAGAGGAGGGAGAGGGAGAGGAGGGAGAGGGAGAGGAGGGAGAGGGAGAGGAGGGAGAGGGAGAGGAGGGAGAGGGAGAGGAGGGAGAGGGAGAGGAGGGAGAGGGAGAGGAGGGAGAGGGAGAGGAGGGAGAGGGAGAGGAGGGAGAGGGAGAGGAGGGAGAGGGAGAGGAGGGAGAGGGAGAGGAGGGAGAGGGAGAGGAGGGAGAGGGAGAGGAGGGAGAGGGAGAGGAGGGAGAGGGAGAGGAGGGAGAGGGAGAGGAGGGAGAGGGAGAGGAGGGAGAGGGAGAGGAGGGAGAGGGAGAGGAGGGAGAGGGAGAGGAGGGAGAGGGAGAGGAGGGAGAGGGAGAGGAGGGAGAGGGAGAGGAGGGAGAGGGAGAGGAGGGAGAGGGAGAGGAGGGAGAGGGAGAGGAGGGAGAGGGAGAGGAGGGAGAGGGAGAGGAGGGAGAGGGAGAGGAGGGAGAGGGAGAGGAGGGAGAGGGAGAGGAGGGAGAGGGAGAGGAGGGAGAGGGAGAGGAGGGAGAGGGAGAGGAGGGAGAGGGAGAGGAGGGAGAGGGAGAGGAGGGAGAGGGAGAGGAGGGAGAGGGAGAGGAGGGAGAGGGAGAGGAGGGAGAGGGAGAGGAGGGAGAGGGAGAGGAGGGAGAGGGAGAGGAGGGAGAGGGAGAGGAGGGAGAGGGAGAGGAGGGAGAGGGAGAGGAGGGAGAGGGAGAGGAGGGAGAGGGAGAGGAGGGAGAGGGAGAGGAGGGAGAGGGAGAGGAGGGAGAGGGAGAGGAGGGAGAGGGAGAGGAGGGAGAGGGAGAGGAGGGAGAGGGAGAGGAGGGAGAGGGAGCATGTGTGTGTGTATACTTTTGCCATAAACCAAAGTAAAAAAGGGAATTGTCCCCAGGAAGAATGCCAGCCAGCATCACCTGCAAGGCTGGTGCCCGTCATCTCAACAGGATGATGTGTTCATGACAAATAAGGTAACCACGGACAAAGGTCTCCAGACTCGTATCTGGGAATGCGGGCGCGAGCCTAACATCCACCCAGATTCTTGCCCAGGCATTGGGGGTAGTGGGTTGAACTGTGGCCCCTTCGAAAGGATGAGTCCACTCAGGACATGTGCATGAGACCTTATTTGGAAATAGGGTCTTTGCAGAGGTAATGAGGTAAGATGAGGTCCTATGGGATTAGGGTGGACCTGAAATCCAATGATGGGGTCCTTATGAGAAGAAGTAAATCTCGACAGAGAGACATGCAAAGAAGGCATAGTAAAATGGAGGCAGAGATTGGAGGGACGTATCAGCAAGAAAAGAAACCCCAAGCATTGCTGGAGCGCCCAGAGGCTAAAGAGCCCTCCTCTAGAGCATCCTATAATGCCAGGCACCTTGATTTCAGACTTTTGGGCTCTAGAACTGAGAAAGAATAACTTGTGTTGTCTTAACCGACCTAGTTGGAGGAATGTCGTGGCAGCTGCCCCAGAAAACCAGTTCATGGGGCCCACCTATGACACGTAGGAGCCGGACGGCATCACATCTCAGACCTCACAGAAGTGGAATCAGCCCCGTTGTAAAGACAATGATGGTGTCGCTCACAGATGTTGAAGCACCTGCCCACCCAATGCGTTCCTGTCACTAAAAGGCAGGACCAGGAGTTGAACCTGACAAGCCCATGCCCATCACAGCCTGTCGTCCTTTAGCTCACGTCAACATCATGTACCATAGGGTCATGGAACCTTCTGTAGAAACCTCAGTTTAGAATACTAAAGCATACAACCTTAATGGAACACGAGTGAACAGTGATGCATGTATCTTTACGAATTACTGCACCCCGATGTTCATAGCAGCACTATTTACAATAGCCAAGACGTGGAAGCAACCTAGGTGTCCACCGACAGAGGAATGGATAAAGAAGATGTGGTACATATATACAGTGGAATATTACTCAGCCACAAGAAAGAATGAAATCATGCCATTTGCAGCAACACGGATGAACTTGGAGAATATTATGCTAAGTGATCTAAGTCAGAGAAACACAAATACTGTATGATCTTAAAAAAATGGGGAATCTAAAAAATACAACTAACTAGTGAATATAACAAAAAAGCAGCAGACTCACAGAGAACAAACTACTGGTTACAAGTTGAGAGAAGGAAAGGGCAGGGGACAGACAGGGGCAGGGGATTAAGGGGTACAAACTACTGTGTATAAGACAAATAAGATACAAGGATATATTGTACAACACAGGGAATACAGCCTATATTTTATAATAACCATAAACGGAGTATAACCTTTAAAAATTATGAATCACTATACTGCACACCTGAAACTTATGTAATATTGTACATCAACTATACCTCAATAAAAAAAAAAAAGACCTAACAGTGACTTCTACAAATGGAACCCAACAAAGTTTTCTTAAGAGTTTAGGCAAGTTCAGAAAGGTGGTTATTTGACCACAGTTGGATGGAGTTCTCTGGGGTCAAAGCCCCCGTTGTCTGTGGCCAGTGCCTGGCAAGACTCCCTGTGTCCATGTGAACCCCCGATTCCTCCCCACCCCACCTAAGTCCTAGAGCTTGTTCTGGCTGCAAAGAGTATCCCTGACTGTCCCCAGACACATGGCTGACATGTCACATTCTGAGCAGAGGAATTCCCGATTGTCTCTTCATTAACTCGGGGTGATGTTTGATTCTAGATACACGGGGGTCCCCATCATCTGAAAAAGCTTTAATTCCTCCCCCAGGAATGGACGCTCTTCTGGGTGACTCATTGATGACCGTTCAGAACCTCATCTCAAAAGGAAATGGCGAGTCCTTTATGGATTCCAGGCTTCCACCAATTTTGACTTGTTTGTGGTTATAGAAAGTGACACCCAAGACCTTTGGGGCATGTGTCCATGGTCTTTGCTACTTTGCAGTGTGTGTGTGTGCGTGCGTGCGTGTGTGTGTGTGTGAGAGAGAGAGGGGGGGGGAAGAGAGGGGAAAGAGAGGGAAAGAGAGAGGGAAAGAGGGAGGGAAAGAGGGAGGGAGGGGAGGGAGGGGAAAGAGGGGAAAGAGGGGAAAGAGAGAAAGAGGGAGTTTTCAAGCAAGAAGCACACAGAAAACGCAACTTTGTTTTTCAATTGACTGTGTGCCTTCAAGTCTGGGGGACTCAGGAATTCTCAGATCCTTCCCAGGTGAGCTGTGTTTTCTTTGAAGGAACGACCTTCCTGTTGAAGTCTCTATGGCCAACAACTCTTACTGTGGGCTGTGAAGTCCCCTTTGCGTTCCTATGGGTTTCCCACGAGCTCCCTCCCAAGGAAGGCTCCTGACTCACAAAAGCTGGATCAAAGAAAGGTATCCGGCAGCTGCATCCGACAACTGCATCCTGACTATTTTCAGATGTTGGAGGGAGTGGCACCCACAGTCCTCCAGACCCACGCAGGCTCGGGGCATATGAATATTCCCAGTCCTGTTTGCAGGAAGACATCCATGGAGGGAGGGAAGAAGAGTGTTTTTTACGCTGCAAGAATGTGGACGAACTTAAGAAAGGACACGCACTGACACGTCACCAAGGACAGGTGGCTTAAATTCCCCTACGATATATACAGTTAAACAAGCAGCCATCCCGGGGAGGAAGTGTTTCCCATGCGTTGCTGATGTTCTTACAAAGCAATTCAAGATCACAAATGGCGGGTGGGGTGGGAGAGGGATGGACTGGGAGTTTGGGGTTAGCAGGTGCAAACTGTTATATATAGGATGGATCCACAACAAGGTCCTACTGTAGAGCACAGGGAATTATATTCAATACCCTGTGATGAACCATAGTGGAAAATATGAAAAAGTATGTACACATGTATAACTGAATCACTTTGCTGTACAGCAGAAATTAACACTATAGAAATCAACTCTACTTTAATTAAAAAGAAAAAAAAAAGATCACGAATAAAGGTGCCCTTTTTCCCAGCACTCAGCCTCCCAAACACATCCACCCCTGGTCCCTTTGCTTTGGGGGCCTATTGCTTTTAAGCCGGGAGTGCACCCCGTCCACAGGCCCTGACAACCTCTCTACCAGTCCCGTATGCCTCCACCCTGTTTAAACCTCTTCACCGAGGATGTAAAACCCCAGCCCTGTCTGCGAGGGAGGTCCTGCAATTTATCCTTGTCCTGACCCTTTGGGGGAGCTGTCTGAGGCCTCTCAGATGCAGACAACGGTGTCTGATGATTTACACGCTGCAAAAACCCATCAACTCACTCCCCCGATTGCCTGAGGACCTGGAAGGCACGGCACTGTCTACTGCGCTGCAAATACAGCGGAGAACAAAGAAGCTGCCCCGTCCCCACCTGCTCGCACGCCAGGAATGAACACAGAACGGCCCTAAGTAACATTAGTGAACCTAAGCCTTATTTGGAAATAGGGTCATTGCAGATGTGAGTCATTAAGTGTGGTCCTATGGAGAGAACAGGGGATGGAGATTAGGAGGTACAAACCTCCAGGTTCAAAATGAATGAGTCCCGGGGATGAAGCATACATAATTATTGACGTTATTCCCCACGCTGTAACATCTTTGTATGGTGACAGACTGTAACTAAATCGTCGTGGTGATCCTTTTGAAACAGAGAAATGTCGAATCACTAGGTTGTGTTAACACGAACTTAACAGTGTCATAGGGCAGTGATACTTCAAAACAAACAGAAACTCAAAAATAGGGGTCAGAGGGCCTCCCTGGTGGCGCAGTGGTTAAGAGTCCGCCTGCCGATGCAGGGGATACGGGTTCGTGCCCCTGTCTGGGAGGATCCCATATGCCGCAGAGCGGCTGGGCCCGTGAGCCATGGCCGCTGGGCCTGCGCATCCGGAGCCTGTGCTCCGCAACGGGAGAGGCCACAACAGTGAGAGGCCCGCATACCGCAAAAAGAAAAAAAAAAAAAAAAAATAGGGGTCAGATTTGTCGTTACCAGAGGGGAGGGGTGGGCGGAGGGGAATTGGATGAACGTGGTCAAAAGGAGATGCAAGAGGGAAGAGATATGGGAACATATGTATATGTATAACTGATTCACTTTGTTATAAAGCAGAAACTAACACACCATTGTATAGCAATTATACTCCAATAAAGATGTAAAAAAAATTTTAAAAATAAATAAAAAGCAAAAACAAAAGGTACAGACTCCTAGTCATAAGATAAGTAAGTACTAGGAACAATGTACAATACATATAATTAACACCACTGTAAGTTAAACATGAGAGTTGCTAAGACAGTAAATCCGAAGCATTCTCATCACAAGGGGAAAAAAAAATTGTTTCTGGGCTTCCCTGGTGGCACAGTGGTTGGGAGTCCGCCTGCCAATGCATGGGACACGGGTTCACGCCCCGGTCCGGGAAGATTCCCTATGCCGCCGCAGAGCAGCTGGGCCCGTGAGCCATGGCCGCGGAGCCTGTGCTCCACAACGGGAGAGGCCACAACAGTGAGAGGCCCGTGTAACGCAAAAAAAAAAAAAAAAAAAAAAAAGTGTTTCTATTCCTTTTACTTTGCATCTGTATGAGAGATGAGTGTTGATAAATTTATTGCGGTCATCATTTCATGATGTATGTAACTGAAATCATTATGATGCACACCTTAAATGTATCTAGTGTTGGATGTTGATTATATCTCAGTAAAACTGGAAGAGCAAAAAAAGGTGAGGGTCTCCTGGAGTAGGGCAAGTCTTAAATATGACGTGATGGCAGGGGCAGGGTGGTCTTCATAAGAAGAGAAGAAAAAAGAGACACAGAGGAAAGGTCATGTGAAGATAGAGGCCGAGATGCAGGTGATGCTCCTACAAGCCAAGATGGACCGAGGACTGTCTGGAGCCCCCAGGAGCTGGGAGAGGGAATAGGACAGCTTGTCCCCTGCAGCCTCCAGAAGGAACCAGCCCTGCCTACACCTTGATCTTGGACGTTTGGTCTCCAGAAAGGACAGATGACACACTTCTGTTGTCTAAGCCCCCCAGCTGGTGGCACTTGGTGACGGCCGCCCCAGGATTGTCCCCCAAGGAGAAAGGGGACCTGGTGTTTGGAAGCCCCCTGCGTTGTCCTCACGGCACCAGGAGCCTCACGGATTCACCACTGTGTGGCTCTCCTGACGTGTGGACGTGTCACGGCAACTCCGTCCTGTGGCACCGCTTACCTCGCCCCCCGAGTTTCCCGACCAGCTTGCCAGGGAAGAAAAGAACGGAAGAGGGGAAGGCAGATCTCACCCCCGAGCAAGTATCCCAGAGGCCGTCAGCCCTTCCTCCCCACGTCACAGGTCTACGGACGTCCTTGACCTTCATAATCACTCCCGGGACACATGGCTCTTTAGAGATTCCTGACAGCTAATTAGTCCAACACGGCAAAGAAACACAGAGGGGATTAATCTCAGCCTGCTGACGCACAGACATAGAAAACAAACCGATGGTTACCAAAGGGGAAGGGGAGGGGGGGGATACATTACGAATTTGGGGCTAACAGATACACACTGCTATATATAAAATAGAGGGACTTCCCTGGTGGTCCAGTGGTTAAGACTCCGCCTTCCAATGCACGAGATGCGTGTTCGATCCCTGGTCGGGGAACTAAGATCCCACATGCCCGGGGGCAGCTAAGCCCACGTGCCACGATAAAAGAGAAGCCCGTGAGCTGCAACGAAAGATCCCGAAATGCCACAACCAAGACCCGACACGGCCAAATAAATGACGATTAAAAGTTTTAAAAAGTAATATAGATAATCGACAAAGACCTACTGTGTAGCACAGGGAACTCTACTCAAAATAACATATAAGGGAAAAGAATCTGAAAAAGACTATGTGTGTGTGTATGTATCTGAATCACTTTGCTATACACCTGAAACTAACACAACATTGTAAATCAACTATACGTCACAAAAAATCCGTCATACGTCAGTCCCAAACCCCCAATTTATCCCCCCTCCCAGCTTTCCCTTTTGGTAACCATAAGTTTGTTTTCTATGACTGTGAGTCTGTTTCTGTTTTGTAAATAAGTTCATTTGTATCTTTTTTTTTTTTTTTTTAGATTCCGCACATACACACCATTATATTTAACATACATAACCAACTAGGACCTACTGTAGAGCACAGGGAACCCTGCTCAATATTCTGTGAAAACCTAAATGGGAAAAGAACATGAAAAAGAATAGATACATGTGTATGTATAACTGAATCACTTTGCTGTACACCTGAAACTAACACAACATTGTAAATCAACTTATACTTCAATATAAAATAAAAACTAAAAAAAAATAATAATAGTTAATACAGAGGAAACACTTAGAACAGTACCTGACACCTGGTAAAGAATAAATATAAGTTGCTGATATTAATTTTCTCTTTGGGAGAATTGGAAACAGGATAAATTTCAGAAGTAGGCAGAGTTTACAGGAAATTTTACAAGCAACTATTCAGACATCTGTTTGGGATTTTCCCATTCATTATTCATTTATTCAGCAAAACATTTACTGAGTGCCTAGTCATTGTATATAACTATTCTGATTATTCGAGGTTAGTTGTCATGTAATCAATATAACTTAATTCCATCAACATATGATCCATACATTTCTATTGTTGCATCTAATTTAATGTCTTTAACCAGTCTTAACTGAATCAAACAAACCATATAGTAAAAAGTTACGAAGAAACGAAAAAAAATCTGAGCCTGCCCAAATGACCCAGGAACAGTCCCAAGCTGCTTGGAAAATCATCATCAACAGGCCAACGACTGACCCAGGACGATGTGAAACTGCACCGCGGAAAACATTTTCCTTCAGTGGGAATTTACTTCCACGCATAACAATGAGCAATGCATGGGCTGGCGCTGGTGAGGCTCCAGCATGTGCTGTTTATCAGAACGAGCTCTGACCTTTCCTGTTACCTGTCAAGGGCAGCCCCTGAAATCACCCCCATCAGTGAGTAGAAAACTCCAACACAGACTCCGGGTAAGAGCAAGAGAGAAAGCCCTCTTGGGCTGAATAAAAAGGATGTCTGGCCGCCTCCACGCACTTCCTTAAATCAACTTCGGGGAAGCCTTGATTACAATGCTAATGAATCAGGAGGAATATTTGCAGACTAAAAGCAATTAGACCAATTATGAGGGTAATTCACTAACAAAGCACAGTGTGACCCATCCAGCAGACAAGCCAGAAACCAAGACAAAGGGCTGTCTTTTCTCTGGGTTTTGAAATCACGGGTGGATCTCCCTCTAAAGAATGGCACTGCCGGACTGGGGGCTCTCAGAACAGTGGCCAGAGTGTCGAATGGAGCCCCAGGGCGTGGAAGAATTAGCCATAAATTCGGCGGACACACGCACACACAGAGGGTGGAGTCTGTGCATCCTGTGCAGAATCTAAAACTGATGGTTCTGAAAAGATAACTAGATGTACAGGTTTCCTACGACCACTGGGACAAATGACCACCAACCAGGAGCCTGACATGAGTCTCACCGGGCTAAGATCAAGGTGTAGGCAGGGCTGGTTCTTTCTGGGGAATCCAGGGGACAATCCATTCCTCCTCTCCTCTAGCACCCAGACATGCCCACATGCCCCGGGGGGCGGGCCCCTCCTTATCTGCAAATTCAGCCACAGGGCATCACCTGGATGGTTACAATGTATCACAATGTTTCCCTCTATCTTAAAATATCCACTTCAAAAAGCTCTACCTTTAAAAGTATTTTAAAATATCAGCTACTCAATAAGTTTCTTGGGCCTCCCTGGTGGCGCAAGTGGTTGAGGGTCCGCCTGCCGATGCAGGGGATACGGGTTCGTGCCCCGGTCTGGGAGGATCCCATATGCCGCGGAGCGGCTGGGCCCGTGAGCCATGGCCGCTGAGCCTGCGCGTCCGGAGCCTGTGCTCCGCAATGGGGGAGGCCACAACAGTGAGAGGCCCGCATACCGCAAAAAAAAAAAAAAAAAAAAAAAAAAAAATTTCTTGTCATCCTTTTTTCTTTTTCTTTTTAAATTTATATATATTTTTTTGGCCAGGCCCTGCAGATTGTGGGATTTTAATTCCCCAACCAGGGGTTGAATCCAGGCCCGCGGCAGTGAAAGCGACAAGTCCTGGCCACTGGACCACCAGGGAATTCCCCCTTTTTCGTTTTAATACACCCATAAAATATGGTGGGATTTCTTTACGCACCAAACCTCCTCAACATGTGAAATGATTATTTTAAACATAACTGTTGTGAGTAATTTCTAACAATTATTTAACACATATACTGGTGGGTTGCTATGATGCTTTGTCACTTGGAAACTTTGAGGTGTTCCATTTATTTTTTTAATCAAACAATAAAACACTTTATGAATTAAATAAATGTCTTAGTCTGTTCAGCCTCTAATAAAACAAATCCATACAAACTGGGCGGCTTATAAACAACAGACATTTATTTCTCATAGTTCTGGAGGCTAGTGCCTCTTCTTTTTCTTCTAAGGACGCTAATGCCATTATGGGGGTCCCACCATCCTGACCTCATCCAAACCTGCCCAAGGGCCCATCTCCTAACACATCCCACTGAGGGTCAGGGCTTCAGCGTATGAATTGGCGGGGGCAGGAGAATGGCAGGAAACACGTTCAGTCCGTAACAGGTATGTCCTTATCTTGATCCAACTCCTAATCCAATGAGAGTCTACAAAAGGTAGGCTCTTAATGAAGTGAGCAGGCAGGAAAATTCAAACAGCCCAATTCACAAAGCCAACTCTCCGAGTTAAAATAATAAAATAAAATCAACAGTATGGAGGTTCTTTAAAAAAACTAAAAATAAAGCTACCCTGTGATCCAGCAATCCCACTCCTGGCCGTATACCTGGAGAAAACTCTAACTCAAAAAGATACATGCACCCAATGTTCACTGCAGCACCATTTACAATAGCCAGGACATGGAAGCAACCCAAGGGTCCACCAACAGATGAATGGATACAGAAGATGTGGTACATGTATACAATGGATTAGCCCTAAAAAAAAGAATGAAATAATACCATTTGCAGCCGCATGGATGGACCTAGAGATGATCATACTAAGTGAAATAAGTCAGACAGAGAAAAATAAATACCATATGATATCACTTGTATGTGGAATCTAAAAAAAAAATGGTACAAATGAACTTGTTTACAGAACAGAAACAGACTCACAGACATAGAAAACAAACCCGCAGTTACCAAAGGGGAAAAGGGGGTGGGGGGAAATTGGGAGTTTGGGATTAGCAGATACACACTACTATACATAAAATAGATAAACAACAAGGACCTACTGTAGAGCACAGGGAACTCTACTCAATACTCTGTAATGACCTATATAGGAAAAGATTCTGAAAAATAGATACATGTGTATAACTGTATCACTTTGCTGTACACCTGAAATTAACACAACATTGTAAATCAGCTATTCTTCAATTAAAAAAATAAAATAAGATAAAATAAAATAAGGATCTCATAGCAAGAACACAGAGAAGTCTCGCAGGCATGAATACCAAACCTTCCACCACGTTCATCCTGAAATCATCTTGCATGGTTTTGTGCCCAGGCGGCTGTAACCTACTGGGGTAAGTGAGATGCTAGAAGGAAATTCAGCACAGGTTAAGCAACCATTCTTGTTCTGGAAATTCATCAAGATACACAGAGGCCACCCAGCTGGCAGGACGGCTGGACAGACGTAGGCGGATTTCTGTGTTACGGGGAAAAATGAGTGAAAACCTAGCTTTCAAAACCACCTGCCACTGAGGAACCAAGATGGGCTGCAGGTAAAAGTAGTCACCCCTGGCTGCCAACGATGGGACATCAAGAGTGTTGACATCTAGGGACTTCCCTGGTGGTCCAGTGGTTAAGGCTTTGCCTTCTAACACAGGGGGTGCAGGTTCGATCCCTGGTCGGGGAGCTAAGATCCTACATGCCTCGCGGCCAGAAAACCAAAACATGAAACAGAAGCAATGCTGTAACAGATTCAATAAAGACTTTAAAATTGGTCCACATCAACAAAATCTTAAAAAAAAAAAAAAGTGTTGAAATCTCGGGCTCTCCTTCCGAGTCTCTGTCAGCACTTGAGACCTTAACAACGCCCACCGTTTATCTAAGCAACAGACCCACTTCATGCCAACATCCTCAATACTAGTACTTATTTTGAAGCCCACTGGCATCAGATGCCCAGTAGGCAGCTAGAAGCAGGCCCTTGTACAGGATTTTCTCAATATTTTAAATAATAAAAGTCAGGTGGTTACCCACCTAATGTAGGGGGAAACGATCAATGGAAAGTCATAGGAAAAGGCACAGGATTTGCAGAGCACAGTCTGACCCCGAGAGGTTTCCCAGTTACCTGGAAGCCTTATTGGTAAATCAGTGAACTGGGATAAACGTCATCGACTTACTCTTGCTCGGGTGCTTTTATTTAATGACGAAACTGGAGGTGATGATCTTGGACGTTCACAGTTGTGGGGGACAGACGGACGCACCTGGATGTTCTACCTGCGCCCAACCTGATTCAAGGTGTCCACTTGTGGACGGTTCCAAGGTAGTCTTGAGTGATCGTGCTATCCAGTCGGGTGAGCGGCACCCAACGCCATGAAAAGGACCTGAAGTTAGTACACTAGCTCATGGCTGTTCCCACTCACAGGATGTCAGCCCACGTCCTCACTTTCAGACATTTAGAACATAAAGTGGTTCAGTAATGCACCCTGTAATCACCAAATCACCCTGTGTCTTAACCATTCTCGGCCTCAAATGTCTGCTCAGGAAGCCTCACCTGAACCACCATCCTCTTCCTTCAACCCCTCTGTACAAACCTGGCAAAGCTAAGGATCTGAAGTTCTCGAACAAAGCAACCTAAGTGTCCATCGACTGATGAATGGGTAAAGAAGATGCGGCACATATATACAATGGAATATTACTCAGCCATAAAAAAGAATGAAATTATGCCATTTGCAGCAACGTGGATGGACCTAGACATGATCATACTAAGTAAAGCAAGTCATAGAAAGACAAATATATCACTTATGTGCAGAATCTAAAGAAAATGATACACATGAACTTATTTACAAAACAGAAACAGACTCACAGATACAGAAAACAAACTTATGGTTACCAAAGGGGAAAGGTCTGTGGGGAGGGATAAACTGGGAGTTTGGGATTGACACATACACACGACTACATTTAAAATAGATAAACAACAAGGACCTACTCTAGAGCACAGAGAACTCTGCTAAATGGTCTGTAATAACCTAAATGGGAAAAGAATTTGAAAAATAGATACATGTATATGTATAACTGAATCACTTTGCTGTACACCTGAAACAACATTGTAAACCAAGTCTACTCCAATATGAAATTTTTAAAAACCTGTTACAATAAAAAATATGCAGAATAATCTCTGTCTCCATATTTGGATCTATAAATAGATATCTACTTATACTATGTATAGGTATATTTTATATACCTCTTTATATTTAATAGATACCTATTTATTTTTGATATCTATTATCTATAAATAAATAGATAAAAGTAAAAGGATAAATACACAGATATACACACACACAGACTCACACACACACACACTTTTATTAAAGTGAACTTCCAGGGACTTCTCTGGTGGTCCAATGGTTAAGACTTCACCTTCCAGTGCAGGGAGTGCGGGTCCAATCCCTGGTCAGGGAGCTAAGATCCCACACGCCTCATGGCCAAAAAACCAAAAAACATAAAACAGAAGCAATATTGTAACAAATTCAATAAAGACTTTAAAAAAAATGGTCCACATCAAAAAAATTCTTAATAAAGTGAATTTCCAAATTTATCCTTTAGAACATCTAAAAGGAAAATGAATTCACCAGTAATTCAAATTAAGTGTGTAATTTAAAAATATGTACTATCTAAATGACCTGAATATCTCAGATCACTGCCTGAGGTAGGGGGAGGGAAGTGAGAGAGTGAATTATTTGCCTCTAATGCCATCATGGGGGCCCCACCTCCTGGACCTCTTTTAGGCTTCTTAGGAAAACCTAAAAAAATGGTTTTCCTTCATTGGTTGCAGCAGGGGAGCAAAGTTCCCTTACGTATCCGGTGAGAGATACGGACTGTATTTCCCTCAACTTTCCATCAATGAACAGCATCAGCAGCGTATGTAATTGGGGCAGGAATCCCCATCCCTTCATCGGGTCCCTTTTCCATCTTCTCTCGTGTATTGGTTACAAGGGTAGACCTCCAAAAGACCCATCCAGCCAGAACCTCAGAACAGGACCTTATTTGGACAAAAGGTCTCTGCAGATATGAGGAAGTGAAGGGTCTGAAATGAGGTCCTCCTGGAGGAGGGCGACCCTACATCCAATGACAGGGTCCTTCTAAGACACAAAAGAGGAAAGACCCAGACACAGAGGAGAAGCCCCAGGAAGACGGACGCAGAGACGGGAGGGATGCGGCCACAAGCCCAGGGACGCCTGGAGCTCCCAGAAGCTGGAAGAGGCGGGAAGGACCCTCCTCAGTCCTGGGACACCCTGACCTCAGACATCTGGTCTCCAGGACGGGAAGAGGATAAGCTCATGTTCTAAGCCCCTTGTTTGCAGTCAATTGTTTCAGCCTCTGGAAACTCATACACCCCGTAAGGAATGAAGTATGACCACATCAGGCACTCCTCCCTATGTTTCTAAGAACATCTGCTGATTTCCACAAAATGGGAATATACACACTGCCAGAAACACATGCGTCTGGCTTCTACAGGTATTATTTGTTTCAGCCCCCCAAACTGAGGTGCTATGTGCACGAAGCATTAAACTAGAGTCAAGGGAAGTGTGATGAGGGCTTGGGATACCAGCCACGAGATGCTACAGCCAGCCCGGGCATGAATTCTCATATTCGTGAGACCATGATGAGCACCATTCGTCAACTAGGTCAGAGTGAGTATTCGAGAGACAATATGATGTATATGTCTTCTTCAGTGCCTTCGGTTCTGAGGAGCTGTGTCCTCCCATGGCCCGGGGTCAACACCCACCCCAGATGGAGGTGACCACAGTAAATAAAGCCCCCAGCCCTGGATGAAGCCACAGAGGGAGAGGAAGCACGTACTGGTGGATACGGCCAGCCAGCGGGAGGGCAGTCAGCCAGGGAGCCACAGCACAAACACCCAAGCCGGGGGTGTCGCGCCAAAGATGAAGAGTGATCCCAGGAAGGCAGCCTGGTCCGGCTTCGTCTGTCACTTCTGGGCCGTCTTAACGGCCCTGCCAACTCACAGTGTAACCGAGCAGGACCCTATGGGGCCTCACAGGGTAGACACCCCTCCCCCAATGTCCTCCACCTGCCTCTTATTGCTGGAAAAATTGTAGCCTCATCGGACTCCCCCGAGCTCCGAAAACTAAATTTTATCATTGAAGTGAGAAAATGCAGAGACAAAAGAAAACAGTCACGCAAGACAACATAAGAGTTTAGCCATTAAACAGAGTCAAGGACTTTCAGTTCCTCCCTAAGGCTACAGATCATATTCTGAGCCACGTCCTTGGCGTTGCTTTGCAGAGACTGAAAGCCCCACCAGGTGGGAGAACTTACCTGCATGCCGCCCACCAGCACGGAGACCCCAGGTGGTTGGAATCAGAAGGCTGATGATGTGGACTCTTGGTCGCCGCCAACCAAGCCGAAGAGGGTCCACGAGCTGATCTCGCACCCGAAACCCCTCCCTCACCCTGGTTTACAAACCTTGCCCTGAAGCCCTTCTGGGAGTTCGGGCCTCTTGAGCACGAGCTACCCTCCTCTGTCCTTGGCCGCACGTGGGGCGTCTTGCAGATAAACGCTGCTCTTTCCCGCACCACAACCCGGGGTCAGGAGTTGGGCTTTGCTGAGCATGGGACTCAGGTGTGCTTTGGTAACAATTATCTGCAAGCGCTGCCCTCGACGCGGCTAGCAAACAGGCTTGGGTAGGTGGGCGTCCTCTGAATTTCCCCGTGTACCCCAGTGGGGCACAGACCCTGCCCTCGGGGGACTGACACAGGAGAAGTCACGTGGACATAAAACATGAAACGCGGTAGAGTCTTCTCCGTGTTAAATGCATCTGCAGAGAAGCTCTGGGGTGACCAGATTTGGTCTCGGAGAAACTGAGTCATGGAGAATCGTCTATTAGTCATTTGCTGGGTAACACAGCCCGTGGGCTGAGGGTCTGATGGGGAATTTGAAGCGTGGAAGAGAACGGCAGTGCCTGGCTTCAAAGCCAGATTTTCACCAGATAATCAACCAGAATGGTTTTCCGGCGGGGGGAGGGTAAGGCAGGGCAGATGGGACCAATAGTTTGGGAAAAGTTTAACACACGCAGCCCGAGGCCCCACATAAGATTATGAAACAGGCACCAGGAAAGTGTTAATTCTAGCAGCTCTGCTAGGAATATACACGCACTGTCTTGGGAAAGTCTCAGGTGTTCATCAGTTACCTCTTGATTCGGCCTTGAATTCGGTTTTTAAAACCTACAGGGTTTTCTAATTGAACTCTAGTTGCTGTAGAGTCTATGAGTTTCAGGTGTACTTGATTCAGTATTTATAGATTTCCAAAAAACACAAACTGCAAAGTGAGCTAAAAACATCACAGTTTCCCCTCAAATTGATACATCGAAAGACATATGATTCCAGTAATTAGAAAAATGCATCTTCATTTCCAGATAGTATTTAGCCTAAATTCCCCACCTTGCTTTGACAATGGTCCAACTCATTAAGAATTCAGCCCGTGGGCCCGTGAGCCATGGCCGCTGAGCCTGCGCGTCTGGAGCCTGTGCTCCGCAGCGGGAGAGGCCACAACAGTGGGAGGCCAGCGAACCGCAAAAAAAAAAAAAAAAGAATTCAGCCCGTTTCTCTCCCACGGCTGTGAGACCAAGTCCATGAGTGACCACAGCCTGGGCTAGATGAAAAAGACGGGCACAGGGCTTCCCTGGTGTCGCAGTGGCTGAGAGTCCGCCTGCCGAGGCAGGGGACGCGGGTTTGTGCCCCGGTCCGGGAGGATCCCACGTGCCGCGGAGCGGCTGGGCCCGTGAGCCATGGCTGCTGAGCCTGCGCGTCTAGAGCCTGTGCTCCGCGGCGGGAGAGGCCACAACAGTGAGAGGTCCACGTACGGCAAAAAAAAAAAAAAAAAAAAGGGGGGGGGGGGCACAAAACAAAGGTGGGCAGGGTGGGTGCAGGAGTCTTTTGGGTTGTCATATTCCACCCAGCTCCACCATATGCAAGTTTGGAAACAATTCGTGGAGACTGCTGCTGGCGTCTTAATTGTTTTCTTTCCCCCCGGGTGACCCTATTTGAACTAGGGAGAGTGTAAGCCTCCTCTCCGAAACTCCGTGAGGCTGAACGGGATTGAATGCGCCTCTGTAGAAAGCGCGTGGAAATCCAGCCCAGGCTGCACACCTAAAGGCACGCACATTCTTACCTTTGTATCCCACTGGTGGTACAGGATCCTGCTCAACTGCATCACGAAAAATGGCGCCAGCGTCTTCTTATTCCTCTTGGACACACATCTCAGACCTCTCATCCGGCCGGTGGGGCTTGTGGTGGGCACACTGACTGAGACGCAGTATCTTTAGGTGACTCAGCATGTGATAAGCGCCCCCAAGACTTATCACCGAGCAAAGGCTCACCACCCGACGTGCACAGAAGCCAATGCTAGGGCACCAGCTTTCCCAGAAGACGATGAGCTTCACTATCAAGTCAACCAAGCAGGACGCCGCGCTCGCAAATCTGTCTCCTGATCCCACCTCCGTGGTGCAATTTAAGGGGTTAGGGAGTTTCAAGCTTGGAAGCTGATTGGCTAGTCTCAAATCAGGCCATATAAGCTACTCCTGCAGCTGGAAGCCAGATTTTCCTTATTGAAGGGGTTCTCGCTTCGTAAAGGGCTCCAGTGGTAACATTTCTAGTCCTTAAGTTCTGTGGACTGAAGATTCTTGGTTCCGAGGTCACCCTAGAAACATGGGTTCCCGTCTTGAGCGTGTGCAGTGCTGTCTGTAAAATAACTCGAGGATTGATGAATCAACAACCTATTAAGTGAGGCGAAACCAGGTTCAGCTGGTGCTGTTTCAGCTTGATTAATCAACAATCTATTTAAGAAGGCAAAACCAGTTGAAGCTGGTCCGTGATTTCCGTGCTGTTGCAAACTGATTCCTGAAACCATGTCTGATTTGTCACGGGACATGCAAACAAACAGTCATCTTACTTTTTGCAACACTGTGCTTGAGTATCGGGCATCGTGCACGTGCAAAGAAAACGGTTCTTGAATTCTTTCCTTCTTCCAGAAATGAGACCAAGGCTCTTGTTAACCCAGAGAGGTGATGACGAAATTGCAAACAATCTCAGTGTTTTCCCTGAGCGCCTCTCTGTGGGGCCAGTGATAGAATCATTGGAGGAACTTCTTAAAACTACTGTCGACCTGATATCTACCCAGGTCACTCTCAGGGAACGGGGCCCAGGAATGTGTGTTTTTATGGGGTGTCTGGACTGAACTGGATGCACAGCCAGGTTAAGGAAGCGCTTGTTGATTAGGGACGGCAGAAGATCTGGGTATAAAAGCCCACTCCCTTATTCATCATCTTAGGAGCCCCAGAGTTCCCCTGTTGGATAAAGTGGGATATTAACAGGGCCTTTCTCTCAACATCTGCAGAGAATTAAGTGAGAAGATAGATCTGAAAGCCCCTGATGCACTGCATCCTGCTAACAAACCAGAGCCTGCTCTGTAGGTGGAAGGTCATGGGAGGATGATGGAGGGTAAGCATTTCGGACCAGTGAGTCTAAATAGCCAACATCAAATATCCTACACGGTGTGTCTGGGAGAGCAATGCAGTGGACTCCCCCGGAGAACACAGAGAAATGGCGATCACTCACTGGATGTCGTTCATTTAATATTACTGCCCTGAACGCCGACGCGGCCAAGCCATGCAGTTTGATGAGCCACCTGAGTACATACACCTGTATTAGTTTCCCCGGGGCCGCCATCACACAAGACCACACACCAGATGGCTGAAACCAACAGAAAAGTATCTTCTCTCAGTTCTGGAGACCAGACGTCTCAGAGTAAGGTGTGGGCAGGGCTGGTTCCTTCCAGAGGCTCCAAGGGAGAATCTGTTGTAGTTTTCTCTCCAGATTCTGGGGGCTGCCGGCCATCCTTGCTGGTCCTTGGCTTGTAGACACATCTCTCCAATCTCTGCTCCATCGTCACATGGCTTCTCCCCTCAGTGTCTCTCTCTGTGTCTTCTGTTCTTATAATGACACCAGTTATACTGGATTAAAGACCCACCCTCAGAACCTAAATGTCCATCGACAGAGGAATGGATAAAGAAGAGGTGGTGTGTGTGTGCGTGTATAAAAAGTTTACTAATTGCGTTCCTTGGCAATAAATAAAATAAAGGGAAGAATCCTGCCCTGGATCCATATTTTGCAATCACAACGTATGAAAACACTCAGTCTGCTTCAAGGACCGCAGCGTTCTGTACTTGGCAGAAAAGACTCTGACCAAACTGAACCCATACCCCACAGAGTCAAGAGCCATCACCTTCAGATCATTTGCTTGGGGCCAAGACTGTGCTTGGCACGCCGATTCCAGCATTACAAACTGAGGAGCAGTCGTTTTCCTGTTGCATTTTGCAACTGACCTTTCCAGTCTCATAGTTCAGATGATGGGATGGATTTTCAGATATCCTTGGGTCATCAAGTTTCGTTCAACAAAAATTTCCTGTGCCCTCATCCACTAAGACGTTTCTAAAGAACATGCAACTTGCCTTCCTCATTGGTAAATCCATCAGGCAGCCCGGCAGAAACTAATTTTGGATGCATAGGGATGAGTGATTAACATGCTGATAGCAGGCGTGAGCTTCTAGACAATGGATTATATCAAGGACTTTTTTTTCTTTTTTTCCTGCTGCGTTGGGTCTTCGTTGCTGTGCACGGGCTTTCTCTAGTTGCAGCAAGCAGGGCTACTCTTTGTTGCAGTGCGTGGGCTTCTCATTGTGGTGGCTTCTCTTGTTGCAGAACACGGGCTCTAGACACACGGGCTTCAGTAGTTGTGGCACATGGGCTCAGTAGTTGTGGCTCATGGGCTCTAGAGTGCAGGCTCAGTAGTTGTGCACACGGGCTTAGTTGCTCCACGGCATGTGGGATCTTCCCGGACCAGGGATTGCACCCATGTCCCCTGCGTTGGCAGGCGGATTCTCAACCACTGCACCACCAGGGAAGTCCCAGTATATCAAGAACGTTTGAGAAGAGCTGCCTGTCCTTCTCCTTGTTTGGTGCCTGCAGTAAATGCTGCACTTTCCTTCACCACAACACCGTGTCAGTAGATTGGCTTTATTGCACATGGGCGAGTGGACCAAAGTTTGGTTCGGTAACAGGAGAATCAGGGGGTGCCCAATTCAGAGCATCTAAGAGCCACAAGAGTAGCAGACAAAGAATGGCTCTGAAAGATGGAGGGGCATAACAGGTGAAAGCAAAATCGGCATCAGTGTCTTTCCCCCATGACACTATATGTTCCCTAGAAGTAGAGGGTTGAGTCTTGAAACATCTTGGTTATGCCCAGGACAAGCCCCAGCTTTGCAGCTTCCCACAGGCAAAGGGAAGCAACCAAGATGCCAAGCATGATGGGACTTCTGTAAAGTTCCAACCTGACGGGTGCATGATTAGGTTAAGAGCCTGGTTGTGCAAATTTGGAGGGGTGACAGGTGGCTGACACCTGCCCAGCTCCATGGACAAGTCAGCTTGATGGAGAAGTGTCACCATGCTTCTGGGATGGCCAACAGCATCGCCCTTGAGGGCAGAACATGGACCAGGGGATGCCTGAAGAGGTTCTATGGGACCTCCCAGACTCAACGGGCTTAATTAAAGTATTCAGAAACACAACCCCTGCTCCCTAGAGAAGCATTCTTTGAGTTCCATCAACCACAGTCTCTGTTTGGCTGAGCAAGGAAGCTGAACGCGGGCAGGACCCGAGAGTCTGCAGGCGTGAGGGCTGGCATCAGCCAGGGAGGTTGGGTGGGGAGGAATACATCAGATGTGTCCGGCTTCCCTAGGCTCCTGGGAGGAAGTGGCAGCAGGGGAAGAGACTCAGACGAAGGGGCCACAGAATAGTCTGTGGACCATTAAGTAGAGCAAGGATGTTTCCACGAAGAGTGGACCTCGTGAATTATCCCGAGAGTGTGCCAGTCATTACCTTTGCATGGTATCACGGCAGTCACGTCCCGAATGAAAGCATCCGTGAGGAGATGCGTGTCCTAGAAATGTGGCTAACAGATGTGGGCAACGTTTCTTTCCCTGTCAAACACGTTCCATGAGGGGTGGGAAGGGAGGTCTGACAGGAGGTATGTGCTTATCAGGATTCACGTAATTCAGATTTGGACAAAATAGGACTCAGAAAAAACAAAAGACAAGAGCAACCGTTCCCCCCTGAATCCCTCTGCAACCTTCAGATTGTTCTTTTCTGAACAGAATAAGGAGAAAATTGATTTTCTCTGACTTACCTTTCCTGGGGGGAAGTATCCTGTCTCAGTGCCCATGTACCCAGTGCAAAAGTCATCTGGGATGCAATTGATTTCATTGAGAAAGGGCTTTCAAAGTAAGTATTTTATATCATGAAAACTCCAGCCGTAAGAAGCATGGAGAGGTAAGGTTACAACTGCAGTTCTAATATAAGAAAATTAAGAAGTAGTGGAGGAGCTTCTTTTTTTATGTTGTCCTGAAAGATGTACTTTAATCAACGCAAAGTATAGCCAGCTACCATGGTGACTAGGAATATGTCTGATAAATGCTCTATGCAAAAGCAAGGCTGAAAAGTGACAAAAGCGATATGAGATAAAATTTACCAGCAACGTCCTTATCGAGGGACAAAGGTATCGATGAAATGAAGACGAACATGAATTAATCATTTCTGGGGATATCAGAGGAAAAGACTGTTCTCTCAGCTGAGTAAAAGCTGCAAAATTTCAGCTCAGGAGAGAAGATGCAAAAATTGAGGAAATACCAAGTCCTAGGTCAACGAGACAGTTCAAATTAGCTTCTCCTGACATTCCTTCTGACAATGATCTTAAATTAAATATGATACCATCACAGGACACAGTGAATCCACAGAATTAATGAGTCTCTCCAGTAACACAGCGGAAAAAGCATATTGTAGAGGACAGACACCAATGAGATAGTCAGTACCAGCAGCTAGCTGGGCAGCCCCAGGAAGCCCATTAATGCCTCTGGGCATCCCCTCCAAAATTCTTTATGTGTGACTAACTACAGTGGGCAAGAGAGCCGTAGTCATCACCATCACCATGTCATCACCATCACTGCCATCACCATCATCATCATCATTCTATTATCACCACCATCATCACCATCACCATGATCGTTATCATTATCAACACTCGTCACCCCCTTCACTGTCACCATCATCGTCATGACATCTGCGATTCACTGAGATCCCACAAAGTACAAGACGTTCCCCACACTGCGTTCTTCTGGCCAGCACATTTTCTGTGTGTCCACGATGTGCCAGGGACCATGCAGAGGACTAGGAAATCAGTGACACGGTTACACAAACCACAGGACAATGTGTGAGGTCGGCGAGATGGAAGAGGGTAAGGGAGGAAGCCGTGGAGGTACCTGAGTTTCGGACAGCTCCTTTGGGGTCTGCTGTGGAGGCTGAGAAGTGTAGGGTGCGTAGGTCAACAGCAGGAGGAGAGAGCTCGTGTTCAAGTCTAGAGCTAGTGGAAGCATGGAGGGACTCCACCCGTAGGGGTTTCAGCCAGGAGGATGGGTTATGGACCAGGTAGCAAACAGGTGGAGTAGTGGTAGAAGCACAGAAAAAGAAATGAATGCTTTGGAGAGATGTTTAGGAGGCAGACACAGTGCCCAGTTACTGACTGGAGAAAGAGGACTGATAAGTCGCAAAACCCATCAGGGAAACCCCGGCGTCTAGCCTCCAGCTGGGAGGTGGTGGCACCCCGGACCAAATCAGGGATGAGGAAGACGGTACGTCCAGTCCTGAATGTGCTGCGTGGGCAGAGAGGTCTAGCTGGCAGGAGCTTCAGAGAAAACTGTATCAGGGAGAACCAGCACCATGGCTGTGCATGCAATGCCCGGGAGAGGGGCATTGTGTGAGATGCTCGGATGACACACAAAGGGGTCCAGCATGAAAGGGGGCAGTAAAGAAAGAGGAAACTGCACAGGAGGGTAGGAAACCAGACAGAGCATCGTGCGAGGGGACGAAAGTGAATGTTTGAACATAGCTGCTTTAAGGACAGTGCTTTACAGCGTTTATCATAATTTGGCCGACTCAGACAAGTGTGCTGTTATTTGATTACTCTTCCTCTCCAGCTATAATATAAACTCCATGCGAGCAAGATCCTAACTTATCTGATTATCTTCGAAAATAACTTATTTGTCAAGTGCCCGCTCAGTGCCAGCAGTGGCTAAGGCTTGGGTATGCTCCCCATGAACCAGCCATTAAATGGCTCTGGTGCTGGCTGGTGGCTGCTTCCAATGCTTTCAGAGATTTACGGTTCATTGTGGTTCTGAGACAATTATGAGGTCATAACTGTCACATAACAATTATGAGGTGGAGGGAGGGATAAATTAGAAATTTGGGAGTATCATACACTATACATATAATAGATAAACAGCAAGGACCTACTGTAGAGCACAGGGAACTATACTCAGTATCTTATAATAACCCATAATGGAAAAAAATCTGAAAAAGAATATATATATATGTGTGTATATAGAGAGAGAAAACTGAATCACTTTGCTGTACCCCTGAAACTAACACAACATTGTAAATCAACAATACTTCAATTTTAAAAAATAATAAATAAATTTATAAGAGAAGAAGAAAAAAGACTGTAGCGTATGGGCCACAGTCCTTTCCCCATGACCACAGCAGACATCACCAATCAAACACAGTCTCCCTTGCTGAAGTATCGTTCTCATCTCAGGGTACCAGGCAGCCAGAACCAATCAACCAGCCTCAGGACTGGAAACTCAATTGTTATCCATTCAGTTCATGCTTCATGTGTAGACAGACCACCTGCCACCCTTCCAGCTGCTGCTACAAAATTAATTTCTTTAGAAGTTTATTAATGAATGGATAGTGAATGATCCTGAATGCTTTACTGTTATCTTCTGAGAGAAATATGATTTTTTCTGTAAGGAAGTGAAGACGTAGTTATGTCAGAGGGTATTTTTTAACCTGGGAGTCTATTCAATAGCTAGAGTTAAGCTAAACGTTCTGTATCTAGGTTAGTAAGCAAGTTGAGCTATAACTTTGCTTTGGAAATTGTGCAGTTAGGAAGAAAAGTATATGTAACACATAAAGTAAGCTTGGTGGCCACAGCCCCTTTGAATGCTACAGATCAAGAGCTGGGAAACGTTTTGCACAGAGGGCCAAGGAGTAAATCCTTTTGGCTTTGCAGGCCATACAGTCTCTGTTGCAATTCTTCACTCTGTTGACCTCGGGCAAACACAGCTACAGACAGTAAGGAAATGAATGGGTGTAGCTGTTTCAATAAAACTTTATTTGCCAAAAAAAAGGCAGAGGGCCAGATTTAGCTCAGGGTCTGAAGTTTGCAGATCCTTGATCTACATCATCCTTGGAGGTTTGGAAAGAGTACTTAGGAACTTCACTACAGGCAGCAGCCTTTTGGGGGAGAGTTGTGACTTTTGGTCTTTCAACATGTCGCTGATCTGTGCATGATCTCCAATTCTATTTGCATCAATCTGGGAAAATCCAATTTTGGGGAATGAGACATCCTTCTGTAACAGATAATCAAACAGTATTGCCCAGAGTCAAGAATAAATTCCTTTTTGTCCAAACGTAAATCGTATTTTTATTGGGTGATATTTTCTCTTTCTCATTCCAAGGCAATACTAATTTGTTCCTGTGTCTTGCGAGATGAAAGATGAATAATTGGTTTTGGTGGGTGATTATCCATTCATTATTTTTGGAAGGAAACTATTATTGATGTTGTTTGTGGCTTCTCTGCTCTTTCCACTTGGTGCTTTATTTCTGGGCACTATGATTACGTGCATATTCGTGCTTCCTAATTTTTACTTCACTCCCTGGGTGCCCAGTCATAATTTTGTTTTTTCATTTCATACGAGTACAAGAGCCTAGAGCAACATAAATTCTCTTCATATGTTGGCTATATCCCAGAGATTGTGATGCCTTGCATTTCCATTTCAAATATAAAATATTTTGTTACTCGCTATGAATCCCCTGTCGACATGCTTTACAAGGGGAGCTTTCAAAAATTAATGTGAGTTTGGGCCTTTGGAAATTCCTTTTTTTTTTTTTTTTTGTGCGGTACGTGGGCCTCTCACTGTTGTGGCCTCTCTCATTGCGGAGCACGGGCTCCGGACACGCAGGCTCAGCGGCCATGGCTCACGGGCCCAGCTGCTCCATGGCA
Organism: Mesoplodon densirostris; assembly: GCF_025265405.1. Taxonomy (NCBI): domain Eukaryota; kingdom Metazoa; phylum Chordata; class Mammalia; order Artiodactyla; family Ziphiidae; genus Mesoplodon; species Mesoplodon densirostris. Next base: position 136,626,007 of record NC_082681.1, on the reverse strand, counting down.
TGTGGGATCTTCCTGGACCGGGGCACGAACCCGTGTTTCCTTCATCGGCAGGCGGACTCTCAACCACTGCGCCTCCAGGGAAGCCCTGGAAATTCCATTTTGAATCAGAAGCATTAAAGGTTAAAAGGGGGGTCCTGCTATGTATCAGCTGAGACACCAAGGTTACAGACAAACGGATGGGAAATGGGGAGCACCCCAAGTGTAGAAGCTCGCAGAGGAAATGCTGGGGGGTGAGAGGACGGGGCCCCCAACTCTGGGACCTCAGCCAGACCCAGGACGTGCAAAGGGGCCGGCCTAGGGGTTGGGGTGAGTCACAGAGGAAACCTGTCTGGAGAAACCTGAATCTGAGACCTGAAGCCTGTTACCTGCAGGGGCAGCTATACAGCATAGGTGTTGGCTCCCTCTTGAAGAAGGCCGTGGCCATGACAACAGGACAGAGGTGGCTCCCTGGGGACCGGTCGTCCTCCCAGGGCTGCTGGGAGTGACAAGTCTTGTGGAGAACACCGGAGTTCGAGTCCTAGGGGGTCATTCTTGGTTCTACTCAAAGAGGTCACCAGGATGAGCCCAGGGACCCCAGAGGCAAGAGGCTGGCGGTTACAAAAACACATCCAGGCCCAGAAACTTCCCATCATCCCCAGCTGAGACTCTGTCCGCATTAAAAACTCACTCCCCGTCTCCTGCCCACCCCCCAGCCCCTGCCACCCACCATCCTACTTTCTGTCTTTATGAATCTCACTCCCCTAGGGACCTCACAGAAGTGGAACCCTACGGAATTTGTCCTCTGCGTCTGGCTTATTTCACCGAGCATCACGACCTCAAGATTCACCCATGTGGTAGCAGGTGTCAGAATTCCCTTCCTTGGGACGTCCCTGGTGGTGCAGTGGTTAAGAATCTGCCTGCCAACGCAGGGGACGTGGGTTCGAGCCCTGGTCCGGGAAGATCCCATATGCCGCGTAGCAACTAGGCCCGTGAGCCACAGCTACGGAGCCTGCGCTCTAGAGTCACCGTCCTCATTCCCTGAGAAATGGATGATGATGCTTCTGCAAATCTCTAGTCGTGGGGGACGAGGCCAGTGTCACGGTCGCAGGCCTCAGCTTGCCCTGAACAAGCAGCAGCACCTTCCTGGGACTTTCCCTCCCACCTCCCGGCCAGGTCAGGTGGAAACCCTGTCTCCCCACCCAGCAGACGTGATCCCAGCTTTGCCCAAAACATAAAAATGGTCAACAGGCTCTCAAGGGCATGTCAAGGGCAGCTCCCAGGCCACGTCCCCTCTCTGGAGGCACGAGGGGGTCCAGAGTGTGAGAAACAGAGCGAACAGACCCCCACCACCCTGTTTCCGCCTGGCCCTCACTGCTGAAGCTACGGCCACGTTCAGGGCAGGTGATCCGTCACGGAGCAGACGCAGCAGCAGGCCGAACACACCTGGAGCTGGACCGTGGCCAGGAGCTGTCGGGACACAGTTTTCTGCCCTGGGCTCGGAGGCACATGGTGCCTCCGTCTTTGGGGCAGGAGCAGGTCCCCGCAGGACAGGCTTGGCGTGGCCTTTGGGGGCCCCTCACCGGCTGCCGGAGCGCGGCTTCCCAGACAGAACGTTTCCAGAAAGCAGCCAGGACGCGGAGCTCTTTTTTTTCTCTTTGAACCACACTTGTTATCTCTTCTCTTGTTACATAGCCTGCCCGAGGGATGCATGGCTAAAACCACACGATTAACTTCCGGGTAATTAACCTGTACAACAAGCCACGCCCCCGTTACGGGGGGCGGGGGGAAGTGGGAAAGGGTCCCCCCAAGTGCCATATCCGCAGAGCTGAGGATGTGCTATCAGTCATCACCCTGCCCTGGGTGTTCCTGCCAGTCAGCGGGCAGGGGGCGCCTCCGTGAGGCCCCCCCGACGTTAGACGAGAGAGAGGAAACAGCCTCAGAGAGCAGAAAACGCATCCAGGTGGGAACGCAGGTGGGTGCAGCGGCTGAACACCCAGCGACTGGGTATGGGCTCAGGAAGACTCTGCCCTCCAGCCCAGGCGGGGATGTACCAAGTCTTGGCCGTCCAATCGGACCACCGCCAACCTCTTCCCTCTAAGCCTCACCCTCACCCTGACCTTCCTTTGGGGGCAACCTAACAGCTGTGGTTTTCAAAAACTGAACACGTGGGGCTTCCCTGGTGGCGCAGTGGTTGAGAGTCCGCCTGCCGATGCAGGGGACACGGGTTCGAGCCCCGGTCCGGGAAGATCCCACATGCCGCGGAGCAACTGGGCCCGTGAGCCACAACTACTGAGCCTGCACGTCTGGAGCCTGTGTTCCGCAACAAGAGAGGCCGTGATAGTGAGAGGCCTGCGCACCGCGATGAAGAGTGGCCCCCGCTCGCTGCAACTAGAGAAAGCCCTCGCACAGAAACGAAGACCCGATACAGCCCAAAATAACTAACTAAATAAATAAATTTAAAAATAAATAAATACTCCTGTTCTCTGTTTAAAAAAAATAAAATAAAAATAAAAACTGAAGACGTTGTACCCTGCAACTCCCTCTCCTCTGGGTACACCCACCTACCGCCCAGCGCTGTATGCGGTCAGGCTTGCCCATGAGCATCTAAAATCCTGTATACGGGGAATTTTGTCCTTTATAAAAATAGGTATTCGGTGCTAAAAAGAAAGGAGCTCTGAAGCCATGAAAAGACAGGGAGGAACCTTCAATGCATATGACTGAGTAAAAGAAGCCCATCTGAAAGGGCTACAGACTGTGTGATTCCAACCCTATGACTTTCTGGAAAAGGCAAAACTGTGGAGACAGTCAAAGGATCGGTACTAAAAAAAAAACAAATTAAAATACATAAAAAAATAAAAGGATCAGTGGTTGCCAGGGGTTGGGGGGATAAATAGGCAGAACATAGGGGGCTTTTAGGGCAGTGAAACTACTCTGTGTGCTACTACAATGGTGGATACACGTCATTACACATTTGTCCAGACCCACAGAACGTATAACACCAAGCGTGACCCCTAATGTAAACTACGGACCTTAGTTACTAATGTGTGTGTACTGGTTCATCTGTTGTCACGGATGTGGTGTATTCGTGCAAGATGTTAATAACAGATGAAACTGTGGGGCAGGTATTGGGAATTCCCTGTATTTTGTCCTCAATTTCCTGTAAACTTAAAACCGTACTAAACACTAAAGTGTAGCAATTTAAAAAATAACAGTACCTGCCAGGTGAGCAGATCCTGCATGGTGACCCCTCAAACCACCACTGGGTACAAAGAAGAATGTACATTCCAGGAGAGAGGGCTTTTTACGACTTGTTTCCCTAAAGGAATCTTAACGTCTTCTCACGTTTAATTGTACAAGCAGGTGATCCATGGCATTCGCTCCAAATGGGAAGGGTCGTTGTACAGGGTGAGGTTCCCAGTGACAGGTCCACCCCTGGAAAACCTACGCTGGGAAGCCAGCTCTACGGCGGGACATTCAGGAGACGCATGCCATCACGGGTTGCCCTGTGCGTCCCTTCAGCATGTCTCCAATGTGGATGCGTGAAAAGGCACCATCCATCAGGTACTCGAAACAGGAACACCCTGAGGACAAGTCAGGGCGGGCGTCTGACGGGAAGAAGCCCACACCTGGGATGGTGATTAGACAAATGAACAAGGAAGGAGTGTACCAAGCCCTGAAAACCCCCGAGCTGCACCCTCCCTGTCCACGCCCAGGCTTATCTGCAGGCATCGGGGTGGAGGAGTGATGCAAACGTGAGGATGGAAAAAGAAAAGGGCTGAATCAACTCCAAAGAGTAAACTGCCAAGTCCTGGAAGGTGAATTCCAGGTAAGGGGGTCAGCTCAGGACACACGGAGATGGGTGGCCTGATTACCCAGACAGAGAGATGTCTCTACCTGGAGCTCCAAGACCTTGCAGTACCTGCATCCTGCATCACTCGGCACACAGCATCTTTGCCAGGCCCCTGCAGGCCAAACGGCTTCACCCAGTGGCCAAACCATCACCCAGATGAATAGCTCTACATGGAAACACACAGTGGAGGACAAGGGCAAGTGGTCCACTCGTCGTGGCCGTGTTCAGTGCCACATTCCTGGAGAGGTGTTTGGCAACCTGCATTCAATGCCTTTGACTCCTCATCCGACATATCAGAAGGCATCGGGGGAAAAAGTAAGTAAGTGTTTAAGATACAAATACAAGGGCACCGAACACACAGGATAATGAAACACAAGCCATTGATGAGAAATTAGGCCAATACCCTGGGATATCCTGACAACAGAAGCGTATGTAGCCATAAAAATAAGGACTTCTCTTTATGACAAAGAAAGACGTCCAACTAGACAGAAGTTGGAAGAGTTTGTTCATGGATATATATTGATAATGGATATATACACACAACCCGGGTGGCAGCTGGGGGTCTTGCTTCCTCATGGGGTCATGTTCTGGATTGGAAGGAGCCATACCCTTCCCATGGGCTGTGGTGGCCCTGGAGCCCTCCCCAGGTCTCGGTACTCTCAGGGGTCTTGGGGCATACGTGGTTCCCTCTGCTGCATTCTTGTCGCTATGAAAATAACAGGGAGGGTTATAACCCCGCCATGTTTCTCCTGCCTTCACTGTGTCCCACTGACAGAGGCGTGCAATGCCATCTTTGTGCCACACACACAGGTACACACAGCTGTGTGTGTGTAACAGATTGTCCTGGGGACAGAACACACTACAATGTACAAGCCAGGGTCCCTACGAGACCCTGGGCCATCAACACCCACCCAACTCCAATCTGTTGAGATGCTTGAGCTGCTTTCTGTCTTTTTCCACCCGCCTTCCTCTTTCTGTTTCCCTGCCTTCTCCATCTCTCCCCATCGTCAAGGTCACTCTATTTCTGGGTTCCTTCCAGGACTCTTGAGTTCAGATTCAAATTCTCCACTTATTAACTGCATGATGTTAAGAGGCTTTCCAAAACTCTATGTGCCCTGGTTTCCTCACTTGTAAAAAGGGAAGAGTGATAATAACTCCTTCCTAGGAGAGGACCACGAGAATCCATACACGTAAAGCATTTAAAACAATACCCGCTACAGAGCAAGTATCCAACACGATGCAGCTATGTACTCTAATGATCATCATTTCTAACAAAAAGCGGTTTGGTTATCTGTTTTGCTGAAGCTCTTTATTCTAACTTCAGTAGCTTATTAAAGAGGGGCTACACATTCTGGTTTGCCACAGACCATTCTCATTTATCTTTTTTTTGGGGGGTGGTGCGGTGCCCTGAGGGTACTTCTCAAATTTCAATATGCACGGATGCAGACCTCAAAGAGAAAGTGACAATTGGTTGGGCTGAGGAGTCAGAGGTCAGAGTCTGGGGCCCCTAGGGCAGCTGGAATGGAGGCGCACAATCCAAAATGAAAGGCCACAGGGGCGGGAGCTGAAAATTCTGAGTAGAAAATCCCATCGAAACCTCAGCAGACTAGTGAACTGCAGAAACAAGGCAAGACACCAAGGAGTTCAGGGGCAAACTGCAGCTGGAAGGTTGAAAGATGTGAGCAGAGAAATTTCAGCCGCTGCCTGGTACTGGGGAGACAGGATGACATTTGCATCTTGCCAAGTTGCAAGGGGCTCAGTGAACAGCTCAGAGTCTCACCTGAATCCTGAGATGGGCTATGTCTTAGAACAAAGGATTGAGATTGAGAGCTCCATATCTTAAGATTGAGAGCTCCATCCAAGGCCCAAGGGCAGAACTGAAATTGACTCATCAAAACAAGAGGTGAAGCCAGGGTAACCCACCAGTGATATCACTGTCTGCTACAAAGCTCAACATTCTTCAGAGGAAGATAACAGAACCCAAAATCTCTACAGAGGATCAATCACGATGTCCAATACACAAAAAAATGACTAGACAGGCAGAGAAATGGGAAAATGTCACCTGCTGTCAAGAAGGAAAAAAATCAATAGAAACAGACCCAGAGATGCTGTAGCTGTTGGAATGAAGAGACAAGAACTTTCAGATAACAATTATGAATCAAAGCTTTTACAAGAAAAGATGGAGGTCAAGGGTGAAGAAAGGAAGAACGTCAGGAAAGACATGCAAACTAAAAATAACCAAATGGAAGTCCTAAAACTGAAAAACACAGCTAGTTTTAAGGACAACAAAAATCCAAGGATGGGATTACAAGCGTACTGCACACAAATGAAAAACAATTTGGTGGACTTGAGATAGTTCAATAGAAATCATTCAAGCTAAAGTACACAGGAAGAAAAGAAAGTTGGATACAATGAACAGAGCTCAATGAAATGTCAGACAGTGTCACGTAATCTACCATAGGTGTAATTGTGGACTGACAAGAAGGTGGAAAAAACAAAGCAGGAAAAGTATTTGAAAAATACTGGCTAAAAATTGTTCAAATTTTATCAAAACTTCCTACCCCACGGCTACAGGGAGCCTTTTAAACCCAAGTAGGATAAACACAGGGAACCATACATAGGCCTAGTATCAAAATTCTGAAAACAAGTTAAAAAAAAAAAAAAGAGGAAAGAAGGCACATTATATTCAGGAAATAATCATAATTATAGCTGATTTCCTATCTGAAACAATGAAGGCCAGAAGTCCAGGTCACAACAACTTTAATTATCCTGGGGGTAGGGTGGTATTTTCAACCCAGAACTCTACGTGCGTGGAGAATAGCTCGCACAAATGAAGGCGGAATAATGCTACCTGCAAACACTTAGGACCATGTGAATCTCCCACCCTGCTCTGAGGAGACAGTGAAACTTTCCTCTTCAGGAAAAGGTTTTAAAACAAAACCTGCAATAAGTGAAAATAAATATTTATCTTCAAGGCAACAGTAGCTTATGGAGCCCCCGAGTATCTGTTAGAAAGTGGATCTAGGCGATTTCTAACATGCTAACGTCATGGGCTCTGCATACCCCAAACCACGCATCACAGAGATAATAACACGGAGAGGACCACAGATGTGTGCAGAGCTGGGCACGGGCTGGCCAAGCCAGCCACTGTTCTCATCAGAATCTTGACTACAATTTCAGAGGCAACATCCTTTTCACTGAAGGAGAAGCCCCTTCCAGGGAACGTTCACCTCTGGCTCTCATTTAAGTGTTTGAAATATCATTACATAATCCTTCAAGTTTTCTTTTTTTAAAAAACCGTTCTTACTGTATGTTTATCTTCTAGAACAACTAAAGACTACTTCATTTCCCCCAGGAGGAAAAATATCATGGAAGTAACATTTCCAGAATAACTTTTAGAGATGGTCACGTGAGCAGGTTCTCTAATGACCAAGTTTAAAAGCACAGAGCGCCTTGAGGTGTGTTAGAAGGGAACGGTCAAAATGAATGTCCTCGGCGATGATTCCTCGCCACAAATGAAAAGAGGAGAAACACAGAACAGGATAACAGGACAATGCAGGAGGGAGTGAAAATATTGCACAAATTATTGGTGGGGGAAATAGAACATTGGACGCACGATGAGAATGAAAATTCTTCCCTGTGGGTTTTTTTCTTCTATTATTATTCCTGTAAGTATTTATAGACGAGCTAAGGAAACTAGGCAGACAATCCCCTCTCTCATGGACGTCACCTTGATGGTGATTCCAAAGGTCAACATTAATCATTCCTGAGCCTGAGAAATGAAGAGCCCTTCACAGGACGAACACGGGTGAGCAGTGATAACATTAAATGTTCACAAAGGGCTGTGCTGCGCCTTCGTCCCTTTAGAAAAGACACGATGACCTTCTAAATTTTCTTTTTTTTTTCCTTTGTTAATAGAATTGACTCGCCGAAAGCCATTTTTCTAAATTGCAGTAGAGTTGATTTACAATGTTGTGTTGGTTTCAGGGGTACAGCAAAGCGATTCAGTTATACATACACATGCATCTATTCCTTTTCAAATTCTTTTCCCATGATAGGTTATTACGAGATATTCAGTAGAGTTCCCTGTGCTCTACAGTGGGTCCTTGTTGGTTATCTATTTTATATATAGGAATGTGTATATGTTAATCCCAAACTCCTAATTTATCCCTCCCTCCTTGCCCCTTTGATAACCATAAGTTTGTTTTCTATGTCTGTGAGTCTGTTTCTGTTTTGTAAATAAGTTCATTTACTTCATATTTCAGATTCCACGTAGAAGTGCTATCGTATGATATATGTCTGTGTCTGGCTTACTTCATTTTGTATAATAATCTCTAGGTCCATCCAAGTTGCTGCCAATGGCATGATTTCTTTCTTTTTTATGGCTGAGTAGTATTCCATTGTATATATGTACCACATCTTCTTTATCCATTTGTCTGTTGATGGACACTTAGGTTGTTTCCATGTCTTGGCTATTGTATATAAATAGCGCTACAATGAACACTGGGACGCATGTATCTTTTCAAATTATGGTTTTCCCCAGGCATTGTTAAACCTTCTAATTGCCCACAGGAAATCATCTGTCTGTATGAACACCTGTCTAGTGTCTGTCTATCCAGGCATGCCTGCTCACTGGCTACCTCAGGACACCAAGTTAAAGATGAAAGGGGGACATTCCACAAAATTCCTGGCCAGCACTCTGCAAAACTGTCAAGGTCATCAAAAAACACGGAGAGTCTAAGAAATGATCACAGCCAAAAGGACCCTAAAGAGATGGGACAACTAGATATTACCATAGCATCCTGTGTGGGATCCTGGGACGGAAGAAAGGCATTAGGTAAAAACTAAGGAAATTCGGAAAAAACATAAGGTCTTTAGTCAGGGATCATAGACCAATAAGGTGCTTTCACTGTGAGACACGAAGTTAACATAAGATATTAATGATGGGGCTTCCCTGGTGGCGCAATGGTTGAGAGTCTGCCTGCCAATGCAGGGGACGCGGGTTCGAGCCCTGGTCCGGGAAGATTCCACATGCCGCGGAGCAGCTGGGCCCGTGAGCCATGGCCGCTGAGCCTGTGCACCCGGAGCCTGTGTTCCACAATGGGAGAGGCCACAACAGTGAGAGGCCCGCGTACGGCAAAAAAAAAAAAAAGATACTAATGATGGAGAGAACTAGGCATAGGGTATGTGGGAACTCAGGAACCTTCACAACTCTTCTGTAATCTAGAATTGTTCCAAAATTAAAAGTCCATTTTTTTCAAAATTCACTTATTAAATCATTCACCATCACGTCACAACTGTCAAGAGTGGCTGTCATTAAAAAGACCACAAATAACAAATGCTGGAGAGGGTGTGGAGAAAAGGGAACCCTCTTCCACTGTTGGTGCGAATGTAAATTGGTGCAGCCATTATGGAGAACAGGATGGAGGTTCCTTAAAAAACTAAAAAGAGAACTACCGTATGATCCAGCAATCTCACTCCTGGGGACATACCCAGAGAAAACCATAATTTGAAAAGATACATGCACCCCAATGTTCACAGCAGCACTATTCACGATAGCCAAGACATGGAAGCCACCTAAGTGTCCACAGACAGATGAATGGAGAAAGAAGATGTGGTACATATATACACAGTGGGATACTAGTCAGCCATAAAAAAGAATGAAATCATGCCATTGGCAGCAACATGGATGGACTTTGAGGGCATTATGCTAAATGAAGTAAGTCAGACAGAGACAAATAGTCTATGATCTCACTTATATGTGGAATCTAAAAAATACAGCAAGCTAGTGAATATAACAAAAAAGAAGCAGACTCTCAGATACAGAGAACAAACTAGTAGCTGCCAATGGGGGGGAGGGACAACATAGGGGGAGGGGATTAAGAGGTATAAACTACTATGTATAAAATAAATAAGCTACAAGGTTATGTTGTAGAACACAGGGAATATAGCCAATATTTTTCCATAACTATAAATGGAGTATAACCTTTACAGTTGTGAATCACTATACTGTACACATGAAATATATAATATTGTACATCAATTATACTTCAATTTAAAAAAAATAAGGGCTTCCGTGGTGGCTCAGTGGTTGAGAGTCCGCCTGCTGATGCAGGGGACACGGGTTTGTGCCCCGGTCTGGGAAGATCCCACATGGCGCAGAGTGGCTAGGCCAGTAAGCCACGGCCGCTGAGCCTGCGCGTCTGGAGCCTGTGCTCCGCAACGGAGAGGCCACAACAGTGAGAGGCCTGTGTACCGCAAAAAAAAAAAAAAAAAAAAAAGAAAGAGGGAAAGAAAAGGATGCCTGTAAGAAACAGGAAACTGTCAATAAGGGCCATTTTAAGTTAAATCAAAAAGACAGGAGAAAACCATAATTTGAAAAGATACATGCACCCCAATGTTCATAGCAGCACTATTTACAAATAGCCAGGACATGGAAGCAACCTAAGCGTCCATCAATAGATGAATGGATAAAGAAGATGTGGTACATATATACAATGGAATACTACGCAGCCATAAAAAAGAACGCAATAATATGATTTGCAGCAGCATGGATGGGCCTGGAGATTATCATACTAAGTGAAGTAAGTCAGACAGCGAAAGACAAATATTATATGATATCGCTTGTATGTGGAATCTAAAAAATGGTACAAATGAACTTATTTACAAAACAGAAATAGAATCACAGATATAGGAAACAAACTTATGGTTACCATGGGGCGGGGGAAGGGATAAATTAGGAGATTGGGATTGACATATACACACTACTCTATATAAAACAGACAACCAACGAGGACCTACTGAACAGCTCAGGGAACTCTACTCAGTATCTCGTAATACCCTATATGGGAAAAGAATCTGAAAAGGAATATATGTATAAAACTGAAACACTGTGCTGTATACCTGAAACTAACATGATACTGTAAATCAACTATACTTCAATAAAAAATGATACAGGGACTTCCCTGGTGGTCCAGTGGTAAAGAATCCACCTTACAATGCAGGGGACACGGGTTCGATCCCTGGTCAGGGGAACTAAGACCCCACATGCCGCGAGGCAACAAAGCCCACACACCGCAACTACTGAGCTCGTACACCTCAACTAGAGAGCCTGCGTGCCACAAACTACAGAGCCCATGCGCTCCGGAGCCCACACGCCACAACTAGAGAGAAGCCCGCACACCACAACGAAGAGCCTGCGTGCTGCAACTCAGACCCGACGCAGCCAAAAATAAATAAATAAGTAATAAATAAATCTTTCTAAAAAATGATACAAATGAACTTATTTACAAAGCAGAGTCACCGACGTGGAAAACAAACTTACGGTGACCAAAGGGGACAGGTGGGAGGGAGGGACAACTTAGGAGTCTGGGATTAACACAGACACACTACTATATACAAAATACATAACGAATAAGGACCTACTGTAGAGCACAGAGAACTCTGCTCAATATTCTGTAATAACCGAGAAAGGAAAACAATCTGAAAAGGAGTCTATGTACATGTATAACTGAATCACTGTGCTGTACACCTGAAATTAACACGATATACTTTAATTTTAAAAATTTCAAAGAAGAATGACGTTAGGAAAGGTGTAAACTTGTCCAGGAAGACAGTGCTGACACTGGAAAAGTGGGAAACAGTGTCACAAAGCAAGGGACGCCTTTCTCCTTTTAAAAACAAAGAACAGACACCGCATTTCCTAGGATTGGGGACTAGGGAATTCCCTCGTGGGTTGCGTGCGTCACTGTGCAATGGGCAAAGTTTACCTGCCTGGAGTCCTTTTAAAAGTATTTAGGGCCTCCCTGGTGGCGCAAGTGGTTGAGAGTCCGCCTGCCGATGCAGGGGACGCGGGTTCGTGCCCCGGTCCGGGAAGATCCCACATACCGCGGAGCGGCTGGGCCCGTGAGCCATGGCCGCTGAGCCTGCGCGTCCGGAGCCTGTGCTCCGCAACGGGAGAGGCCACAACAGTGAGAGGCCCGCATACCGCAAAAAAAATAAATAAATAAAATAAAAAAATAAAAGTATTTAAATTATCTATTTCCATTTGGGTTCATTTGAACATTGTTATGCCATTTTGCTGTTTGTTTTTGTGGTGTTCGGGTTTTTATTGGTATTTTGGGGTGGGTTTTGTTTTTTCTTTTTTGGTAAATTAGCAAGACTATTTGCTCCAAATAAGAGAGCTTTGCATCAGCACATAATTACTCAAGAGCCATAAAGGTTTCAGTACCATGGACACATGGTGATAAGGTCTGAAAAGTCTCTTCCCTGGAAATCTCTAGGTTGGGAAATGAGCCACATCACCTTTATTCCTGACCATACTCACAAATATATCATTCTGAAAGCCAAACTAGTTATACACTGATATGCAGGTATCCTCCCATCCCAGCCCAAACTATGACCTCAACTGACCGTGATGTCAAAGGCAGAAATTACAGCACATAAAGCATTCAACGAAGAACTAAGAAAAAAGGGTCAGTACAGAGATGAGGGGGGAGGTAGGCTACAGAGAAATTCGGCATTTAGAAATAATTGTGTTAGGGAACTCTACTCAATACTCTGTAATGACCTATATAGGAAAAGAACCTGAAAAAGAATAGATACATGTATATGTATAACTGAGTCACTTTGCTGTACAGAAGAAACTACACAACACTGTAAAGCAACTATACCCCAATAAAAATTTCAAAAAGAAAAGAAATAATTGTGTTCTCGACAGTTATCTGCTAGCCTCAGGCTATCTGCTGCTTTGCTCCAAAAAAAAAGAGAAGAATCCAGAGGATCATGGAAGAGCCATAAGCGAGGAACAGGTGGGGCTCCCCCTGCCCACGGGGGAGGCCGGGGGTTGTGTGGACAAGACCCTCAGAAGCTGTGGCAGGGCAGCTAGTCTGAGCAGAAGCACCTCTGCAGGGCTGTGGGTTCCCCTCCAGAGAGCATCCCGACCCAGACCGGCTCCGGCCGAGTCTGCCGGGAGCTAAGCCAAGAGGAAGGGTGAGGGCCGACCGACGGCCACCGATATACAGGGAGACCCAGTGTCCCCACCGGCCCTGCCCTTGCGCAGCAGGTCCCCGGCACAGGGAGTGCCCCTCTTCCCCCGGGACTGGCTGGACCTTATGGACCTTGGCTTGGGGGAATCCCGAGGCTGGATGCGAATTCAGCACCGTCAGTTCGAGGACCACCACCAAACCATCCTCCTCTGGCCGGGTCTCAGCATCTCCCACCTGTCCCATGGCGACCCTTCCAGGCGTTCACGGGCTGCGGTGTCCACGGACCGACTTCCTAGTGCCGGGCTTCTGGTGTAAAATACAGACAGCGCTGCTTTCATGTTTGGTTCAACGCACAGAAGAGGAATTTTAAAAGGTGCGTGTGCATGTGCGTGTGTAATCAAGGGTTCGCTCCCTCACTGGACCAGCCCCCGTGGGAGTGGCCACGCTCACCCTGGCTCAGACCATATCCCTGCTGCAGACCTCAGGGGTCACTCAGCTTGTGTCCAGACACCTCCCTGGCCCCCACGCCCCCTCCCAGGCCAGGGGGAACCTGAGCTTCCCTGAGCGCTGCCAGCTTCTGGGCAAGGGCCGCTCCAAGCAACACAAGGACCAGCGCGGGGCCACTGCCCACCAAGGATGCCCAGCCTCACCCTTTCCATAAACTCGGATGCCTGAGGGGGTGGCTGCCAGGAAGTGGGGTGCAGGCAGGCTGGGGTTTGAGACTTGTGCAGACCTCTGGGCTTTCTCTGCTGTCGGTGTGCACCTGACTGACTATCCACCCCGGCGGCTACTTCTCCCAGATCCAAATTTCATGGATCTACTTGGTGTCACTTGCTAGAAATGAAGACCCAGGAGCAGACACAGACGAGGCTCTGTCACCAGCCTTGACCAGAGGAACGTTGACACCACCGTCCTGGGTGATTAGGAATCATCGCCCTGCCCAGCGCAGGCCCTGGGGGCCTCCCCTCCGGCACGGAGCTGCTATGGAGGCGTTTTCCCTTTAATCCGTGAGCTTTCCGAACCAACTGTGAATCGCAGCGTACAAAGCTGATGCCACCAGGAAATTGTCTAAAGATGTTCTAGAACGTTCTTTCCTGCCATAAATCAGGGCTACGGATTACAGCTCTGTCAGAACACATGAAGCTCTTAAACGTTCTAAAGAAGCACACGTAGCCCCAGATGAACCCTGGCACCTTGCCGATTAGGCCTGTAACGCGAGCGAGTTTGGGTGAATTATTTTTTCATTTTTTCCAACTGTTTTTCAAGTCACGAAAAGAGGCCCACGCTTTGGCGGTTTCCCACGAGACTCCTCTTTTGGTCTGGAAATTATGGTTTCATGCAGTCACGACAGCAGCGATTCTTCAACTTGAGGGCGCAGGGGGATTCCCGGGGAGGGTGTGGGAAAATGCAGGTTCCCGGTCACGCCTGCAGAAGTTCCCATGCTCAGGGCTGGAAATCAGCACTTCTAACCACCTGCCCCTGGTGATGCTACTGCTAGATGCCCGGGAAATACACGCTGGGTGGAAACCAAGGCGTTGGAGAGAGCGGCTCGCTGAGCCACTGCAAACTAGGGACCGGGGGGGTCACGATCGGCTGTCACGACAGTGGACCACTTCTGCCCCGGGGCAGGTGACGGAGAGAAGCAGCGCCTGTGTCTGCAGGAGCTGCGGAAGCCCCTCTGTGTTCTCTCTCAAGATCAAAGGCATCCTAGTAGATACCTGATGAGAACCTGCTATAGAGCACAGGGAACTCCACTTCGCGGTACAGCAGAAACTAACGCAACATTGTAAAACAACTCTACCCCCATTAAAAAAAGAAAAAAAGGAAAAAGATCAAAGGCATCCTGCCACGAGGGCAGGGGAGACACTGGGAATGTCAACACGCCCCAGCCTTGGGCAGAGGGCCGGACGGTCACCTTGAACACCCACAAGTGGGAGTCTTGACACAAAGGGACAGATAAGGCTTATCCATCCGTCCGGGGTTTTCATGTGTCTCTCAGGAATTGCAATCTGCCCACAGATGGGAATCCTCAGCTTCTGGGTGATGCTTCAAACACCCTGGCTCTGGTGGCCAAGAAAGTAACCTGCATGTGCTTTTTGAAAACATAAGGCACCAGGCTTGGGCTCAGAAAGCACCGGAGAGCGCTGGGATCAGGAAAGATGTGAGGGCCGTGTGTGTATTCCCCGGATTCAATGGGTAGAGAAGGCCCCGGGGATGCACCACGGGGCAGCGCTGATCCCCGTGAGACCCAGCAGGGTCCTGTTTGGGGCATCTTCCCCTCAAGAACCCGAGAAAAGTAGGTGCACCTGCCGGAGGGTACATCCAACGGTTCCTGAGTGAACAGGGGCCTCAGAGGGCCCTGGAGATCGACAGGGAATGAAAACGGGTCCCAGTTTCACAAGGAACGCCCTCCCCAGCAGGTGCCGCCGTAGCAGCATGCTTGCTGCCACCTTCCACTCCCCAAGGAGGACAAAAGCCCCCCCAGAGAAAAGCCCAAGAATCAGGGACACCGCTGCCCAAAGCCACTTCCACCATCCGGGTCCCTGAGCCCACGCCAGGGTCTGCAGCCCCCAGACCAAGCAGAAGAGCCGTCTGTCCACCGGGCAGGAGAGTACCTCTGGCATTGAGGGTTTCTTCTTTTATCTTCCTCACAGCTTCTTCCGCTTTCCCTTCGTTATTTCCGCCTACAAGGAAAAGAAAAGATACAATTCAGGGTAAGGAAACTACCCCATGTGAAACAATGTTTTCCTGAGACAGGAAACACAGCCCTACAACACACTAAGTGCCTCTGTCCGTCCTGGCATTGAATGTGGCCATCGGAGCAACTGTAGCGGATTCAGCGTATCCATTGAAGATGCATTTTCTTTAGGTGGATTGGTCAAAAGGATGCATTTCTGGGACATGTTACTTTTCACTAATTCCAAGGACACGAAGCATCTAGTGGCATCAGGACCACGGGGACACCAAGAGCGTGCGCATGAAACTGTCAGCAGAACTGTCAGACTAGACATAGAACTTTCGAGACTTTTGGTCCAGGCGACCGCTCTGTTCACAGTGGCTTGAGCTATAAGAACCATCACGGGGGACTTCCCGGGAGGTCCAGTGGTTAGGACTCTGCGCTTCCACTGCCGAGGCTCTGGGTTCCATCCCTGATCGGGGAACTAAGATCCCGCAAGCCGCGTGGCATGGCCAAAAATAAAATAAAAAATAATAAAACATCGCGGGACATTCCCACCATGAGCTCGAGACGTCTCCTGCCATTACCCGTGACTCCGTAAAATCAGCAGGTGCAATTCCAGGAACGTTCGCTTAGAAGGGTGCCGATGGGTCTTTTGTGTCGGATGAGGGTGTCCCAGTTGAAATTTGGGGCGAGAGAAAGTGAAGGAGGTTTCTTTAATGCCTGAGTAGGTGAATCTGTGCTGACCATGACGATAGAGCCTGCAGGGCAAGGGGCTGTTTTTCCCTACATCTGTGAGCAGACAGCCCTCATTTTAAGGGGGGCCTGATGTAGCTGCTGCTCAGGGTGGGGAGAAGCCAGGCCAGCCTGCTTCCCAGGCAGCATCCCTTATTAAGGAGCCGGCCTCAAGCAGCAGGAGAAGCCACACCTGAAACTCCCTGGGGGCTGAGTCACAGGGGACCTTCAACAGGGAGGCCACAGCTGGCACCTGTGAACACAGGGGTGGGCATGGAGCCCTGATGCCCAGAGAACCAACAGGGGGCATGAGGACACCGCTGAGGGGCCTGGGAGGGGCAGGTCCAGCCCACATCACCCTCCCACCTGCAGCCAGCCCCTGCTGGCAAGATGCTGGTTCTCTCGGGTCAAAGCCTATTGAGGTCTCCGTGAAAATACACTACCAAGCAATCCTTTTATCAAGCATTTCTGCATGCTGTTTACGTACCCGTGGTTTCATGTACACACTCTAATAGAATTCCCTACTATTTTCCTCTGTATTATGTGCTCTGTGTCACTGACAAGTGTCCCCAAATGAATCTAGGCAATGCCCTTTCCAAAACAAAACAAACAAAAAAAATGTTTACAGCAAAGGGTTTATCTGTAACAAACATATAAGAGAGGAGAAGTGGTGAACCCAGGGGGAATCAGAAATGCCCCCTGCTGAAGATAAACGTGGCAAAGGACATCTCTGGGGGTGAACGAAAAGGAATATAGAAACTGTCACCGCCTCGGAGAAGTTCAAAGCTGCAGACATCAAGATGCAGCTGCAAAAGTCATTTGCACCTCCAGCTCCTTAAAGAAATCAACATTATGCGGTTATTACGTGTTTTTGATGGGAGAGCCTTCCTGCACTGCGGGAGTGCAGGGGCAGGATGGCAAAGAAGGCATGTCTTCCATCCCTAAATGTTCCGGGCATCAAAGACCAAAAAAAAAAAAAAAAAAAAAAAGAATTCACGGGTAAGTGAGGGCTGCAGACATGTATGAGCTTGTTTCTGAAACTTGTGCAATTTTTAAACATTAAAACACCATCTGCTGCCGGCTACCCTCCAGCCTGAAACCATGCTGGTATCAAGGGCTGGCGTAGCAGAAGCTCGAATGAACTCAGAAGGACAGAAGTGTCCAGAGAAAGAAAGAAAGCTGAGGGTGGGCTGGGGAGAAGCGATGGAACAGCAGGACAAACTGGCCACGGCCAGCAGCGTTCCCCGACGGGCAGCTCACTGCACGTTCAGGCAATCAGGCAAATATCCTATGATATCGGCTCTATGCGGAATCTAAACAAAACTGATACATATGAACTTATTTACAAAACGGAATCAGACTCACAGACTTAGAGAACGAACTTGTGGTTACCAGGGGGGAGTGATAAATTTGGAGTTTGGGATTGACTTATACACACTGCTAGATATAAAATAGATAACCAACAAGGACCTACCGTAGAGCACAGGGAACTCTACCCAGTACTCTGTAATGACCTCTATGGGGAAAGAATCTAAAAAACAGTGGATATATGTCCACGTATAACTGATTCACTCTGCCGTACACCTGAAACTAACACAACACTGTAAATCAACTATGCTCCAACAGAAAACAGAAATTTAAAAAATTAAAAAGAAATCAAAGAAAAAAATATTGGACTTCCGGGTAAGATGGCGGAAGAGTAAGACGCGGAGATCACCTTCCTCCCCACGGATACACCAGAAGTACAGCTACACGTGGAACAACTCCTACAGAACACCTACTGAACGCTGGCAGAAGACCCCACACCTCCCGAAAGGCAAGAAACTCCCCACATACCTGGGTAGGGCAAAGCGGAGAGATCCCCACACAGAGGATCGGTGCCGACCGCCACTCACCAGCCCGAGAGGCTTTTCTGCTCGCCCGCCGGGGCGCGCAGCGCTGGAAGCTGAGGCTCGGGCTTCGGTCAGAGCGCAGGGAGAGGACTGGGGCTGGAGGCGAGAACTCAGCCTGAAGGGGGCTAATGTGCCACAGCTAGCCGGGAGGGAGTCCGGGAAAACTCTGGAGCTGCCGAACAGGCAAGAGACTTTTCCTTCCCTCTTGGTTTCCTGGTGCGCGAGGAGAGGGGATTAAGAGCACTGCTTAAAGGGGCTCCACAGACGGGCGCGAGTCACGACTGAAAGCGCGGAGCCCAGTGACGGGCGTGGGACGCTGGGGCTGCTGCTGCCGCCGCCAAGAAGCCTGTGTGCGAGCGCAGGTCACTGCCCACACCGCCCTTCAGGGAGCCTGTGCAGCCCGCCACTGCCGGGGTCCCGGGATCCAGGGGCGGCTTCCCTGGGAGAACGCACGGCGCGCCTCGGGCTGCTGCAACGTCACGCCGACCTCTGCCGCTGCAGGCTCGCCCCGCACTCCGTGCCCCTCCCTCCCGCCCGGCCTGAGTGAGCCAGAGTCCCCGAAGAGGCTGCTCCTTTAACCCTGTCCTGTCTGAGCGAAGAACAGACGCCCTCCGGCGACCTACACGCAGAGGCGGGGCCAAATCCAAAGCTGAGACCCAGGAGCTGTGAGAACAAAGAAGAGAAAGGGAAACCTCTCCCAGCAGCCTCAGAAGCAGCGGATTAAAGCTCCACAATCAACTTGATGTACCCTGCATCTGTGGAATACATGAATAGACAACACATCATCCCAAATTGAGGAGCCCGGAGTCAGTGCTGTGCCTCTGAGGTGGGAGAGCCAACTTCAGGACACTGGTCCACAAGAGACCTCCCAGCTCCACATAATATCAAACGGCGAAAATCTTCCAGAGATCTCCATCTCAACACCAGCACCCAGCTTCACTCAACGACCAGCAAGCTACAGTGCTGGACACCCTAAGCCAAACAACTAGCAAGACAGGAACACAACGCCACCCATTAGCAGAGAGGTGACCTAAAATCATAAAAAGTCCGCAGACACCCCAAAACACACCACCAGACGTGGACCTGCCCACCAGAAAGACAAGATCCAGCCTCATCCACCAGAACACAGGCAGTAGTCCCCTCCACCAAGAAGCCTACACAACCCACTAAACCAACCTTAGCCACTGGGGACAGACACCAAAACAACGGGAACTACGAACCTGCAGCCTGCAAAAAGGAGACCCCAAACACAGTAACATAAGCAAAATGAGAAGACAGAAAAACACACAGCAGGAGAAGAAGCAAGATAAAAACCCACCAGACCTAACAAATGAAGAGGTAATAGGCAGTCTACCTGAAAAAGAATTCAGAATAATGATGGTAAAGATGATCCAAAATCTTGTAAATAGAATAGACAAAATGCAAGAAACAGTTAACAAGGACCTAGAAGAACTAAAGATGAATCAAGCATCGATTAAAAATACAATACATGAAATAAAAAATACTCTAGATGGGATCAATAGCAGAATAACTGAGGCAGAAGAACGGATAAGTGAGGTGGAAGATAAAATAGTGGAAATAACTGCTGCAGAGCAAAATAAAGAAAAAAGAATGAAAAGAACAGAGGACAGTCTCAGAGACCTCTGGGACAACATTAAACACACCAACGTTCGAATTATAGGGGTTCCAGAAGAAGAAGAGAAAAAGAAAGGGACTGAGAAAATATTTGAAGAGATTATAGTTGAAAACTTCCCTAATATGGGAAAGGAAATAGTTAATCAAGTCCAGGAGGCACAGAGAGTCCCATACAGAATAAATCCAAGGAGAAATACGCCAAGACACATATTAATCAAACTGTCAAAAATTAAACACAAAGAAATCATATTAAAAGCAGCAAGGCAAAAACAACAAATAACACACAAGGGAATCCCCATCAGGATAACAGCTGATCTCTCAGCAGAAACTCTACAAGCCAGAAGGGAGTGGCAGGACATAATTAAAGTGATGAAGGAGAAAAACCTGCAACCAAGATTACTCTACCCAGCAAGGATCTCATTCAGATTTGATGGAGAAATTAAAACGTTTACAGACAAGCAAAAGCTGAGAGAGTTCAGCACCACCAAACCAGCTTTACAACAAATGCTAAAGGAACTTCTCTAGGCAAGAAACACAACAGAAGTAAAAGACGGACCCAAAACAATTAAGAAAATGGGAACAGGAACATACATATCGATAATTACCTTAAATGTAAATGGACTAAATGCTCCCACCAAAAGATACAGATTGGCTGAATGGATACAAAAACAAGACCCATATATATGCTGTCTACAAGAGACCCACTTCAGACCTAGAGACACATACAGACTGAAAGTAAGGGGATGGAAAAAGATATTCCATGCAAATGGAAACCAAAAGAAAGCTGGAGTAGCAATTCTCATATCAGACAAAATAGACTTTAAAATAAAGACTACTAGAAGAGACAAAGAAGGACACTACATAATGATAAAGGGATCGATCCAAGAAGAAGATATAACAATTGTAAATATTTATGCACCAAACATAGGAGCACCTCAATACATAAGGCAAATACTAACAGCCATAAAAGGAGAAATCAACAGTAACACACTCATAGTAGGGGACTTTAACACCCCACTTTCACCAATGGACAGATCATCCAAAATGAAAATAAATAAGGAAACACAAGCTTTAAATGATACATTAAACAAGATGGACTTAATTGATATTTATAGGACATTCCATCCAAAAACAACAGAATACACATTTTTCTCAAGTGCTCATGGAACATTTTCCAGGATAGATCATATCTTGGGTCACAAATCAAGCCTTGGTAAATTTAAGAAAATTGAAATTGTATCAAGTATCTTTTCCGACCACAATGCTATGAGACTAGATATCAATTACAGGAAAAGAGCTGTAAAACATACAAACACATGGAGGCTAAACAATACACTACTTAATAACGAAGTGATCACTGAAGAAATCAAAGAGGAAATTTAAAAATACCTAGAAACAAATGACAATGGAGACACGATGACCCAAAACCTATGGGATGCAGCAAAAGCAGTTCTAAGAGGGAAGTTTATAGCAATACAATCCCACATTAAGAAACAGGAAACATCTCAAATAAACAACCTAACCTTGCACCTAAAGCAATTAGAGAAAGAAGAACAAAAACATCCCAAAGTTAGCAGAAGGAAAGAAATAAAAAAATCAGATCAGAAATAAATGAAAAAGAAATGAAGGAAACAATAGCAAAGATCAATAAAACTAAAAGCTGGTTCTTTGAGAAGATAAACAAAATTGATAAATCATTAGCCAGACTCATCAAGAAAAAAAGGGAGAAGACTCAAATCAATAGAATTAGAAATGAAAAAGGAGAAGTAACAACTGACACTGCAGAAATACAAAAGATCATGAGAGATTACTATAAGCAACTCTATGCCAATAAAATGGACAACCTGGAAGAAATGGACAAATTCTTAGAAATGCACAACCTGCCAAGACTGAATCAGGAAGAAATAGAAAATATGAACAGACCAATCACAAGCACTGAAATTGAAACTGTGATAAAAAATCTTCCAACAAACAAAAGCCCAGGACCAGATGGCTTCACAGGCGAATTCTATCAAGCATTTAGAGAAGAGCTAACACCTATCCTTCTGAAACTCTTCCAAAATATAGCAGAGGGAGGAACACTCCCAAACTCATTCTACGAGGCCACCATCACCTTGATACCAAAACCAGACAAGGATGTCACAAAGAAAGAAAACTACAGGCCAATATCACTGATGAACATAGATGCAAAAATCCTCAACAAAATACTAGCAAACAGAATCCAACAGCACATTAAAAGGATCATACACCATGATCAAGTGGGGTTTATTCCAGGAATGCAAGGATTCTTCAATATACGCAAATCAATCAACGTGATACACCATATTAACAAATTGAAGGAGAAAAACCATATGGTCATCTCAATAGATGCAGAGAAAGCTTTCGACAAAATTCAACACCCATTTATGATAAAAACTCTGCAGAAAGTAGGCATAGAGGGAACTTTCCTCAACATAATAAAGGCCATATATGACAAACCCACAGCCAGCATCGTCCTCAATGGTGAAAAACTGAAACCATTTCCACTAAGATCAGGAACAAGACAAGGTTGCCCACTCTCACCACTCTTATTCAACCTAGTTTTGGAAGTTTTAGCCACAGCAATCAGAGAAGAAAAGGAAATAAAAGGAATCCAAATTGGAAAAGAAGAAGTAAAGCTGTCACTGTTTGCAGATGACATGATACTATACATAGAGAATCCTAAAGATGCTACCAGAAAACTACTAGACTTAATCAATGAATTTGGTAAAGTTGCAGGATACAAAATTAATGCACAGAAATCTCTGGCATTCCTATATACTAATGATGAAAAATCTGAAAGTGAAATCAAGGAAACACTCCCATTTACCATTGCAACAAAAAGAATAAAATATCTAGGAATAAACCTACCTAAGGAGACAAAAGACCTGTATGCGGAAAATTATAAGACACTGATGAAAGAAATTAAAGATGATACAAATAGATGGAGAGATGTACCATGTTCTTGGATTGGAAGAATCAACATTGTGAAAATGACTCTACTACCCAAAGCAATCTACAGATTCAATGCAATCCCTATCAAACTACCAATGGCATTTTTCACAGAACTAGAACAAGAAATTGCACAATTTGTATGGAAACACGAAAGACCCCGAATAGCCAAAGCAATCTTGAGAACGAAAAATGGAGCTGGAGGAATCAGGCTCCCTGACTTCAGACTATACTACAAAGCTACAGTAATCAAGACAGTATGGTACTGGCACAAAAACAGAAAGATAGATCAATGGAACAGGATAGAAAGCCCAGAGTTAAACCCACGGACATATGGTCACCTTATCTTTGATAAAGGAGGCAGGAATGTACAGTGGAGAAAGGACAGTCTCTTCAATAAGTGGTGCTGGGAAAACTGGACAGGGACATGTAAAAGTATGAGATTAGATCACTCCCTAACACCATACACAAAAATAAGCTCAAAATGGATTAAAGACCTAAATGTAAGGCCAGAAACTATCAAACTCTTAGAGGAAAACATAGGCAGAACACTCTATGACATAAATCACAGCAAGATCCTTTTTGACCCACCTCCTAGAGAAATGGAAATAAAGACAAAAATAAACACATGGGACCTAATGAAACTTAAAAGCTTTTGCACAGCAAAGGAAACCATAAACAAGACCAAAAGACAACCCTCAGAATGGGAGAAAATATTTGCAAATGAAGCAACTGACAAAGGATTAATCTCCAAAATTTATAAGCAGCTCATGCAGCTCAATAACAAAAAAACAAACAACCCAATCCAAAAATGGGCAGAAGACCTAAATAGACATTTCTCCACAGAAGATATACAGACTGCCAACAAACACATGAAAGGATGCTCAACATCTTTACTCATTAGAGAAATGCAAATCAAAACTACAATGAGATATCATCTCACACCAGTCAGAATGGCCATCATCAAAAAATCTAGAAACAATAAATGCTGGAGAGGGTGTGGAAAAAAGGGAACACTCTTGCACTGCTGGTGGGAATGTGAATTGGTACAGCCACTATGGAGAACGGTATGGAGGTTCCTTAAAAAACTACAAATAGAACTATCATATGACCCAGCAATCCCACTACTGGGCATATACCCTGAGAAAACCATAATTCAAAAAGAGTCATGTACCAAAATGTTCATAGCAGCCCTATTTACAATAGCCCGGAGCTGGAAACAACCTAAGTGTCCATCATCGGATGAATGGGTAAAGAAGATGTGGCACATATATACAATGGAATATTACTCAGCCATAAAAAGAAATGAAATTGAGCTATTTGTAATGAGGTGGATGGACCTAGAGTCTGTCATACAGAGTGAAGTAAGTCAGAAAGAGAAAGACAAATACTGTATGCTGACACATATATATGGACTTTAAGAAAAAAAATGTCATGAAGAACATAGGGGTAAGACAGGAATAAAGACACAGACCTACTAGAGCATGGACTTGAGGATATGGGGAGGGGGAAGGGTAAGCTGTGACAAAGTGAAAGAGCGGCATGGACATATATACACTACCAAACGTAAGGTAGATAGCTAGTGGGAAGCAGCCGCATAGCACAGGGAGATCAGCTCAGTGCTTTGTGACCGCCTGGAGGGGTGGGATAGGGAGGGTGGGAGGGAGACGCAAAAGGGAGGGGATATGGAAACATATGTATATGTATAACTGATTAAATTTGTTATAAAAAAAACCATTTTCAACGCTTAAAATAATTAAAAATAAGCTTCTCAATACCATGAAAAAAAAAAAAGAAAAAAATATTCATGTAGTCAGGGCTGGATTGTATGGGAGGGATGGACAGGCACTTTGGGGGCAAGGGTCATCTTCAGTACCTGCCTCCTATGGGCTAGATATGGGATGCTTGACCCTACACAGCCGCCTATGCTGCCCATACATCTCCGGAGTGACGGCTGCATACCAGGAAACACTCCGCCACGACACAAGCAGGGCTCAACCGCAGTGGGTCTGCCTTCCGCTCAGTCTTCGTGCAGCAGGGGTGAGGTTTTATACGTGCTGCAGTGCAAGGTTTCAGGGGCACCAACTCGAGTGGGAAGTACAACCTCTCATATCCAGGTCCGCTCCCTGAAGACAGCACCCTGAAGACAGCACCCTAGCCACCAGATTGTAAATATCTGCAAGAAGCAACAGAACTGCCACTTGTTTAAAAAAAAAAAAAAAAAAAAAGATACTGAACCCAAATTAGGGCCAGCACACTATGGACCTGGGGCCAAATCTGGCCCATCGCTTAAACAGCCATGCACTTTAAGTACTGGCCATTGCTGCTTTCCTGCTGTAAGGGCAGAGCTCAGCATCATGAGAGACCTACGATAATAGTTATCATCCAGTCTATAGCAGAAAAAAACGTACCAACCCCTGGTCTAAACCTTAGATGACCACTTATTAAGAATTATGAATAAAGAAGGATCCTCCACCAAAATAGTATTTTGAAACAGTAGGAACTAAGATACTGTGAACAGATGGGAAACTGAATAATTCATGCATTCTTAGCAACACTAATGGCCTGGACTGGGACCCAGATTATCACTTCAATTCTTCAGCAAGTAATTGATTATTCTTTAAATATTCATGGCTTCGGGACTGAGAGTGTGGAATTGATTAAACCCATCTCTTAATCTGTGTTTAACAGAAAAATGCATTCTGACCAATGATAATGTTTCATTAAGTGACCTTGTCTCCAGCTGTCCTGTAAGAAGAAAAACTGTCCCTCTCAGGATATATTCAACTATCCCCTCAAAAACACACAGACGCAGTGAGACGCCCTATGTGACTGGATTGACAGGGAGGGTCAGAACTGTGTCCCTCGGGGAAAGTTCAAACAGGGACATCAGAACGTTAGTAGGAAAGGAGACACAAGTGGGTAAGGATGTGCTGTCTACTCTCTAACTCGAGAAAAGTAGGAATTTGGTGCTGACGGATACCATACCTGATGCTCAAGAAACATCACCTAAAGGAGGTGACTGATACCACTCAGGGCTCCAGCCCTCAAATGCATGGGTGCCCAGGCTTGCTCACATATGCTCAGTGCCCGTGTCTGCAGTGCATACTCAGCACCCAGCTAGACCTCATCCTGACCTTCCCAACCAGACCTCATCCTGACCTTCCCAACCAGACCTCATCCTCACATTCCCAACTGGACATCCTCTTGACCTTCCCATTCAGACCTTCTCCTGACCTTCCCATTCAGGCCTCCTCCTGACCTTCCCATTCAGGCCTCCTCCTGACCTTCCCATTCAGACCTCCTCCTGACCTTCCCATTCAGACTTCCTCCTGACGTTCCCATTCAGTCTTCCTCCTGACCTTCCCATTCAGACCTTCCCCTGACCTTCCCATTCAGTCCTTCCCCTGACCTTCCCATTCAGACTTTCTCCTGACCTTCCCATTCAGACCTTCTCCTGACCTTCCATTCAGACCTTCTCCTGACCTTCCATTCAGACCTTCTACGGACGTTCCCATTCAGTCCTTCCCATTCAGGCCTTCCCATTCAGAACTTCTCCTGACCTTCCATTCTGACCTTCTCCTGACCTTCCCATTCAGTCCTTCCATTCAGACCTCCTCCTGATCTTCCCATTCAGTCCTTCCATTCAGACCTCCTCCTGACCTTCCCATTCAGTCCTTCCATTCAGTCCTCCTCCTGACCTTCCCATTCAGTCCTTCCATTCAGACCTTCTCCTGACCTTCCCAGACCTTCCCATTCAGACTTTCTCCTGACCTTCCCATTCAGGCCTCCTCCTGACCTTCCCATTCAGACCTTCTCCTGACCTTCCATTCAGACCTCCTCCTGACCTTCCCATTCAGACCTTCTCCTGACCTTCCCATTCAGGCCTTCCCCTGACCTTCCCATTCAGACCTTCCCATTCAGACTTTCTCCTGACCTTCCCATTCAGACCTTCTCCTGACCTTCCCATTCAGACCTTCTCCTGACCTTCCCATTCAGACCTTCTCCTGACCTTCTCATTCAGTCCTTCCCATTCAGTCCTTCCATTCAGACCTTCTCCTGACCTTCCCATTCAGACCTTCCCATTCAGACTTTCTCCTGACCTTCCCATTCAGTCCTTCCCATTCAGACCTTCTCCTGACCTTCTCCTGACCTTCCATTCAGACCTTCTCCTGACCTTCCCTCTACATCTCCTCGTGACCTAACCCTCTAGACTTCCTCATGAGCAAAACCACCACACTGAGGCAAAAAGCACAGAAATGGGGCTCTTTTTATTTCTCTGTCATCCAACATCACCTAGTTTTGCTAGGAATTAAGAAGATGAAGATGTCTGTGGTGGAGGGACCCCAGGGGCAGAGACACCAGCCCTGGACGCCAGCCTCCCATCTTTGCTCAGACTGGAAAGTTCCTCCTGGATTTGCTCCACCAGCATCTTTCCACCACTAGCCCAGGTCCAGCCGGTCCTCAGAGGGGATGTATGGCTCTTCCTTTTCAACAGCTGACATCACTCTGACCAAGTCTTCCAAATATTGGCAGAAATCCAAGACATGGAAGGCTTGTCATGTCTCTAGTGAGACAGGAAAGTCAACAAACCAGGGGGTTAGAGTCCAGCACCATCTCACGGTCTCCCTGCAGCCTTGAGATCTGCTCCCACTCTCTGCTCCCACATCCTACATCCTTGACATTCTCAGGCCCCAGAGAGACATAAACAGATCACAGAGGTGCTCAAGTTGATAAAGGAGCTCCAGGTATACATCCTCAGATGCATCCCCTCTCCCACAAGACCTCCTGGTCTGCAACCAACCCATCTTCATCTACGGGGAGTTATGGATAGTGATAAAGTTGGTAATTTCAAGTTCAGAAACTTTTAATATGTCCACATCTATCAAAAGAATAGGACTTACCTGGCGGGGAAGGCAGGGAGCTGGGATGAATTGAGAGATTGGGATGGACATCTATACACGACTATGTATAAAATAGATAACTAATGAGAACCTACTGTAGAGCACAGGGAACTCTACTCGGGGCTCTCTGGTGACCTAAATGGGAAGGGAATCCAAAAAAGAGGGGATAGATATATATGCATAGCTGATTCACTCTGCTGTACAGCAGAAACTAACACAACAGCGTAAAGCAACTATATTCCAATAAATTTTTTTTAAAAAGACTTATTGAAAGAGCGGGGGGGGGAAGAAAAAGAAAACACACACACACAAAAGAAAACAGAGAATGGGCCTTAGCCATATTCCTGAAGAAAAGAACCCTTCGATGGGGACAAAGAACAGTGAAGTAGACCAAGAAGTAATCTACTGCTCCCAAAGCGAGACAAATGTGGGCCATTCCACAGACCCCATCATACATGAGAGAAAGATGGATATGTGAAAACGGGGATCACCATAAGAAACTGCAGTCTTTGAAAAGAGAGTGGAACATGCGACAGGCCATGAAATGGAAGAAATTTTCATGGTGCCGTCAGGAAAAAAAAAGTTCAAATGTAAGGGCGTGAGGGGAGAGTTGTGTGTGCCCAGGTAAGCCCCACCCCTCCAAGAGCAGAGGGCTACACGGGACCCCTGGAGATGTCCCACGTGGGACTCAGAGCATCTGTGAGTTTCGACAGGGAAGAATGGACATCATCATCGTGACCGGCCTCCAAGGGAATGTGGACAAGACAAACAGGACAGGATGGACAGGATCTACGGCTTGGCCACCGATAGAAATCACATTCTCCTATCAGGGTTCAGTTCTTGAAGATGTCTTGAAATAAAGTTTAAGATCCTCAGAGCAGGACTTCCCTGGTGGCACAGTGGTTAAGACTCCACGCTCCCAATGCGGGGGGCCCACGTTCGATCCCCGGTCAGGGAACTAGATCCCACACGCATGCCGCAACTAAGGAGCCCAACTGCTGCAACGAAGGAGCCTGCCTGCCGCAACTAAGACCTGGCGCAACCAATGGAAAAAAAAAAAAAAAAGATCCTCACAGCTCCAAATCGGAGGGGTTACTAAACTCATAGAATATCATATTATTCATTGTAGAAAGATATAATGTGTATAATTATGTGGCAATTTTTTTCCTTATATACTTTTATACCTGCATTTCAATACAATTGGTTGATACCATGATGGATTTCAGTTTGTGCACTGAGGCGTCACTAGATGTGAAGGTATTCAGGGAGCAGAAAAGGGGGAATCTGGCTGTGGATGGAGCTTATGGACAGACCCACAAAGGAGCAATATGCACGTGTGTTTAAATCCACAGCCCCAAGTGCTGTGTCTGAGCTGAAATCATCCTTCAACCCACGATGGAGGAGAAACAGGAGAAAGGAAGAAATGAATCGATAATGAATGAATGAAGGGCTGTGGTTAATATTTTAGAAAGACTAAAGTGAAAGCAATCCCTAACACCTAAAACCAGACCTGCAGTACGATTTTCACAAAAACGGACACCATAAAAGGGATTAGCTGAATCCAGATGATGTCGGGAGAAGCATGATAAATATTATGGCCTTTTTTCAAAGCTCATCTCCCCATATCATTTTTTCCAGCTGATTTAAACTTCTACCTCCAACTGAATGGGCATGTTCACAAATGTAAAATGAGCTCACTTGAACCGTCTTCACTTTCCTAGCAGAAGAAAGTCCTTTCATTTTCAAAGAGGATTTAGGGACGGAAATAAGCCATTAGAAAGTTTCAGAAAGAAGAAGGCAAATACAGAGAGTTTCGGCTCAGAATCTGAAATGCAGAAGCTGTTCAGATTCTGCTGGGAGCTGAATCATGACATCGCAATGTCCTATGTTGCAGCCCTGACCCCCAGGACCTCAGAGTGTGGCTGTATTTGGAGATGGGGTCTTTAAAGAGGGTATGAAGGTAAAATGAGGTCCACCCACTAGGGTGGGCCCTGATCCCATAGGACTGGTGTCCTTATAAGAAGAGGAGATCAGGACATAGACGCACACAGAGGGACGACCACGTGAGGACACAGGGAGGAGACGGCCGTCTACACGCCCAGGAGAGAGACCTCGGGAGGGACCAGCCCTGCCCACACCTGGATCTCAGATTCCAGCCGCGAGGACTGGGACAGGAAAAATGTTTGCTGTTTAACCCACCCAGACTGTCATAGGATTTGCTAGGAGAGGTCTGGCAAACTAATTCACACTTATTGCTGTTTACTGCAGTGAATCATACAGGAAAAAAAATATATGATCCATATCACAGCAGAACCTCGACTCCTGTCCAAAAAAAAGCGCAACACAATTTCCTGTCTCTTTCAGTTTTTGAGTATTCACCCTTACGCCTCCTGCACTTGGATCTGGAAGCACATCAATATTTCCATACACGTAGAAGCAAGCAGCTGCGTATCTTCCGCTCGCTCTAAGATACAAGGAGTTGTAGAAGGGAATCATCACCTATGATAACGTGCATGCCCAGTTTGGCCAGATGCTTCGCGGTCGAATATCCAATTCCATCGGTCCCGCCGGTCACTATAGCAACACGCTCGAGTTGTAGGGGGAAAACTGCAGGAGAAAAGAAAAAGAAACCGAGGTAAAGGTTTAGAAGCAAGCACACGTTGATGAGAATGAAGTCGCAAAAGAGGGCACGATGCCAACGGGAGTTGTGGTTCGGTATTTGTGGTTTTGCTCTTCTGAATTCCTACAGGCTCGGGATGCAGGAGTGTAATACAGTGCAGTTGCCCTGAATAAGGACAGCCTGGTAAAGCCACCTGATAAATCCTTGCTCGGTCCCCGATGATACCTTTGCAGGAATTAACGCTGCCAAAATGATCTGCAGAGAGCTCCACGTAGCGTCTATCATTGACGGCTGTGGGTGAGAGTCCTAGGTTAATCCTCTCAGACCGTGTTGGTTGTGTTGTAAAGTGTAGATTCTATACTTGTACTCATTTTCTCAAATTTAGGTAGGAAATTGCTTGTTATGGAGGGACGGCCCATTGTTTTCTACAAAGTCTGAAGACCACACGAGAATATAGAATATCTTATAAAAACAGAGAACACGATGACTCCTTTAACCATGTACCTTTGCATGAACCTACACATATGCAAACATATGAGAATATACATTTACATGATGGTGTAAAATTGACTGTTTCTGACACACACAGAGAGAACAGACTTGTGGTTGCCAATGGGGCAGGGATTGGGGGAGGGAAGGGCTGGGAGTTTGGGGTTAGTAGATGGAAACTATTATATATAGGATGCATAAACAACAAGTCCTATGGAGAGCCCAGGGAACTCTATTCAATATCCTGGGATAAACCATCATGGAAAAGAATATGGAAAAGAATGTATATGTATGTATAACGGCATCACTTTGTTGTACAGCGGAAATAAACACGTTGTAAATCAACTATACGTCAATAAAATAAACTTTACTGTGTCTAATAAAATCTTAAACTACCCAAAGTGTCAATAACGTGTTATTATACAAGATGAAATAATGCTTTACCAAACTTAGACTTCTCTTTTTGACTCCATTTTAAAATTGTACTGTGCGTTGTGTGACCAAAATAAAAAGGGTATATTGTGATGTAAAACTAAAAAAGAAGAAAGAAAGAAAGAGAGAGGGAAGGAGGGACAGACGGAAGAAAGGATAAAGTGTAGGTTTTATTATTATTCAAGTATGGGGTGAGGCCAACAGGTCAGGAGACCAATATTGAGAAGACGGTTGATCACTCACAGTTCCCAAGACGAGGGGGCACAGCACACCATGCAGGGTTACACGGGGAAGCACCAGGGTCGGTCAGGAGGCAAAGGGAAAGGGGGAAACCAGACAAGAGGCTTTACTGTGATTTTTGCAGGAAGGAACAGACCAGGCGGGGTTAGGATGGGCTGGTGTGAATAACTTCATCGGGTCCTGGCTGCAGGGACTGTCCTTGTTGTCTGGTCCCTGCCCTGGGGGGGATGAGGGCAGGCGGATGGTGGCCCAGAGTACGGGAGCCCCTTAGAGAAGGGGGTGGGGTGTGGATCTGGATGGGTAGCTTTGTATTTGAGAAGCATGTTTACAGGTCAGTTATTTGCTACCTGTAGGAACTGGCTAGTTCTAGGAGCTTTAACTATAGGATCAAGGTGGCAAAGATGAATTTTGTATTTTCCCTGTCTCCTTTATTTCATTGTTTTTACACGTTTTTTATTGAAGTAGAGTTGCTATACAATATTTTATAAGTTTCAGGTGTACAACACAGTGATTCACAATATCTTAAGGTTATACTCCATTTATAGTTATTATTAAATATTGGCTGTATTCCCTGTGCTGTACAATATATCCTTGTAGCTCTTCTTTTTTTTTTTTTTTTTTGACCGTGCCACACAGCATGCAGGATCTTAGTTCCCCGACCAGAGATGGAACCCATGCCCCCTGCAGTGGAAGTGTGGAGTCTTATCCACTGGACCACCAGGGAAGTCCCAGTAGCTTATTTATTTCATACACAGCAGTTTGTACCTCTTAATCCCCTACCCCTATCTCTCCCTTCCCCCTTTCCCTCTCCCCACTGGTAACCACTAGTTTGTTGTCTAGAAAAGATAAACTTTTTAATAAATGGTGTGGGGACATCTAAAAAGACCTTTGAAAACAGATGAAATGAGATCCATACCTCCCAGGACACATCAAAATGAACTCCAAGAGGAAAAAAGCTAAACAATGAAAATATTCGAAGAAGGCAGGGACAAATTTATTCTCAACCTCAGAGTAAGAAATGCCTTCCTAATTCTAACTCAATATTGAGAAGAATAAATAGACCAATTTCACTCCTTAAAAAAGTGTACACAGTTTAAAAAAAAAAACAAACACCATAAGGACTTGCCTGGCGGTCCAGTGGTTAACAGTCCATGCTCCCAATGCAGGGGGCGTGGGTTCCATCCCTGTTTGGGAACTAATATCCCACAAGCCACGAGGCGTGGCCAAAAAAAAAGAAGAAGAAGAAAATCCTACCCAAAATTAAAATTAAAACAACACGATAAGCAAAGTCACATTCAAAGGGCTATTTTCCGAGTATGTAAAGAGTTCTTAAAAATCAAGAAGAAGAAGAAAGAAAAAAAAACTCTACAGAGAAGGGCAAAAGCACTTGTTGATATAAAAACATACTGAAAAGGGGCTTCCCTGGTGGCACAGTGGTTGAGAGTCCGCCTGCCGATGCAGGGGACATGGGTTCGTGCCCCGGTCCGGGAAGATCCCACATACCGCGGAGCGGCTGGGCCCGTGAGCCATGGCCGCTGAGCCTGCACGTCCAGAGCCTGTGTTCCACAACGGGAGAGGCCACAACAGTGAGAGGCCCACGTACCGCAAAAAAACAAAAACAAAAAACATACTGAAATGGCCCTTAATAACACATGCCTGGACTTCCCTGGTGGCGCAGTGGTTGAAAATCTGCCTGCCAATGCAGGGGACACGGGTTCGAGCCCTGGTCTGGGAGGATCCCACATGCCGCGGAGCAACTAGGCCCATGAGCCACAACTACTGAGCCTGCGCGTCTGGAGCCTGTGCTCCGCAACAAGAGAGGCCGCGATAGTGAGAGGCCCACGCACCACGATGAAGAGTGGCCCCCGCTTGCCACAACTAGAGAAAGCCCTCGCACAGAAGTGAAGACCCAACACAGCAAAAATAAATTTATTAATTAATTAATAAACTCCTACCCCCAACATCTTCTAAAAAAAAAAAAAAACCACATGCCCAAGTTTACACCTAATAAGAGAAATGTTAATAGCTAACGAAAACTGCGAGATACCATGTCATCCATCAGGTTGGTGGAAGTTCAAAGACTTCAACATCCTCATTTCTCTCACCTACAGCGTGGGTAGGAGTGCAAAACAGCACAGTCCCCATCAGGGGAAACTGGGTAATATCTAGTGCAATTACACGTGCTTCTAGCGTTTGATCTCGAAAAATCACTTCCAGGAATCTGCCGTGGAGAGACAAGGCCAGTTGCCAACGTAAAGCCAAGGTTCCTCAGGGCAGCACCTGTCTCTCCGTAGAGAAGGATGGATAAACCTCCTGCCATACCTGCATACAGTGGGGCATACTTCACCCCCACCATGGGGTATCCTAGCCCATCCTGGGTCTCCACCATCACACAGGGAACACTGAGCAGCCCCGAGCGGTCCAAGCTCAGGGGATAATTCCACCTGTTGGCCAGGAGTCAGGTTTAATCCACTTGTTAGAAAATCCTTCTAATAAATGGGGACAACCTGTTGTCCACCAGGGCAGTAAGGCGTCGCTGCCCATAACATGAAGCAACAACCCTACAAAGAAAAGCCCCAAGAGGGATGCAGGGGCACCAATATCTCCCGGGAGGTGGGGAGGACCACCACTCCTCCTGCCCCCGTCCCGAGAATATGTCCCGTCACCACATCCATCAGAAAGAGCACGTCCTTCGTGGGAACCCCAAATGAGTCCTTCGGGCGCCCCACAAAGTTCCCAGACATCCAGGCTTGATTCTACTAAAGGGATTCCAACCACGTGTGGGTTTAGTTCCTGGGCAGGTGAGCCGTATTAATACAAGAGCTATTTTCCTAGGCTCCTGGTGTTTCCAGAGAAGGGTTCCAGCACCGCGCTGCAGGGCGGGGAGCCTTAGGGAGGACCCAACTCAACTTTTCTTGTCCCCGTGGTATCCATCTGTCCTCCTGAAAACGCAGACCAGAAGGTTCTGAACTCATGTGGAGCACTGTGCTGCGCCGACTGTGTGCCCTGAGCACAGGTGCACGCTGGGGTCTTGGGCTGGAGGGGACATCTTACAGCGCCCAGTGTTACACAGAAGAGGCAAAGGACGGGGAAGTCCCTGGTGGTCCAGTGGTTAGGACTTGGGGCTCTCACTGCCAAGGGCCTGGGTTCAATCCCTGGTCGGGGAACTAAGATCCCGCAAGCCACGCGGCAGGGCCAAAAAAAAAAGAGAAAAACCAAAGGACGACCACAGAAGCCTCATCAGCAGCCTGAACTTTCATCTCAAAGCGAGGTTATGGGGGAAACTGAACAGTTAAGACAAAGTAGATTACAACACAGGTCCCCAAACTTTCGCAACCTGCAACACACTTGCTGCCCAGAAGTTTTTTCATACCACTGCTAAGGAAAAGAAAAGAAATAAAAATATATGTGTAAAATATATTCTTATATAAATATAAATGAAATGTTTGTTTCTATTTAGATATTTGTAAATAGTATCTATGCTATAGTCTTATCCTAGGTAAAATTATGTTTATATATTTTAAGTATTACATATTTTACATATTTATTTTAATATATTTAAATGTTTAATATATTTAATACATTAAAAATATTTAATAATGTAAAATAAGTAAACAAGAAAAGTAAATAAGATAATAGCAAATAGGATGTATTATTTAATGCTAAGAGACAGTATGAAAATAAATAAATGATACTTTTATTTTAACATAAATATTTATCAATATAAGTAATATTTATGAATATTAAATATTGTATATTTATGTTTACATATTATACTATACAAATATTTATTAGTTATACATGTTTATTTTTATATTTATTATTTATATTTATAATGTTTATATTACTTATAAGATTTATAAATTATATAATATTTATATATTATATAAATATTTATAATATTTATAAATATATTTATTTTATATTTATATTCACATATTTTACATATTTTATTTTCTATTTTATTTATGTAAAAATGATAGTCATATATATATGCAACTAGAGATCATCATACTAAGTGAAGTAAGTCAGAAAAGGAAAGGTAAATACCATATGATATCACTTATATGTGGAATCTAAAATATGGCACAAATGAACCTATCTACAAAGCAGAAACAGACTCACAGACATAGAAAACAAACATATGGTTACCAAAGGGAAAAGGGAGGGATAAATTAGGTGTTTGGGATTAACATGTACACACGACTATATATACAATAGATAAACAACAAGGACCTACTGGATAGCACAGGGAACTCTACTCAATATTCTGTAATAACCTACATGGGAAAAGAATCTGAAAAGGAATACACATATAAATAACAAGTATCAATATTATATATGTTATATAATATATATAAAATCACTTTGCTGTACACCTGAAACTAACACAACATAGTAAATCAACTACACTTTGAAAAACTAATAAAAAATAATTAAATTAAATTTTAAAATAAAGAACAAAGTTCCTTAATTCTCTTGGTCCCTCCCACCAGAATTGAAAAGAACAGAGAGAGAGTTTCTGTTTCCCTGTCAAGGAGGCTTTCAAACAAACCCCTCGGTCCACTTCATTAAAAAGAAATGTCGGGACTTCCCTGGTGGCGCAGGGGTTAAGAATCTGCTTGCCAATGCAGGGGACAAGGGTTCGAGCCCTGGTCTGGGAAGATCCCACGTGCCGCGGAGCAACTAAGCCCATGCACCACAACTACTGAGCCTGCGCTCTAGAGTCCACGAGCCACAACTACTGAGCCCAGGCGCCACAACTACTGAAGCCCGCATGCCTAGAGCCCGTTTTCCGCAACAAGAGAAGCCGCCGCAATGGGAAGCCCGCACACTGCAACAAAGAGTAGCCCCCGCTCACCACAACTAGAGAAAGCCCACACACAGCAACAAAGACCCGACGCAGCCAAAAATAAATAATAAATAAATAAATTTATTTAAAGAAAAAAAAGACATGTCGAGTGAAAAGATCCGATGTAGACACGCTTCCGTCGGCATCTGCAACATCTGAAAATCTCACCTCTACCCCCATGTCTATTGCTGAGAAGTGGCCACGGGAAAACCCAGTGAAGGCATTCATACCCCCTCCAACATGAGTAAGGTCTACAGTTTCCTCCTTGCAGGTCAACAGCACTCAGAGGACTCTGAATCGGGCGTAGGGCATGGGCCAGAAGAAGCAAGAGATGCCCAGGAGAGAGGCTGCCCCTCCCAGATCCCAGAGGCTAGTCTTTGCATCTGCATCACCTGCACCCTTGGATTGCAGAGGGGTCCACGTGATTCAACCAGCCATGGGAGGACAGGCAGCAAAGGAGGAAATGGGCAGGAGCACCCCAGGAAGGGTGGGCGGAGGAATGGCCAGGCAAAAGGCACTGGATGTGAGGTCAAGGGAATCATTCCTCTAACGTGTGCTGAGAACGAGACCACCGCCCTGATGCTGGGCATCCAGGCCAGACGTGGGCCAGTCCCCACGTTTCATGGAGAGCTGACTTCCAAAGCAAGAAGCTGACACGCCCAGCCAGAAACAGTCCAAGTCTCAGGCTGTCGAATCCCAGTGCCCTGCCTGGTATGGGAGCTGCGTCTCCCTCTGGCTTCAGCTGAGAGAAGAATCCTATCACAGGTGCTCCATGGTTGCATGGCCATCACAGCTCCTGGGATAATTTTACGTGTCAAACTGGCTGGGCCATGGGGTCCAGATATGTGGTCAGACATTATTCTGGGTGTTTCCGTGACAGTGTTTTATTGGATGAGATGAACATTTAAATCAAGGGGCTTTGAGGAAAGCAGGTTGCCCTCTCTGGTGTGGGTGGGCCTCGTCTAATCTGTTGACGGCCTCAGTAGAACAAAGACTGAGATTCTCCAAGGAGGAGGGAATTCTGCTTCCTGACGGCCTTTAGACTCAAACTGCAAGTCTTCCATGGGTTTCCCCCAGCCTGCTGGCCCACTCTGAAGATTTGGGACCTGCTAGACACCATAATTACATGAGCCAATTCCTTAAAATGAATCTCTGGATAGATAGATACATAGATAGATATCAATAGACAGACAGATACAGGATAACTTGAAAGATGATAGAGATGATAGCTTAAAAGATGATAGAAAGATACATACAGCGATACATAGAAGATAGATAAAGATGGTTGGATACATACATACATACATAGATGATAGATTGATAGATGACAGATAAATGACAGATAACAGATGGATATAAACAGACTGAGAATAGATAAATGGATAGTTCAGGTAGGTAGATGATAGATACATAGATACATATACAGTTGAAAAGACAGAAATAGAGATATAATTTACAACAAGCAATGAGCAATTTTTGGTGTAAGTAGAGCCCATGCAATAACCGGGACATGCTTATACTACAAGCATGTGCGTTATTTATCTTCCAGCCAAGCTGACGGCGTTTCTGCTGAGATGGGGGGTGCTTCAGCCAACAAGTCCAGGCGCATCCTGGGTGGTCTCTGTAGAGCACACGTCCTCATTTTGTCAGCCTATAGGGAACGTCTGCCCCAGGCCTCTCTCCCTGGCGTGTAGAGGGCCGTCTTCTCTGTGTCATCACAGGTCCTCCTTCTCAGCATCTCTGTGTCCACATTTCCCGTTTTTACTAGGCCCCCAGTCCTGCTGGGTGAGGACTCATCTGCAGAGACCCTATTTCCAAATAAGTTTACAGTATTGGTGGAGGGGGGGACTCCAACATATGTTCTTTGGGGGAGGAGGCGTGATTCAAACCCTAACCAGGGGCGTACACCTGCACACACACGTACATCCACGCGAGGACACACCAGCCTGGCTGGGGGGAGCTCCCTAGGAGGGCAGGTGACCCGGGCCCTCTCTGCCCCCTTATCTCCCCGACACAGGTCAGCTGCAATGCACATTCCTTCCACGCTTCCCCCGGAAATCTAGCTGCAAACAGATCCACGGGATCCTTGCAAATCACCTCCACGGTCCCCCTCTCTTCCCCACACCGTGCACGTCTTTGATCCTGGGTTCAACACCAACTCCGACCTGTCAGCTCCTGTCCGACAGATGTCAGAGAAAGGGCTCCGTCAATTCCAGATGTAAGCTGATCCCAAGCGCACCAGCCGGGCCTGGGACCCGTGTGGTGACTGGGACCCGCGTCGCCAGCTGCCCCGTCCCAGATGGGGCCCAGCCGCCCATGACAAGGCTTTCACCTGCTCCTTTCCTGCCAAAGCCACTCAGCTCTGCAGCCTCTGGGTCCAACGCTGCAGCAGGAGCTACTCGCCCCTGGATTGGTTTCTGGATCACCACGCACCGCAAAAAGAAAGGCAACTGAGATCCTGGCAAATGGCATGATGTTTGCAGGGTGCGGGGAGAGAGGTCCCTTCCAGACTATGATTAGAACGCGCTCCGCTCCCGGTTCTGTTTGCAGCATCTAACTTGGAGCGCTGACCTCATGCCTCGGTGATGGCCAGCGCTTGGGAAAAATGGCAAAAGGACAGCTCTCTGTATACCGAGCTCACGGCACATTAGAGACAGCTCCAAGGGCAACGGAGAAGAACATGTGTGACTCCACATTAGGGCTGTTTCTTTTACTTTAACCTTTGTATTCTTTTGCTTTGAGTTCAGAATGTTGCCCATAGCCTGAAATATACAGGAGAGCCCTTTCTCAAGGCTCCAACCTTTAAGGGTGTAACGCCTTTCCATTCATAGAGAGAGAAAAAGTTGCACAGCAGAGAATAACGTTGGTTTTGTTGAAGGTTAACAGGAATGCTGTGACCTGACCTACGTGGACAAAGGATTCCTGCACCAGGAAGTCTGCAATCACCACCCACACCCTTCCTTCACCTTCCCATTAAAAATGCTTTGCTGAAATCCTTCGGGGAGTCCGGGGGTTTGGGGGCACATGCCACAGTCTCCTTGCAGGACCTTGCCATAAACCTTTCTGTGCTCCAAACTCCAACGCCTGGGCTCGTTTGGCCTCACAGGTGCCTGACCCGAACTTGTACCCTCCCAAAAAAAGAGAAAAAGGAAATAACAAGGAATTCACCGATACTGAAGAAAATACAGATATGCAACAGGATGTTGGAACTCACTCCTCCTTAAAGAAAATAAAAGCAAAGGAAGTTAGTGGGTTTCATCAAATCCGAACAGCTCCGTCCCATCCAGGATGGCAACGCCCCAGAAAAATGAACCGTTTGCACATTTACTCAATTTTCCACGGAGGCTGTATCTTTTAGGAGGTGAGTTGGAGGGGGTCTAAAGTGAACGTGCATGTCCCCTACGTAGCAATTCTACTTCTAAGAATTTAATGCCACAGACATACTCCCACAGCTCTGCAGAGACACAGGAACAAAAATATTCACTGCAGCCTTGTTCGTACAAGAAAGATCTTTAGTGTGACTGTCATTTTACAGGTGTTATTCAAAAGAAAGCATCGTGTTCTGGCAACCAGGTGGGTGGATTTCTGGGGAATTATGCCGAGTGGGGAGAAAAAGAGCCATTTCAAAAGGGTTCCATTGTGTATGCCTCCATTTCTATGACAGTCTTGAAATGACAGAATTATAGAGAACAGATTAGTGGCTGCCAGGGGTGGGGGGTTGGTGTGGGAAGCAGATGGGCCACGCCAGGGATCCTTGGGGTCACAGAACCGCCCTGTGTCTTGACCGTGATGGTGGATTCTCAAAGCCACACATGCAACAGGATCGCACAGGCGCGCATACACGTGCGAATACAAGTCAGAACAGGGAATTCTGAATAAAAGCATTGCATTGCACCCAAGTCAACATCTAGGTTGGGATATGGTACGGCCGTGTTGCAAGTGGGTAGCCCTGGGAGAAAAACAGGTAAAGGGTTGCTCCATTTTAATCCTCACAACTGCACATGAATCTACAATTATCTCAAAGTAGGAACTGTTTTTTTGGCCATGCCACACGTCTTGCGGGATCCTAGCTCCCCGACCAGGGACTGAACCCAGGCCCTCAGCAGTGAGAACGCCGAGTCCTAACCACTGGACTGCCAGGGAATTCCCAGGAACTTTTTTTAAAAAGTCTAAACTAATGCCATGTAATATAGCCTTCCTAAAAGAGAAAAGAACTAAACTAAAAAGCAAAACAAAGAACTCTGCCTTCTTGGCCCCTGTCCAGTTGTTGTGAAATGACCCGAGCCTTCTGGCTCCCTTTTGAATTGGGGATGACCCCGTGCCTGGTCCTTTTATCAAATACTGAGAGCTGGACCCCCAGCCAGGACTGCCCGCTGTCACGAGACAAAGCGGACACCAGGTACAGGGGTTTGCTAAGCCCAGGCTAGCAGCAACACTACCTCGTCCCTCATCTACCAGGTTTCTGGACTTTGGTCTCTGTTCCGTGTTTTCTATCTTCCACAGACACGTGTAAGCCACCCTGAATTCTTTCCAAGAGCACGTGGGTGGTCAATTCATTTCTTCACTGCTTAAATCTTTGATCCTGTGCTCCACTGGGAAATAACAACAAACCTCTTTGAAGAGAGCCTTAGCAAAAAACATAAATCAAAGCCACACAATATGTTTTATATTATGTAACTTTTACCACAAAAAAAAAAACACCATTTAAAAGAAGAAGAAAGAGAGAAAGAAACAGAAAATAACAAAGTTGGTACAGATGTAGAGAAATCGGAACCCTCCTCCACTGCTGGTGGGGATGTAAATTGCAGGAACCACTTTGGAAAAGAGCCTAGTGATTCTTCAAATGGTTAAACATGGAGATACAATAGCCCAGCTATGCCACTCCTAGTATCAATCTATCCAGGAGAAATGAAAACACGTATCCACTCAAATACCTGTGATGAATGCTCCGAGTACCATGATTCCCAGTAACCAGAAAAGTGAGAACAACCCAAGTGTCCATGGACTTTGAACGCATGATGCTCAGTGAGAGAAGCCAGACCCAAAAAGAGCATATATGCCATGATTCAATTTACATGAAATTCTCAAATAGGCAAATGCATGGAGACAGAGGACCTGGGGGGGGGGGGAACAGGAGTGGGGAGTGACAGGTAACAGGTACAGGGATTCCCTTGGGAGGTGATTTTTTTAAATGTTCCAAAATGACATAGCAATGGTGTTTGTACAACTCTGCAAATATACTAAAAACCACTGAATTGCGCCATTTACTGGGTGTATTGTATGGTGAAGTATTTCTCAGCTTAAAATGGAAACAACTTGCTTAATCGTGAATAATGGGGGATGGGTAGGGACTTGGAAATTCTGGTATTCTTCTCACAAATGAAGACGGACATACATAAGCCGCCCTTTCATGGACCTCCTACCATCTTAGGCATGTGTGTGTTCATGTGTCTCAGAGTCCTCAAAATTGACAGAATGATGTTAAAATGACATATAGCTGAACCTCCATGTCAGCTGGCCCCAGGAACACGTTTTCCTGACATGCAGCGTCACGTAGGTCCTTAAGAATGGCTGTGTCGATAAACCACGATAATTAAGAAACTTAAAAGTCTCACTAGTGAGACCTGCCTGACAGACCGATGATGGGATGCAACCTTTCCAGACAAAGCCACCATCAGGCCCTTTGGACACCATACCAGCCTGTGCCCCGTTTGGTGACCAGGGAAGAGGAACAGGGTGGCCATTCATCCCAGGGATAGAATGATCTAGAAGCATTAAGACTAGAGAGGCCAGGGGGGGCAGAGATGGGAAAGCTTAGTATATGAATACATCATATCATCTATGTATCAATCCTAAGGTGAGATTGGCAGAAAAGGAAACAATCTAGAAAGACATCCAGACCCTACATTAAAAAGCTACTTAGGGGACTTTCCTGGTGGCGCAGTGGTCAAGAATCCGCCTGCCAGTGCAGGGGACACGGGTTCGAGCCCTGGTCCGGGAAGATCCCACATGCCGCGGAGCCACTAAGCTCGTGCGCCACAACTACTGAGCCTGCGCTCTCGAGCCCATGAGCCACAACTACTGAGCCCACGTGCCACAACTACTGAAGCCTGCGCCCTAGAGCCTGTGCTCTGCAACAAGAGAAGCCACCGCAATGAGAAGCCCGCACACCGCAACAAAGAGTAGCCCCCGCTCGTCGCAACTAGAGAAAGCCCGCGCGCAGCAACAAAGACCCGACACAGCCAAAGATAAGTAAATAAAATAAATTTATAAAAGAAAAAAGTGACTTAGTCCTACGAGCAATGGTGTGAGGAATGATACTGTGTCACAGTAAGTGATGGTGGGTCCAGGGAGGCCATGCACATGTCATGCTGTCCAGATGCCTCTAGAGAGCAGGAGTTCATGCTTTCGGCGATGGGTGGCATAAGCCAGAAGCCCAAGCACCACGAGGCAGGTCTCCTGAAAACTGTACTGAATTGTATGATTTAATGGTGGATTAAATCTCAATAAAGCTGCTCAACATGGGTGAAGACGGTGCTGAATCACGGACAACAGGGGAGGCGTGGATGTGTATAGGTCCCGGGAATTTCTCCGTGAGAAGGGGGCTCGTGTGGGCTGGAGGTGGGAGACCCAAAATCGACAGCACCAGCTGTCAGTTGCCAGAGAACGGACGTGGAGAGGATGAAAATGTCTGAGAAAAACCACAGCCGACCCAGGACGTAACTCAG
Source organism: Mesoplodon densirostris (assembly GCF_025265405.1). Taxonomy (NCBI): domain Eukaryota; kingdom Metazoa; phylum Chordata; class Mammalia; order Artiodactyla; family Ziphiidae; genus Mesoplodon; species Mesoplodon densirostris. The sequence goes on along the minus strand of NC_082681.1, from coordinate 136,583,017 downwards.
AGAAGCCAGGCCCAGGCATCAGCCTCGACAGAAGTGCCGGGGGATCAAAATTAGTGATGCATTCAGACTTCCCCGGCTGTCCCGTGGGTAAGACTCCGCGCCTCCAAGGCAGGGGGCACGGGTTCCATCCCTGGTCGGGGAACTAGAACCCCGCGTGCGGCAACGTGTGGCCAAAAACAAACAAACAAATTTGTGATGGGGTGGCCTCAGAAGCCACCACCCAGGACTCCGGGGCCGTCCAGGGCTGGTAGGAAAACAAGCGCTTCCCAAAAATTATCCCAACACATCAGAGGTGGGGGACACCCATGGCTCCTGGTAAAGATGCAAGAAAAAGTGCTTGGATTCTTCACGGGAGAATTAAACCACCAGCACCTTCGGAGCATGCCCTGAGCTTTGCACAATTCTATTTAAGCACATCCATCACGAAGCATCCACAATGTTACAGGTCAATTTGCCTCAATAAAGTTGGGGAAGAAAAGAAATGTGATATTAAGGGGGTATATGCATAACTAAGAGGGAATCACCTGTAAAGCGATCATGCTTTACATGATGAACAGTTTAGAACCTTATGCAAGTGACCAAAAAAAGAGGCAAGTTTTTGCAGTCACTTATACTTGGTTTTCAATCGACCACAGAGAAATGATGGAGCGAAAAAAAAAAAAACACCAAAACAGGATACAAAGTTGTATGTGATGTAGGATGATGGTTAAAGGGTATTAACATTATAGGGAAATAAATCAAATGTTCATAGCAAAAAAAAAAAGCATGTTCACTAATAATGACCTCTGCTGTTCATCTGTTTTGTATATAGTAATGTGTGTATGTTAATCCCAGTCTAATTTATCCCTCCCCCTTTTCCCCTTTGGCAACCGTGAATTTTTCTGTCTGTGACTATTTCTGTTTTGCAAATAAGTTCATTTGTATCATTATTTTAGATTCCACATGTAAGTGATATCACATGATATTTGTCTAACTTCACTTAGTATGATCATCTCTAGGTCCATCCATGTTGCTGCAAATGGCATTATTTCATTCTTTTTTATGGCTGAGTAATATCCCATTGTATATATGTACCACATCTTCTTTATCCAACAAGGATTTACTGTATAGTACAGGGAACTATACTCAATATTTCATAATTACCTATATGGGAAAAGAATCTGAAAAAGAATATATATATATATATATAACTGAATATAAAACTGAATCGCTTTGCGGTACATCTGAAACTAACACCACATTGTAAATCAACAATACTTCAATAAAAATTTTTAATTTTTTTTAAAATAAATGAAAAATTCAAGGAAGTTTTCAAAGAATGAAAAAAGGAACACTAATGATAGCAGATAGCAGGCATCAGTATCATGTTGGCTTAGGGTTTGGTTCCATACCTTGATAATTGTTTATGTATCTATTACTTGTATTATTAAATTAATGTGACATTTTTAATTTTTATCTTTAAAGAATGATAAAATTGGAATACTTACATGAATTTCTTATTCTATTTCATTTTTCCTGATAGCTTTGGTTAGTAATGTAATTTTCACATTGACAGCTTTATAATATTACCATTTTATTTTGTAACAATAATTGCCAATATTGTTTTAATCTAAACTACAGAGTTGAATATTTTCTCTGTTCAACTATCAATTACGCAGAATTAAGACTTACAGTTTCTTTAAGAAGGGTTTATTAAAACTACATTTGCTGAATTACAAAAAAAAAATTGGCATCTGAGAAGCAGAATTCAATGACAAGGAAATGTTTAAAATTGACAGCGAATGGGGTGACCACAGCTTGGGTGTTTTACACGAGAGGAAGATGCTTGGCAATTAAGTCCGTCAGTATGAGGAAATGAAATTTTTTTTTGACAGGTCCTCTCATGACTGGGAGGGGCTTGGCTCCTGTATTCCTTGGACCCCCAACTCTAACTGGCTTTCTTGTAGTGCCATCTATGGACATAAAGTATGTTTAGTTATGGGTCCCTCCAGAGAAATGGACCAACAGGAAACACAGAGAGAAAGAGAAAGGGAGACAGAAAGAGACAGAGAGATTATTTGAAGGAATTGGTTCATTCAACCATAGATGTGTAGAGGGGGCACCCCAAAATCTGCAGGGTAGACCAGCAGGCTGGAGACCCAGGGAGAGCTGAGGTTACAGGTTGAGACCCACGACCATCTGGAGGCAGAATTCCCTGTTCCTTGAGGAACCTCAGTCTTTTCTTCTCCTAAGACCTTCAACTGATTGGACAAGGCCCACCCACATTGTGAAGGACAATCTGGTTATGTCAAAGTCTCCTGGTGTCCATTTTTTTTAAATTGTAGTTGATTTACAATGTGGTGCTGGTTTCTGGTGGACAGCAGAGTGATTTAGTGATATATTTTTTCAGATTCTTTTCCATTATAGGTTTTTACAAGATATTGAATATAGTTCCCCATGCTCTACAGTAAATCCTTGTTGTTTATTTTATATAGAGTACTGTTAATTTTATATAGAGTACATATACTCATAGAGTACATATATACTCTATATTTTATATAGAGTATATCTGTTAATCCCAAGCTCCTTAGTTACCCCTTTCCCCTTTGGTAACCATAAGTTTGTTTTCTATGTCTGTGAGTCTGTTTCTGTTTTGTACAGAAGTTCATCTGTATCATATTTTAGATTCCACATATAAGTGATATTATATATTTGTCTTTCTCTGACTTACTTCACTCAGTATGATCATCTCTAGGTCCATCCATGTTGCTGCATGATTTCAATGTTTATCTCATCTTTTTTTTTTTTTTTTTGGCCATGCCATGGGGCATGCAGGATCTTAGTTGCCCAACCAGGGATCGAACCCGTGCCCCCTGAAGTGGAAGCACAGAGTCCTAACCGCTACACCACCAGGGAAGTCCCAACCTTCCTCTCATCTTAAAAAATATCTTCCCAGCAACCTCTAAACCAGCGTTTGACCACAAAGCTGGGTCCACAACCCAGCCACATGGACATAAAATTAGCCAGCACAAAGTATGAGTTTTCAGGCAACCGAGAGCCCTAACTAGCTTCCGATGGGCATCGTCTGGAAGCAGGGACCCAGCCAGCCGGTCCAGAGGAATGTGGAAAAGGCACCAGCTCAAGCCAGCATGGCACCGTCGCCTGGATGACGGCTCATCCTTGTGGCAGGAGGACCTGACGGCCGCCTCTCATGCTGGCGTGTTTCCACAGCTTGAGAAACGAGTGCAGGTGTCAGCCACGAAGCACGGCTGCTTCCACCAACAGCAGGGGGACAGGAAGAGCTGGGGGCAGCTGAAGGGCCCCACGGCTCTTCAGCCTCGTGATGTCACCTCACGTGGATCCTAAACCTTCCCTCCTGCAGCGGTCACCACTAAACCCTGTGGCAACTCCCTCCAAACCGAGAAATACAAGAGGTCCATGGGACTTCCCTGGCGTTCCAGTGGTTAGGGCTCCAGGCTTCCACTGCAGGGGGCACGGGTTCCATCCCTTGTCGGGGAACTAAGATCCCACAAGCCACAGAGCATGGCCAAAATTTTAAAAATAAATAAATAATAATTTTTTTAAAAAAAATAAAAATGGTTATGCTAAAAGGGCCAACACCAGAGGAAAGAGCCATGTGGGGAGAAGCCCCAGGGATGACAGGAATAAATGCGGAAAGGGGGAGAGAAAACAGCCTCCACGTGGACCCGACAGAGGCCTTTCTAAGCAGGAGTCTTTTATGTGTGAATATAAGCCCCACCCCCTCTGCAGGCCGGGTGAGGTAACAGGTAGTTTGAAGAAGCCCCCAGCCACCCCTGAGCACGTGGGCGACAGAGTCGGCTGGACCCAAGAGCTGTGCCCGCTGAGGCCTGCAGCCCTGGTCACGTCCCATGGCACTCAGCTGCTCTACCTGCCAGCTCGGGCTGCATGATAAGTAAAGATATGCATCACGTTGGCTGGGGCACCGTGATCCCTGCATGTGTCTGGGAGGGTGTTTCTGGACGAGATGAGCATTTGAACAGGTGGATGGAGGAAAGCAGACGGCTCTCCCCAGGGAGGGTGGGCCCCGTCTAATCAGTTGACACTTGACTAGAACAGAAAGGCAGAGGGAGAATTCTCTCTCTCTCTCTGTCCTTGAGCTGGGATGTCCATCTCCTCCTGCCCTTGGACATCTGTGTGCCTGGTTCTCAGGCCTTTGGACTCGGACTGAACACACCACCGGCTTTCCTGGGGCTCCAGATGGCAGACAGTGGCACTTCCTGATCTCCAGAACTGTGTAGGTCAATTCCAATCAATCAATCAATATATACATACCGATATAGAGATGAAGATACAGATATATGTACTACACAGGGTTCTGCAGAGAAACAGAACCAATACCTACATTTATCTATATCATCTATCTACCTATCATATGTCTATCATCTACATATCTATCATCTAGCTAGCTAGCTAGCTATCTACCTATCATCTATCTATTATCGATCATCTATCCATCTACATAGATATTAGATATATCCTGTTGGTTCCGTTTCCCTGGAGAGCGCTAATACTGGCTGCTATAACAAAGTAGCACAGACAAGGTGGTTTAAACAACAGACATGTGCCTCTCACAGTCCTGGAGGCTGTTAGCCGAGACCACGGCGAGGGCACATTAGTTCCCAGCAAGGCTCTCCTCCTGGTTTGCACAGCTGCACACTTGCCGTGTCCTCTCGTGGTGGAGAGAGAGCTCTGGTCTCTTCCTCTTCCTATAAGGACACTAATCCCATCACGGGGACCCCACCCTCATGGCCGTATCTAACCCTCATCACCTCCCAAAGACCCCACTGTCTAACACCATCCCCTCAGGGGTCAGGGCTTCCACAAACAAATTCGGGGGGGACACAAAGACTCAGTCTGTAACGTGCTCCCGTCACCTCACCCAGAGGTGTCCACACGAGGTCAGAGGCAGAGGAGGAAAGGCAGGGCCGGGGGCTCCCTGCTCGGTCTCCCCCTGCGCTGCCAGCAGTACGGACATGCCTTCCTGCATGTGCATCGTGCACCCACCATCCCCCCCCGACTGTGTATCTGCTCCTCCCTTCATCCACCGCCCCGTCCCAACCCATCCCAACGCCTCGCCGGGGTGCTCAGGACAAGACCAGGGAGGGCCCCTGCCAGCCCCTCGCCCCGACCTCACCAGCCCCTCCCAGGGGGTGTCCCTCCTGCCAGACACCCACCCAGGCAGGCTCACCACTGGCTCGGGCACTACGCGTGTGCCGCCTCTGCTGTCCTGGGCCGCGCTCCTTCACGAGGCCGTACACGGCAGGACAGCCCCGAACCAACCTGATCACAAACCCAGGACTGGCCCCCGTGGCCTGGTACGCGAGACCCCGGATGCCAGCGGGAAGGGAGGTGACCCGGTCACTGCATCCCAGCGGCTGGACCTCCCCCATGTCCTCCTGCCACTGGAGACCCTCCATGTGGGCTTCACCGCCCACAGCCCAGGAACGGGCTCCTCCATGGGGAGAGCCCCCACACACACCCCCCAGGCAGGCCTGCGGCCACTCAGCCCACCCACTACGGGGCCAGCTGCCCGGGCCCGAGAGGCATGGTGTAGCTCTCTGGCCAAGTGCGTGTGAAGGGGTGAGGGCCACACCAGCCTCGGAGCCAGGGGACCAGGCACTGAGTGCAGGGTGATGCTCCCCCAACTCTCCTGGGTGAGAAGCTGGAAATGCTGAGCCCTCAGAGGTTCCGGGAGGAGGGTGGCCTGCAGGAATCCCACGGTTCCTGCCAGAGTGTCTTATGGAGCAGGGAAACGTGTGAACCCACGACACGTTGACCAATGACAGCTGTCCTTGAAGGAGAAATGCGCTAACTCATTAAATTTCCTGCAGGGAGAATCAAAGCTGCTCAATGCATCTTCAGTTTACCCATAAATGTATAGGACGGATGGATGGATGGACAGATAAACAGAGACAGATAGATAGATAGATATGACAAATTGATAGGTAATAGAAAATACATGGATACATAGATGATAAATAAATAATAAGTATATAGATGATAAATAATAGATACATAGAAAGATGTTAGATACAGAGACGTATGATAAATTGATCATAGATACATAGATAAATACATAGATGATATAGATAATAGATACAGATAATAGATCGATAGATAATGGACAGAAAATGGACAAAGGCATAGATGATAGATTATAGATGCATAGATAGATTATAAATAATACATAAATACATACATAGATGATAAAAATGTAGACAGATGATAGATATGTAATAAATACATAGATGAATGATAATAGATGACAGATAATTGACAGAACATAAAAAAGATATACATAGATAGGATATAAAAGTATATATATTTATATATGTAAATACATATACTTATGTTTATATGCATATTTACATTATATATTATACATATATAAATATGTATATATATATATATATATAAATAGAATCAACTCTGTCCAGGCATGGAATCACAAAGGTTAGTATGTATGCAACAAATTGGCCATCGACACAATTATCAGCTCCTCCGCTGGACCATAAACCCCAATCCCGGCGTCCCTGGCGCTGTGCACGAGACGTGACCTTCCCGATGTCACCTACCCTCCAGTCACTGCCTCATTTCCACGAAGACCCAGCCGGGATCCTCCTGGAAGCAAAAGCCCCAAGAAGACTCATCAAGTACCATCTCCCAGAACACCCACCGTCCGAGGGGAAATGCATCTGCTGTCGACCCCACGTGACAAAATCTCTCAGGAGAAGTCCTCTTTCAAGGACAGCTGCGGAGACCACCGGGCTCCATCCTTCTAACAGAGGAAGCGATGCCCGTCTCCCTAAGGAAACACTTGCTGAGGAAGCTGCCCCTGTCTCGTGCCATCTGCCGTCTGCTAAAAGCCTATCCCATCTGGTCTCACGTCACCCAAAACATTGAGTGAGTGTGGGTCAGCCGAGAAGGTGAACAAACTGGGCTGAAAACAAGAGGCAGGCAAAGCATCCCACCTTGCTTCAGGCCAAAGGGCAAACCACTGAGCAGACAGTCTAAGAGTGCTCCCAGAAAACCGGCAGAAACAACCCCAGCAAAGAGGCCACGTGGAGCCCCCAGCCTCAGAGTCATAGCCTGGGAAGCCGGGATGGGCCCAAGCAGCCGGGGGGACCGGAGACCACTGCAGGTTCCAAACCCCAGGGCCTGGGAGGGCCCTGCGTCTGCAGGGCTGGCCCACAGCCCGGGTCTAGGCCAGGGCTGCAGGCCAGGAACCCGGGTCTGCAGAGAGGAAGGGGGAGCCTGAACGCTCGGGACCTTGACTTGAGCGTGACAGGATGGGGCTGGCTGTGTGCACAGCAGGGCCGGAGGAGAGGCCGGCGGGGCTGGAGGCTGAAGCCACCCAAGGCAAGCAGCAGCTGTATTCCACCCACACGGGGCTGCAGAGGACGAAGCCAGCAAAGTTCAGAGGAGGGTGGCCAAGGGCCCCCAACACGTAGAAGGAGGACCCCGAAGGCCCAGCCGTGGGTCTGCTAGCCGTGAGAGGCACAGAAGGGCTTGTGTTTCCAGGCAGAGCTGCAAACCCAGCCCCCGGTGGCCAGAACAGCTGCAAAACGTCCAACGCTGGGTTTTAATTCAGCACAATTTATAGGACGGGGACACACGGGGCTGCAGGTTCCCAAGGAAAAGAATTCTAGCTATGTGTACGGGATTGGTCCAGACTGCTCCCGGAAACCAGAAAAATGAACCGTCCGAGGGCCGCGGTGCTTTCAGAAGCCTGTGAAGGGCCCCAGGCCTTCTCAGCGGGTCAGGCCTTGCTCAGAGGGTGGCCGAGACCCCGGGGTCACTCCAAACACACACTGAGGCGCCCGCCTCCCTAAGCCGGGATGAGAGCGGGACTCTGAAAGGAAACTGACTTTATAGCAAGACCTGAGCGTGAAACACACACCATTTTGAGGAAGCAGAGTCCTGGGCAGACCCAGATAAGACACATCCTTAACGGTTAGGGGCTGTGTTTTTACGAGAAACTCTGGATGCCAGCAAAGATACTTTATCTAAGACACTGAAGGCCACATTCCACTTAACGTTCGACGGAGAACGCTCTGGAAGTGTCAGGTTATCATGACTGAAAACTGGCCCCTTTAAACTCAAAATGTTTGTGCAGAAAAATTATACGTTTGAATCCCCCACCCCATGCCCCCAGGAACAGAGGCAATCCATAATATGCAGAAGGAGAAAAATATGACGGACGCCAACGTCCCAGTCTGTCTGTTTCTGGGGTACCTCGTTTTCTTAAAAGGAAGGAGAGAAAGGAAGGGAAGGGGGAGAGAACAGAGTCGATGGGAAAGAACCCAGATGCCCTAGCGATACACACGGTCCGAGGTCAGCACCCAAAAAGGCTCGGCTTTTTAGAATCATCCTCCCTACGCCCAGTGCAAAGACAGCCCAGGGAACGAACGTGCAGAATCCCTACTCCCATAGCAGGCTTCGCCGGCCGGCAGCTTTCTTCACATAAACACATTGTGATGCCAAAAGATCCAGAAATGCATCACACCCTTGATGTGATTTCCAAAGACCCCAGAACAAAGCACAGTGGCCTTACTTCTTCTGCGTGGCTCGGAAAAGTCTCTTTAAACAAACAGAAAGAAAACCCTCCCTCGAGGCCAGAGGCTTTCCTGCAAGTGTGAAGCGTTACTCACACACGTCGGACAGATAAATTAGGAGTCCGTTTATTGTTGGGGTTTCTTGAACAAGCGTCCGATTCGAAAGCGTTAAATAAGGAAAAGTACAAGCCAGGAAGAGAGCCGGCAACCCCAGGGCTCAGAAAGAAACGTGAGAAACGCAGAGAGGCGGCTAGCTGGAAGGACCCAAGTTTTCATGAGTGACAGAAAGCCAAGATTTTAAGAAATGTGATGGGGGGGTGGTCAGATGCAAAGCAGCCAAATATGGCCCGGGAGGTGGGATGTGCATCTCTGCGGCTTTTTCCAGCCGGAGAGCAGAGGGTCTGGAGACAGCGATGCTATTGCTTTCCTTCAAGGAGACGGCGCAGGTGAAGCTGCTTTCTGACACCTGATTTCCTAAACACATTCAAGGCTGGTGACATGAAGATAAAATACTGCCTTGGCCAGAGCCACAAGAAGTCCCCAGGCAATGAACCTGGAGAAATGCCCCCGGGATGCGGCTCGATGTTGGGATCCTGGAAAAAGACTGCCAAGGGCTGAGATGGGGCATTTGTAAATCGCGTACCTCCCGACAAAACATCCGTCCGGACTTGGGTTGTTTTAAGGTGGGAATCAGAGATAAGAATGGTGCCTTTTTCTTTTTGGGGGCCATACCGTGCAGCATGTGGGATCTTAGGGCCCCGACCCGGGATCGAACCCATGCCGCCTGCATTGAGAGCACGGAGTCTTAACCACTGGACCGCCAGGGAAGTCCAGGGGCTTTGCCTCTTAAAGAAAAGCAATTCGTTTAAAATAAATAAATAAATAAAAGTAGTTCTAAGTGTTAGAAACAGCCTTCCCGTTTCCCCCAATGGCGGAAGCAACCCACAAGGACCCCCAAAGATAAAATGATCCCTGGTACTATTTTTAACTCAATGCCCCCCGCCCCCCATCGGTGTTGAGTTTAAAACAGAATGCAAGAGCCCTTTCCGGGAATCAAATCTAAACCAGCCCTCTAGAGCCAGCCGTGGGCGCAAGAGGGTCCTCCGTATTCAAAAGCAGGGTTTCCAAGGAGTAGGGACCGCCTTCTCTCTGTTCATCCCAAGAAAAGGGATTCTGGGGAAACCGGACCTTTGAAGCATCAGACTCACAAAAAACCCACCTCAAGACCCAGGAGCTACGGGGCTCACAAGGACTGTGAATTCAGGCAAGGGGAGAAAAAGACTGATTCATGGCAGAAAACACCACAACCAACACCTCTTTTCTGCTTTTTTTTTTATAAGCGGTTGCACTGCAGGCTCTCACTGTTAGCATTTTCCACCAAACATAAAACTGGTGTCTCTTGAAAACAGGGCATCTGGCGAAAGTGTCTCTCCCCGGCTACCCTGAGGCAAGGCTCCCACGTAAACGACAGCGTACACGGGTTCCTTCACCAGCCAACGGCTGACATCCACGGATGGTGTCGGTGCAGGACACGCAGGGGGTTTCATCCTCAGCTGCCTGCCGGTTTCAGTCTTTCTCCGATTTACCCCAAACCATCCCTCGCAGAGGACACGCATGTTGCGGGTACGGAATTATCTAGGAGGCAAAACATCCCTGCCGGCCGTGCTTCTGTCGCGGAGCTTAGCATTTGCAAGCCTATCGGCGGACATCTAGAGCTTTTATAAGTCATTTCTTTCCCTTGCGTTGGGACGCAAGGGGCCCCTCCAGAGAAAACGCTCGTTTTCACCAGCTTTGGGCCACCCAAAGCCCCCCTACCTGTCCTTTGGGGCAACCAAAGCCCATCTATCTCCTTTGGGCCACCCAAAGCCCCACCCAAAGCCCCACCCAAGGTCCATCTCTCCCTTTTGCGCATTTCCTCTGTCCCGGGCAGCGCGCCCACTGGCGGGGTCAGTACTGACAGCCAAGCATCCGACGAGAGGCGCCCACGCTGGGTCCCCTCCCCCCCTCCCCCCCGCCCCCCGCTACACGAAGCCGCCGTCCCTGAGGCCGAAGTAGCCGGCGTGGCCGGCGTCGCCCAGAGGGAACGCCTGCTCGTGGTCCAGGCCCCACTCGCCCTCGTCCTCGTCCTCCAGCTCGGCCTCGGCGCCGCGCGCATTCTCGTACAGGAAGATCTGCTCGTGCACGTGCGCGGGGGCCAGGCGGTTGCGCTTGGCGCTGACGACGTTGGCCGAGGAGCCGAAGAGGCGCTCGGGGCAGACGCGCGTGGCCGCCACGGACCAGTACTTCTGCAGCACCCTGGGCAGCAGCGGGAAGAGCGCCAGGCGGTCGGACCACCACCTGAGGGGGTCCTCGCTGAGCCCCAGAACCTTCTGCGACTTGAAGTTGCTGAGCTCCTCCACCACCTGCGCGCGCCAGCCGTCCTGGTCCTCCACGCCCGCCGCGGGGCAGAAGATCTCGGCCAGCATGTCGTTGATGACGCTGGCGGGCGGCGGCGTGGCCGAGGGCGCCGGCTTCTTCACGGGGGGCTCCTCGGGCGGGGCGTACAGCTGGTCGCCGGGGGCGCGGTAGGCGCCGTCCTTGGCCTTGTCCAGAAGCCCCTTGGCCTCCTCCACCACCCTGTTCTCCACTTGCTGCCTCTCGAAGGTGGACAGGAAAGGCAGCCTCTTGTAGCGCGGGTCCAGGAAGGTGGCCACGTTGAGGAACATGTCGATCTCGGGCGTCTCCTGGTAGGTCTTGGCGAGCTCCTTGGCGATCACCTCCTTGGCCATGCTGATCTCCTTGGAGTCGGTCTCCTTGCTGTTGAGCGTGCTGTTGAGCAGCATGTGCAGCAGAGGCTTCACCATGCTGATGGTGGGGTACTTGGATACGGACAGCATGTCGGCCACCTGCTTGAAAGGCTGCAGCAGGTCCACCAGGCCCTCGATGGTGGCCCACTCGGCGGCCTCCAGCAGCAGGTGGTGGTTATTGCTGTCCTCCAGGAGGACCCCGGCGATGGCGAACTGCTGCTCCTTGAGGCGCTGCAGCATGGCCAGCGTGCTGCCCCACCAGGACACGCGGTTGCTGACCAGCATGCAGTGGGCGGCGTTCTGCTGCTTCTGCTTCTCGTACAGCATGTACATGGCCACGGTGGACTGCTGGAAGTACTCCACCAGCCTGCGGCAGCGGCCGAGCAGCGCGCCCAGCTTGGGCAGCCGGAAGGCCTGCTGGATGCCCGCGTCGAACGTGTGGCCCAGGCAGGGCATCTGCACCGCGATGTCCAGCAGCGAGCAGGCCTTGGCGATGTCCTTGCCACGGTCCGTGGTGGCACTGAAGACCTTGGAGCTGACGCCCCACTCGATGAAGGCTTCGTACAGGACGCGCGTGATGGTCTCGGCCGCGTTGTCCTCCGGCACCTCGAAGGTCTTGAGGCAGCGGGAGCCCAGGAAGAGGCCGTGGGGGGCGGCGCGGCCCAGGAAGTGCGCGGCCAGCGTCACGTAGGTCCGGTTCTGGCTCTCGCTGCGCCACAGGTCGGTGGAGACGCCGCACCACGCGGCCTCCGCCAGCTCCTTGAGCACCACGTCGCGCACGGCGCCGTAGCGCTCGGGGATGGCCTTGCCGCAGAAGAACTTGCGGCTGGGCAGCTCGTAGCGCGGCTCGGCCGTCTTCAGCAGCACCTTGAACGTGGGCTCGTCCACGATGGACGCGGGGTAGAGCCCCTCGCAGATGAGGCCCATGACGGCGGCCGTCAGCTCCTGCTGCCTGCGGCCGTCGTGGCCGTGCGCCGCCGCCACCGCCGCCGCCTTGGCGGCCGGCGGCTCCGGCGCGCTCTGCTGCACGGCCTCGGGCTTGAGCTTGGAGAAGGCGCTGGCGAAGGCCTCGCGCATCTGCTCGGTGTTGCTCTTGACAAACTCACAGAACTCATCGGGGTGGTTCTTCTCCAGGTGGTAGGACAGGTTGGAGGTGTTGCCCGAATAGGCGATCTGCGCCATGCATATGCGGCAGTAGATCTTCTTCCACTGCAGGATGCAGCCCTCGGCGTTCGTGTCGAAGCCGAAGTAGCGCCACACTTTGCTCTTGGCGCGCGGGTGCGCCACCAGCTTGAGGTCGGTCTGCGCGCCCTCCAGGCTCTTGCCCTCCATGGCGCCACCCGGGCCGGGCCTCCGCTCATTCGGGACGACCTGCCGAGAAGCAGCGAGACAAACACAGCGTGAGAAGAGACCCGGCTCCGGCCGGCGGGGACCGGGGCTGCTCCGGAACCAAGGGCGCACGCAGAGGGACCCCGGGGGCCGCCGCTCCGGCTCGTGGCTTTGGCAAAGCAGAGGGGCCAGTCTGACAAGCCAGCAACTCTTCCATCCAGGTGCGTCCGAAGACACGCGTTTTTTATTGTTAGTTTGGGGATCGTCTTTGGGCTGCTGATGACAGCTCTTTCCTCACCTGAGCTGCTTTACTCTGTCCTGTTCTAGGAAATCCAGGAGCCCCGATGCCAAGCAGGGGGGCTCATTCTCCAGATGGAGGCCACATTCCCAAGCGCCCCACCAGCCCGGGATGACCCCCACCCCAGCCGAAAACCTGGTCAGCAAGCACGCGTGCCACACGCCACCATCAGATGTGGCTCCGATCAGAAAACGAAAACAGAGGGTCTCAAGCGGATATTAAGTTGGCAGAGTGGCATTAAATACGAGCTTTTTCTAATTTTATGTTTTGAAATGATGCCTTTTTGACCACAATGAGATATCACCTCACCCCCCGGCAGAATGGGTTTCATCAAAAAGAACACAAATAACACATGCTGGCGAGCGTGTGGAGAAAAGGGAACCCTCCTACACCGTTGGTGGGGATGTAAACTGATGCAGCCACTGTGGAGAACAGGATGGAGGTTCCTTAAAAAACTAAAAATAGAGATGCCCTATGATTCAGCAATCCCACTCCTAGATACTTATCCGAAAGAAACAAAAACACTCATTAGAAAAAAGATCCATGCACCCCCATGTTCACAGCACCACGATTACAACAGCCAAGACACGGAAGCAACCTAAACGTCCACTGTCCATGGACAGAGGAATGGATAAAGAAGATGTGGTACATATATACAGTGGAATATGACTCAGCCATAAAAAAGGAACGAAATTGCGCAATTTGAAGCAACATGGATAGGCTTGGAGATTATTATGTTGAGTGAAATAAGTCAGACAGAGAAAGACAAATACTGTTTGGTATCAGTTATATGTGGAATCCAAAAAAATTTTTTTTTCTTTAAACTAGTGACTATAACAGAAAAGAAGCAAACTCACAGATATACAGAACAAATTACTGGTTACCAGTGGGGAGAAGGAAAGGAGAGGGGCAATATAGGGGAAGGGGGTTGAGAAGAATGAACTATAATACTCAGTATAAAATAAATAAGATACAAGAATATATAGTACAACACAGGAAATACAGCCAATATTTTATAATAACTATAAATGGAGTATAACCTTTAAAAACTGTGAATCACTATGTTGTACACCTGAGACTTACATAATACTGTACATCAACTATATATCAATTAAAGAAAGTTAAAAATATTACTTTCTTAACTGCACACGCTCTAGTTGTTTTGTTTTTTTTTAAATCTATCTATCTATCTATCTTGGCTGCGTCAGGTTTCAGTTGAGGCATGCGGGATCTAGTTCCCCGACCAGGGATCGAACCCAGGCCCCCTGCATTGGGAGCGCGGAGTCTAACCCACTGGACCACCAGGGACGTCCCTCTATTTTTCTCCTAGGTGCATCTGGGATCAGGAACCAGATTGGGGCAATACTGGACTTCTCAATCCCTGGAACTTCTCAAAATGCCCACCGTGGGCACTCACTGCCCGGCTGTCAGTGGGGAAGTCGACCTTAGGTCCAGATCCCCAGGTTCCCACTGTTGGTGGTGCCCACACATTCGGCTTCCTGGAGCTGCCAATCAGGGCCAGGACACCCAAAAGGGCAGCTGAGTTTTCTTAAAAGCTGGCTGTTACTCACAGACATAGAAAACAAACTAGTGGTCACCAAAGTGGAAAGGTGCGGAGGGATAAATTAGGAGTTTGGGATGAACAGATACACACTACTATATATAAAACAGATAAGCAACAAGGACCTACCATATAGCACAGGGAACTACATTCAATATCTTGTAATGACCTATAATGGAAAAGAATCTGAATATATATGTATAATTGAATCACTGTACTGTACACCTGAAGCTAACACAATATTGTAAATCAAGTATGCTTCAATAAAAGAGAACTTTTTAAGTAAATAATCATAAACAAATATACATACATATATATGCCTAGACACAGAGAGAAAAAGATATGCTTTAAGAGCATGAATGTTAGTTTTATTACTTATTTGATTTCCTCAAATGATGTCCATGGAACAGACTTCCCCCTGAGATGGGTTAAGTCTGCGAGCTTTCAACCCCCTGTACAGCACTCAGGGGGTTAAAACACAAAGTGCACCAACCAGGTGTTTTCTGAGTGTGGGGCGTATGTTCAAAACCAAAACCCAGTAACAACGACAGTGGTTTGAAAAGCGGCCCCCCTCCCCAAATTCATGTCCCCCCCAAACCTGACAGTGGGACCTATGTGGAAACGGGGTCTTTGCAGACCTGATGAAGTGAAGGGTCTGAGATGAGGTCCCCCTGGATGAGGGTGGCCCTACATCCAATGACAGGGTCCTTACAAGACACAGGAGAGGAGAGACACAGACACAGAGGAGAAGCCCCGGGAAGACAGAAGCAGAGACAGGAAGGATGCGGCCACAAGCCCAGGGACGCCTGGAGCCCCCAGAAGCTGGAAGAGGCAGGAAGGAGCCTTCCCTGGAGCCTCTGGAGGGAGTGCGGCCCTGGGACACCCTGACCTCAGAATAGGACCTTATTTGGACGAAAGGTCTTTGCGGATGTGATGCAGTGAAGGGTCTGAGATGAGGTCCTCCTGGGTGAGGGTGACCCTGCATCCAATGACAGGGTCCTTCTAAGACACAGAAGAGGAGAGACACAGAGACAGAGGACAAGCCCCGTGAAGACAGAGGCAGAGACGGGAGGGAGGCGGCCACAAGCCCAGGGACGCCCGGAGCCCCCAGAAGCTGGAAGAGGCGGGAAGGACCCTCACCTGGAGCCTCTGGAGGGAGCGCGGCCCTGGGACACCTTGACTTCGGGTTTCTGGTCTCCAGAAAGAGACAGGATGAACTTCCATGATTTTAAGTACTTTGTTACAGCCGCCCCCAGACGCTCTGCTGATGAGAACAAAACTATAAAAGCTATGAGTGGTAACATCACCCCTGGTGCTGGGCGCCCTGCGGTCCAAAGGGCCCACCTGAGGCTTTCCGGGAGAGGTCACGCTTGGGGGGGCTGGTTTGAGGGGCACGTCGTAGCCAGGGCTGGGGCAGCAGAGTCTCCAGGACAGGAGGAGGGGGTCCGACACAGCCCGGACTGTCACAAAGAGGAAACCCCCAAACCGCACATCCTACAGCCAAGCCAGGATGGGGCACCTGAGCGTGGGAAAGGTGGTCCCAAAAAGCGACGGGAACTGCACAGCGGGCACCACACCTGGGCTCTGGAATATGAGCTGCCACATTCCGCACGGGCCACGCGATTCAGTTTTATCAGATCCGACTACACCTTGAGGAGGAGGATGAATTATTGCTGGGATTTGGCCGAAGGAGTCCAGCGCCATCCTGGCGCAAACTTTTGCCCACAAAGCAGGAAGCATCCCGGACACGGTGACAAGCTAAGGAGGCACCGCCCGTGGGGCCTCCCCCTGCGGCATCACTTCCTTCGGGCCAATGATGTCAAAACCTCCAAGGAGGTGACACACAGTAGGAGGGTTCTGAGCACATACGTTGAAGGCGGCTGCACAAAGCCACCCTCCACTGTCTGGAGGGAAAGGTCTACATCTCCCGTCAGTCAGGAATCAAGGTTTTGTCCAAGCACCCTCTCCACAGGGTCCTTCTTACAGGGCGGCCTGAGCATCTCTGGGGGGGACCATCGCCAAGACACTGCCAGGGATGTGGCGAGGTCCTGCCTTTTCTCACATCAGAGACACCAGCCAGATCTTCCCGATTGGCTTCACCAACGCAAGGAACATGTCACAAGACACAGGATGAAGCCACCAAGTGGAGCACCAGCTGCATTCTGCCTAGGGGGTACTTCAGGAAACTGGCAAGAACCAAAAACAGGGCCACTCTCCCTGATTTCTGTTTGTTTGTGTTGGAGAACATAGTTATTCTTCACTGGGAAAAAATGTTACTGGGAATAACATGTAAGTGACTTGTTATGTTACTTGAAATATATGTTGTACATTTCTGTTTCAAATTTCTGTTCACATTTTTTCTTCATTTCAAATAAATTTAAATTTAATTAACATGTAAGTGAATAGGATCCACATGGATAAGTAAAAGCCACATAAACAAAAGCTCTTGGGGACTTCCCTGGAGGTCCAGTGGTTAAGACTCCACACTTCCAAGGCAGGGGGCATGGGTTCGATCCCTTGTCAGGAAATTAGGATCCCACATGCTGCGTGGGACAGCCAAAAAGTAAAAATTTAAAAATTTATTTTCAAAAAAGTTCTTTGGTGGGGGGAGTACTTTTTTTTTTTTTTAAGAGTAAAAAATGCCTAAGATCATGAAAACTGTGGCTTCACCTCCCTGGATCCACAACCCCCAACTGTTCATCTGTACACAACACCAACGAGAAATAACTTCCTCTTTATCGGTTTTTAAAAACCCTACAGTTTGAACACCAGGATCCACCCTAAAATACCTTCATAAATGGGCCAGCTGACATCTTTTGGGGTGTCAGCCCATCAGTAGAAGTCCATTTCCAGACCTACCTCCTATTTCCAACAGAATTCTTAAGGGAAATAAATGTCTGTGTGGTATCAGAACTGCCCTGTAAAACGCATCTGGATGATTTTCTCTCCCTTTCAAAACTCACTGATGCATCAGAGACATTTAATTTGTAATAGACAATCGCCACAGAGAATCTGGAAATCAGAGTCTCTTACAGGAATTTTTAATTTGCTTACACACGTCTCTATCCAGGCACAACCTGAAACAATCATGAGTCTGTAATGATCTTGTTTACAGATGGCGCATTTTAAGGTTACATTCAGGAGTGGGTTACTTTTTCAGCATCTTCCTTCACCTTTTCATAGAATCCACGTGAACTCACACCACACGCCTGTCCCCCACCTGGTAAAATGTGCAGGACCACCCACAATTCCAAAGCAACAGCAATAAATGTGAGGCAGCTCCATGTTATCTGAGTCCCAATAAAAGTTATATTCCTGCATTAAATATGTGCAGTATGCACAAGCAACTCATCAAAACGCTGAGACGACCTATAGATAGATTCTCTAGATATTGAATATCTGACATGCAAATATTAGCAAACGATCGTAACCAAGGTAGTCTGAAATCTGGTGCATGATCTGACCGCTCAGGGTGGGTTATCAAAGAACTTTCACAATAGCAAATGCACTTCAATAATCACCGCTGTGGTTTGTCGTTACCCGTTTAGAACATATAAATAAGAGAATATTTCCGTATCAACTATCTTATACTGTGCACATTTTTATTTATATAGACTATATAAATTATTTTTTTAAAAAAAGAAAACGTGATGTTTCAGAACAACAAACCCCAGCTACTCTCCATGTGGACTGGGCCTCTGGTTACTGTTTATTCAGCTCCATACCGGGGCAAAGTTCAATGTCTCCTCCCCCGCAAAGGTTAAGTCCAGTTAGGGGCAAATAAAAAATGGGTCCAAAAGCAGAGGAACGGTGCCACTTGGGACACCGGCCACCACCAGGCACAAGGGATGGATGTTCGTTCACTCCTCCGCCCAGACCTAAAATGATTTCTAACCCCGCAGACCACGTGGCTTGCACACAGCAAGCCCATCTTTCGATGAAACAACCCTCTGCAAAAGCCGGAATAAGGATGCCCTCGGCTGACACATGGCTTCATGGCTGGTTTGCCTTTCCACAACTTTTTTTTTTTTTCCTCAATCAATCAACAGGTGGAAACCACAAGGCAAGCCCTCAGGTTGGATGCATCTCCAACACGTTTCCGAGGCACGCACTTTGGGGTGCTGCTGCGATAACAGCGACAGGTCTAAATTCCATCCTTAACTTGTCTTTTCTGCGAGCAGCTAAACGGGCTCCCAGGCGAGACAGCCAGACGCGTCTGGGAGCAAAACTACTCGGAGTGGAGCGCGGGGCAACTTGGGACAGCTTTCCATACCTCTTCGCTGTTTTCAAGCCCGTCCTGATCTCAAAGGTGACTATGCGGACCCCACCCCCGAGCCCCAGGTACTGGCTGGGGTCTTACCCTCTGTTCATTTCTGATCGCTCTCAATGTGTTTTTTTAATAAAAAAATACCGAAATTCAGCTTATCAGAAAACCAAATGCTCACCTCACATAAACCTGGAAGATGTATTTCCCTGGATGGAGGCCTGGGAGGGTGGAGCTCATATAAAAATATCTACTCCTGCTGGGGAGCTGCAGGTTTCCAAAGTGTGGCCCCGGCAGCGCCCCTGCCGTCGGGGAGTGGAGCGATTCTCAAGTATTTTCACAACCAAAGTCACATGTTCTTTGCCTTTTTTTCCACCCCCGCGTCTCAGGGGTGTTGCCCAGACGCTGCTGGGGGTGCCAGGTCCATAGGGTGGAAACACGGGTGAACCTGAGACTCTATCTATCCCCTTAGGCCACACAGTAGAGAGACCGGGCACAAGGTGACACAGCCCCACTCTTCCCACAGAATACTTTGTTTTAGAAAGGAGTCAACTGTCACCTAAAAATACAATGTCATGTATGCTCGCGTAGCCTAGGGTGAGTGTGATCTCCTGCAAATTAGGGCAGACAGAGATTCCTACACGTTTCCCCGTTTTACGTCCTGGGCACGCCGCTGCGACCAGACACAGCCCCAGACGCACCGCCGCGCCCCCCTCGCCCCCCGGAGGTCCCGAACGTGCGTGAAGAGCGCGAACGGGTCCCCGGAAAGTTTGGGACCGGAGACGCCGCGGAGGTCGCGGGGGCCAGAGGAACAAGGTGCCCCAGAACGGAAGCCCCTCCCTCCAGGACTCGCCGCGCCCCCGAGCGCGCCCGGCGTCCCCCACCCACCCCGGGGAGGCCCGTCCTACCTGACCCTGCGCGCGGCCGGGCTCTCGAGCGCCCCCTCCTTCGCCCCGGCCGCGGGGCTGCGGGGCGCGCGGGACCCCGGGGACCCCGGCCCGCAGTGCGCGCGGGGAGCGGACCCCCGGGCAGACCCCGGCCCGGGATGCGCGGAGCGGGGGAGGAGGCGCGTGGGGACGGCGCACCTCCCTCCCCCCGCGCGGCCGCCCGGCCCTGCTTCCGGGAGCGCCCGGCGCGGCGCGCCCTGACCGGCGGCCGGGGTCAAGGGCACGCGGGTCCCCGCCGCGCCCCTCCCCCGTTCCTCCCCCACCCCGGGGGTCCCGGCCGAGCGATGGGCGCGACCCCGGCCGGGCGCCGCCGCCGCCGCGAGCCCCCCGCCCGCCCCCGGCGCCGACGCCCCCGCCCCCCGCCGACCGCTGACCTGGCTCCGCGAAGCCCGGGAGGCGGCGGCGCAGCAGCTGCGCCAGGACCACCGCCGCGCCCACCGCGTACACCCGCAGGGCCGCCAGCGCCGCAGACAAAGGCGACATGGCTGCCCGGCCGCCGCTTCCGCGCCGCCCGCGGGACTCAGAGCCCCGCCGGACGGCGGAAACGCGCCCGCGCCGGCCCGCCCCCCGCGCCCACGCGCCCGCCCCGAACCCCGCCCGGACCCCGCCTGGACCCCAGGACGCCGCCTGACCCGGGGCGCCGGACCCCAGACCCCCGACCCCGGCCCGGAATAGGCACTCCCGCCCGCACCGCGAACCCCCTCCCGGCTGACGACCTCCGCCCGGACCCCGGGACTCTGCCTGACGCCGGGGCCCCAGACCCCAACCCGGACCAAGGACCCCAGGGACCCCCCCCGACCCCAGGGACCCCCGCCCGGACCAAGGATACCAGGGACCCCCCCCGACCCCAGGGACCCCCGCCCGCACCGAGGACCCCAGGGACCCCCGCCCGACCCCAGGGACCCCCGCCCAGACCAAGGATACCAGGGACCCCCCCGACCCCAGGGACCCCCGCCCGAACCAGTGGCCCCTCCCTGTCTGGGCCCTGGGACCCCTCCTGACCCCAGACCCCTGCTCAGACCATGGACCCCACCCGGATCCCCAGGACCCCTGCCTGGCTGCAGGACCCCCACCCAGATGTGGACCCAACCGACCTTGGACTCCTGCCGGGAACCCCCAATCCGGCCCTCGGACCACAAGAGCCCCCCTGGACCTCAGACCCTCCATTGAGACCGTGGACTCCCTCTAGGCTATTGCCCACCTCCACAACAGAACACCAGGCCCCCCAGACAGGACCATGGACTCCCACGTGGATCCCTCCTGGAGCGTGGAACCCCCCGCTCAGACTTCCACCAGACCCCCACTAGAACCACAGACCCCGCCCAGATCACAGCTAGGACCCTCCCACCCCACACTTCCCCAACCCAGACCCCCAGTAAGACCCCACACAGACCCCTATCCAGAACCTTACAGAAACCCTAAACCTGGCAACCCCAGACCCTACAGGGGCCTTAATACCCACCAGAACCCTGGACCACATCCATATCCCCCCAATTCAGACACCTACTGGACAGCACCCCTCATACACACACCAGCAGAGACCTCCTCCTCCCTGTGATCAGTGCCCGCCAACACCCAGGACCAAGGATCTCCACCCCAGCCCCACCTGGATTCCTGCCCCTGCTAGGACCCGGGATTCCACACTCCACAACCCTCTGGAACTGTGACCCCCGCACCTGGACTCTGGGTCTCCCCCCATCGCCATAGGAAGTGAACCCAGCTGGTCTGACTTGGGGGGTCACCCCCAACGTGCAGGCTGCCCCCCTCCACTCAGGCCACCTGGAGATGCTCAGCATACAGACCTGTTTGGTGCAATCCAAGGCTGGGTTAGGGGAGTCCTTCTGGTCTTTGTGACCCTCTGTCCTACAGATGAGAAAACCGAGGCCAGGAAGCCTTCCCAGGATCCCTGGCAAGACCATGGTATCAGCTGCCCCCCTTGGCCAGGTGCACCCTGGTGTGCCAGGCATGCCCAGGTGTGCCCAGAAAAGAGCATCAGGGAAGGCCTCCATAGCTGCCACCCTCAAGGGTTTCCTGCAAGAGCCCCAGGTGTGGCCACAGTGATAGAATAAGAAGGACCTAGGAGCAGGTGGAACCCAGGGAACAGTGGGGGCGTGGACCTGTCCCTGGGTGTTTGTCCAAAAAGAAAGGCCCGCTGCCAGGCATGTTATCTGTGGAGGCATAGCAATGCCAGCTGACGCCTCCTGTCCTCTTGCCCAGTTTCCCCGAAGCGTCTGTGTTTTAACGTGGTTTCTGGAGCAGTGAATGCAGGGGCTGGGGTCGTCACCAGCTGCTTCCGGCCACGGCCCCCAATTCAGAGAGCCTGGAACGCATTAGAATGTTGATGCTGCAAATGCACTTGACTTTTATGGCACCTGTAATAAATCACCCCGCGTGTAGCAGCTCAAACAAACACCAACATAGGATCTCACTGCCCTGTAGGTGAGAAGTCTTGCCTGTGGGTCTCCTGCTCAAGGTCTGACAAGGTCAAAATCGAGATGTCTACCCACTGGGCTCCCAAGGGAGTGGATCTGGAAGAGCCTGTTTCCAAGCTCATTTGGGTTAACAGCAGAATCTAGTTCCTTGTGGTTCTAGGGCTGAAGTCCCCGCCTCTACGCTGGTGGTCAGTGGTGGGGAGGGGAGGATCCTCTCTCTGGTCTGAGCAGGTGTCCCCTAGATCCCACCCTCAGCATCTGTTCACCTTCCCGTCCCGCTCCAGCCAAAGTTCTCTGCTTTTGAGGGTTCATGGGATTAGAATGGAGCAGGGACCAGGTTAATCTGGGATCATCTCCCTATTTTAGGGTCCATACCTTAATTACATTTGTAAGGTCCCTTGTGCCATATAAAGTTCCAGGGGATTCTGGCTTGGACACCTTTGGGAGATATCCTTGGTCTCCTCCACCATGCTTGACAAATTCCCGTCCCTTCAAGGATTTTAGGACTCCACCACTGAAGGTAGGTTCACCTGGACCAGAAGAGGCAGGGACAACTCCAGATGAGGGGCAGGACATCCCCCCGGAAAAGAAGGTTAGGCAGAATGGGGCCCGCTAGTAGAGGACCAGGAAGCAGGGCGAGAGCAGCCATCTGGTTGACCCAGAGGCCAACATCTGCCATCAGGCACCCTTGGCACAGTTACAAGGTGCTCATAACCATCTTTGGAGTCTTTTTGAACTTCTCTTAAAATCGGGGGCGGGGGGGAAGACTATAATAATAATAATGAATAAATATAAATAATGCATGCAGCATGGAAAATAAGTTTTCGACCAGAACTGTCTTAAAATATACATTTTAATATATCTTATGGAAGCCGCAAAGGTGACCATAGAATGGCCCCGAGGAAGCCAGATCCTGAAGCATCACATGGGGTGGTCAGTTCCTAGAGGCCCCTGGCCCTAGAGAAGGGGGCTTCAGTGATGCTGGCCACACACTAAACCACAGCAACGTGGGCCCTCAGAGAACTTTGTGTTGGTAAGGAGCCTCTTTGTGGTCAAAGGTCACCCTCCGTACGACAGCCCCTGATAATTCAGTGGCTCCCTCCCACCTGAGTCTCCTTGTAAGCGGGCAGCCCCCATGGCAGCTCCTCTACCACACCAGGTACATGGGCCACACCGGCCACTTCTGTTTCATTCCTCTCCTATCCCTGGTGCTAACACTGTTATTGTGCAAATTGTATTCCCTGCAAATAACCAATAACCGTGGACTCTGCCAGTGCAAACTGTGCTATAGTAATTCACTAGGATGCCTGGTCTTTTTTTTTTGATTGATTGATTTGTTTGGTTGCGCCGGGTCTTAGTTGCAGCCGGCGGGCTCCTTAGTTGCAGCATACAGGCTCCTTAGTTGTGGCATGCAAACTGTTAGTTGTGGCATGCCTGTGGGATGTAGTTCCCTGACCAGGGATCAGACCCGCGCCCCCTGCATTGGGAGCACAGGGTCTCAACCACTGCGCCACCAGGGAAGTCCCAGGAGCCTCATAGCTGGGAGAGAGGCTAGAACAGGTTCTCCTTCAGACCCCCCCAGGAGGAACCAGCCCTGCCCACACCTTGATCTCAGACTTCTGGCCTCCAGAACTGTAAGAGGATACATTTCTGTTGTTTAAGCTCCCCAGTTTGGGGTACTTGGTTATGAAAGCCCTCGGAACCTAACATAGATGCTGAAGAAAAATATTTTCTCCTGAAAGGGACCCCCCCAGCCACAGTTCTGAGCTCTCAAATCCTGACACTTGAGGGGATAGTCAGACCCCTCGAGCCCTGTGGTCACTCTAGTATGTCTTCAGACCTTCAGATTCTATAACCTAGACATGGATCCATCACAATCATCACGGAGCCCAAATCTCCTCCAGGCTCTGGGTGTCCAGCTTTCTTGGGGTATCAGGGAGGCCCGAGTTCAGTGCCCGGCAGCAGGTGGAGAAATAGGCAAGTGCCCTGAGCTCCTGGAAGGGGGGACGCCCCATGACTCTCTATCCAGCATGATAGGAAGCTGTGACACGCGCTTTGAACACTTGGTCGATGCAACCTTTACACATGAGACTGATTTCTTCCTACTTCACCTCCCTCCTGAACGATGGAGCAGGAGTTGATGGGTTAGGGACTTCCCTGGCGGTCCAATGGTTAAGACTCCGCACTTCCACTGCAGGGGGCCCAAGTTGGATCCCTGGTCCTGGAACTAAGATCCTGCATGCCTCCCGGGGCAGCCTAAATAAATAAAAGAGTTGATGGGTTATTTAGCAATTGAACCATGGTGTGAGTGCCTGCATGTGCGTGCATGCTGCCCCGGGGGGTTGGGGGAATGGCCTCACACATGCTACCCTGCACTGCCCACGTGAGACGGGCTGTCACGTACACTCACAGCCTGTGGAGGAGAACAGCCCACTGGGGCCGCACGGGGCTGCCCCTGAGGTCAGGGTGGACCCCAGAGGCAGGCTTTCTAGTCACAAGGGTCTGAGGGGACCCTAGGAGGGTGTGATGGGCTCGTGTGAATAATTCCTCGAGCAGATGGGAGCTCAGTTGACTACGGGGGGATGAACCCGCAGCGAGCGTGGCCCCCCTGCTGAGGAGGGGGCTGGGCTGGGGGAAATGAAAGGGAGATGCTGAGCGGACAGGCCAGTGTGCCATCAGGCCATTTGAGGGCCCCCTGGTTCCCCCCAGACACCAAGGAAGCACCTCACATTGGCCTTAATTTTCATCATTGCGGCGCAGTATGATTGGGAGGCTGGGATGCGGTGGTGTAAGGAGGAAGGTGGATCCCAGTGTTTTACTGAGTGTGCAGACCAGGCGCGACCCTACACAGATGGCGTGTACACAGGGCAGATCCATAGGGGTGTTTTTCCATGAGTCTGGGGAGACTCGTTTAACGGCTGCATCCTGGAGGTGTGCTCCAGACCTGCCAGAAATTACACACACACACACAAACACACACACACATCAAAAAAATCCAAAACCTGGGCACTCACTTAAAAAGCAGACTCCCAGAAAACATTACATACCTCCTGAGTCAGAATCCACTGGAGAACTGTTAAAGAGAAAAAAGAGAAAGACCCGGAAGTTTGGAGAGAAAGCTGGTGTGGATGCCAAGGTGTGCCCTGTTTTGTTTTCACTGTGTGTGTGTGTGTGTGTGTGTATGTGTGGCATGGGTGTTTATAGGTTTGCTTTTGCATCCTTATTATACATGATGTGAGGGAATTCTCACTGTGATGGAATCAAGTGCTTATAAAATCATTTAGCCCATCCACAGATGGATGGAGAAACAGCCTGGGGTCCATGCACACCGTGGAATATGACTCAGCCATGAAAAGGAGTGAAGCTCTGACACAGGCTACCACGTGGATGGACCTTGAACACACGATGCTCAGTGAGAGAAGCCAGACCCAGAAGGACACACAGTGTGTGATTCCGTTGATAGCAAACGTCCAGAACAGGCCAAGTCCACAGAGACAGAAAGTGGATTCGTGGTTACCAGGGGCTGGAGAGTGACAGCTCATGGGGTTGGGGGGGGGTCTCCTTTTTGGGGGGAGGAGAATATTCTGGAACCAGAGAGAGGTGATGGTTGCACACATGTCGCCATCTTGAAATCAAGGTTGGGCACAGGCTGCATTTTTATTCTGCATCGGCCCTGCCAGTTCTACGGCACAAAATGTTCAGCCCTCAGGGCCAGAATCATCCAGACACCGAGCGTGGACGTTTTGCAAGCAATTGGGGTTCTCATTATTTCCCTTCATAAGTCAAAACATAATAATAATAATGCCATAGATGAAAGAAATACACGTAAACTGTGAACGCTTTAAAGAAGGAAACTATCTCATCCGTTTTAGTAGCAAGAGGGGAAGCTCCAGGAGGTCTTCTCAGAGCAGTGTATGTCAACCCCAGGACTGAAACCGAGTGGGGCCCTCTGGGGCTCTGGGGCACAGAGGCCTTTCTTGTAGGCGAGACTCCAGCCTCCGTGACTTTCCCTGAGTTCCCAAGGGCGGATGCGAACAGTTGCTAATCAAGCCCCTGCACACCGGAGACCCTGCACACACCCTAATCTTATCAGCAACCCCACCCTTGAACCATGGCTATAAACTCATCAAATCCTCCCAAGTTGGGATACATAGTTTTTCGAGGGCAGGAGCCCGCTGTGCCCCCCTCTGCCTGGCAAAGCAATAAACCTCTCCTTTTCTACTTCACCCCTCCGAGATGCAATTCGGCAATGGTGCAGAATAGAAGCTGAGCTTTCAGCATCAGCACCGATGGCCTTCGGGGATAAAGATCTCTTTGCTGCGGCGGTGCAGCCCCGTAAAAGGTCTAACAGCACCTGGTGTGGGGGGGGGGGCGGGGAGCGGATGCTTCTGGGGAGGCCCAGAAAGAGATCAGAGTCCTCTTTTTGTGTTTTTCCACAACCTCAAAGTTTCCAGTCCAGATAGAGAATATTCTTTAGGACCCAGGTGTACAGGAAAGAATTAACTTTGCTCAAAGCCAGGTCTGGCCTTGTCTCCCGGACTCCTGGGAGGTCACCTCTGAGCCCTTGGCTATCCTGCCTGATAAGAGTATAGTTGCTTGCCTGGGGCCTGGGCCACGACGATAGTCTGTGCTCCAGAGTGATTTAGGATGGAGGCCTTGGGGCATGCAGTGTCAGCTCGACCTTGGAGGAGATGGAGACCAAAGTCAGTCCTCCAGGCAGTCCACCATGCTGGTTGGCCATAGCCGGAAATTAGCACACACCCTTGGTGGGAGGGGAGAGCCCTGCCGTTACTCTGCTGGGACGGGCACCTGCAGGCTTACACCTGGTCTCTCCTAGACACTGCCCCACGCACCACTTCCCTCGGCCGATTTTATTCTGTGCCCTTTCCCTGTAATGAACCATAACAATGACATCAGCAGCCTGGCAGAGTTCTCTGGGTCCACGTGGTGAACTATGGACCCTGAGGGTGGTCTCGGGGGCCCACAAGTTACAATCGGCGCTGGAAGCGAGGGTGGTCTTGGGGATGTGGAGAACACAGGAGACCTTTCCCAAAGCAGTGTTTCCTGAACAGCAAAATTGGGGAAGCTTTAATCTCAGGGTATGTGCATATTCATGGAGTGGGGGAAACGCTTGGGTGGTACATGCATATTCATGAAGGGGCTTGAGCAGAGGAGAATTCAACATTGCACTGGGGCCAAGGTCCACAGAGTCTAAACTTTAGTTGAGTTGAAGTCACAGGGTCAGAAAAGGCCAGTATCATCCTCCTCCTTTAGGTCCCAGTGGATCGGGTGGTTGAGGCTTCAGACTAATCTTCACCACTGAAACAGAACTGGGAGACTTTACCACTGGTTTGTTATCTTTGCTATTGTTCCTTCTCTTGTCTGATAACAGTTTGCTCTTTGGTTCCCTTAAGATGATCAATTACCAAGACCTGTTCAAGGGCAAGCATGGCGGCCAGGCCTAGATCCCAAAATGGTTTCAGCCAAAAATGGCTTCTCTTATGTCAAGAAAGCCATGCCTAGTTCTCTTTCTCGGGGACCTCCTACCTTATCTGTTTACAGGGGAGAGGGTCCCGGTGAAATATCCCTTTCCTCCTTCATGTTAGGAGAAGGCTGTGAGCTATCCAGGTGATCATAAGTGTTCTCTTCCCAGCACTGAGTTTCCTGGCGTTTCCCACCTGGACGCTTTGTCGACCGAGTTGGTGAGAAACGCCTTCGAAAACTCCTTAGAAAACTTCAGAAAATGAACATGGTCGAGCTTTTTGGTTTTGTTTTTGGCCTTATGTGTTCCTTCTTTCCGGAAACAGCTGTGACGCCTACGTGGGTATTCACACAATAATGTGTGTCCCTGGGGAAACGCAAGAGAGGGTGCCTTTGAAATCTGCTTCTAAATCTGCCATCCCATTTTATCTTCTGCTATTGTGACGAGCAGAACAAAGAAGGCAGGTGCAGCTGGGTGGCTAAGGGTGACGCCCGTGTGTGGCTATGTCTCCAACCCGGGCATCCTTCTCTACCACCAAACCCCATATAAGAATCGTTTCACTTCAAGGAAGCCTTCCAAAGACAGTGATGGGCTCCATGTTAGTTTCGTCCTCCCTGCCTTTTCCCAAGTTCGGATTTTTTTTTTTGGAAATGGGTGTCTTGTTATTCATAACAAACCTCTTTCCACGACAGCTGGGTTTATGTGAATAGAGTGACGTTTGTTTGTTTGTTTGTTTGCCGCACCGCGCAGCTTGTGGGATCTTAGTTGCCTGACCAGGGATTGAACCCGCGCCCTCGGCAGTGAGAGCCCCAAGTCCTAACCACTGGACGGCCAGGGAAGTCCCCAAAGCCCAGGTTTGTGTTTTAATCCTGTTGATGTTCACTGCTGTCCCTCCTAGACGCCGTCACAAAGAAAACAGGTTCAGAAAAGTAAAGCAGTGAGGAGACATTACATTCTTCCATGTTCAGTGTATAGAATCTCGAAAAGTTTAAACGCCTTGGAGGTCCTCCGCTCCTGTAGGAATTCTAAAGACTAAGCAAAGTGTGAGATTCTTGCATCCAACGTCTTAAAAGTCATTCCTTGAATGCTTTTGCTTTTAACCGAATCATGACCCCACCCCTATTTCTCAGGGGCATTTTTATTTTTAAATTTTATTTATTTATTTATATTTATTTTTGGCTGCGTTGGGTCTTGGTTGCTCTGCGTGGGCTTTCTCTAGCTGCGAAGAGCGGGGCCTGCTCTTCGTTGTGGTGCGCGGGCTTCTCATTGCAGTGGCTTCTCTTGTTGCGGGGCACGGGCTCTAGGCGTGTGGGCTCAGTAGTTGTGGCTCGCGGGCTCAGTAGCTGTGGCGCACGGGCTTAGTTGCTCCGCGGCTTGTGCAATCTTCCCGGACCAGGGCTCGAACTCGTGTCCCCTGCACTGGCAGGCGGATTCTTAACCACTGCGCCACCAGGGAAGTCCCAGGGGCATTTTTAAAGTCTTATCTGTGTTCCATTTTCCTTTTTATTTCTGTAATATGGTAGCAAAATTCTTTTCTGATGAGAAAATATCTGACTCTATTTCCCCGGAAATTTATGTATTTAGATGTCAAAGTTGGTGACTTCAGAAGTTTGTGTCTCCATCATCATCATTATTATTTATTGTGCATCCTTGGTCCTCTTTTCCTGGGAGCATTTATTTCACAGACTCTTGATCAAGACTTCATAATCCTCTGGCCTCTGGTCATTCATCCTAAAAGAGTCACAGAAAGCATGGCAGGTATATTCTGTCTGGATTTGCTGAGGCTCCAGGGAGGTCTTTGAACATGAATAATAACATTGGGCTTTTTCTACAAGGCCAGCGGTATTGGGGCCAAGTTATCTAGGAGTAGAAGACAGATGTGAGAGTTTGGGAAAAAGGCATCCCACACCCAACCTCAAACTTTTATCTGCCTGAAACTGAGCAGGGCCCTGAGGGGCCTTCCTGGGGACAAATCCTTTCTGTGTCCCCCCATTTCTTATTTGCAGAATAAAGGCTTCAGCCTCCTGGACCTTCCCTGAGTTCCAAAGGGCAGGTTCAAACAGTTGCTAATCAGGGTAGGAGGGTATGCAGGGACAAGGGAGGAGCCCTGAGGAAACAATATGACATACTTGGGTGAGTCAGGGTCAAGGGATCTGATATGGAAACACTTAAAGTTTGTATCTGCTATTTCCAGGTCATCTGGGGTGAATTGATATGGGGTTTTTTTTCCACTTGATTTTATTATATTTTAATTAGTTTTTATTGGTGTACAGTTGCTTTACAATGTTGTGTTAGTTTCTGCTGTACAGCAAAGTGAATCAGCTCTACGTATACATATATCCCATCTTTTTTGGATTTCCTTCCCATTTAGGTCACCACAGATCACGGAGGGTCCCCTGCGCTATACAGTAGGTTCTCATTAGTTATCTATTTTATACATAGTATCAATAGTGTGTATATGTCAATCCCAGTCTCCCAGTTTATCCCACCCACCCCCCTTGGTATGCATACATTTATTCTCTACATCTGTGTCTGTAATTCTGCTTTGCTGATAAGTTCATCTGTGCCATTTGTCTAGATTCCACATGCAAGCGATATTATACGGTATTTGTTTTTCTATTACTCAGCCATAAAAAGGAATGAAATAGTGCCATTTGCAGAGATGTAGATGGACCTAGAGAGGGTCATGCAGAGTGAAGTCAGTCAGAAAGAGGAAAACAAATATCCAGTTGATTTTAGATTATGTTTTCCTGGTTCTTCACATCTATCCTGTGTGTGTGTGTGTGTGTGTGATGGACATTGTGGTCCGTGTGTTGTCACTGACTCTGTAGACAGTCAACTTCCCCTGCAGAGTCCAGCAGACAGTTCACTAGGCTGGATGTAAGCTCTAAACTCTGCCTTCCCTGCACTGGGCAGCAGCTGAAACCTCTGCTTCAGCCTAAACCATTCTACCTAGTTCCCTGGAACTTTCCTACACAGGCGTCCTCCAGATCTGCCAAAAATGTGGGCTACGCTCACACACAGATTTTCAGGCCTCCTGCCGCAGAAGCCCCATTGAGGAATCTCACCCTCACTTTCCAGGTGATCAGGCACCTGCCAGCTCTGTTTTCTGACTTACAGACTAGTAGACCTGCAGTGGTTTTAGCTTCCCCCAGATTAGCAGACTGGAGGCGGCTCTCAGAAGAAACGCCCCAGAGATACACAACTTTCACTGTGCAGTTCCTCACTGTTCAAAAGACTCCCCCACCCTGCTCTGGTTTCTGCTCATTTGGGGTCATGCCCCAGTGTCTTCACAGAGTTTTAATGTTTAGAAATTTCATCCAGAGTTTATACTTGTTATCTGTAGGACGTTCAGTCCAACTGAAGCTACATTCCAATTGCTGGGAAAGGAATTTGATACTTCTTAGCATCTTTAAGGCGTCAAGTTGCTCAGAAGAGCACTTTGCTTTCATAAATTGAGCCTCAGCACTTTTATCTCTTGGGAACGTGTTCCACTGCTTTTTATAACTGAGATCCTTGTGTGGTGCAGCCTTAGAGATGATTTGAAGAAATTCTATAATTATATATTATTATAGAGAAGTTTGTTCGTTGTTAAAAATCCTTGTGGTTGAGAGTGGATGTTTTCCCCACCCCTATGATAAAGGACCATATCTGCTCACTTCTTAAATGAGGACGCTGAATCGGAGAAGTGTTTACCGCTTAGAAAGCAAATTACCCGCTTCGTAAGTGTAGGCTGCAAATGATACAGTATGGGAAAGAGCGGGAAGGGGTATCTTCCCAGTGGAGAAATCCGATAAACACTTCCACCAGGGCACCTGGGGCAACCTCACCTGTGATAAGCCGTGTTCATAGTCATCACCCCGGTATAACGTGATGAGAAGTGCACTTGAGCTCTGTGGTCTTCCTCTCCCAAAACCCACAATCCCAGTCTAACCGTGATAAAAAATCAGACAAATCCCAATAGAGGGGTGGCCTACAAAATCCTTAACCAGCACCAGTCAAAACAATCAAGGTCTATAGATAAATAGGTAACTAATAAGAACCTACTGTAGGGACTTCCCTGGTGGTGCAATGGTAAGAATCCGCCTACCAGTGCAGGGGACAGGGTTCAGTCTCTGCTCTGAGAAGATCCCACATGCCGCAGAGCAACTAAGCCCGTGCGCCACAACTACTGAACCTGCACTCTAGAGCCCACGAGCCACAACTACTGAGCCCGTGTGCCCTAGAGCCCATGCTCCACAACAAGAGAAGCCACCACAATGAGAACCCTGCACACCACAACGAAGAGTAGCCCCTGCTCGCCACAACTAGAGAAAGCCCACGTGCAGCAGCAAAGACCCAGCGCAACCAATAATAAATAAATAAATAAATATAAAAATTTAAAGAAAAGGACCTATATATACATAAAACTGAATCACTTAGCTGTAAGCAAAAACTAATACAACACTGTAAATCAACTATACTCCAATAAAAATTAATTTTAAAAAACTATCAAGGTCATCACAAACAAGGAAAGTCTCAGAAATGGTCCCAGTCCAGAGGTGCCCCCAAAGAGGTGACAATTCAGTGTCATGTGGATCCTGGGATAGAAAAAGGACATGGCAGGAAATCTGCATAACTGTGAACCAGTAAATAATAATGCATCAATATTTGTTCATTAATGGTAACCAACGTGCTAGGCTAATGTAGGATGTTGGTAATAGGGGAAAGTTTGTAACTTAGATGACAACTCCTTGGACTACCTTTGCAACTTTTCTGTCAACCTGGAACGATTCTGAAACAAAAAGTTCGGTTAAATACCTAGTATAAAATCAAAGGACAGGGGCTTCCCTGGTGGCGCAGTGGTTGAGAGTCCGCCTGCCGATGCAGGGGACACGGGTTCGTGCCCCGATCCCGGAAGATCCCACATGCCGCGGAGCGGCTGGGCCCGCGAGCCATGGCCGCGGAGCCTGTGTGTCCGGAGCCTGTGCTCCGCAACGGGAGAGGCCACAGCAGTGAGAGGCCCGCGTACAGCAAAAAAAAAAAAAAAAAAAAAAAAAAAATCAAACGACAGATGTATTTAAGAATCGGCATTACAATTCAATTTGTTGTCAATGGTGTACAGATGACACACACCTCACAACATCTTCTCAGCCCTTTCTTTGTCTTTCCACGAGGAATCTGCACTATCATAGCAGCCATCAGCGGCCTCAGTCTTAATTGGGCCGAGTCCCTTTCACATGTCTGATTCACCATCGGCCAATGACTTCACCTAAGGAGACCCTGATACACATGTAATAGGTCAGCTTTTCTTTTATGCAACTTAAGAATGCTCCAGGTTGATTTTGCCTTCAGTTTCCTTAAAACTGGCCCTTTGCATGGGCCAGATGGATTCCCGTAAAACAAGGTTATATTACCCACCACGGAACACCCAGTGCTCAAAATATCACTTTCTTCCAATATCCTTCTGCAAAAATGGTTGCAAAAACAACAAGAACGAGGCAATATCTCAGACATGCATTTGCAGAGAATCTGCCTGTGGTCCATCCTTTGGGGACCTCAGTTTTGTCTTCCGTAAGCTGGAAATAATGACACCACCTAAGTGTGAAGTTGGAAGGATTCCATCAGAGGATCCGTGTCAAATATTTACCATAATGAGATGGATCCGGAGTTTGGGATGAGCAGATGCAAACTATTATAGTCAGGATAGATACACAACAAAGTCCTCCTGTAGAGCACAGGGAACTCTATTCAATATCCTGTGGTAAACCATCATCGACAAGAATATGGAAAAGAATGTATACATATGTAGAACGGAGTCACTTTCCTGTACAGCAGAAATTAACACCACACAACAAATCAACTCTCCTTCCATAAAATAAACTTTAAAAACATTACCACAACGTCTGCACAGTTGGGGCTCAAGAAACAGTAAATGTGATTTTTAAAATTCGGGGTGCATGTCCATGCTTTGCTTTCAACATCCAACTGCTCCAGCGTTTTTCCCCTATAAGGGAATGTTATACCCAGCGTGTTTAGGCACCTCTTGCATTCGATGTCTGAGTGACTGATAAACGAGGGGGCTTTTGTGTGTGGAACCATCTTGCTTCCTGATGACCCTCAGAGATCGCAGGTTGGTACTTGGTTCTGAGGACAGGGGTGGGAGGGTGGATTATAGGGAAGAGGTGAATGGACACACAGGGTGTGGGAGAGTTGTAATAAAGGACTGTTTCCAGAGGTGCAGCGGTGGTTGGGGAGGGCTCCTGGGGGCTGGGAACCTGGCGAGCCTGTACCATCTCGGGCAGCGGCAGCAGAGGAAAGGGACAGCCACCAGACCCGGAAAAGGCAGCTAAATGGACAGGGCCAGTGGACAGGAGCTGGGGCCTTGGGCAAGAGAAGAAATCCCGTGCTTGGCGATGCTGCATCAGGAACGCAGGGATGTGCTGCCCCCTCCAGCCTTGGCTGGGGCTCCCCACTCATAGAACGGCAGCCAAAGGGCAAGGGAACCCCGGGATGTGGTCCAGGTGCACCAGACCCCCTGCCCCGACAGGTTGAGCAGGGTGCAGAAGCCTGGGTAGTGGGTGTTGAGGAGCAGAGGGAAGGGATGGGTCACAAGTGTTAGAGAAATGTGGCGGCGTACACCGGGTGGAAGAGAGCTGTCCTGCTCCTGGGTAATGTAAGAGTTCAGATGGGAAGGAAGGAAGGAGGGAAGGAGAGAGGGATTTAATAAAAGCTGTGAAAGTTATCGATTCAGCAGCCCTACGGCATCCCTTTCTAATTAAATTCAACAAAAGTCTTAAGAACATTCATCTCCATTTCTCATGAAGTTTAGACGGCGAACCACAGATGTGTCGGCTCCGTCTCCACCATGAGCCTCAGCTGTGATTTTCTCCGCGTGCTGGTTCTCAGTGGTGAACCCCTAAGGGAAGGCTCTGTGCCATGCCCGAGCTCTCTGGGGGCACTGCTGCCATGGGGGGGTTTCCAGGTGGGTGTCCCCTCGGGCGTCCTAGAAAACCAATGACTCATCTTCCAGTCTGTGTGCAGAAACCAAGTGGTGCCACGCTAGGTTTCCTTTTTCTTTGCTTTTTTTTAAAAAGATTTTTTTTGATGCAGACCATTTTCAAAGTCTTTACTGAATTTGTTACAACATTGCTTCTGTTTTATGCTTTGCTTTTTTGGCCACCAGGCATGTGGGATCTTAGCTCCCCGACCGGGGATCGAACCCACACCCCCTGCCTTAGAAGGCAAAGTCTTAACCACTGGACTGCCAGGGACGTCCATAAACTATGTTTTCTTGACTTATTTCACACAGGTGTAGGAAGGCTTAACAAATATCCTGGTTAGTGGACATTGTATTTTTTTAAAAAAAATAATCTAAGCAGTGTTCTTTCCTTAAAAATATCTAAGGATGGTTACACAATTGAGATAACTGGTGGGAAGCCAACACAGTTTTCAGTTCCCAGATTATTCTGAGATGCACAGGAACACGGTAGGTGGAACACATCAGAGGTCCCTTGAAGAGTGTTAATGGATTAAACCTTTGTCTGTGTTTCATGGGACATAGAGATAACATGGGTCACGGTTATTTAAAAATAACAATAAAATACATCGTGCAGATTATAGAAGGCATTTTGAGGAGCCTGATGCTTGAAATCCCAAGATCTACGACCCTGATGATTATTGCCCTTTTAAATGTCCCCTCCTTCCTTCCTCATCAAGGATGTCTTAGTGCCAAATGGACCCAGAATTCTTGTTGGACCCCAGGAACAGTCGTGAGCACAGCAAAACACGTTTGTTCCCAAATGCCATGGACTTCAGTTGACTCAGATGATTTCATCATTTTTAGAAAGATTCGTTGGCATCCGTTCTCAAAGCCTTTGTCCAAACACATTTTTAGAAAGCAAGCATTTTTTCTCTTTGGCTTACTACTTTAAAAAATACTTGGAAACACAGAGGAATGGTGGCTATACAATAGTATAAAAGTAATTCCGGCCACTGAACGGCACATGTAAAAATGGTCAGAATGGCAGATTTCATTATTTTTATTGATTGCATATATTTTTAATAGATCTTTATGGGAGCCTAATTGCTTTACACTGTTGTGTTAGTTTCTGCTGTATAACAAAGTGAATCAGCTATACATATACATACATCCCCATATCTCCTCCCTCTTGTGTCTCCCTCCCTCCCACCCTCCCTATCCCACCTCTCTAGGTGGTCACAAAGCATGGAGCTGAGCTCCCTGTGCTATGCGGCTGTTTCCCACTAGCTATCTATTTTACATTTGGTAGTGTATATATGTCCATGCCACTCTCTCACTTTGTCCCACCCATTTTTTGAATAGGTTTTTTTTTTTTTCATATTGAGCTGCATAAGCTGTTTCTATATTTTGGAGGTTAATCCTTTGCCCATTGCTTCATTTACAAATATATTCTCCTATTCTGTGGGGTGTCTTTTCATCTTGTTTATGGTTTCCTTTGCTGTGCAAAAGCTTTTAAGTATAATTAGGTCCCATTTGCTTATTTTTCTTTTTATTTTCATTACTCTAGGAGGTGAGTCATAAAAGATCTTGCTGTGATTTATGTCACAGAGTGTTTTTCCTATGTTTTCCTCTAAGAGTTTTATAGTGTCCAGTCTTACATTTAGGTCTTTAATCCATTTGGTGTTTATTTTTGTGTATGGTGTTAGGGAGTGTTCTAATTTCATTCTTTTACATGTAACTGTCCAGTTTTCCCAGCACCACTTATCGAAGAGGCTGTCTTTTCTCCATTGTATATTCTTTCCTCCTTTGTCATAGATTAGTTGACCATATGCGTGTGGGTTTATCTCTGGACTTTCTATCTTGTTCCACTGATCTATATTTCTGTTTTTGTGCCAGTACCATACTGTCTTGATTACTGTAGCTTCGTAGTACAGTCTGAAGTCAGGGAGCCTGATTCCTCCAGCTCCGTTTTTCTTTCTCAAGATTGCTTTCGCTATTTGGGGTATTTTGTGTCTCCATACAAATTGTAAAATTTTTTGCTCTAATTCTGTGAAGAATGCCATTGGTAGTTTGATAGGGGTTGCATTGAATCTGTAGATTGTTTTGGGTAGTATAGTCATTTTCACAATATCAGTTCTTCCAATCCAAGAGCATGGTATATCTCTCCAGCTGTTTATGTCATCTTTGATTTCTTTCATCAGTGTTTTATAGTTTTCTGAGTACAAGTCTTTTGCCTCCTTAGGTAGGTTTATTCCTAGGTATTTTATTCTTTTTGTTGAAATGGTAAATGGGATTGTTTCCTTAATATCTCTTTCTGATTTTTTGTTGTTAGTGTATAAGAATGTCAGAGATTTCTGTGCATTAATTTTGTATCCTGCTACTTTACCAAATTCATTGATTAGTTCTAGCAGTTTTCTGGTGGCATCTTTAGGATTTTCTATGCATGGTATCATGTCATCTGCAAACAGTGACAGTTTTACTTCTTTTCCAATTGGTATTCCTTTTATTTCTTTTTCTTCTCTGATTGCCATGGCCAGGACTTCCAAATCTATGTTGAATAAGAGTGGCAAGAGTGGACATCCTTGTCTTATTCCTGATCTTAGTGGAAATTCTTTCAGTTTTTCCCCATTGTGTATGATGCTTGCTGTGGGTGTGTCATATATGGCCTTTATTGTGTTGAGGTAGCTTTCCTCTATGCCCATTTTCTGGAGAGTTTTTATCATAAATGGGTGTTGAATTTTGTCAAAAGCTGTTTCTGCATCTATTGAAATGATCATATGGTTTTTATTCCTTAATTTGTTAATATGGTGTTTGTATAATATGATTGTATATATATTTAGATATATAATATATATTTATAATATTTATATATATTATCATAATAAAATTTTTTGTTGTTTCTCAATAGGTGGTATTATATTGTTTACAAATGTTCTTTTTATTGAGATATAGATGATTTACAATATTATATTAGTTTCAGCTGTATGCACAATAAAACTTTGAAAATATATATATTACATTTTAGTATTGCCTATCTCACCTCCAAAGAGCAACACAGCACACTGAGTGTTCACACACACACACTCACTCAAGGATCAAATGATTCTGTATATTTTTTGGAGTATGAGTTTTCTTTTCCTCAGAGAAGGGTATTAATCTTCATGCAAATTAAATTTGCTCCCACCTTTTCTGGAAGCTTCACACTGTCAAAGAGCTGCTTTCTCAATGTAGGCATGAAAAGAAAAATCCACACAACCATTCCCAACATTATACCAGATATCCAGCTAGGAGCTGAGGTGTTTTTCCTGAGGTGGCAAAGTCACAAAGGAATTTTCATTTGTTAACATATTTATATATAGCTTGTGTCCTACTTTCTTCCGAAATGGCCAACGCGTTGATACTGAAAATAACATCTGGACTATTTCTTTTTTTAATGTCCTTACCAAGTTTTCAATGTTTCTATAGCCTGAGGGTTTTTGAAGTTTCTGTGGACAGGTTTGGTGAACACGCCCCAGACAATGTAGGTTACTCTCTTCTTCTATCGTATCTCATACTCTCACCTGGTCCACTTTCCAGGGGGCTCTTTCCAAGACAATGGCTTTCCTTTTCAAAATTTCTTCCAGACGGCACTATTCACAGTAGCCAGGGCATGGAAGCAAACCTGAGTGTCTATTGACAGAGGAATGGATAAAGAAGATGTGGTACATATATACAATGGAATGTTACTCAGCCATAAAAAAGAATGAAATATTGCCATTTGCAGCAACATGAATGGATTATCATACTGAGCGACATAAGTCAGACAGAAAAAGACACTTATCATATGATACTATTTATAGGTGGAATCTGAAAATTGATATAAATGAACTAATGTACAAAACAGAAACAGACTCACAGACTTCAGAAACAAACTTACGGTTACCAAAGGGGAAAGCTGGGAGTGGGGGAGATAAATTAGGAGTTTCGGATCAACAGATACACATGACTATATATAAAATAGATAAACAACAAGGACCTGCTGCGGAGCACAGGGAACTCTACCCAATATCTTGTAATAACCTATAAGGGAAAAAAATATGAAAAAGTGTATATATATAATATATATATGTATGTATATATATATACAACCGAATCACTTTTTTAAAAAAACTAGTGAATATAACAAAAAGAAGCAGGCTCACAGGTATAAAGAACAAACTAGTGGTTCCCAGTGGGGAGAGGGAAGGGGGGAGGTGCAAGATAAGGGGAGGGGATTAAGAGGTACACACTATTATGTATAAAATAAATAAGCTACAAGGATGTATTATCCAGCACAGGGAATAGAACCAACATTTCGTAATAACTGTAAATGGAGTGTAACCATTAAAAATTGTATAAGAAATAAAACATTTAAAAATAATAAATAAAATTTCCTAGAAGCCACATTGAAAAACAAAAAGCCATGGTTGCAGGCTTCCCTAGTGGCGCAGTGGTTAAGAATCCACCTGCTAATACAGGGGACACGGGTTCGAGCCCTCATCCCAGAAGATCCCACATGCCGCCAAGAAGCTAAGCCTGTGTGCCACAACTACTGAGCCTGCGCTCTAGAGCCCGCGAGCCACAACTACTGAGCCCACGTGCCACAACTACTGAAACCCACATGCCTAGAGCCCGTGCTCTGCAACAAAAGAAGCCACTGCAATGAGAAGCCCATGCACTGCAATGAAGAATAGCCCCCGCTCACCGCAAGTAGAGAAAACCTGCGTGCAGCATCAAAGACCGAACATAGCCAAAAATAAATAAATTAATAATTCTTTTAAAAAAGGTTGCATCCAGTATGCACCCTCTTCTAAAAGAAAATTTGTTTATGTAAAATGTACTCATCATCAGGTACAGGTAATATACCTCGGAGATGGTGAGGATTTGGTTCCAGGCCACTGTAATAAAGTGAATATCTCAATAAAGAGAGTCACACAAAACCTTTGGCTTCCCAGTGCATGTAAAGGTTATGTTCACACTGGACTGTAGTCTATTAAGTGTGCAATAGCATTAGGTCTTAAAAAAATATGCCTACCTTAATTAAAATATATATTATGGCTAAAAAATGTAAAGCATCATCTGACAGCGCATGGTTGCCACAAATCTACTGTGAAAAACACAACATGTACAAAGCACAATAAAGCAAACTGAAACAAAACCTTGCAGTGCCCAGGGTCTGTGAACTTTTAGGGGCCCATTAAATGCTTTCAGTTCTTTTAAGATGGAAAGAAAAAATGTGCCTATAACACAGCCTGGATGATATTCATGTTTATAGCAACACAGTCATAAAATATAATTTTTAATATTTTTTTTATTTTTTAAAGTTTTTATTCTTATTATTTTAAAATTTGATTTATATTAGCATACAGTTGATTAACAATGTTGTGTTAGTTTCAGGTGTGCAGCACAGTGATTCAATTATGCATATACATGTATCTCTTCTTTTTCACATTATTTTCCCAATTAGGTTGTTACAGAATACTGAGCAGAGTTTCCTGAACTATATTTTTTAAGTGGAGGAAGGGGCCCATCAAGGCTGTAACCTAACCCTGGATGTAAGGTTCCCCTACGTCCAGTAGTTGGGGAGTCAGAGGCCCCCTCCCAGAGCCTCTTGGGTCTTTCCCATGTTTATCATTTTAATGATCTTGTCATGGTCAACCTCAAGGGCCCTGGCGTCAAGGTTGGATGTGATCCCTTATAAGTGACGGCAGGGTGAGCTCGGCCCCCTCCGAGAAGCAGGGAAGTTGTGCAGACCCTGCAGATGTGGTCGGTGGGAGAACAACCGGCCTCCTGTGGGCACCTTCCGAGAAAGGTCGAGACCGCCCCCCCCCAGCCTCTCATCTCTCTGAAGGACAGACCCAGGCTCTGGGGTCCCTGTTGGGTGAGTCCGAATCCCACCTCTATCTGTGCTGACTGTGTGCACCCTTCACCCCTTGCCCTGGGCCCAGAGTCTTGGTTGGCTTAGCGGGCGGTCACAATGGGGGCTGTGGGCCAGGGCTCGGGGTGTGGTGCTCACGCAACAAACATATTTCCTCTCCGAGAGGCTGGAGCTGTGCTTCCCACAAAGCACCGTGGCTAGAGTTGGTCCTGACTGCAAAAGAATCTCTGCACCTTCCGTAGTGGAGAAAAATGGAGAATTTGGAAGCAATGGGCATGAGAATTAAAAGGAAAATCAAGGAGTCGTTGGGACGGAGGGTTCTCATTCAGCCTTGGAGTGTGGACCAAATATCACCCTGTCAGAACCAGGAAGCTTATTGAGAGAGAATATAAATTCCATCATTGGAGCCTGTGTGCATGTAATGCATTATTTTTTTTTCTCACGTGATATCTGACTTCTTATTGCCTCCTTAATTATTTGAGCTTGGTCTCTAGGGCTTGTGTGTGAAGGGTCCAATTTTTTTAATTGAACAAATAAATTATTCATCTGAGCTGATTTCCTGTTTTTATGGAGACAGATGAAAGCTGATTTATATAACAGATCTGACTGCCAAATCGGTAGTCTTTCCACGTCCTTGGCTTCTGCTGAAAACTGCGAGTCCAAATGCGATTTTTGCCCGTGGTTTTGTGCATTGAAATCTTCGGTTTTGAAAGGATAGATCTTATTTAAACACAAATAAAGGTAGACAACTACCAATGCACCTCTGTCTCTCTGGGTACCCCCGCTCCAGGGGAGCCCCGGCTCTCAAATTCCTGAAGGGTTTTCAGGCCCTTGAACCATAAAGAGACATGTAGTCCTGCGTTGGGAAGAAACCATGGAACTTTACCATCCAAGGTGGCACGGCACCAAATAAAAGTTTTTAAAAGGTTCTGCTGCTCATAAGAAAGCTACAAAAATATTTTGACAACCTGAAATCTGCTTGCTGTTGGATCTCCTTCTGTGAAAGAAAAGAGGGGGGGAAAGCAAGTCTGTCTTAAAACCCACCCTTGATTTAGAAACAGAACATCTTCTGGGCGTATGACTCATCTCCTGACTCAGATAATACTGTTGACTCATCATGTCGGATCCTTCTGCTTATTTTGAGGTTGCACCTTTCGGGGGCGATGTCCGGGGTTCTGGGTGGCATCCAGAAAGCTGTACCCTGGTTGCAGATGAACTAAGGGCTCTGGGCCTGAGGGAGGAGCAGAAGCGGGGACGCACCTCGACCCAAGGAACAGGGAAACCCGCTCCTGAGTTCGGAAGGATCTGGGCAGGAAGGAGGAGAAACAAGGGCACCTCCTTGACGGAGCCCCTGAAGGAAGTGCTCAGGCTCTGGGATCCCCTGCAAGGACCACAGGTGCTGGAGAGGAGGCGGTGGCCCATGCAGCCACCGCTGGATGGAGACATTGGGGTCATCCTCTTCTGGAAGCTGTTGGCACCTCCCGCCAAGGGACCACCATCTTCTGGCCTCCGTGGCACCCAACACAATGGTGCACCTGCCCCGTGAAGGTGAGACCCCCGGGTGTTTCAGATATGGCAGCTCAGGAAGCGGAGGAGGATGGGTTTGAAGAGAAGGATGAGCCACTATGGCTTCCCGTGCTCTGAAGGATAACGACCGTCAGGGTATCTGGTGTCCAGATCATACGATCCCGGGGTCATGTCCCAGCACAAACCTGCCTTCTGCCTCGTCCTTGTCTCCAGAGCCCGGGGAGACCTCCCGTCTGGGAGTCCCCTCCCGTCTGCCCCAGGAGCTGAGAGAGACCCTCCAGGCCCCACCGAAGGGCCATCTCTTCCATTCCCATCACGATGCTGTGCCTGCTCTTCCCAGGGGGCTGGCCGGCCCCTCCTCTCCACTCCCCTGATTTTCCGTCTTACCTTTCTTGACGTGCGTGTCTATTCCCACATCTATGCCTACACCCTCACCTGTATCCCACTACCTGTCCACCCACACCTATACACCCCTACCTGTCTACCCACACCTATGCTAGACCTATGTCTAAATAGCTATACCTGTAGATAAAACATGTATGTATCTACCTGTGGATGCCTCTGCCTATACTTTTAATGCAACAGTGGCATGCACCCCATGACTGATTCTCTTGTCGCCCTGTTCCACTAGATTGTGAACTCCTTGAGACAGAGGCTTTTAATCTTGCTTTCTCGTAGCAAGACTTGGCATGGTGCTGGGTAGGCATTCAATACATTTGTGCTGAATTGAATGAATGCATACATTATTCTTGTCCTAAAATTAAGAGTAAAGTCAGAGGCTATGAAATCTTAAAGTGCAGTTGTTTGATTTATGCTTATGCTGAGTAGACTAAAGATCCAGGAAGAAAAGAAATTCATCTCTTTTGTGTCCCTTTTTATCCCAATGCCTAGTACCGTGCCTGCCACATACCAGGGGGTTCTGTAAACATAAGTGAAAGATGCAAAGAGCTGTATCATTTCACCACGATGGATGTGAAAGCAGAGTAATGATTCCCTCTGTGAAGGATACACATTTGAAGATACAAAGACACTTATTCCAGAGGAGGTGAGTGTATAATTCTGTACTAACTTTTGTAAGGAACTCTCGACTGTCTCCAAACCACTGAAGGATTCTGGAGTGGGTTAGGAAGTCAGAAGTCTTTTTTCCAAAATTAAGGCGATTGGACCTCTGTGCCACGTGCCAGGAGAACATTCCCCCTCAACCCCCATCCACTAAGGAACTCAGGTTAACAGTTAAAGTAGAGGGTCCCAGGAAGAAAGGTTGTGTGGTGAACAACATTGAATTCTTCATGCTCCCAGCTTGGAAGGATGAGTTGGAAGGTTTACTTTTTCAAATGGCTTATATAACTTCACGGAAAGATTGTCAGTGGGAGGGAGAGGACACCACTTCTCTGGAGTGTCCCTTTGTGTAAGCATTTGATCGGTACTAATTTTGTTGGGTTTTATCCTGATGTATCTCAATCCCTTGCTTGGAACCGCAGACTATAATACTAACACTATACAGTTACTGTGAAGATTGAAATGGGATCATGGGACTTCCTTGGTGGCGCAGTGGTTAAGAACCCGCTTGCCAATGCAGAGGACACGGGTTCGAGCCCTGGTCCTGGAAGATCCAACATGGTTCAGGGTGACTAAGCCAGTGCAGCACGACTACGGAGCCTGCGCTCTAGAGCCCTCGACCCACAACTACTGAGCCCGCAGACCACAACTGCTGAAGCCCTCGCACCTAGAGCCCTCGCTCCGCAACAAGAGAAGCCACTGCAATGAGAAGCCCGTGCACCACAACAAAGAGTAGCCCCTGCTTGCCACAAGTAGAGAAAGCCCGCACGCAGCCAACAAAGACCCAACATAGCCAAAAATAAATAAATTAATTTTAAAAATAAATAAATAAAGTTTATCTCCTCCTTGGAAGATATCTAGAGTAGCCTTAACCATGGTTAAGCCCAATGTATCTCATATTGTTCACATTTAATTTTGTACAGGGTTAATGGAAGGTTGGATCGGGAACCCTCATTCCACAAGCTCAGAATCAGAAATTTATGTTGTCTTCTGCTTACTAACAACTTAACCAAACTCCTTGCTCTGAAAAACTTAGTTTACAAAACCTCATTGAAATTTGGACAAAATGACTCAATTTTTATTATTTTAGACACTATTCCTGGTATGTTCAGTGCATTCAGTTATCATCCCAAGAACTTCTTTTTTTTTACACATATATATATTCTTTTATTAATATTCTTTTCCATGAT
Source organism: Mesoplodon densirostris (assembly GCF_025265405.1). Taxonomy (NCBI): domain Eukaryota; kingdom Metazoa; phylum Chordata; class Mammalia; order Artiodactyla; family Ziphiidae; genus Mesoplodon; species Mesoplodon densirostris. The sequence continues at coordinate 136,538,709 of NC_082681.1, read as the reverse complement.
GGTTTATCCCAGGATATTGAATATAGTTCCCTGTGCTATACAGTAGGACCTTGTTGTTTATCCATTCTAAATGTAATAGCTTGCATCTGCTAACCTCAAACTCCCAGTCCACCCCTCTCCCTCTGCCCCCACCCCTTGGCAACCACAAGACTGTTCTCTATGTCTGTGAGCCTGTTTCTGTTCTGTAGATAAGTTCATTTGTGTCATATTTTAGACGCCACATATAAGTGATATCACATGGTATTTGTCTTTCTCTTCCAAGAACTTGATGTGGAGAAAACGGAGCCTTCATGGGATGTACAAGAAGTAGGAGATTTTCAATTATCTTAGTCAACTCTTTAGGAAATATATCAAATGCGCTTCATTAGAATGAGATAATATTTGAAAAGCTAATTATAACCCGTTTTATTCTACTAACTAAATCAGGCCCCTGTTGGTCTTCTACCTCTTGGTACTTTAATAGTGTATCACCTTTATTTAAAATTTTTTTCCAGTTTATGAAGGTGTAATTTTTTTTAAAGAAATTAATTTAAAAATAAAGGAAAAGCATTTCCCTGGTGGTGCAGAGGTTAAGAATCCACCTGCCAATGCAGGGAACACAGGTTCGAGCCCTGGTCTGGGAAGATCCCACATGCCGCAGAGCAACTAAGCCGGTGAGCCACAACTACTGAAGCCCGTGTACCTAGAGCCCGTGCTCCACAACAAGAGAAGCCACCACAATGAAGAGTAGCCCCTGCTCGCCGCAACTAGAGAAAGCCCACGCACAGCAGCAAAGACCCAGAGCAGCCAAACATAGACAAATAAAATAAATAAATTTATTTTTAAAATTAAAATAATAAAGGAAAAAGCCACGGACACACACCACAACATAGCAGAAGCTCAAAACCACCTACGTTAAGTGAAAGAAGACAGCCTCAAAAGGTTACATAGTGTAATCCCTTTTAATAGTTCAATTTGTAAAACCCTCATAATATAAAGCTTGGCAAAGAATAAACTGAAATTTGAAAAACATGAAGTTCTTTGCTCTGATATGTTCATGTCTTTTCCTTCAAATAGGAGGAATCTTCGTAATTGCCTTCTCCTCTTTTTAAAAAAATATGAAAAGTAATTCCTGCAGAGGCCATGTATGATTTAAAATCTCTCGAATTTCTCCTATAGTAGCATATTTGTCACGTCTGGTATTGTTTTTGCTTTTCATTTTGTCCAATGTTCCCCCCATAGGCTGCGTTTTTCTCCTCTTTAATTTGCCTCATGGTTTAGGAATTTTTATTTTAAGAGGATTTATCCCTTTGAAGCCCCACTTCCCCCCCCACCCCACGGTGAATCCGTTCTTTCAACCTCGTCAACATCCAGCTGTGTCTGCAGAGTTGGGATGGGTTTGTTTGGAGCAGGTTCTCAGGAAGGGTCCCGCCTTTGTGTCTGGGGAGCCTGTCTCTGACTGTGCCTCAGATCCGCTCTTCTATCCCAGTTGCAGTTGTCCACAATGCCTCTTTGTTTTGTTTTGGGCTGTGAGTCCTTCCTCTTCAAGTCAGCCTTTTCTTATGTTTTATTTTTTAAATAGAAAGGTCTGCAGTGCACATAGAGTTAGGAACTCAGCTTGCCTCTGTATAAATGTTTGACCTGAATCCACACACAATACAGGTGTGTGGGTTTTCTCACTTATTTTTACACTCAGGCAATTCTTTTTTTTTTTTTCCTACTTACACCCTTGTGAGATGGAAGAGCCAGAAATGGCATCAAATTCAGCCCATGGGCTGCCATCTTGGTTTTTTCTTCTCAGCTGCCTTCTCCGTATTGTTTGATAAGCCTGCCTTACTAGCTCATGGTCACGGATCGAGTCAACCTCAAGGAAAATTGAACAATACTCATCATTGTTTGGGTGTGAGCCACAGCTATTAAACAATTATTGAAAGATAAAGCAAGTTTACTGCTTTTCCATCTGCAGTCAACAGCTCATAGTTTGGGTGATTTTGAAAAAAGTGTTTGTTTTGGAAACGTGGCTATTAGCGCTGCAGAGAGATTTCTGTAGGGGACCAGAGCGTGAGGATTTGGTTGACCGTCTCCAAGATGGTCCCTCCCGACCCCCACCTCCTAATATTCATGCCCTTGTGTCATCTTCACCCCAGGAATATGGGTGAAATCTGTGTCTTTCTTCTCATGCAAAGATGGCAAAGCTTAGGGACCTTCCTGGCAGTCCAGGGGTTAAGATGCCACGCTTCCACTGCAGGGGACGAGGGTTTGATCCCTGGCTGGAGAACTGAGATCCCGCATGCCACGCAGTGTAGGGAAAAAAAAAAAAAGAGAGATGGCAAAGTTTGGTGGATGTCTCTTCTGAGACTGTGTTGCATAAGGCTGAAACTTCTGGGACTTGCCTGGTGGCTCAATGGTTAAGAATTCACCTGCCAATGCAGGGGACAGGGGTTCCAGCCCTGGTCTGGGAAGATCCCATATGCCGTGGAGTATCTAAGCCCGTGCGCCACAACTACTGAGCCCGTGTGCCACAACTACTAAACCTGCGAGCCTAGAGCCCGTGCTCCTCAACAAGAGAAGCCACTGCAAAGAGAAGCCCGAGCAACACAGCGAAGAGTAGCCCCCGCTCGCTGCAACTAAAGAAGGTCCACACGCAGCAACAAAGACCCAATGCAGCCAAAAATTAAAAAAAAAAAAAAAAAAGGGCCTCCCTGGTGGCGCAAGTGGTTGAGAGTCCGCCTGCCGATGCAGGGGATACGGGTTCGTGCCCCGGTCTGGGAGGATCCCATATGCCGCGGAGCGGCTGGGCCCGTGAGCCATGGCCGCTGAGCCTGCGCGTCCGGAGCCTGTGCTCCGCAGCGGGGGAGGCCACAACAGTGAGGGGCCCGCATACCGAAAAAAAAAAAAAAAAAAAAAAAAAAAGACTGAAACTTCTGTTCTGCCGGCAAAGCCTCCTGCCCCATTTGCTGGTTCTAATGGAACCCAGGGGCCGTGTCCTGAGATGGCCACACAGCAAGGAATGGACAGTGGCTTCCAGCCAACAGCCAGAAGGGAGCCAAAACCCTCAGTGTGAAAAGCCACAAGGAACCAGTTCCTGCCAACAGCTGCTTCAGACCCTCCCACTGTCTCAGGGGAGACCCCAGCCCTGGCTGACACATTTGCAGCCTGAAGCAAAGGACTCAGCTAAACTATGCCTGGATTTAAAGACTCCCAGGAACGTGTGTTGGTTAAGCCTCTGAATTGGGGGGGAAGATGTTTTGCATCAGGAGTTAAGTGACACAAAGGCAGAGGTATTTGGAGCAGAGATAGATTTTTGAAAAGAGCCTCAGTTTCATCTCTGGTGGGTTATAGAAGTAAAGAGGAGGATGCTTGCAGTATTGGGGGTTTCTGGTGCCTCGTCGTATGAGGGGGTGTGGCCCTAAAGAGGTCTATGTCGGTATTTCCTTCTGGACTCAATCTTCCCAAAGGAACAAACCTTTTCAGGCAAGAGCTCTCTGTGGGCAGCAGCCAGCCCCGCTGGCTGCAAGGTCTGTGGGGAAACATCCCATCCATACTTCAGAGACTAAGGCAAATTCTTACATCAGTCACGCTCCTGTTTCCTCTGCGTTCGTCTTTTTTAAAAAACAAGTCTCATGAACTTGGACCTCTTTCTGGATTTCGGTTCTCTGTTCACCCACAGACATCCCTCAAGATGTGGGTGTCAGAAGATGTCCTGACCCAGCCTTGATAAGAGAGAATCCTGCCTGTGGCCTTGAGTCTGTGTTGGCCCTTGTTACCTCCACGCCTAGGAAGACACAGATTTCTCCGGAGCAGGAAAATGGAATTTGGCAACACATGAACACTCACGGCTAGGGATATTTTGTGTGTGTGTGTCTTTAGTTAAAAAATGCTATGCAGAAGAGATGGTCTATTTTGCAAGTGGAAAAATACTGTACACACAGAGACACACACACACAGAGTGTGGTGCTATATCTGTAGGTGTAAAGGGGTGCAGTAAAGTGTCAGCTCAGCTCACCTGAGTCCAGATCGAAGGCTCATCCTCCAGGTCAGGAGCCAGCAAAGCGCTGTCTACACCAGCAGCAGCTTCAGGCTGGGAACTGAACTACAGTCAGCGGTGTCTGTGATCCAGGTGCAAACAGTCCCACCCTTGGGGTGCAGGTCACGCTCCCTCCCTGATCGCTGCTTTGTGGCCCCAGAGTTCTGGGATGCTGGGTGTTCCAGGGAGAGCTCTCAGGGGAAGAGGGAGTGAAGAAGACAGAGCAGGGTAGGAGGAACAGCCCAGCAAGGATGTGATCTCTGCAGCCTGATCCCTTGGGGAGGTCTGGCGCCTGCATTGCACCGCTGAGCTGGTCTTTTGTACAATGGGTCATTGCCTGTTGGCTGCCTGAGCTTGGGGATGTGTGGGGTGATCTCCCAGGCCAGGCAGCTTCCATAGAGCTGAGCCCATCACAAGGAAAAAATGTTTTTCTATTTCTTTAATTTGGAGAATTTGAATCATCAATGTGAAAAGATGAATATTCACTAAACTTATCCTTGTTTCATGATGTAAGTCAAATCATTACGCGATACGCCTTCAACTGTTCCAGTGCTGTATGTCAATTCTATCTCAATAAAAATGGAAGAAGAAATAAAAATTTAGAAAACGTTTTTAAATAAGAAAATGGAACCGTTTAAAAATGTGAAAGCCGTTCTTAGCTTAGGGGCCATAACGACCCAGTTTAAATTTCATCTCCTGCTGGAATACTTAGAAATAAAGCCTTCCCAATTCTATCTCGTTTACCCTTAATTTGGTCAGCTCTGAGTTTTTTTGTTTTTTTGTTTTCATCATCAGCGATTTTGTATCAAGTTAAATGTGTGTCATCCAAAACAAGCTGCATGATGCTGGCCGTGGATCTCCTGGACAGGAGAATATTCAGAAAGTTTGGTTTCGGGACCCTGTACATTTTATAGATATAACCGCCAAGGAGGTGAGTGAGGATGGTAAAAATAGCAAAACGCAGACACAACTCGAAACGCCCAGCCCTCCATGTGGTGATTATTTAATTCGCGCTTCCTCTTCCCATCAACTGTCAGGTCGCCCTGTTCAGACAATTAGTCATGGAATTCGAACACCGATAACAGCTCCTAAAATGTAATTTGGGTTGTAGATCCAAGATACAGGATACTACGCGTCTCTCCTGAAAGCCAGGCACATTTTTATTAGTCACGGTTTTGAATTATTGACCGCTCCCTTTAATTAGAATTGAAGAATGAGGCTTTAGATCAATGCCGAAGTCTGCGTTTTAAAGTAAATTAAAACAGGAGCTGAAAGGAATCTGTATGCTTCCGGCACCAAGCGTGAGCTATGATTTTCTCTTTTTCTTAAGCCCTCCAACCATGTTGAAGTGTGCTTTAAATACAGGCTTAGAGATATATCTGGAGAATGATTTATCAATTTGAACTATTTTATTGCTAATAAACTCCGGGAGAATGGACGCACATTTTCTCTGGGTCTCTCTTCTTGGTTGTGGAGCTGTTTTCCTTACAGTTCGTTGAAAGGCTGGAATGAACACAGTGATGAAGGATTTTCCATCATCTTTTTTCACGTAAAATCCTCCCACCTCTTTCTTCTTCCAGGTTTATTGAGATAGAATTAACACACAGCACTGTATAAGCTTAAGGGATACGGCATAGTGACTTGACTTACATACATCATGAAATCATGACCACGGTAAGTTTAGTGACCATCCATCATTTCATAGAGATACAAAAGAAACAAAATAGAAAAAATATTTTTGCTTTTTTCGTGATGAGAAATCTCAGGATTTACTGTCTTAATGACTTTCATATATAATACAGAGCAGTGTTAATTATTTTTATCATGTTTATAATATTGTACATTACATCCCTAGCACTTATTTACCTTTTAACTGGATAAAAGTTCCTTTGGATCACCTTCCTCCAATTCCACCTTCCCCCAACCCCTGTCTCTGTAACCACCAATCTGATCTCTTTTTCTAAGAGTTTTTGTTTGCTTTTGAAGTATAATTGACCTACAACACTTTTAGTCCTTGTTCTACGACATAATGATTCGATACTTCTGTACATTGGTCCACTTTCTAAGTTACCCAGCTTTCACGTGTTTCTGGGTTTATTGGAACTACAATTTCATTGGGGAATGATCATCCCCAAACTGGTTTATTTTATTTCATCTGTCGCGTTTACCAACGTTAATCACCACCAATCATTTGTACAACCTCCTTGTGTTCCTTCAGATAGAGGGTCAATAAAAATCAACCCATGGGAGCCATACTTGAGTGTATGAACATTTATATTCAGCATACTGGCTTATTTCAAACATTTAAAAATCTTCTCCCAGCCGTGTTTCTAACTCATGCCTTTTCTTTGTTCCTAACCTACGTTTTGAAATAAATTTATAACATACCACATTTTATCAAACCTGAATACTTTATCCATGAAATAGCCATGCCTCCATCCCCCACCCCTCAAATAGTTTGGAATTAAAATTGTACGTTTACTCCAAATGTTTTACCCAAACGTATTTGTTTTTAGCAGAAAGATTTTTGGTGGCCAAAAATAATTTTCTTTTTTTTCTTTTTTTGGAAATAAACTAATGCACCCACCGCAAAAGCTCTGTTTCAGCTTGATAAGGCATTCAGGTGTTTGCAAAACACTTTTATCCTTTCAGCAATGCGAAAATTGGCGGCTATACCAGCATGACATTTTTGCACATGGAAACGTTCTCAGTTGAAAGTGGCCTGGATGGCACATCCAGCTAGAGACTCTGATGCGTCTGCTGGCAACACTGGGCTGGCCTTTATAAACACCCGCCAAGATGATGCGGATTCCGTGGAAAGCCTGCCAGTGTATCCTACATGATTCCATGAGCTGCTTACCACTGAAGTTTTTCTGTGTCTAGTCACCTTCAAATAGTGGTCCATCCTTTTTTTTTTTTTTCTTTTTTTGACTTAATTTTTTCCAATTGCAAATCTTTTTTCTTCTTTGTTTCTGTTTCTAATTGACGTCTAGTAGATTCACAGTGTTGCATTAGTTTCAGGTGAACAGCACAGTGATTCAGTTATACATATATATCTATTCTTTTTCAGATTCTCTCTCATCATTTTAATGTTTCTTTTTTCTTCAATGTGTGCATGCCAACCAATTTTCTCTTCTCTCCTTAGGGGATGCATATCAGAACAGCGGGATCCTGGTAAAGGGTTAACCGACTATCCAGGAAAAAAAAAAGAAATGCTGGTCCGTCTCTGGAGCCAGTTTCTGTCGTGTAAACACGGCCGCCCTGGTTGAGGTCGTGGAGCATGGATATGGGACCTGATGAGCAGTGTTGGGCCCCAAGGGTGGGTAGGAGCTGGTTCTATCACATCTCCATTAAGGTGTCGACAGGGGTGACGGATGAGACGCCTAAGGGGGCTTTGGGATGGGAGACACGTAACCCCACAGGTGATTCGTTCCAAGGGCATGATTGGCCACGGCAGGTGGGTACCCCAGGGGAGATGGTATTCCACAACCCTGGGAAGATGTATGTGGACCTTCCTCACCTCCAGATAAGAATATGCCTCTCTCATAGACCCTAAGTCCATCCCTACCAGAATCACCAACTCCGTGTAGGTATCACCACCTCAGCTCACGGGAGACCCTAACAGAGTCCCACGGTTGCCTGTTGGGTTGACTAAGAAGTTGCAGAGTGTCGTGGCCATACTAGGAAGTGTGAGGGAGAAAGTGTGAGCAGGGCTGGATGGAGCTCCCACCTGGGACTGGACAGACCTACCCTCCGTCCAGTGTCATGACACCCACACCTGCACAGGTGAGTCAGTGCAGGTGCTGGGGCTGGAGGCTACCTGTGCACACAAAATACAGTGGAAGGGGCTTCCCTGGTGGCGCAGTGGTTACGAATCCTCTTGCCAATGCAGGGGACACAGGTTCGAGCCCTCATCCGGGAAGATCCCACATGCCGTGGGAATAACTAAGCCCGCGAGCCACAGCTACTGAGCCCATGCACCACAACTCCTGAAGCCCACACACCTAGAGCCCATGCTCCACAACAAGAGAAGCCACCGCAATGAGAAGCCCACGCACCGCAACAAAGAGCAGCCCCCTCTTGCTGCAGCTAGAGAAAGCCCGCGCACAGCAACGAAGACCCAATGCAGCCAAAAATGAAATTAATTAATTGGTAAATTTATTAAAAAAAATACAGTGGGAATATTGGAGGGAAGTTCAACACTGCCTCGAAATGTTCTCTAAGACTGAGGAGGTGAGTGTCCCTGAGGGATATTTCAGAGTGTGTACAACGAAATTAAAGCAAAAGGGTCAGAGGACCCTGGCTGGTCTCTCACTGGGTCCATCTTCATCCTAAACTCCTAGATAAGCTTCATCCCCAACCAGTGCATTGGCTACCTGGACCCCACACAATTCCTCAACTCCCTTGGAATGCTATTCTCCCTGGCAGAAAGTGTGTCTTTTTTTTTTTTTTTTTGGTCTATAACATGTATATCTGGTCAACCAGACAAATAAGCTAATTATGTGAGAAAATGCTGTCAAAACAGAAATTGCTTTTCGTTGTAGAGTCATAGGAAACGTTTGTGCAAGATTTTTTTAAAATGGCACTTATTTTGATTTGGGGATTCAGAAACTCTACCAGATTGCAGAAAAAAATAAATGCAGAAAATAAATCACACTTGCACAGTTCTGAGAAACGTGGGTCTTGTGCTTGGGAGGGGTGAAACGCAGGCTAAGGGTGATACTTTTTTTTAAAGGATGTTTATCTATTAAATATGTTCACATATATTTATTTGGCAAACAACTTCAGTAAATAAAAAAGCATGTATTTATAGAATGCAGGCCTAGGAGTCTTCTCAGCAACCAGAGGTTGTAGATCGGGTGAGCTGAATAGTCCATGGGGATGGAGCACAGTTCTGCATGTTAGGGCACAGCTACAATCCCAATGAATAGGGGACAGTGGGGACACCCTCTCATGGGCTAATGGTCCAAAGAATTGTGGAAAGTGATGAGTGTCTTCCAGGCATTCAGCAAACTCCCTGCTCTCCTTGAATGAGCTCAGAGTCCACCATCAAATCAAGGTCCCTGTATGCGCCAGCCCTAAAAAATTTCTGGGGAACTGGGGACAATTTTTCAAAGATAAAAACCACCATGCTACAGGGAATACAGCCAATATTTTATAATAACTATAAATGGCGTGTAACCTTTAAAAATTGTATCACTATATTGTACACCTGTAACTTATATAATATGGTACAGCAAGTCTACTTCAACTTAAAAAATCACCATGCAGAAAATCAGTCAGTCAGTCTTGTAGCTCAAAGCCTGTTTCTTGGACCAACTGCTGCAGCCATTGCCCGGGAGCTGGTTACAGACATAGCGTCTCGACCCCATCCTGACTGGCTGAAGCTGACTCTGGTTCATGAGACCCCTGGGTGATTCACTCTAGAAGGATATTTGCTCTGACCTGTCATATTTTAAGAGGTGAATCAGTCTCCTGTTGCTGTCGTAACAAATTACCATCTACTTTGTAGCTTAAAGCAAAGCCAGCATCTTCTTTTATGGTTCTGGAGAAATGCCTAGTTAGGTTTTCTGCCCGTTTTCTGATTTTTTTTTTTGAATTGTATAAGTTCCTTGTATACTTTGGAAATTAAGCCCTTGTTGGTCTCATCATTTGCAAATATTTTCTCCCCTTCCATAGGTTGTCTTTTCATTTTGTTGATGGTTTCCTTTGCTGTGCAGAAGCTCGTAAGTTTGATTAGGTCCCCTTTGTTTATTTTTGCTTTATTTCTATTGCCTTGGGAAACTGATCAAAGAACACATTGGTACAATTTATGTCAGAGAATATTTTGCCTATGTCCTTTTCTAGGAGTTTTATGGTATCATACCTTATATTTAAGTCTTTTAGCCATTTGAGTTTATTTTTGTGTGTGATGTGAGGGTGTGTTCTAACTTCATTGATTTACAGGTGACTGTCCAACTTTCCCAACACCACTTGCCAGAGTGACTGTCTTTTCTCCATTGTATATTCTTGTCTTCATTGTCAAAGATTAATTGACCATAAGTCTGTGGGCTTATTTCTGGGCTCTCTATTCTGTTCCTTTGATCCATGTCTGGTTTTGTGCTGATACCACACTGTTTTGATTACTGTAGCTTTGATGGAGTATTGTCTGAAGTCTGGGAAGGTGATGCCTCCAGGTTTGTTCTTTTTCTTGAGGACTGTTTTGGCAATTCTGGCTCTTATGGTTCCATATAAGATCCAGTGATTTTTTAAAACAAATATTCTCAAATCTTCTCAAATCTCAAAGGTTAGGTAGTGTGATATGGTGATTTAGCATAAGAAACAAATATTTGTTCCTCATCCCAGTTGCTGGGTGATGCTGATGCTGATGCTGCCAGTCCATGGACCACTCCATGTGTGGTTATGTGTGTAAACGCACTGCAGAGAACAACCTAGGCTGGAAATGGTAGCAAAGTGAAATCTGGAGGTTTGCTTAACTCGGGAGATGGATTTGGAGCTTGGGAAAGCCTCTCCCCTGACCTTCAGTAGGAATTGAACACACCCAGACAATTTATCACAGAGCAGATGAGATGAACATCCTAGACGGATCAGTTCGAATGCATCAGTAAGACTAGCAACAACCAACAGCATGCATGGCCTCCCGACAGGATACAGGAACAATTGCATCACCTTCCTCTGTGCCTCTCTGTGGTTTTGTCCCTGAGGAAGAAACAGCTCATGTGACGAAGGGCTGATTAGATCAAGCCAGGGGGGAAAAGCTTACAAAAGGGGCAGGGGTTAGTCGATCATGGCAGAAAAAAGGAACTTTATCAAGTCCAAACCCCAATCAGTTTTAAAGAGTAATTAGTTGTGTACACAGCAAAGGAAGATTGAAAGGGATTTAAACTTTTTTTTCATTAATTTTAAAAGTGAGTCTTGCTACGTTGATGCTTTTAGAACTCACCGTTGAAAGAGGCAGTCTGCACGGGAAGCTCCCTGTGGACTTTGTGGAAAAAACCCAGAGCTCCATCCTGCACTGAGCAAAGTGCGTTTTCCCAGCGGGGCTCAGGGCCCCATTTTAAAAGGGGGAGTCTGGAGGCTGGTGCTTGCCCACGCTAGTAGGGGATGATAGAATTCTCTAGGATCTAGATGCTAAAAGGTCACCTTTCACTGTCTTTCTGCTTCAGAGGTGAGGAATGATTCATTTAATCCAGGATAAATGGCTCTTTAAACTTATCTAGGTAGACTGGTCAAAGATACATTAAGGTGGAGATTCCAAAAACAAACATATTATACTATAAAGGTGTCTTTTATTTAAAAAATAAAAGAGTAAGGAAAAGACATGAGATCTTCCAGGCATTATGAAATGAGCAACGTTTAGAATATCAGGTAATCCATCCTCGTTCCAAATGTTTGCCAACACGGCATAAACATTATTCCCTTTTTTCCAGTTTCTAGAGTACAGTATGATGCTGCAATTGTTGGGACTTGCACAGAGATGAAACAGTGAGTAACAGTCAGTATGGCAACCCGCCGTTTCCAATTTCCTGAACCATCGGGAGAATATAATCCGTCTCTTTGGTGATATTTATGAACCATAACTTGAGAATTGTTACTACAATTCCACGTGCCCAACATTTATTCTTTTCTATCTAAAGTCATGGCAACTCTGGAATCTAATTGTTTTTCTCTGGAACAAATAGCCAAGCAGAGAGAATGTAAAGAGACTTACGGGTATTCCACAGAATATGTTTTGTGATTTCTCTGCATCATGAACTGGGCTTCTCTCTCTCTCTCTCTCTCTCTCTCCAGGGGACTATGATTCTTTGGTGTACCTGGGAACCCAGGCCTCTTCCAACCAACTCTTTTTCTTCCCTTGGATTTATTCCTCCGTAAAACTAAGAATAGCCCCAGAAAGCGTCTGCAGAATGATCCACTCTAAGTCATTTCATTCATTCATGTGTGCATTCATTCATGAAGTGAATACTGATAACCTAGGTTGTGCCAGGTATTGAAGGATGCCTGCATATACATGGGTATAAATATTTGATCTCAGAAAGTAATAGGTACATGGATGGAATAACAAATAGATAGATGGGTGGATGGGTGGGTGGGTAGGTTGATGGATGAATGGATGGATCAATGGTTGGGTGGATAAACGAATGGATGGATAGATGGGTAGATGAATTGATGGATGAATGGTGGATAAATGAATAGATAGTTGGGTAGATGATGGGTGGATGGATGGGTGGAAGATTCTCCAATTTCTGGTTTACTGCCCCCCCTTTCCATCCTTCAGGGTGTTTGCTAGTGCCAGAGGGGCAGGATGGGTGGTTCCATGCAGAGATTATGAGGCCATATGCTGTTGTCAGCAGCCCCAGGTACCAGCTGTATTACCTTGGACATGCAACTCAGCCTCTCTGCTCCTCCATTGTCATATCTTTAAAGCAGAGGTATCCGTAGTGCCCCGTCTCATAGGATTGTCATGGGGAATTTGTGAGAAAAATCTGGGTCCACAAGGCATAGTGAGAGGTCCGTACATGATACTACAATTGAGAGAGTGATCACTAGATGTATCCCCTCAAAGGTACTTGAGGTCATTACTCTCAAGTGGCCCCAGAACAGGGCAAGTTCTTTTCCAACTGAAAACTCTGTCAACTATAGTGTGAAACCAAATGACCCCAATTTTAAATTTACATCTCTTTCAACCAGAGCAAGGGGAGCCCACAGTTGTCTGGAACAGTAAAACATGTCACAGAAGCACGGACTTGTCAACCAAACTGGGGAAGATGAATAATCCTGTACCAAACACAAGAAGAACCACGAGCTGTCCCCACTCAGACGGATGAACACAACAAACAACAAAGCAAGTGAGAATGTCCTGGAGATTAATGCATGGGTCCCGCAGTTGGATACACGGAGCTTGAGTCACGCCTGCTCCTAGCTGGTGCTAAGTGGGCCAAATGACTTCCATCCATCAGCTCCCCAATCTATAAAAGATCAGCAACATCCCTCCCTGGCTGGCAGGGGTGAGAAGGATTAAATAAGGTTATGTCCACCCTGGCAGCCAGTGCTGGCGATTACATGGTGTGGATGATATATTCTTACTTTGCTTTGTGTTGCAACAGAAACTGTGCAAAGAGGAAATGTTGATGCCAGGCTCATGCCTTGCTTTGCTCTCTTCGAATCGATTCCCGAAAGTAGATCTGTCTACTTCTTCCTCATGTTTTCTTTCTTTTTTTACTTGAAGTATAGTTGATGTACAATGTTGTGTTAATTTTTGCTGTACAGCACGGTGATTCAGTTATACATATATATACACACTTACATTCTTTTTCATATTCTTTTCCATGATGGTTTATCCCAGGGTATTGAATATAGTTCCCTGGGGTCTATGGTACGACCTTATTTTTCCTTATGTTTTCTCTTACGCTTTCCCACAACACTAAGCTTTTTCGAAACGTACGAATACTCTTGATCTTATACCCTTTTTCTCTAAACTATCGATATGGGCCCCAAACATGTGACAATAAGCATCTTAATGATGTTTTTCCTTTGGCTTGAAACTTATGACAAGAATACTGGGTATGCCAGCCATAAAAAAGAATGAAAAAATGTCATTTGCAGCAACATGGATGCAACTAGAGATGATCATGCTAAGTGAAGTAAGTCAGAAAGAGAAAGACAAATATCCCATGATCTCACTTCTATGTGGAACCTAAAATATGACACAAACTTATCTATGAAACAGAAACAGACTCACAGACATAAAGAACAGACTTGTGGTTGCCTAGGGGGAGAGGGGTGGAGAGGAATTAGCAGATACAGACTAGTATATATAGGATGGATAAACAGCAAGGTCCTACTGTAGAGCACAGGGAACTCTACTCAATATCCTGTGATAAACCATAATGGAAAAGAATATAAAAAAAGAATGTCTCTATGTGTATAACTGAGTCACTTTGCTGTACAGCAGAGACTGGCACAGCATGTAAATCAACTATACTTCAATTTTAAAAATGCTACTAAAAAAAGAATACTGAGTACGCAGTAGTCAAGTGGATGTGAGGGTCCCCAAAACAGAGAGTTTCTCATTGGGGCTGCTTGTGGCTGAGGGCAGGGTTTCTGCAAACCCCCTGATAACTTGTGCAGGACTTGGTTGGGTATGAGAGTGTGCATTTTCCATTCATGTCCAGAGTTTTCATTGACTCTGAAAAATGACTGTCTTCCCATCTTATCACATCTGACCAGGCACACCTAACTCCAACCTCTAATCGACTCTTTTCGATTGCCATTCAGAGTCTCAGGCAAAGTGCAAGATCTTTTTTTTTTTTTTCAACATAATAAGGATTCAAGAACGGTGTAAATTCTTACCTTGTTCTCTAGCCTTCCAGGATAAACATACAGCCCATGACTTAATTAGACAATCCTGCTCCTTTCGTTCAAAAATGTTCACGCACATCTACCCTTTTTCTCACTTTGTTCCTTGGTGAACTTAAACTATGCAGAAGAATGGTAACTGGCACATGTCGAGGGCTTATATTATGCCATTGTTTTTAAACATATTCCACACACATTAACATATTTGTCACATGGTCCTTATACAGCAGGCATCATAGGATATTCATTTTCATTTCTTAAGTTGGGTACCCCAGGGTGTCCCAAGGATGAGGTGTTCACTCCTAGCTTTAAGCCAAGGCAGCCTGAGTCTAGACCATGTTCTTAGCCAGGATGCTCTGCTGGAGGGCCCCTGAACCCCTCCACGGAGGGAGGCTGTCCATCTTCCCCCAGTTGCATGAAAGTAGAGGGATCTCACCTGCAAAATGGTGATGATTTGTGGGGTACACACTCAGGTCTCTCCCTGTTCAGGCCTCCCAGGTGTCTCAGCAAAATGCACCCTGAAAATATGAGGAGGCGGCTGTCTGTCTGTGGGGTTCTTCCCCACCAATGCTTGCTCAGTTTCTGACAAAACCCCTATGTCACCACCAAGCCAGCTGCTTCTTGTATCCTCAGCAAAATGCACCCTGAAAATATGAGGAGGCGGCTGTCCGTCTGTGGGGTTCTTCCCCACCAATGCTTGCTCAGTTTCTGACAAAACCCCTATGTCACCACCAAGCCAGCTGCTTCTTGTATCCTCCCCTGCTCCCTTAGATAAGCCATCCCTGGCACCCCAGCCCATGATGCTGAAACCCCTTTCCCAGGGGAAAAGGCCCCCCACCCAGCCTCTTCAAACACTGCATCCTTTAATTGGGAGTATAGAGAGAGAAATGATCCCTGAGCCCAGATTTGCCCAGATGTTCCTTCTTTGGATTAATATGAAAATAAGTGCATTATAAGCACTTTTATCCAATTAAAATCATGCTCATTCAATATGCCTTGGGACTTCCCTGGCGGTCCAGTGGTTAGGAGTCCATGCTTCCACTGCAGGGGGCCCGGGTTCGATCCCTGGTCGGGGAACTAAGATCCCACATGTCGGGCAGTGTGTACAAAAATATATTTTTTTAAATATGTCTTTTCCAACTCCATTCCTTAGCCCTTCCACCCTGTTCTGGGCTGGGTCATGAGATTACTCTGCATCTTATGTGTGTCCTCCTTGTGGGGCAGCTCCCAGAAGAGGCAGGTGCGTGATGAGAATTGAGACCAGCAGCCCTGGAGAGGAGCATTCTCCAACTCAAGGGCAGTGACCTTCCTGAATCCTCCTGAGATACAGGGAAACCAGACCTCGTTTAGGAAAATGACATCAGAATAATAACTCTTGTGTGAAATCACCATCCAGTTTTGCCATTGCTTTTTTGTTGTGGTTGTTTTCATAGAAATTACACCCTTTCCCACCTACGGACAAGCATCTGAGAGGCGTCTCCTTCTGCAAGATGCACAGAGACGAGGCTATGCCCACCTCGTGTGATAAACACCTTTCCGCCCTTGGCTGTCTCTACAGGGTCCGTGAATTCTCTGTGCCTCTTCCAAGTGCCACGCTGCTAGCTGCACACACGCCCGGGTTCTGTTCCCACTATGAGACAAAGAGCTGTAGCCATGCTGTGCGGTTTCAAAAATATTTTATTTTCTGGAATAGCCATATGTCTGGAAGAGCTTTGTCTTTATTGCCCATCTCCACACGGGGAGACAGAAGCTACGACGAGAGAACAGAGGTGCCATACATCACACCTGCAGGACGGCATGACGGGAGGGTTTGAGAGAATGTATAAAATGCTCACCAGGGTGCATGAGGACAGGTTGGGGGCAGGGGTTGCACACTGCCGAGCACATTCATCGAGACGTGCACGCACCCCACAGCGCGGAGGGAGGGGGGGCCCTGAAGTTTCACCTGGTCCCCCTCAGAGTTTAAACAGAGTGGAGGGAAAAACCTGCTACAAGTCCTCCGCGGCTGCCACACCGGGCAATGCAAGTCTCACCCGTGATGTGATGTCCAAAGTGCCTGATGCATCGTTTACAGTTGCAAGAGAAGTAATGCTAGGCTTGTTTCTAGAATGTTCCAGGACCCTCTTATTCCATGTGCAGAGTCTCTTGTCGGTATTTTATAAGAATGACTCTCTTCTTCCAGATGATGGGCTCTGCTCACCGCCACAGATGGATAGAAAGACTCGGGGTACGCTGACAACAAGGATGGCGGGGTGTGTCTTGTCTGTGTCCCCTTGCGCGTCTGCCTGCTGTGTACACAGGAGCAAGCCATGAAGATCTGGGCGTGCTTGTGTACGCTGTAGGGCATGGGCTTGCATCTGACACTGAAGAGGGTCAGGCACCAGCTGTACCTACCTTCACGATGGCATAATCTGAAGCTGATTGTCCTCTGGACTGGCCTAGCCAGGAATAAGAGTAAACACTTCCACTGGGCTGCCCCACTGAGCCCTGGAACCCCTGTGAGTTACGACTATGCACAAGTGGACGGCGGAGGAAAACTTCACAACACGGAGTGGGCCGGGGGGCGGGCGGGCAGGAATGGCTAGGATGGGACCACAAGGGGTTATGGAGGTTACAGATGCCAGCATAGCCCCGGAGGTGACATTTGCCCATGAGTCCTGACCACCTGGTGATGGCTTGGCAAGGTGAGTGACGAGGGATGGCCTTAATCCTCATAGGTGGTCACACCACCCTTCACCCCACAGCGCAGCTGGAACACATGCTGGTTGGCAGTCTCCAGAGTAAGGCCGAGCAGGGACCTCCAGGCGTCCGACCCTACATCCACATTGGAGTCCTGGCCGGCCGGTGGTCCACGCGGGGGGGTGTTCTCACGACCTCTTGGCTTGTACCTGGAGGACAGGTGAACAGTAGGCTCCACGGTCAACCGGAGCTTCTCTGTCCCGTCAGGGCCCCTAAAGGGTTGTAAAGAGAAGGAAAGACAACAAAAGTGTAAGGGGGAAAACATCAGTGGTGAACCCACAAGAGCGAAATCTCTTCCATGCTGCTGAGAAGCTTTTTCCCTCAGCACCCAGACCTCGGCTCTTAATATCATGCTCAAATAAGAGGAAACAGGGCTCCCTGGAGAAATGGCTAATTCTAGGATCCAGGCTTGGAAGACACAGGATGTGGCTGGAGTGTCTTCTAGTTCCAGAAAGTAAGGAAATGTTCAAAAATACACAATAATTGGGGCATGTCAGTAGGACACAGAAGATAAAGTGAAAGAGGTCCCAATGGCCAAGCCGTTTGAGCCAGGAAATAAAATACTATTGGATTATAACCCGAAATAAGATATAAACATCCATGTGTCCATACTGGGAGAAATCCATGATTGAATGAATAAATAAATGAGGGAGGAAAAATAAACATCCCATGCAGAAAAATTCCAAATAGATACTGTGCCCTCAAGATGGTGGAATATAGATTTCCTGCTTAAGTGTGGGCTGTTCACAGGGTCTTCCTTCCAAAAGGGTGTGGAATGAGGACTCAAAAGTAGCTTTGCATTGGAGCCGTCTGACGACCTCAGCCAGCTGACCAAGAAACCCCAAAACCCACAGTGACAAGTCATGTTGATAATACGTCCCTTTGATAAAAGGTGATGAAAAGGGCACTGCACTCCTATGGTTTTTCTCTCAAAGACCAATCATCCCAGTCTAATAATGAAAAAAAAAATCAGGCAAATCCTAATAGAGGGGCAACCTAAAAAAAAAGAAATCTAACCAGTGCTCATCAAAGCGAAGATTATCAAAAACAAAGAAAGTTTTAAAATAGAATTACCATATGATCCAGCAATCCCACCCCTGGACCTATATCCAGACAAAACTATAATTCGAAAAGTTGCATGCACCCCAATGTTCATTGCAGCACTATTCACGATAGCCAAGACATGGAAGCAACCTAAGTGTCCACAGACAGATGAATGGAGAAAGAAGATGTGGTACATATATACACAGTGGGATACTAGTCAGCCATAAAAAAGAATGAAATCATGCCATTGGCAGCAACATGGATGGACTTTGAGATGATCATACTGAGTGAAGTAAATCAGACAGAGAAAGACAAAAACAAAGCTTGAGACACTGTCACAGCCCAGAGGAGCCCAAGGAGGCATGAGGGTGAAAGTTATAATGGTGCCCTAGGTGGGGTCCTGGGACAGAAAAGGGACTTTAGGGAAGAAGTAGTGAAACCCAAATAAAATTTGGGGTTTAGCAGGAGAGTCTTTTTTTTTTTTTTTTTTTGTGGTATGCGGGCCTCTCACTGTTGTAGCTTCTCCCACTGTGGAGCACAGGCTCTGGACGCGCAGTCTCAATGGCCATGGCTCATGGGCCCAGCCGCTCTGCGGCATGTGGGATCTTCCCGGACCAGGGCACGAACCCATGTCCCCTGCATTGGCAGGCGGACTCTCAACCACTGCGCCACCAGGGAAGCCCTGCAGGAGAGTCTTGACTCACGTGCCTACATGAATATCATGTTCCGTTCATGGATTATTTCTATTCTTTGTATGGCTGGACCAAACGGAACACAAGATCTGGCCATCAGTGGTGTCTTTGAAGGCTGAAGGGATGCTCGGTGAAGCATGGTGGGGAATTCTGGGGCCCCGCTGCTGTCAGGGCACCCAAAAAGGCAGCGATCCATCACAGAAGCAGCAGCCGTGTGTGGTGGTTTGGATGTGTCCCCCGACCAGGAATAGTTCTGGCCAAGTAACCCTACATTTAGGAAAGTGGATGGTAGACATTGCTGATGAGCACAAGAGACAGAGGGGGATTCCTTCAGGGCCAAGGGAGTTCCAGGAATCCTACCCAGAAAAGGGTGGGTGAGCGGGAAGACACTAGGGCATCCGACCCTGGAGCCAGCAAGGTCTTAGATAAAGCTTGTCTCAACTGACACTTGGCTGTAGGTGTACAGCACCCATGGGGTCCAAAGGCTTAGGATGAAAACAGCACGTCAACTATCTCCCTGATGGTTAGACAGACAATTCTAAATGCGTGTATATACCTATAGAATTTTAAAATATAATTTTAGTAAATTATATATGTATGTATATACCTATAAAATTTATAAAGTATATGTATATATGTTTTCATAAATTTCTATAAATTCTGTACACTAAAAAATAGAAACATACGTATCTCTATTAATATATAAATTTACATGTTCATTTAGGTATATGCACACACCCATATATACACATATGTTGTTGAAATGATACTTTTTTGATATACTGATTAAATAAAATATATTAATTCAATTGATTTCTTTTTTTATAAATTTATTTATTTTATTCATTTATTTTTGGCTGCATTGGGTCTTCGTTGCTGTGCGCGGGCTTTCTCTAGTTGCGGCGAGTGGGGACTACTCTTGGTTGTGGTGCGCGGGCTTCTAATTGTGGTGACTTCTCTTGTTGCAGAGCACAGGCTCTAGGTGTGCAGGCTTCAGTAGTTGTGGCTCGTGGGCTCAGTAGTTGTGGCTCGCAGGCTCTAGAGCGCAGGCTCCGTAGTTGCGGAGTACGGGCTTAGTTGCCCCGTGGCATGTGGGATCTTCCCAGACCAGGGCTGGAACCCGTGTCCCCTGCATTGGCAGGCGGACTCTTAACCACTGTGCCACCAGGGAAGCCCTCAATTGATTTCATCTTGACCATTTTTACTTTCTTTTTTCATGTGGCTACCACAACAATTTTTTCCTTCCAGTTTTATTGAGATATGATGGACATACAGTGCTGTATAAGTTTAAGGTGCACAGCATGGTGATCTGACCTACATACACCATGAAATAATGACCACAATAAATTTAGTGAACACTCGTCAGCTCATCTAGATACAAAATTAAAGAAATAGAAAAAAACTTTTTTATGATGAGAACTGTTAGGGTTTCGTCTGTTAACAACCTGCATGTATGACACACAGCAAAGTTAATTATCTTTCTCATGTTGTACATTACCCCCCAGTACTGATTTATCTTATAAGTGGGAGTTGGCACCTTGGTGACTACCAGAAAACGTTTTAATTATTTATGTGGCTCGTACTGTACTGCCATTCGACAGAGCTGTTCTAGACCCTCGAAAAATGGGGTTTCCAGGGGAACATGCAGGAACGGGGCCCCAGGCCCATCAGTGGCATGCTAGGTAGGGCTGTATGCTGGCGGTCATGCCCCTCAGAGGACCCCAGGAGCCCTATGGTCCCTGAGCACAGTGGCCCAGGCAGCCACCTGCCGCCACTCCTGGCCCTTCCCCCTTAGTCAGAAAGTGGCCAAAGTCTTTCCCCGTTCGGATCTTCTGGAACCAAGGCACACCCAGCACCTGGGGGCCCCTCCCTGTTGCAGGTGGGGCAACTCGGAAGTGGATGGCTGGTCCTTGTGAGCCGGGGGATGGGGCCTGGGGTGGGAGCATCCCTCAGACTTTCCCAGGAAATATCTACTGAAAGAGGCTTCTCCTCCTTGGAGCCACTCGAATTTCAGCAGCAAACTCCATGTACCACCTCCTAGGTTACAGTAGCTGCTTAGAGACCGTCGTGAGCGTGCAAGGACGACCACACTCCCCCCCAGCCCCCGTACCGGCACTATTTAATTTGGCTTTTGCAAGGAGGCTGACCCGTCAGTCCAAACCAGATGTCCCCCGATTCCATCCCTGTTATTTGTAAATCTCATCCTTAAGACGGGGTGGATCGCCACTCATTTCTGTGTCTTCCCAGGACACTGACATTCCCAAGAGGGCTGAGCCTGGCAGGTCACCTGTGGGGTCATTTCAGGGTCACAAAGGATGCTCTTCCTGACCAGCCTCGGAGCCTGGCTTCCCACCACGGCAAGGTCCTCCCGGGCTTTCGGAGGCTGTGATTCGAGGAAGTTACAGGAAAACATGCAAATGCCCCCGAGGGGTAACCATGGTCACCTGCACTGTCTCTCTGCCCCCGGTACCAGTTCCGGGGGAGCAGGAAGAAGCGCCACAAGCCACAGGAGCCAGGGCCGTGGGGTGGCTTTCAACCCCGGACTGTGTGCACAGTGTGGTTTTCAGGGTCTGAGACCTGGACCCACCAGGACCTTCACCAGCACCTTGTTTCCCTTCTCCCCTCACGAATCTTGAAGGCACGAGTGGGACAAGGGAGGTTGGTGATTCACCCCTACCTGCTGTGGACCTTGGACGGGGGACTTCAGCATCTCTGAGACTGGTACCCAGGTGGCAGGGTGATGGGAGGATGTGGTGCTGCCTTAAGGCGGGGTCCCCAGAAGGGTGTGAGGTTGGGATAAAGGGGCACAGCGCTGAGGGGGAGAGGGAGACCCCATCAGGAAGCGGAGGTGCTGAGGGATGACGAAGTCCTGGGTCACACCTGCACTGGATCCCTTGGGGGCTCGGCAGTGCAAGCTGTACTGCAGTTTCCTGCCCCAGGGCACACAACGGTGTGTATGTGAGTGTGTGCGTGTGTGTGTGTGTGCTCTTTCTCCCCAGCCTCCTCTGAAGAAACCACCTTTGTCCTTCAGACGACGGTCAACGGTCAATGGCCATGGCCTCTGAGAAGTGTCCCCACCCACACACGCCACCCCTGCTCGCGTCCCCCTCTGTGCATCCCTAGCACAGAGGAGGGGCAGCCTGTCCGCAGGGGCTCCCTGGCACGCGGCCCAGACGTCTGCTCCGGTGCGGATTAAACCGTACAATGATTATCCAGTAACCTTGCCATCTCCCCAGCCGGGGATTTACCCTCGGAGCCAGGACGAGCGGCATCTGGCAGACTGCAGCTCGCGGGTTGGGAAGGAGCTCGGGAGAGATTTGTTCACTGAGGGTTATGAATTGTGTCTCCCTCCCGCCAAATTCAGACGTTGAAGCCCTGACCCCCAGGACCTCAGGATGGGGCTGTATTTGGAGATGGGGTCTTTAAAGACGTGATGAAGGTAAAATGAGGTCACTAGGGTGGGTCCTGAGCCCATAGGATGGGTGTCCTTATAAGAAGAGGAGATCAGGACACACACACACACACACACACGGACGACCCTGTGAGGACACAGGGAGGAGACGGCTGTCTACACGCCCAGGAGAGAGGCCTCGGGAGGGACCAGCCCTGCCCACACCTGGATCTCAGACTCCAGCCTCCAGGGCTGGGAGACATAAATGTCTGATGTTTAAGCTGCTCTGTGCTACTTTGTTACGGCCGCCCCAGCAGAGACGTACAGTGAATGAATCAAATAGTACATAAGTTGGAATTCTAGCCGTGCTGCCCAATATGGGTACCATATGTGGCTGTTTAAGTTTAAACACATCACGATTCAATACAATGAAAAATCCAGGCCCTCAGTGTATCCGTGAATGCCTGAGTTGTAGTGGCCACAAGTGGCTGGTGTCTCCTGTGTGGGACGGGGGAGGTCTGGAGCTGTGTGGCCGCCCTCCCATCCTCTTCTTGCGGGGGGGTCCTCTCTCTGACCCTGAAGGACACACTGCTTGTCTTGTCTGCACTTCTAAGCACGTTCCCCGACCCCCAGCTGTCCCCAGATGGAGGTGGTGCAGCCATTGTAAAATGATGTTGGTCCCATCTCTCCTGGGACCATGTACCTGGGCACACACACTGACCGCTTTGCTGATCTCCACTGGCAGGAAGGAGCCGGTGTCCTTGAAGTTCCCACCCGGGCGCCGGCCACCGCTCAGGGCTCGTTCCACTCCCCCACCCCCCGTACATCAACCCCGACCCCTCCCCTCTCAGAGGTGAGGACCCAGACAGCGGTATTTCTTTCAACAGTCCAGGGAATCCCAGTGAGTAGGAAGGGCTGGTCACCCCTTCTCGCGTTGAAACTTCACGTTTCTAGGTGCTATTTTACTTGTTCTTCTCATTTTTTCCCTCTTTCATGGGACTGTCTGGTTTCCTGAACCTTTTCAGGTCAAGGGCTGAGTCTTCCAACACATTTGCAATCTGACATGTTGCCAAAGGCATCATCGTGATAGGATGAGCTGGAGGTCAGTCTGGAAAAATGCAGCGTTCCTAACAGGCACCATGGGACTGATGGAACCAAGGCAGCAAGGCAGAGAGAGAGAGAGAGAGAGAAAGAGGGAGAGAGAGAAAGAGAGAGATAAAGACAGAGAGAGAAAGAAAGAGAAAGACAGAGAGAAAGAGAGACAGAGAGAGAGATAAAGACAGAGAGAAAGACAGAGAGAGAGAGAAAGAGGGAGAGAAAGACAGAGAGAGAAAGACAGACAGAAAGAGAGATAAAGACAGAGAGAGATAAAGACAGAAAGATAAAGGCAGAGAGAGAAAGACAGAGACAGAGACAGAGAGAGAGAGAGTCTCAAGCCTGGGGTCCGGCCGAGCGGGGCTGGAATCCTACCTGGGCCCATCGTAGCTCTGTTGCTACGAGCTTGTTGCAAAACATCTCTGGGTGTCCGTTGTCTCGTGTGAAAATCAGATATGGGGGCTTCGAGGATGTGGCTGGCTGGGTCATGGCCCCAACGTCATGGTCCTAATTCCTGGAGCCTGTGGATGCTCCCTCCAACAGCAAAAGGGATTTTGAAGGTGTGACGCAGTGAAGGGTCTAGACACACAGACATGATCTGGGATTATCAGGTCAACCCAGGGTGATCACAAAGGTCCTTATAAAGAGGCAGGGGCTGGGGGCGGGGTTGGAGGGAGGGGGGATGATGTGACCATGGACGCCAACGTCAGAGAGATGCGTGGCCGCCAGCCAGGGAATGCGGCCGCCTATAGAAGCTAGAAGAGGCCAGGAAGGTTCTTTTCTAGAACTTTCACCAACACCTTGCCTTTATTCCTGTAAGACTCACTTGGCACTTCCGGCCTCCAGAAGTCTGGACTCCCACCAGATCCAGCGCTATTTGATTCAGCTTTTGCAAGGAGGCTGACCCGTCAGTCCAAACCAGATGTCCCCCGATTCCATCCCTGTTATTTGTAAGTCTCATCCTTAAGATGGGGTGAGTCGCCACCCATTTCTGTGTCTTCCCAGGAGACTGACATTCCCAAGAGGGCTGAGCCTGGCAGGTCACCTGTGGGGTCATTTCAGGGTCACAAAGGATGGCCTTCCTGACCAGCCTCGGAGCCTGGCTTCCCACCTCGGCAAGGTCCTCCCGGGCTTTTGGAGGCTGTGATTCGAGGAAGTTACAGGAAAACATGCAAATGCCCCCGAGGGGTAACCATGGTCACCTGCACTGCCTCTCTGCCCCCGGTACCAGTTCCGGGGGAGCAGGAAGAAGCGCCACAAGCCACAGGAGCCAGGGCCGTGGGGTGGCTTTCAACCCCGGACTGAGCATGTGCTCAGCAGAGGATGTAACATCAGGACCCGGCCCAGGGCCTGGCATCACCAGGACCCTCTGAAACACAGGGTCCCGGTGGGCAAGGGGAAGGACTAAATGTTGCTTCATGCCTCCTTCTGATAGCTGAGTGATGGGCTTGGAGCAGCACAATCTCTGTGACCGCTTGGCCTCAACCGTCCTGGCTCAGAACTGGAGCAGCCTTTCAGATGGGGGCGGTGATGTGTACGGGAAAGGGTGTCCCCCTGTGGACATTGTATCCTTTTGATACAATGACTCAAGGCATTTTTGCAGTTATTTCCTTTTTCTTTTTTTAATATTCACACCGGATTTTAATTTGTTATACATTTTTGTAGTTCAGTAAATGTCCTTGATAAGGTAAAACAAAAAGTGTTATTTACTTGGGACAAAAATAGTAATCTGCGTAAAAAGGGGGGAAGACCAAAATATTTTTATATGCTTATTCAGATACATGGAATGTTTGTGAAGTTAAGAGGAATGAAGATATTCAAACAGTAATAGAAAATCATTACACCTATTTGAGTGTTCAAATGCTTATGTAAGTCTTCAATCCGTCTGGTTTTATAAAACCAAAACTTTGAATACAAACAAAAGCAGAAAACTTCACATTACCTTTTTATATGTTCCTAAGTATCAAACTGCATCAATTTATTATGAACTTAAAGAACACCACAGATTTTAAAACTAAAGTACAGAAGTGCCTGATTCTTTTTAATTCCACAAATACCTAACATCCCAAAATAACATGTAAAGAAACCTCTGTGCTGCTCAGTGAATTTTTAAATAATGATCCAACAAACACTGTATGGGAACGTGTACAATCACACCTTTGCCTACATGTGGTTTTTGTTTTGCTTTGTTTTCCACTTTTTAAAGATTTTAATTTTATATTGGGGTATAATTGATCAACAATGTTGTGTTAGTTTCAGTTGCACAGCAAAGTGATTCAGTTGTACATACACATGTATCTGTTCTTTCTCAAATTCTTTTCCCATTTAGGTTATTAAAGAATATTGAGTTCCCTGAGCTCTACAGTAGGTCCTTGTTGGTTATCTATCTTATATACAGTAGTGTGTACATGTCAATTGCAAACTCCTAATTTATGACCCCCCCCCCGTTTCCCTTTGGTGTTTGTTTTCCATTTTGAATGAATACCTCTCTATATCTGCTAGCCCGGGGGCTGCCAGGTGAAAATGATTCATATTCTCCCTTAGTGGAAGATGGGCGTCCCATCTTAACTCCTTGAGTGCAGTAAACCACTAGTCAAAAAATATACCCTAGGTTCAGAACGGCCATCATCAAAAAATCTACAAGCGATAAATGCTGGAAAGGGTGTGGAGAAACGGGAACCCTCCTGCACAGCTGGTGGGAATGTAAATTGGTGCAGCCGCTACGGAGAACAGTATGGAGGTTCCTTAAAAAACTACAAATAGAACTACCATATGACCCAGCAATCCCACTCCCAGGCATATATCCAGAGAAAACCATAATTCGAAAGGATGCACGCACCCCGATGTTCATTGCAGCTCTATTTACAATAGTCAGGACATGGAAGCAACTTAATGTCTATCAACAGAGGAATGGATAAAGAAGATGTGGCACATATATACAATGGAATACTACTCAGCCGTAAAAAGGAATGAAATGGTGCCATTTGCAGAGATGTGGATGGACCTAGAGACTGTCGTACAGAGTGAAGTCAGTCAGAAAGAGAAAGACAAATATTGTATAATATTGCTTCTATGTGGAATCTAGAAAAATGATACAGATGAACTTATTGGCAAAGCAGAAACAGAGTCACAGATGTAGAGAACAAACTTACGGTTACCAAGGGGGGGCGGGGGTTGTGGTGGGACAAACTGGGAGATTGGGATGGACATATATACACTATTGATACTATATATAAAATAGATCACTAATGAGATCCTACTGTAGAGCACAGGGAACTCTACTCACTGCTCTGTGGTGACCTAAATGGGAAGGGAATCCAAAAAGGAGGGGATATAGGTATACATAGAGCCGATTCACTTTGTTGTACAGCAGAAACTAACACAACATTGTAAAGCAACTCAACTCCAGTAAAAATTTTTAAAAATTACTCTAGGAGTGGTTCAGTGGGATAAACAGCAGTCATCATTCTGGGAATTTCGCTTGTGATGGAAGGTGACATCCAGATTTCCAGGCCGAGGCTGGGCCTCCCCTGGTTTTGCCTGATTCACCCAAGGAGGAGGTGGGCTAATAAAGGGCTGGCATGCCAAGGAGGACGGGGAAATATAGGCCCCGAAACAGGTCACCCAGCTCTGGCAGGAAGCAGCCTCTCTTTATAGCTCAGTGGACTAAATAAAGCCCTGAGTGCTGAAGAAGAGGCCAAGGAGAGTGTTTTTATTCCAGGAGAAGAATAATTATTTCCTAAGTAGAATTCCTTTGGTAAAAAACAAAACAAAACAAAACAAAAAACAGCTGTGCACCCTAGAAACACTTCAAGGGGAAAAAGAGAGCAAAAGATGGCAAACAACAAAATGAATGCCAGGCAGAGTAAAATCCCAAGATCCTCATTCCTTTTTTTTTTTACAATGAGATTTTAGTTTCCATGGAGCATGAGTAACCTGGGCCGTCTCTAACCTACCTGAAGAAATTGCAGGAAATTTAAAAGTAAGTTAATAAAAACAAAGAAGGTGTTAAATCACAGCCAGTTCTGCAATGAGGTGGTATTCCGTGTTTCTCAAAATCACGGTGCTGGGCAAATCCAAGATAAAAACCAAAGGGTTTCAGAGAAACATGGGATTAGGGTCCTAACACTTGAGAACTCTGTCACAGACACACCAGAAACAATGACCACAAAAAGAGATAGGAATCGAATAAAACGTTAGCACAGATTTACAAGTTCTGCATGGTTATGGTCAGCATACGCACAACAATGCATATGTGTTATTCGTTGTTGGTATGTTCTATAATTGTTTGTGGAATTCGACCCTGGAAGGGTCTCAGCATGTGAGTAATTGTGAAGGGGAAATTCACTCAGAAAGTTCTAATAACAGACTTGGGTGCATATGACTCAGATACCACACGTGTGACCAAGGGGGCTGGCGGATGTCTCAGGGGTGTGTGTGTGTCTGTGTGGTACAGGGCTCCTTTCAGCTGGGTGTAATTTTCTGGGTGCGTGTAGTATTTCTCGAAGATGAAACCACACACAAGCAAAGACAAATGCCAAAAGATGCTCAAATAATTCTCTGCAACAGTGGCGTCGGAAGAAGCTCCTGCTTTGAAAAGAAAAGAGAAAAGAGGAGAATGGACCATCCGGGGGCCCCCGGTTCAACAAATTGACACTTTTGCTTCTCTCATGACTGTTCATTGCAAGCTCCTGTTTACTTGTTTACATTTTTTTTCCTCTAGAAGTTGATGCAATACACACTGTTTTAAGCCCCTGTTTTGTGATGCATTCCTTCCCATGTCTTTCTATCCCCCTCTACTATCTTATTCAGTCCTTTTCTGTCTTTGGTTGTCTTGGAATTGTGCGTAGTTGATAGCATCCAACAAGACCTGCTCCCTTGGTATCCAAACAGTAAAAGATGAGATGGTGGTGGGGTGGGGAATAACTTAGTCTTCATCCTAATTGTATTCATGCTTCACAAACATGGTGAGAACGTAGCAACGAAGAGTCATGCACCAAAGAAGAAAGAGCAATGAGAGACAGAGAGACACTGAGTCCTGGTGACATCAGTTGAGGCCCTGGATCAAGCCATACCTGAAGACTGTCAAGGACATTTCTGTTACATTAAAAAAAAATTCAAAAGAGTACAAGGACCTACTGTATAGCACAGGGAACTATACTCAGTACCTTGTAATAACCTATCATGGAAGAAAATGCAAAAAAGAATACATACGTTTATACATATCTATGTATAACTGAATCACTTGGCTGTACACCTGCAACTAACACAACATCGTAAATCAACTATATTTCAATAAACATTTTAATAAAGAGTCATGTGACACTGCATGGTGGTTGGACTGTCGTGCACTGGGAGACGCAAGCATGCGTTTGATGTTTCACAAGTGTGGTGAGCCCATTTCCCCGGTGATCCTCCCATGATCACCCCGGGTGACTGGTCGACCAACAGCTTCAACCACTGGGTGCACACAGACACCAGCACTGCCTGCTGTGCTCAGATGTCTAAGGAACCACAGCGAGGCGGATGCAGGTGAACGGAAGGCTTGGTCCGGTCCAATGGAGACAGAAAGCAAGAGGACTCACATCAGCCGCTGCTGACCCCGGCAGCCTGCCTTTCATATCCCTGTTGACCACGTAGCTGGGCCCACTTTTCATCCACGCAGAGGAAAACCCAACAGCACATCCCAGGGTTTTGTAAGGGTCACGTGAAACAATCTTAAACCCACAGGAGGTGCTTAATAAATGCATGGTCCCTGCTCCCAGGCCCCAGAAATCCAACTGGGGGGGGGAGTGCTACTTGAAAGGCGGTGGCAGGTCCACATCTGTCACATAACGGTGGGGATGCACATGCCGGACCCCTCGTGGGGGACAGACGCCCTCCCTGGAAGAAACCGGGAGCTCCGCGTGGACCGCACGTGGCCGGAAGGTCATGCTTTATATTCCATTTGTGTTTCCTTTTTATTTACATGTCGCACAGACTCCATCTGTGTCGGAGGGTGGGGAGTGACTTATGGAAACATGGTCTTTTAGAGATGGAGTCACTCAGAGGCACAGAAGGGGCTTAGGACATTCCACGGGGCCGTTTTCCTCTTTGGCTGAGCTGCTTTATTCCTGTACGCACAGCCCAGCATCCCAGCCCGGCGGCGTATGGGTTTCAGATGCAGCCTCCTGCATCCCCGCCAGCCACGTGCCCGGCAGCCCCAGCTCCAAGTCAGGGCTCCATCCCGCCCCCTCCCAGCTTCAGATCCACTTCTTTCCCATTTCACTCTGCAACTGTGATTTAGCTTGACACACGGAGAATACCGCATCTTGAAACGAAGGGGTGAGACGCTTGGTCTTCCTTACCTGCCAACACCTTGGATCTCTGTGATCTGAGTGCCCACGTGTTTTAGAAACATCTGCAATGCAGACCACTTTAAGGACAAACATCTGTGGAGTGGAGCTTGAACAAAGTAGGAACAAAGGCTATTGTATGAGGCATTGTGATGGCTTCACAAACATTCTCTGCCTTTTTTTTTTTTCTCTTTCTGAAGCTGAAAATAGCTCCAGAAGCAAGAATCAGATTCTGTACTCAATTCTTTCCCCCCAAAGTCACTTGTCTTGAATTGTAACATGTTTGCTTCTGCCAAAGAATCTTGCTTTTCAGGGATGCGGGAGCTGGGGGATAGGTACATCAGCTCACAGAGTATGAAACCCCAGGACTATACTTCTCCAGCCCCGCCCGCCAGCTCACACATCCTGAGCAAAAATCAACTGCCCAGCAAGCAAACACCCCCGGCCACTTCTGGGGCAGCCTGCTCCTGTCCTGCTCAAGTTTAACTTTTACAAAGTTCTTTCTTATGTGATTGACAAACAGCCTCCTTCTAAGTGTCATCAGTTTTCCCTCGTGCTGTGTCGGAGGGTGGGGAGTGACTTATGGAAACATGGTCTTTTAGAGATGGAGTCACTGGGTTCTGGGTGCTCTGTTTCCGTTTCCCCTGATGCTTCTGTGCAGACCCAAGGTGCTCACTTCCATCAACTAACTATCCTTTGAAAGAAGCCGAGGTTTCTCAGCAGCCACTCTTTGCCTCTTTGGAGAAACCTTCAGTTTGGGGAAGAAAGGGGCGGGGGGCACAGGAGGGAGCTTTGGGGCATCTTTACACAATACAGGATGCAAAGCGCAATCCTTGTAGGACACAAAAGTGTTCTCAAAACAAAGTATATTAGGACACTGTTATTAAAAAAGTACTGTCCGGGAATTCCCTGGCGGTCCAGTGGTTAGGACTCGGCGCTTTCACTGCTGAAGGCCTGGGTTCAAGCGTTCAATCCCTGGTCGGGGAACTAAGATCCCACAAGCCACGCGGTGCAGCCAACAACAACAAACAAACAAACAAACAAAAACAAAAGCTTTCCTTGCCCTAGGAACATTAACTGATAACTTCCAAAATATAAAAATATAGACGCACTCTTTTTAAAATTTTAATTGAACTATAGTTGATTTACAATGCTGTGTTAGTTTCAGGTGTATAGCACAGTGATTCAGTTATATATATATATGTGTGTGTATATGTGTGTGTGTGTGTGTGTGTGTGTGTGTGTATACATATATATACATTCTTTTCCAGATTAGTTTCCCATATAGGTTATTACAAAGTATTGAGCATAGTTCTCTGGGCTATACAGTAGGTCCTTGTTGGTTATCTATTTTATATATTAGGCACAGTCTTGAATTCACTTTTTCAAATTTGTATGGCTGATTATCAATACTTATAAAGAAATAAGTCAAAAGCTTTTTTAAAATTGAAACCTATGTGGACAATGCCTGTAAATATATATTAAGCAGTTATTTTGTAATCTATCAAAAACAACTTAAAAGAAGAATATTATTCCTAAGCCCTAAAGGAGAGGTGAAGATAGAAACACAATTACAAATTTTTGGAATGGGAAAGCAATGGAGGTGAGGTTTTATTTACAGATACACGTGAGCATGCATGCAGGTCCGGGGTAAGAGCTTGGAGACTCTTGGTGACTGATTTTGTTTCCTTGCAATCTTAGGAAAATTACATAACCTTTTTCTTTTAGCCTCTTTTTTTCTGTTCTGTATAATTGGGCTAATCATGAGATTCAGGTTGCTGTCAGAAGGATACAATGCGATGTAAATAATATCCTTTTAACTCTGTCTGGTACTTTGTAACACACTCTGTAAATATCAGATGTAATTGTTATTTATAGGAAGCCACATTTTGTTTTTTCCTTTTGGCAGGCACTCTGCATTTGTTGCTTGCCCGTAGAAAATTCAGAAGGTGACAGGACAGATATTTGTACCTTGTCACACTCTTTCCAGCCTTTTGAGATCAGCCTCCCCCCCGGATTCAGGAGTGATCTTTCTGGGCCCCAGAGGATGATTCTTGGTGGAGGCTGCTGTCTTGAGGCAGATGAGCGGTCTCTTTTCTTTAGGCAGTAAATACCCACAGGGTCCCCAGGATCTCGGGGCTCCCTTGGAGAGGTGATGGGTGGAAACATGCAGTCATGGACATAAGAGGGAACAGGGTGCTTCTTTCACAGAAGCAGAGGAAGGTCTCCTGAGCGGCCCCTCTCCGGCCAGAAGCTCCCCGAGTGTGACTCTCTCCTTTACCAGTGATGCCTTGGCATTTATGGCTCCGTGACCTTGGGCAAGAAACTACCTTGGTTTTGTACCTGAAATGGGGATACTGGCGTCGATCCAGAAGACCATTTGGCAAGGTCTTCTGTAGATCACAGAGGCTACCATGAACGTGAGGGACCGTGATTTCATTTTGTCTAAAAGGGTCGTGGGTCTACCCTGGTCTAGGTCGGAGTGGGAGGGGGCAAGGGCCTATACCGTGAGCATTTCTGTGTCACAGCAAGAGCATTAATTAACTCACGGGTTCATTAAGAGAGGCCGACTTCACACACGCCTGGCAATTTGAATTCTGGGACCCTGCGTTTTTGTCCTGATTCTGCGATGACCCTCTCCGCAGACACGGTAATGATTACGAAGGAGACGCGTTTCATGGGTCATAGAAATAATATGCAGATGGCTGGTTTCTAATTGATGGGGAGGCATTCTCTGGGAAATGGAATCAATGCTGATTGATCTGTCGGGATTGAAATGGCATGTGAGGAAAATAACCCAAGGGAGGCCCAGCATGTACCGACCTGACATGTCACCGGATGGGAATGGGGTCCCGCTCCCGTGTGTGTGCGTGTGTGTGTGTGTTTGTGTGTGGCCAGCACCATCAGCCGTGGGGGACCGACCCTCCGGCCGCAGGAGAACACCCTGGATGGTCTCAGTTATGTAATGCTGGGCTCTTTTCCTTGTAAAGGTGTTTTCCTACCCCTGCCAGATGGGCCCTGCTAGTGACCAACCCCCAGTCACAACGTCCTCCCCCAGGCTTACCCGAGAGATTCAGGCACCTCCTATTGGTGGCTTACCCCTTCCTAATCCACTCTCCCGCAGTGTATGTGTTTGTTGTAATTTTGGATCCTAATTCACGTGCCGTGCGTGGGATGCAGACTTGTGAGTTACTTTCTCTGGTGGAGGATGGACAGTTTTCAAGGTATCATATTTGGGGACGTGATCACGCATCTTCTAACCTCCTTTCGCTCAGCTAATGCACCTGATACCTAAGGCACGGCAATCCAGAAATTTACCAGAAGTATTTGCCTGGTCTGTTTCGAACCGAGCTGAGCAAATCTTACGCTCTGGCTCTTGAGCTGGGGGTCGGGTGGGGGGGGGTGGACAGGGGAAGGGGACCGGTTTGCGGAGCTGGGGCAGGCCCTCCAGAGATGCATGTGACAGGAGAGCGTTTCCCCAGCCAGCTCCACAGAACGCCTTCAGAATGCATTTGCATTCGGGGCAGTGTCGGGGGGGGGGGTGTCCTCGGATCTCTAGTCCCTCAAACAGCGCTTGTTATCTTGAAAATGGGTCTCCCATCCCCTCCCTCCTGGTCCTCAGACACTGGATCTTGGAGACGTGCGCTGGTGACTGCAGGGCCACTCACCGACTCCGTACCAATTTTAACCGCAGGAGAAAACCCACGCAACGCGCACAAACCCTGATCGCCCCACATCAGACAGGCTCGCTCCCCTTGGGTTTTCCAAAGATTCCTGGGGACGAGGAGTGTCTGCGCTTTCAGTTTCCTTAACCCTCCGGGGGCTGGAAACGGTTAGCGGGAGAGGAATACAGGAACATGAATTGCACAAAGCAGGGCTGCTGAGAGCTGGGGCGGCTCCCACATGACCGCCGGGACCCAGACATCCCCCTCTGCCCTGATTACCCCAGGAAGACGGCCTAGCCATCTGAAGGTGCATAAACTGGCAGCCTGTCTGAGATGGGTGTTTTTCCTCACGCGTTGCTTCTGCACAGAGACGTTCAGAGAGAGGTATTTTTTTCTGGATAACAAGATATTTAAGTCGCAAACTTGCTCTGCACACCTGGTAGAGGACAAAGCTTTCCCGCTTTCCCTCTCCTCTGGGGTAGGGGGCTAGGGCACCGGGGAGGAATTCGCCTCCCCGCGGGTCTGCGCCCCTTGGGGGTGCCTGGGGCGTGAGGAGGGCGCCCCGGGCTTTCGATCCGTTTTCCACTGCTGGCGGGAGGCGTCCCTTTGCGGTGGAGGGCGCTCGGCCCCCCCGCGCCGCGCTCTCTCCGCACGGCCCGGCGGGGCTGCCCGGGGTCCTCCGCGCGGCGTCCCCGCGCCCGCGGGCCGACGGCTGGGGGACCCGGCAGCGCGCGGCACCAACCGGGCGCCCGGCAGCTCGGTCCCGCTCCGCCCCGGGCCGCTGCGCAGGTGGCGACCCAAGGCGGGAGCGCCCGACTCTTCGGACCCAGGGCGCCGGGCTGGATCGGGGGGCGCCCGGCCCTCCGCACGCCCTCCCGCCGCCGACTCCCCCCGGGTGGCGAGGCCGGGGCGCGGCGCCCACCCGGGGCCGGTCCCGCGCCGGCATCCCGCGCCCTCCGCGAAGTTGTGGCTCGCCCCCGCCTCGCCCCGCAGGGCGGCCGCCGGAGTGCACTCACCCGCTCTGCCCGCTCCGTCCCTGAAGGTCAAGGCCAGGTGGCTGCGGCGGGCGCGCGGCGGGGCCCGGGGCGGGGGGCGCCGGCGGGCCGCCCCGCCCCCATGCCCGGCGCCGCGGGGGCGCCCTCAGCGCGGCGGGCCCCGGGGGCCGCGGCGCTCAGATGCCGTGGTCGCAGTCCACATCGCGGCAGATGTACCAGAGGATCACGTACAGGATGAGGAGGATGGCGAAGATGAAGAGGGCCACCAGGATCGCCTTGGTCACCGGCGAGATGAGCGACTGCATGGCCCCGGCGGGGCGCGCGGGGCGCGGGGCGCGGCGCTCACGACCCCCGAGCGCGCCCGGAGCCCCGCGCCGGCCCCGCGCCTCATCCGCAGTGCTCCGTGCCGGGGACGGGCGCCCGCTGCTCGGCCGCGGCTGCTCGGGGCGGCTGCGCGCGGGGTCCGACCGCCCGGCGCCGCTCCGGGGCCCGCGCTCCTGCGCTCACCGGGCCCGGCGGCCGCGGGGCTGGGCG
This sequence comes from Mesoplodon densirostris, assembly GCF_025265405.1. Classification (NCBI taxonomy): domain Eukaryota; kingdom Metazoa; phylum Chordata; class Mammalia; order Artiodactyla; family Ziphiidae; genus Mesoplodon; species Mesoplodon densirostris. The sequence goes on along the minus strand of NC_082681.1, from coordinate 136,503,854 downwards.
GGCGGCGCGGGGGGCGCGGCGGCCATGGGCGAGGACGCGGACGCGGACGGAGGCGACGAGGCGGCGCGCCCGGCAGGTCCCCGCAAACTTGGGCGGCGGCGAGAAGGCGGGCGCGCGGGGACAGGTGGAAGCCCGGCCCCGCGGGGCGCGGCGCGCGGCCGTCCGCGGGCGGCGTGGGGCGCGGGGCTGCCGGGCGGCGGGGGCGCGGCGGGGAGGCGCGGGGCCGCGCGCGGGGAGGGGCTGCGGCGCGGCGGTGGTGGGGGGGAAGCCGCGTCCCCACCCGCGGCCCGCGCGCGCCCCTCCCGCCCCGGCGCCCCGGCCCTCTGGCTCCGTCTCAGCCTCGGCGGTCCGCCCGCTCCCCGTCCGCGCGCCCCCCTCGCTCCCCGTGTCCCGGGCGCCCGCCCCTCAGCCCGCGGCCGGGGCGCTGAGCTGTAATTACGGAGGACCGGGGAAGGCGGGCAAGAGGCAGCGGCGGAGACGGGCAGCCCCTTCCTGCCCTCTGTCTCCCGGAGCGCCGCTGGCTGGACTCGGGAGGGGCTGCGGGTTGCATCCAACTCACTGCTGACCCGGGCAGGACGGGGTGCAGACGCGCTGGGGCAGAGGCAGGGGCCAGGTTCAGACCAGAGTGCCCTTACGTAAGGGGGCGCCCCGTTCTGGGGGAAATGGATGAAGAGCCCGGGGGGCTGGACCTCCCGGAATGGGGAGGCGGGCTTGTGCCCTGACGGACGAGAAGCCTCGCACACCCGCGCCGCCTTCCCATACGTGCGTCTCCCACCCTCCTGGGCTGGGCCTTGTGGATGACAAACCAGACCTTGTCCCCCACCGCCTACACACTCACTCACACACGCGCACACACGCACACACAAACACACACCTTTCCTGCGGGCTGGGCTGCGCTTAGGGCTGATGCCCGCTGGCCCTTCCGGCAGGGACAGGGAACGGAGGTAGAATCCCCCCAGCCCAGCACTTCAGGGATGCGGTGCAGGACAGGGGTACCAGGGCCTAGACTAGAACTTCGGGATATGCAAAAACCAGAGCCACCCCTGTCCCAGAGGATAGAGCGTTCAGGCCCCAGGAGCTCTGATTCCAGTCTCCACCACGTGAGGCCCTCAACGCCAGGGGCCGGGTGGTCAGAAGGCCTCATGTGTGCAGGGTGTGGGGCTGTGAACGGGAGGAACGCATCTGCAGGGAGCCCCCCATCCCTGAGTCCCGGGTGCCTCGGGGCCGGGGGGCGGCCAGGGGCTCTTCTCCTGTACTCACTCCAGGTGACCTTCAGAGCCTGGCACACAGGACACAGGACCTGACCCCACCGGAAACAGCATCCCCTCTGACGGCAGCTGAGTGAGGATGCAGGCAGGACGTGCGCGGTGATCGTAGGGGGATGGTCTGGTCCGGCGTGGACACAGGGGAGGAAAGAATCAGGAGTGGATTCCAGAGTGGTCCTGGACCGCTTCCTGCAGCCCATCCCGGGGACTGTGCTCTCCCCCCGGTGCGGCCAAGGAAGAACGGAGGCTACCCACCCACGCTGGGGCCAAAGAAGGAGGCCACATCCCCGGCTCCGGGCAGCCAGGACGGGTCTGCGGTCTGTGAAAGGAGTAAGGGCTGAAGGAATGTCCTGGCAGGTGAGGTGACCCAGCCCAGCAGGATTGCAATCAGGGGGCTTCTCAAGGTCACCTGGGGCGGGGGGATGCCTGGTATCTGCACACACACACACAGCAAACTGTTGGTATCCCCCAGGAAGTAACTGAGGAGCAGTAATACTGTGCATCTTTTTCCAGGGCTGCAGCTTCTCATTCTGAAAGGCATCCCAGCCTCGAGCTGTTCCCTGGCCAAAACAAGAAGGGTAACTGAATGTCTGTCTCCGCTTCCAGTGCTCCCAGCTCACTCACACACGCAGAGTTCCCGTCTCTTCGGGGTCCGCTACAGAGGGGAGCCCATCTCTGACGTTCTTTGTTAAACTTAACTTGGTCTGCAGAAGCTCTCCGACGCCAGAGCCAGAGCCAGAGCCGTCCTGGTGTGAAGGCATCGGAGGTGTCCGAGGACATATGGCACGATTCTTTGCTCACCAAATGGACTTGGATGTTGACCCCGTGAGAAAATGAATTCAGTTCAGGGAGCATTTTTTTCTACATTGCTCTTGGGAGCTTTGGTGCGTTCTGGTTGGCCCCCGTCTGTTAACATCTAGTGTGTGTGTGTAACTTCATTGGATTCCCGGATAAGCCTTGACATGGAAGCTAGTCCTGTGGATGGCGAGAGAAGAGTCACTCTGTCGAGAAGCGCGCCCTCGCCCAGCACCGTAAAACTCATTATGTGTCCAGGGTCTGTGCACCCTCAGAGCCAGCCTGCCCTTTGCACCTTCGTCTGGGTTACTTAAGGGTTTTTTTTGTGGTACGCGGGCCTCTCACTGCTGTGGCCTCTCCCATTGCGGAGCACAGGCTCCGGATGCGCAGGCTCAGCGGCCATGGCTCACGGGCCCAGCCGCTCCGCGGCATGTGGGATCTTCCCGGACCGGGGCACGAACCCGCGTCCCCTGTATCGGCAGGCGGACTCTCAACCACTGTGCCACCAGGGAAGCCCTGGGTTACTTAACTTTTGTTCTCAGCCCCTGTTCCCTGCACTCCTGGCTTTATATGAAAGCTGCGCTCACACGGAGCCTCCTGTCCGTTCTCCTTCCACTTGCAGAATTGTCCTTGTCGCTTTTTATTTCTATTTACTCCTGCCATGGGTTTTCCTCTTCCAAGTGCTGCAGGAAGACAACTTTCAGTGCCTGTGATCTTCCTGGAGTGAATTGTTTTGGAGTCAGATACATGGTTGGTTCCGAGATCAAAATTCAGGAGCTGCTAAGACCTCTTCCTAGGTACAGTGGCTGAACCGCAGGCCTCCGGACAATGGTGCACTCTGGTGGTCCACTCTTAGCCATCAGGGCTTCCTTTTTTTTCCAACGTGTGTACGTTTGTCTAAAACCTTTCCTTGCTCCTGAGTGTATAAAGCAACCTGAGAATCCAGGCCAGACTGTCCCTACAGGGGAACTTGAACTTTAGAAAGAAATCGTGGATGAATCAACACGCCTTCATCCTGGCTGTGGTGCACTGTTTTTCAGACTGCAGGTCACGATCAGTGAGAGGGGTCTGAGATGGATTTGGGTGGCTGCGATGGGAATTGTTAAAACCCGGTGGATTGTAACAGCAGAAGGCGCCACCTGCAGGAAGCATCAGTGCTGTGTCAGGAAGCTCTGGGTGTGTGTGTGTGTGTGTGTGTCTGTCTGTCTGTCTGTCTGTCTGTCTGTCTTTCTGTCTCCGTGCCCATGCACGCACACACACATGTGCTGGCTGTTAATGGATACTGTCTGTCAAAGGTGCTAGAGGGTAGCCACCCTGTGGGCAGAGACTTGAAAGATGCAGAAACTACGATGGTAGAGTTTGGATGGAAGGTTAGGAACAACATTTTTTTTAAATGTTATTGACGTAGAGTTGATTTGCAATCGTGTGTTAACTTCTGCTGTACAGCAAAGGGATTCAGTTATACATATACATACCTTCTTTTCCGTATTCTTTTCCATGATGGTTTATCCCAGGATATTGAATAGAGTCCCCTGTGCTCTACAGTAGGGCCTTGTTGTTGATCCATCCTACATCTACGGGTTTGCATCTGCTCACCCCAAACTCCCAATCTTTCCCTCCAGATGTTCTTGGTAAGCAAAGCCATGAGTGGACATCTGTAAGCCACAGATGAGTCCCCTGGATTGGTCTTCATTTCAGCTGGCGGTAGCATTTGGGGACTCAGGGGCAAGGGCACCCCATGGATTTGGGGCAGGCAGACAAGAGCAGGGAAGGTCCCCCAATGACCCAGGGCTCCTGCATGACTAGGAGAATCTGGAATCCAGTCCCCTCCTGTCTGATTGTCTGGCTTGATGTCTGTCTCAGCAAGCACTGGCCGTGGTCCAACCAGAGAAGCTGTGGACCGCTTGGGGAAGAGATGTGTGTATTTTCCTGAATGGACTACAGGTCTTTGGGGTAACCCTAGAGCAAGCTGGGGGCGGCCCAGCCTTTTATGTAGAAGACTGAACACCTCTCCTGAGAGTTTTTGGACAGTGTCTTTCTGTGGCTTGACTCTTTTGTCTGAATTAATCCAATAATAATTGCTTCTCCCTCGGCATCACTTGGAGCACCCACATGTGTGTTTTTATCATAGGAAGCTTGCCCGAACGGCCCCCCATGTCCATCTCCCATGGAGGATTACGGATCTGGGGACCCCGTCTCCTGGATTTCCACATCGAGTCACCAGTATTCAGCACCCATGAAGCCTGGTCGGGTGTCCCGTTCCTGGATTCCAGAATTCCCGCTCATAAAACTCGATTTGTAAACTGTCAGTTTTCGCTCTGGCTCTGTGGCTGGTGCATGTGTGTTGGGATGAGAGTGGCGGTATTGAAATTAGCATTCTTTTCCTTCTTGATAGGTTTTTATGATTATAGGTTTTCGCCTACATGTTGGCTTAGGCGAAAACAGACTTGCTAATTGAGGCCAAAAAACAAAGCAAATGGTAAAAAACCAACAGAGCCAATGAACTAAAACGGGATGTTTCCATAGTAGCAAGATGTCACCCTAAGGCTGGGATGACATTTCATCTTTTTAGTGTGTGCTTTCTGCTTTCCTTTACTCTCTCAGCTTTCTTATCTGTGGGATATGCCTTTTTATAATTTGTCCAAATCCTTTCAAAGTTCCTACGGGTCAGCCCAGTGGATAATAGCTAAGGCTTTACGTAGATGCGCTTAATACACTGAAACTAAAAATTGAGATGTACCGCATTTGCGTCTGTGAACAGAAGCTGCTATAGGAGAAAGACATCCCTGTAAAGGGAAGCAGGTGTAGCCCATCTGCCTCTTAGAATGGGGTCGCTTTACCAGGAAACATTCCTCACGTTCCTGGGATAACTGCTTTGTTCCAAAAGACGGGTGCATTAAACTCAGTGCATTGGAAAAGTAGTCATCAAGTAATAGAGTAACAGAGGCAGCGCTCATGGCAAGTTCAGACTTCAGCACTTTTAAAAAAACTTTATTGCAGCAGCTCTGGGTCGGTGACCAACTATAGGAACCGTAGGAAAGGGTTTTACTTTTGAATGGTTGGGTTTGTCGTCTGCTTTTAAAAAATGTTTATCAGGTGGATGGGATAACCATCTGTATTTCATGCATCAGGGTACTGTCGACCGAGTGTGGAATCTTTTATAATTTGCATGCAGGTCTGTGGCTTCAATTAACGTTTGAAACGCTCCTCCATTAGGAGATCACAAGAGCTGACTTCAATCCGTATTTATGCCCTTTTATGGGGAGTAGGGGGGGTCCTTGCTTCCCACGGAGTGGGTGCTTGATAAAGATGGATGGTCTGTGAAAATCAGGGGAAATCCTGCCAAGATAGAGCATTGATGGCTTGTAGGAAAATGCCCACTTTTGTGACAAGCTCAACACCACCCACCCTCCCAAAGAGACGGGGGAAACTCAGGTGTCCAGAGGACCTCCTGGTTCTGTCAATGGGATATTTAACAAGCAGTTTTGTGTTCTTTGAAAAAAGTCATATCCTTTAAGGCAGGAATGCCCACGTGCTCTACATCCTTAACCATCAGGCTGAATGTAAGATGACTAACAAGGACCTACCGTAGAGCACAGGGAACTATATTCAGTATCTTGTAATAACCTATAGGAATGCCCTAGTAGGGAAAAATATGGGACTGGGGGACTGGAGGGGAACAAACAGACAATATGGGTTCATCGATTCCCCTTTTATGGTGTTTTCTGTGTCTGGAAATATTTTACATAAAGCCCATCCCTTTGAGGTAGGAAGGATTGTGCCCCTTTCAAAGGAGAGAGCTGGGGGAGCCAGACCAACTCATCTATGGGGTTTGAACTCCACCCTTCCTTGCGGGGACAACGGTAGGGGTCATTCAGTGTCAATAGATAATTATGTTTTGTTTCTAAAAAGGTGTAAGGTAGGGGTTAAACAGAAGTGCGATTTTTAAATCTCCCCCTGCCTTTAACACAAATTCCAAATTTCCAAGTATAAAGCCAGACTTGGATGCCCACTTGGGGCATCAGAAAACTCATGATGGCAAAGTGTCTCCTATGCTCTAGTTGTCTGATATTTACCCTCTTTTTAAATTGGAGTATGGTTGGTTTACAATGTTGCGTTAGTTTCAAGTGTACAACGAAGTGCTTCAGTTATACTTCTATAAATATCTATTCTTTTTCAGATTCTTTTCCATTATAGGTGATCCCAGGATATTGAATAGAGTTCCCTGTGCTCTACAGGAGGACCTTGTTGTTTATTTTAGGTACAGTAATACGTATCTGTTCATCCCAAGCTCCTAATTTATCCCTCCCTCTCACCTTTCCCCTCTGGTAACCCTGCGTTAAGTGTTCTATGTCTGGGAGTGTGTTTACGGTATTTATTCTTTAATCGCCCTCTGACCTCGTGCATCTCGCGCCTCCCAGGGTTTGGGTGGGGCTGGGCTGTGTGTGACACCCTGGCTGGGTTTCCTTCGAGGATGGGGAGGGTCCTGGCGGGATGATTGTGCGGGGTCATCACACGTGTGTGAGGACCTGGCACAGCCTGCGGGCTGAGGCTGCCCCGCAGACTCCAGCTGTGATTGGGGGTTGCCTCCCCCGGACGCAGGCACAGGCGCAGCTCGGATTCCCTTTACCGCGATCTGATGGCGCCACCTACCGGCCCTGCAGGGCGCGCGCTGCCCGCCTGGTCTTTTCCAGGCCCAGCTGCCATTGCCCGTGTGTCTGTCGGAAGCCTGGTGCCGCCCTGGGTCCACCTGCCCGGCCGCCCCTGGGGTGCTGTGCACGGTGTCACCTGCCGTCCGTCGGGTCTGGGAAGAGCGCAGAGCAGGGCACAGAGAGTGCCCATTTTGTTAGGGATTTTTGAGGTTGCTCACCCCATCTAAGTTTCTTTAATAATGGAAACTTTTTGGTGATGTGGTGCTGGGTTCTAGAGAGGAAGTGGAGGGGTTGGGGAAAGGGGGAGGGAGAGAGAAGCTGAGGCCGATTGTCCATTTCCTGAGCCATGACTGATTTACAATATTATATAAGTTTCAGGTGTACAACATAGTGGTTCAATGTTTGTACAGGTTATACTCCACTTCCCTTTATTATAAAATGTTGGCTACATTCCTCGTCTTGTACAATATATCCTTGTAGCTTATTTAATACGTAGTAGTTTGTGCCTCTTAATCCCCTACGCCATTATGCCCCTCCCCGCTTCCCTCTCCCCACTGGGAACTATTAGTCTGTTCTCTATCTCTGTGAGTCCGCTTCTGTTTTGCATAGACGTTCATTTCGTTTATTTTTTTAGATTCCACACATAAGTGATATCATGCAGTACTTGTGTTTGACATTTCATTAAGCATAATAATCTCTAGGTCCATCCATGTTGCTGCAAATGGCATTATGTCATTCTTTTTGATGGCCGAGTAATATTCCATTGTATATAGGCACCACATCTTCTTTATCCATTCCTTGGCTATTGTGAATAGTGCTGCTGTGACTATTGGGGTGCATGTATCTTTTTGAATTCGAGTTTTCATTTGTCTCTGGAAATAAGCCCAGGAGAGGAGGTGCTCGATCATGGGTGATGTACTCTTCTCCCCCAGAATGAGAAGAGTAGCGTCACTGGAGTGTTTTAAGCCATCTACTGTATACAGTGAAATCACTATGGAGCACATAAGCCCTGGAATTTCAGTGGCTTAACACATTAAATGTTAAATGTTTATTTCTAGGAATTCCCTGGCAGTCCAGTAGTTAGGATTATGGGCTTTCACTGCTGGGGGCCCAGGTGGTTTTTTTGTTTGTTTGTTTTTTGTTTTTTGGCTGCGTTTGGTCTTCGTTGCTGCAGGCAGGCTTTCTCTAGTTGTGGCGAGCAGGAACTACTCTCTGTTACGGTGCGCGGGCTTCTCATTGCAGTGGCTTCCCTTGTTGTGCAGCACGGGCTCTAGGTGCGTGGGCTTCAGTAGTTGTGGCACGCGGGCTCAGTAGTTGTGGCTCACGGGCTCTAGAGCGCGGGCTCAGTAGTTGTGGCACACGGGCTTAGTTGCTCCGCGGCATGTGGGATCTTCCCGGACCGGGGCTTGAACCCATGTCCCCTGCATTGGCAGGCGGATTCTTAACCACTGCACCACCAGGGAAGTCCTGGGGCCCAGGTTTGATCCCAGGTTGGGGAAGTAAGATTCCGCAAGCTGCTGCAGTGCAGCCAAAAAAAAAAAAGACGTGTAAAATAAATGTTTATTTCTCACTTCCCTAATCGTCCACTGCAGGGGCTGCTGGATGGCAGGGATGCCTCTGTGACTGACTGAGGACCCCTGACCAGGTGACCAGCTCCCAGTGCCGATGTCTGGATGTCTGGGCACCAGGAAAAGCTGTGGGAGTTCTGGTGCCTCTCATGTCCGGGGAGACTGGCCTCTGGGTTCCTCGGTTCCCAGTCTTGGTACAGATTCCTGCATCCTCAGGATATCAAGGGGTGCTGGTCGCAGGTGGAGAGGGTGAAGGGGGAGTGAAGCTCTGAGTGCATCTGTGATGGACCAGTTTTCAAGTTGTCTGAAAATGGAGCATGACCCAAATTCTTGTGAGACGCTCGGGAGGGGAGGGGAGGGAACCAGAGTAATTGGCAGGATTACATTTCCCAGTGGGGCAGAGTGTAGGAGTTGGATTTAAGTCCATTTAAACTGAAACGGAAAGGATGCAGATATGCAACAGCCTAGGGGTTCCTCAACAGATTAGCTGTAGACTTACCATGAGACCCAGGTGTTTTTCTCCTGGGTGTAGACACACAAGAGCTGTGAAAACACATGTCCGCACGAACACGTGTGCACTTGTATGCATGGTGCTCATAGCAGCGCTATTTATAATGGGCATAAATGTGGAAACAGCCCAAGTGTCCATCCGCAGATGCATGGAATAGCTTATACATTATTAAGCTTTTTCTTCTTTGGCCAGCGCCTAAAATATGAGTCAGATATATTCTTGAGTGAGTTCAAGCTTTAAATGCTTGCCTAGTTCCTGTTTTTGTTTTTGTTTTTTCCTGGGTGGAGACAACTTTCTGAAACATGTATAAAATTGTTTAGCCTTCATGCATACTCCCTTCCATCGTGACAGAATTAAAACAAAAGCCTTTTATAAATTCTTCTTTCCTTCCCCCCATCCTGTGCCAACAGAAAGCACAAGTGTGTTAGCCCGTGTTAATTCACAAAGTTCTACTGCCAGATGTTTCATATCCTTGGAATAGGGTTTAACAAACAAACACACACACACACACACACACACACACATACACACACACACACAGAACTTGAGAGTAATGGAAATTGTATAACCCAGGTCTGGATTTGAACGTACAGCTCACGAAGTGTCCATTTTTGGACACGAAATATGTTTTTGCTCTGTTTACCTGTTTAAGCATTTTTTGTACTTTGTAAAGGACACCCACTTCTTTTTGGAATGAGCAAGGCTACGAGAACTCGGATGTGGACCCCTTCGTTGTGACATAAAACCGCAGGGAACAGCCGATTTCACATGAATCACGCTTCCTCCCAGCTGCTTCTGCAGCTGCTTTGAGTTTCCTGAGGCCAGAGTGATGCTCACCAGAAGTGACAGCTGGTTCCCAAGGAAACCCCACCCCAGGTGCTGCACCCGGGGAATCTTCTGCTTCCCTATGAGGCAAATGACACACACAACTGGGAAGCAACAGGGGTGTTTGCAAGGCACCCGCAGGCTCTGCTGCTTCCATTAATCTTGCAAACCTGAGAGTGATTTTGCAGACTTACATCACATTGGCCTTGGTTGCCCCCAGCCCTACCTGTGTGATCCAGGGACCTTAAAGAACACCAAAGCCAGGAGCCACTCCCCTGCCCTGAGATTCTGATGTATTTGGGGTCTTGGGGGCAGCCTCTCCATCAAATACCCAGGGCTGGGAGGTGTGAAACTTGGGAATGAAACTCTTTATTCAGTGTCCTAAGCTGACTGGCATTTGTGCTGAATGGCCATGCAGGAAAGTAAGGATTAAATATCCAGCAATCCCACTCCTGGGCATATATCCGGAGAAAACCATAATTTGAAAAGACACATGCACCCCAATGTTCATTGCAGCACTATTTATAATAGCCAAGACATGGAAGCAACCTAAGTGTCCATCAACAGATGAATGGATAAAGAAGATGTGGTACCTGTATACAATGGAATATTACTCAGCCATAAAAAAGAACAAAATAATGCCGTTTGCAGCAACATGGATGGACCTAGAGATGATCGTACTAAGTGAAGCAAGTCAGACACAGAAAGACAAATACCACATGCTATGGCGTATACGAGGAATCTAAAAACAGTACCCATGAACTTATTCACAAAACAGAAACGGACTCATAGACTTTGAAATCAAACTTATGGTTACCAAATGGGAAACGTGGGGGGGAAGTGATAAATTAGGAGACTGGGTTTAACAGATACACACTACTATATATAAAATAGATAAGCAACAAGGACCTACTATAGAGCACAGGGAACTCAATATTTTGCAATAACCTATAATGGAAAAGAATTTGAAAAAGAATGGATATATATGTGTATGTATTGCCAAATCACTTTGCTGTACACCTGAAACTAACACAATATTGTACATCAACTATATTCCAATAAACATTAGGAAATCAGCAAATCAATATTGGCTAAGAACAGGGTCCGAACAACTCGTATGATTCAGCCCCTGACTCTAGGTGCCTGGTCCGTGGGGCTCACGCGTTTGGGAGTGGATGATACCTTGGCACGAGAGGGCAGACGCAGAAGGATGAAAGGGCAGTGGGGTGCCTTCATTTCCTGACACCGTGGTCACAATTACCAACACTTAAAATAATGCAAACGTATCATCTGACGTTTCTGGAAGTCCGAAGTCTGGGATGGGCATCGCTGGGTTACGACGGAGGTGTTGGCAAGGTCACAGACTCTCTGGAATCGCTTCCAATGAATCCATTCCTTTTCTTGTCCAGTTTCCAGAGGCCACCTGCATCCTTGGCCGGTGGCCCCTTTCTCCATCTTCAGAGACCATCGCTCGGACCTCTGCTTTCATCAGCACATTTGTTTCTGTGGTTAAATCTCTCTCTTATGAAGACCTTTGTGATTCCATTGGGATTGTGTGGAAAATCCAGGACCGTCTCCCCATCTCAATATCCTTCACTTAATCCCATCTGCAGAATCACCCTTTTTCAGGGACGCTAACACCTTCACAGCCTCCAAGGATTAGGATATGGGCGTCTTTGGGGACCACTCTCCAGCCCACCGCGTGGGGTCTGTACAATTCTTGGGATCCAGGAGCCTGGTAAGGAGGGAGCGCTGGGTCGCTGTGGGGCTGGGTCCTTGACAACCAAGTTGCTGGAGCAGGTGGTCCAGGAAGGTGGTGGCTCCTGAGGGCACCGGCTTAGCAGAATGAAGGGGTCCAAGCAGGGGGTGGACGGAGAGACACTGGGAGCCTCCAGCTGAGAGACGGAGCCACCTACATACAAAGGGAACCCTTCATATGCAGATCCCTGTATGACAATAGGATTGTATCGAAGCAATTTACATGAATGGAGAAGTTCAACCTCAAGAAGATGGGTGCAAGCAATATCAGTGGTGTCCTTCAAGGGCAAATGTGAGTGTGTTTTTTTTTTTTCCTCCATTACCTGGATTCTTTTGGTTTTCCTGGTTGTCTGTAATGAGCAGACTGCTTTCAAGATGGGAAAGTAAACGCTGCACTTTGATGCTCAAGGGAAGGATGTTAGCGATACGACACCAGTAGAAGCAGCTTAAGAGCCCAAGCCAAGGGCAGCTGTGGGGCAGGAGGGGGCTCTCGGGGAGCAGGCTGGGATGGGGGGACCCCATGAGCGTGGGAAGCAAGGGTGGCCCCGGGGAAGAGGCAAAGGGACGTTTTCAGGATTGGGCTGCCCCCCCCGCCCCCGCCCCGATCTCACTCTGCTCACTTTGCCCCACCCTAGCCCACACTTCCTCTTTTCTTCTCCCCACGTAGCCTCACCGGCATCCTCTGCCACCACGTGGGATGCCGCCACCCAAAACTCCCTTCCGGCTCCCCTTGGAGTCACAACTCCTGCTTCTTCTTCAACGGTCAGCACAGCGATTGCTTCCCCTCTCGCGAACCCCTCTGATCCCCATCTGGGCCCCTGCCAGACCCCCTGGGGCCCCCTTTGGAAGCATGCAGAGCCCCAGACCCCTCATCACTGCTGTTTGCACAGAGGTGCTTCATACTCTGTTGAAGATTTGGTTCCCAGCCTCCTTCTCTATTGGATTCTAAGCAGAAGGAAGGTGGACGTCTGGCTGATCTGGGCAGACCCTGTGCGTCTGGTGGTTTTCTAAGCTGGACCATCACCATGGGTGCGGGACATGGAATATTGCCGGCCCTATCAGTAAACAAAGGATGTCACAGTCATCAGTGATGGCAGCCAGGTGAGAGGGTGAGCCCTGAAGGAACTCAGGAAGGAAAGACTACCTGCGTCTAGCAGCCATCAGGCTGCAGCCACTCTCTGCGGTGAGCCCTGAGGCCAATTTTGTCAGGGTGGGGTCCTCCTCCCAGCCTCCCGGTGTCCAGAGAAAACCCAGCGCAGATGTAGAGCAGCCCTGGGCGGTGAGCTCAGCTGTCTCTTCTGTGGGGTGATCTTCCCCAGATCCTTGAACTCTCCTGGGTCTCCCTCACCTCCTTGGTCAAGTGGAAGTCTCCGGGGTTCTCCTTCTCTGTGACATGTGGCTCTTCAGAGTCCGGGGCGGGGGTGCAGCCTGAGCCTCTCTGGGAACCCCTTCCAGCCCACGACCTCCTATCTCTTTGGAACACACTTGAAACTCTAGAATGGGCTGCTTGGGTTTCTCTTCCGGGGCTGTCTGTGGGAGTCCCCACCCCACAAATGCACAGATGCCTTCCCTCACCCATTCCATCCTCTGCTTCCTGCTAGTGAGCCACCCCTGCTGGCATCAGCCACTTCCTGACACAGGGACCCTTGTTCAGAGCTTGCTGACAAGGCGCCGCCGCCTGAGTGGGAACCCCGCGGGGCATAGCCCACTGCAGGACATTTTTGCAAAAGTCATTCAAATTCCTGGTCGTTTACATCCTGTCTGCAAACACATTTGAACATGTCTTCCTCCTCACTGGGCACATGACTCCTTGCCCTTTCACTGCCAAACCAAGGCGAGGTAGGGAGGGTTGTCTATACTGCCCACGGGGTGGCCAGAGACAGAGTCTCCGAGGGTTTGAAAGTGGGGTCAGAGTGTTTGGTTTCTCCTAGAAGCCAGGCATGTGGCACTCAGGGCCACACCAGCTGAGTTTGCGAGTGGCTGGCGGGGCAGCTGAGTGACCAACCAATGAAATGAGGCCCTGGGAGAGTTGGGGGGCTGGGATGCCATTTCCCTGCCCCAGTAAATTGCATTTTCTTGTCCTAGTTCTGGAGTCTTCCAGCTCTTTTTCCATCCCAAGTGGGCAATGGGATGTCTTTGCCTCTAGCCTGTCTCTGGGGTATCACCCCACTGTGCGCTAAGAAAGACAGAACATGGACCAGGAGACCCAGCTTTTTCAGTCAGTGTGTGTATTCTTTTCCCCCATGGTGCCCATTATGGACACAGGCAACAGACCGCAACAATATTCGAGTTGCCTGTGGATTTGTCACCAATCATAATCACAGGTATTTTCATATCACTGCAGTGGACTTTCAAATAACTTAAAGTATCATCCTTTATACTCATCACCACAGCAAAATTATCATGGTTATCATGTCTATAGATCCCTTAATTTAATGGATCTCTAAATGCATGACAGGGTTTACCTGACAGCAAATGAAACCATGATTTATCAGTTGCCCAGGTGAATTGAAGCATGTTTGACAGCTGGGAAAGATCATTCAGGATTTTTTAAAGTCCCCTATGTAATAGGATTTTAGACTTGGGAGTCAATCTAGTAGGATTTGCTGCCCGATTTTAAGATGACACACACGTTTGAAGATCTTGACTGTAGAATAGGTTTTAAAATGCCACGTTGGTTTCTAACAGCAGATGGATCTTATGTTGAGGCAAAACTGTATAACCTTGGTGGTATCTAGTGTACACATGTGTGGGCACGTGTGAAAATTTGCAATTCTTTTCCATATTCATCTAAAGTGGAAGAGAAATGGAAATAGAGTGTGCTTCTTCTGCAATTCCCATACCTCTGCTTTATTTGTATATCAATTTCTAAGAGGAGCTAGTGGGCTGTTTTGCCTTTCAGAACAATACTCTTCCCTAACCCAAAATTTGAGCTGACCTAGAACCATCCCCACTGGACCCAACAGGGGACATGCCAGCCTGAATTTTAGTGCTGTTTAAAATACATTAAAACCTGAATTGCTTTTTGAAGAGCTACCTTACCCTAGAACAAATATGGAGATGTTCTCAAGTGGAAATTAGACATCTATCAGAGCATCCCAAACTCTGCTTTACATAAGAGACCCACAACTGTTAAGAAATGTTGTCGATTCCTTGGGATTTGGAAATACAGTTCTAACCAGAAAACAGGAACTGCATTAACCCTACCTCTAAACACTTTCAGTTGTCTTTCTATTCAGAGTTGCATTTCCACCTTCTGTACAAATGCAGTGATGACGAGGAGGTCATGAATGCATGACTGAGTTCACTTCTGTGTGACCAGAAATCTTCCGTGTTGTGAATGTGGGCATCTGTGACTCTCCCCAAAGGTTTATCTTTAGTGTGGTGAATGTGTGATGGAGATGAAAATGTTCCGTATTCTGAGGATGGTCCATTTTCCTCCAGACCATGGTCAATCACTGTGGCTTCAAAGGTAGATGTTCAAGCTCCGTTTTGCCCACAGACGGAGGCTGGTTATCACCTGTTTAGCAAGGGCACCATTAACAGCTGTGACCTCCCCAAGAGGAGAGTGATTGTGGTTGTCATATTTTTAAATTTTATTTATTTAATTTATTTATTTTTGGCTGCATTGGGTCTCTGTTGCTGCGCATGGGCTTTCTCTAGTTGCAGCGAGCAGGGGCCACTCTTTGTTGCCGTGCCCGGGCTACTCATTTTGGTGGCTTCTCTTGTTGTGGAGCATGGGCTCTAGGTGCGCGGGCTTCAGTAGTTGTGGCATGTGGTCTCTAGAGCACAGGCTCAGTAGTTGTGGCACACGGGCTTAGCTGCTGCACGGCATGTGGGATCTTCCCGGACCAGGGCTGGAACTCCTGCACTGGCAGGCAGACTCTTGACCACTGCCCCACCAGGGAAGCCTGTTGTTGTCATTTTAATCGTGCCTGAATTTTAGCTGACATCCTGAGGGTGGAGAGCTCTGTGGGTGATTCCCATTTCTCAGCCAAAGTGAGAAGCAGGGGTCTTACCTCCTGTGTCAGGGGAAGAGGCATGGACGTCTGCACAGAATCAGAGTGTGGAGTGATGGGAAGGCAATCAAGGGCGTCTACTGTAAACGTTTATGATGAATAATCCCTTCCGCCTATCGACATTGGTCGCGGTGCATAGCCCCAGAGGGAAGAAGACCCTGGAACAAGCAAGCATTGAGGAGAAAGTGAGGCTCAGGGCCTGGGTCCAGCCCACCCGGGAAGATTCCAAAGAGTCTCAGGCAGCTCATTTCTGTTTCCTCTTTGGAGGGCTGGCTTTGGCGACTCATTCATCCAATCAAACGTTGCACAGATAGCTACCGACCTAACCTGTCTCAGAGAACCAGCCCAGAGGTGGAGACACAGGAGAAAGGGATGGCTGGGGCCACCCAGGGAGGGCATATGAGACAAATCCTCGTGAGTGACGTCAGTGAGCGTCACCTTAAGGGATGCAGTCAGCAAGAAAGGGGTGAATTTTCATTTCAGAACCTTTGCTCTGGGAGCAAAGGATGGATTTCAGGAGGACCAGATCAGAATTGCAACGATATGTCCTGAAGGCCAGGGGGTCTGGATGATGGGCAGACAAGAGTGTGAAGGTGACAAGGCACCCGACGGTGACGAGTTCATGGAAGGCTATGCCAGATAACCAAGGGTCACCTTGGTCAACTCATTCATAAATTTTTCTGAGGGTTAAGCACCGAGCCTCACCGTGCCCCCACCGAGCCTGTGTGTGTGTGTGTGTGAGAGAGATTTAGGGTGACTTAGCGGGGAGGAGAGAGAGATGGCAGGGGGCATTTGCTGAGGTGTGAGAGGGAAGGAAAGAGTTCCTCCGTGGGACTTCCCTGGCGGTCCAGTGGTTAGGACTCCGAGCTTCCACTGAAGGGGGCACAGGTTCAATCACTGGTTGGAGAACTAAGATCCCACATGCCTTGTGGTGTGACAAAAAAAAAGAAAAAAGAAGATTTCCTCCTTGGAGGAAGGAAGAGGTTGCCTACATCTATTGCCCTCGTGTGAATGACAAGACTTGGAGTGTCATATGGGATCTGGCTTGGATGGAGATGCCCACTGGGTACCATATGTGTGATGGTGGCCGTGCCAGTCTCCACGAGACAAAGGTATTCTGGTCTCCTTGTACCTGGAGTCCTATGGAGGGCCAGGAAGGGGAAGAATAAAGCAATATTCTCCTCCTGCATCTTGAAAGAAAGCATCACGGGCACCATCTCTTCTGTGCAAAGGAGAAGACGCACTCCACTCGTCAGTGACGTGGTTGTCGACGCTCCAGTGCAGACGGTCCTAGACTGTGTCCAACTTTCTTCAGGTTTGAGATGAGCGCGTGAAGGTTCAGGTCTTCAGGTCTGAAGCACGTCTCATCTATTTGGGGAATGTGCACTTAGGAATAGGATGATTTATTCTTATGCGTTGGGCAGAGGGGTAAAGATGGGGGTGATGAAGAGAGACAGAATTGCCCACCACTGGGGCAGTCTCCGGTAAGACACACGTGCTATTTTTTGCCTCTGGGTCTGTGCTGTGTTTTTAAAAATATCTGTGGCTGATAAAATAACAAAATACTCAAAATATAGGAAAAACTAAAGTCCCTAAGATACCATAAAATATCTTCAGTTTATAGAGATCACCATCATGTATCTTCAATTTGTAAAGGATTCAAATAGATACATATAGAAACTGCACGATAGAGTGAATTTTATTCTGATCATAAAAGAATAAAATTTTTTTTGTTCTTTGGAAGATTCCTAAGGAATAAGATTTGAAATATCAATGCTTACTATAAAGTTGCTTAAAGAAAAAAACTCAAAAAAAAAAAAAAAAGAATCCATGGCAATGGACAGAAGCTTTTAAAACATCAATCTGCTACCCAATCTAACATTTTTCAGTTCCTGAAAACAAAACCTGCACCAGAACAGGAAATCTTACTAATCTTCAGCCCTTCATTCTTTGTGGTTAAACAAAGCCGGATTTAGAGCTGCACAACATCTCCATGGAGAAGGTGAAAACAAAACAGAAGCAAGAAGAGTCAGCGGGAAGCCTGAGCTGAGCCACGAGGAGACCCAGCAGCAGCCAGGGAGGGGCTGTGGGCAGGCACCTGGGTGCAGCGGGCCTCTTCTGCTTTTGTATAGTTTGTTTGCATTCCACTTGGTAGTGAAGCAAACAAACAAAGCCCCGCAGAAGTACCTTCATTTGTCCTGACCCCAAGAGAAGGGTGCTCCTTCTAGACGAATAAATATCTTATTTTAACACCATGGTCGGAGGGAAAAAACGGACCTAGGGTTTTCCCTGAGACACATTTACTTAATTTATGATTTAACAATTTTTTTTAAATTTTTAATTTAACTCATTTTATATTGGAGTAGACTTGGTTTGCAATATTGTGTTAGTTTCAGGTGTACAGCAAAGTGAGTCAGTTGTACATATATTCATTCCTTTTTAGATTCTTTTCCCATTTAGGTTATTACACAGTACTGAGTAGAGTTCCCTGTGCTATACAGTAGGTCCTTGTTGATTATCTATTTTATATATAGTAGTGTGTATATATCAATCCCAAACTCCTAACTTATCCCTCCATCCTTAAAAAAAATTTTATTGAGGTATAATTGATATACAATATTATATATAAGTTTCAGGGGTACGACATAGTGATTCACCATTTTTAAAAGTTATACTCCATTTATAGTTATTATAAAATATTGGCTATGTTTTCTGTGTTGTACTAAATATCCTTGCAGCTTAGTTATTTTATACGTAATAGTCTGTACCTCTTACTCCTCTCCCCCTATCTTGCCCCTCCCCCTTCCCTCTCCCCACTAGGAGCCACTAGGTTGTTCTCTGTATCTGTGAGTCTGCTTCTGTTTAGTTATGTTCACTAGTTTATTGCATTTTTTAGATTCCACATGTAAATGATGTCATATAATATTTGTCTTTCTCTGTCTGACTTATTTCACTAACATAATGCCCTCCAAGTCCATCCATGTTGCTGCAAGTGGCAAACTTTCATTCCTTTCTCTGGCTGAGCCGTATTCCACTGTATATTAATTTACAGTTTGAGAATGGACTTTTGTGTCTCAAGAATTATGTAGGTGGGCATTTCGAAGGATAAGGGGATTTGAGATTGAAGACGCTGTGCTCTCAGCATGGGGTACACGCTTATTCATCAACGCCACCCTGCCCCCTGTGAGATAAAGGACATGGGGTGGTTGTGCCTTGCTTGGAATGCACACTAGTCCCTCTGGGGTGGAGCAGGGCTGTGAGCACCTCCCCGCCATCACCCATAAAATCAGGTTTCTCCAAGCAAGGAAGAAAGGGAGTATCTTGGGTCCGGTTCCCCAGAAGCAGACCCTGAGATTTGCTTTCCCGAGAGGACGCCCTGGGGGGTTCAGGACTGGCCCTCAGGGAGCTCTGGAGGAGGAGTCAGTCCTCAGAGGTCACCAGACACACCCATGGCAGCCCCAGGTGGCCAGCAGCTCAGGGCCCTGGTGACAGAAGGTCACAAGATCCCCAGGCATGTCCAGCTCGCCACCCAGGGGACGCAGTGTTCCAATAACGCCAGCCTCTGGGGAGAGTCACTGGTCCAGTGGGTAAAGCACCTGCAGACCGGGAAGATGGAGCTCAAAAAAGCGAAAAGGATCCCAGGGGAGCTGGATGAGGCAACTCGATGGTCAGCTGGGTGGACAGACCCCCCCCGGATGAAGGGCTCAGTCCTGCAAGGCGGCCTCGAGCTTCAGACTCCAGTGACAAGTCCGGGCGGCACCAGGACTTCTGACCGACCGGCTATAATTTCAAGGTTCCCAGGAGCCCTCTTTGGTTTGATTAATCTGCTAGAACGGCTCACAGAACTCAGGAAACATTTACTCACTAGATCTCCGTTTTATTGTAAGAAGAGCTAACTCAGGAACAGCCAGATGGGACCGATGCAGAGGGTGAGATGTGGGGAGGGGGCAGGGGACCCCAACACCCTCTCCAGGCTGCACTTCTCCCCAGATCTCCACGGGTTCACCAACCTGGAAACTCTCCCAGCCCCATCCTTTTGGGGTTTTATGGAGACTTTGTCACCTAGACATGATTGATTAAGTCATCGGCCATTGGTGATGGATTCAACTTCCAGCCCCTCTTCCCGGCCCCTCCCGGAAGGTCAGGGGTAGGACCGAAGGTTCTAACGCTCTAATCACACGTTGGTTGCCCTGGCGACCAGCCCCATCCTAAGGTCCTTTCTAAAAGTCACCTCATTCACGTAAGCAAAGACACCTTGATCTCTCACGTCCCTTAGGAAATTCCAAGGATCTTCGGAGCTCTGGGCCGAGATTGTGGACAAAGACCAAATATCTAGCTCTTATGCTAGATCACAAATTCCCAGGCAGGCAATTGCGTGCCCCACAAGTTGCTCTCCTGGTTTGACAAGGGAGAAGCTGAAAGGCTTGCAACTTCTCTGAGTGAGCCTTTCTTTTCATTGGAAAGGTTCATTCTATTGCCTTCCACCCATGTCTGTGGGTAGCAGGTCAGGGACGGGCCAACCCAGCTAAGGGATAATGGGTACATATTTCAGGCTGCGCCAGCTGTCTGGTCACTGTCATGACTAAGGCACCTTGGTGGGGGGGGGAGGAGTCAGGGTTTAATGAAGACAGTTTCGGTTTAGGAAGGTGAAAAATTCCGGAGGTGGAGAATGGTGAGGGTCATACAACAGTGGGCATGTACTTTGTGCCACTGAGTTGTGCAGTTAAATATGGCTAAAATAGTATGTTTTATATTTTGTGACTTTTGCCTCAATAAAAAAAAACATTAAAAAAAAAATCACCTGGTCAGCCCTATAGAGGGAATCTGCCTGATAGGCCCCTGATGTCCGCTGAAGGAAAGTGACCTTGCCACACCGAATCCGCTGTTTTTCTGGTGTAACTTCCTTGTCCTGCTCTCTTCTACCTGCAAAAGTCTTTCATTGTGTACAGCTCCTCGGAGAGCTGTACCTTTCTATCTGCTGGATGGGAGGTTGCCCGATCCATGACTCATTAAATCAAGCCAAAAAAACCTTTACAATTTACTCAGTTGAATTTTTAAAAAATTGGAACTCGTTTATTATCCTGGATAAGGTAAAGTGCAAAGTATTACCAGTGTTTTTCTTTTTTTTTAAAAAAAAATACTTCTTGGGCCTCCCTGGTGGCGCAAGTGGTTGAGAGTCCGCCTGCCGATGCAGGGGATGCGGGTTCGTGCCCCGGTCTGGGAGGATCCCATATGCCGCGGAGCGGCTGGGCCCGTGAGCCATGGCCGCTGAGCCTGCGCGTCCGGAGCCTGCGCGTCCGGAGCCTGTGCTCCGCGACGGGGGAGGCCACAACAGTGGGAGGCCCGCATACCACAAAAAAAAAAAAAAAAAAAAAAAAACTTCTTTTGAGGTATAGTTGACTTACAATGCCGTGTTAGTTTCAGGTATACAGGAAAGTAATTCAGTTTTATATATACATATGTGTCTATATATATATATATGTGTATGTATACACTTTTTAAGATCGTTTTGCTTTATAGGTTGTTACAAGATATTGAGTAGAGTTCCCTGTGCTCTACAGTAAGTCCTGGCTGTTTATCTATTTTATACATAATGAAAACATTTGAAATATTGTGAGAATGACCAACGTGTGACCCAGAAACATGAAGTGAGCAAATGCTCTTGGGAAAAACATGCAGGGTCGCCTCAAAGCTTTCGTTTGTTACAAAAAACAAAAACAAGGGCCTCCCTGGTGGCGCAAGTGGTTAAGAGTCCGCCTGCCGATGCAGGGGATACGGGTTCGTGCCCCGGTCTGGGAGGATCCCATATGCCGCGGAGCGGCTGGGCCCGTGAGCCATGGCCGCTGGGCCTGCGCATCCGGAGCCTGTGCTCCGCAACGGGAGAGGCCACAACAGTGAGAGGCCCACATACCGCAAAAAGAAAAAAAAAAAAAAAACAAAAACAAAAAACAAAAACAAAAAAAACAAAAAAAACAAAAACAAAACGAAACAAAACAACTGCTCTATCTTAGAAGTGCAATAAAATGAGGTCTGCCTGTAACTGCAAACAGAAAGAAAGGAGTTTGTGGTGTTTGGCTGCCTTCACTGTCACTAGAGAGAAATCAAATCTGGAAGCCCCCCACCCCCGCCATACACAGACCCACCTCCTTGACTTTGCAAGTGTTTTCTCTCGGGGCGTGTCGTGGCCTGGGGTCACCCTGACCGGAGCACATTGGCTGCCAGACAAGCCAGCTCCAGAGGACGAGGGACATATGATTTTTACGTGGCTGGTGATACCAAATGTCTTCCAGATGCTGGATGACCCATTTTTTAAAAAGTCTAATCCGTCATTAGAAAATGAAAAAGTATATAGGTGTCCTTTTCATTTTCATTGAGTAAAAGTCACCTTTGCTCACACTGATTTTTAGGGCCATTAATGGGTTGAAACTTGGGGACCCTTCAAAGACATGTGGGAGACCCTGAAATAGTCTAAGCCGAGGGAGTGTTGAGATGGGAAATGGAATTTCAAGGCAAATAAGCATGGCAGCTGGAGTGCCCTCCAGGTGTGATTATTAATGAATGGTTCCTGACGGGCTGTGTGTTGAAAACATTAACAGAGCAGATTCACACGCCCCGGGAGATGAGGAACCTTATCATTTTATTTATTTTATTTTGTTCTCTTCTATTTTTTTTTTTCTTGGCTGTGTTGGGTCTTCGTTGCTGCGCACGGGCTTTTTCTAGTTGCGGCAAGCGGGGGTTACTCTTTGTTGCAGTGTGCGGGTTTTGCATTGCAGTGACTTCTCTTGCTGTGGAGCACGGGCTCTAGTCACATGAGCTTCAGTAGTTGCAGCACGTGGGCTAAGTAGTTGTGGCTCACGGGCTCAGTAGTTGTGGTGCAGGGGCTTCGTTGCTCCATGGCATGTGGGATCTTCCCGGACCAGGGCTCAAACCCGTGTCCCCTGCAGTGGCAGGAGGATTCTCAACCACTGTGCCACCGGGGAAGTGCCTCTATTTTTATTTGTTTTATCTTATTCTCTTCTATTCTACTTTATTCTTACTTTATTCTATTTATTTTACCTTATTTATTCTTATTTTATTCTTAGTCGCACTTATTTTATTCTATTCTATTCTACTGTTCTTATTTATTTTGTTTTATTTTAGTTTAGTTTAGTTTTTCACAATTTATGGGATTTCTTTGTATCCCAATTTAAGCAATCCAACTGTAATCCAAGTATTTTAAGACAAAGGGTAAAGATATTCCCTGCCTTGATATTTGATGAAATTGTGAATTATTGATCATTTTTAAGGTGTAGTAATTTTTAAATATGAAATTTCACTTTCAGAGATACTCAAATATTTATTGATCATTTTTAGGGTGTAATAGTTTTTAAATACGAAATTTCACTTTCAGAGACAGTTACTCAAATATTTGCAGATGAAGTTTTATGATGTCTGGGATTTGTTTGTAAATAATCCAGGGTGAGATGAGGAATAGATGAAACAAGACTGGCTGAGTTTACAAGCGTGTACTATTCTTTTTTACCTTTGAAGAAAAGAACCTCCTATTTTAAATGAAACATTGAAAAACAGATTATATGGTGCATTCACAGGGGTGACGGAAGGAATTTGCTGAGTGGAGTTTGGCTCAGTGATGCCTTGACACATCCTAGCGAATGTAGGGCCATTAAGAAGTGGTTCGTGAAGCCCATTGCTCATGGTGGGCTGAACAGAATGGTGACAACCTTCCCACGTCTGGGCCACTCCCCTCCCCGTGAACTCCAGCACAGAAGCAACCTCAGAAGACATTTCCCAGCTTCCCTTGCAGCTGAAGGAGGGGACCTGAATCCTGGGGTCTGTGACCAGATGCATATGTTCCCAGGCTTCTCATGGGGGGCTCGAGACACAGCTAGAAGTCAGTCTCTCCAGAGGCAGAGATGGGACAACAAGGCTGAGTTCCCGGGGCTGTGGTGCCCAGAGAAATATCCTCACAGGCCAATTTTGGAGTTTGGTTTGGGGGCATTTTCTTGGCTGCAGGGTCCCAAGGCTGGTTCTCCAGCTGAAGTCATTTTCTGATCGTGCATAACCAACTAGTGCAAATTTAGCATCTTAAATCAACACACATTTGTTATCTCATGGTTTCTGTTGGGCCAGGAGTCCAAGCCTGGCTTAGCTGGGTTCCTGCTTCAGGGTCTGAGCAGGCAGCCATCCTGGGATAAGCTGGGCTGTATTCTCATCAGATGCTCAGCTGGGGTCAGGTCCACTTCTTGTGGAGTTTGAGGCTGTTGGTGGAATTCATCTCCCAGCAGCTGCAGGCAGGGCTGATGCTTCAGTATCTTGCTGGAAGCAGCTCTCAGGTCACTGATCCTTCTGTATCATGTGAGTTCCTCTATCTTGGTCATTTACCTCATGGCAGCTTGGTTTGCCAAAGCCAGTGACTAGAGGAAAGAGAGAGAGAGAGAGAGAGAGAGAGAGAGAGAGAGAGAGGGAGAATGAGAATAGAGCTTTTCTTGCTAAGAAAGCTACATCGTGTGTAATCATGGCAGGGACATCCCCTCCTTTTTGCCATATTCTCTGGGTTAGAAGCACACCTCAGATCCCACCCACACCCAAGGCAAGGGGATTATACAAGATTACAAACATATAAACATTTCATATCTGGGCACCCACCGGCTCTTTTAGCAATTCTGCAAATATCCAAATTCCTTTTTTTTTTTTGCAACATCATTCAGAAGTCTATTCTTTTGCTTGCACCTAAAAAACTTAATAGAGGACAGATAAACAGTGCAGCAGAATGACTCAAAACGACACTTGTGTCCCTTAATTATTTCTGCCTCTGACTGTCCTGTGTCTCTCAACCCTCCCTCACACACGCACAAAAAAAACGATGAAGTGAAGAAAGGCAGGTCAGTGCAGAGAGGATATCGTTAAGAGCATGGGCTCATCATTGTTTTACGGGAAAGACTGTCAGCACGGGTGTGATCTTTGCATGCATTTCCAGGGGCTGCCATAACAAATTACCTCAAACTAGGTGTCTGACAAACAACAGGAATTTATTTGCTCATAGTTCAGGAGACCAGAAATCTGGAATCAACAGGTCAGTGAGGCTGATTCCTTCTGGAGGTTCTGGGGGGAGAATCTGTTCCACACTGCAGCCTCCACTTCATTCATGTGGCCTCAGAGGCCACCTGTGTCTTCAAATAGGTCTTCTTGGACCACCTCCTGCCAATCATCCTCCATCCTCATCACCCTCTCTATCCATCACCCTCTGTATTTGTCAGCGTTCTCCAGAGAGACAGAAAAAATAGGATATGTGGACGTATGTATAAGAGAAGATTTATTATACAAATTAGTGGTGGTCCAGTGGTAAAGAATCCGCCTTCCAATGCAGGGAATGCAGGTTCTATCCCTGGTTGAGGAACTAAGATCCCACAGGCCACAGGGCAACTAAGCCCGCGCACCACAACTACTGAGCTCGAGCGCCTCAACTAGAGAGCCCACATGCTGCAAACTACAGAGCCCACACGCTCTGGAACCCGTGCACCACAACTGCAGAGCCCATGCGCTTTGGAGCCCACGTGCCACAACTAGAGAAGAGAAAACCCACATGTCACAACTAGAGAGAAGTCCACGTGCCCCAATGAAGAGCCTTTGCATCACAAAGAAAGATCCCACATGCCTCAATGAAGATCTCACGTGCCACGACTAAGACCCGAAGGAGGTAAATAAATAATAAATAAATAAATAAATAAATAAATAAATAAATAAATAAATAAAATCATTTTAAAAAAAAGAAAGATATTGGCTCATGGTTATGGAGGCTGAGAAGGCCCATGGTCTGCTGTCTGCAAGCTGGACACCCAGGAGAGCTGGTGGTGGTGTCAGTCCAAGTCCAAAGGCCTGAGAACGCTGAGAAGATGGATGTCTTTGCTTAAGCAGAGCGGGAGCAAATTCCTCCTTCCACCATCTTGTTTTTCCATTCTAGCACTCAGTGGGTTGGATGAGTCCCGTCTACATGGGGTTTGACCTCATTCTTTTGGTTTCCAGCTTTCTGGAAG
The DNA here is from genome assembly GCF_025265405.1 of Mesoplodon densirostris. Lineage (NCBI taxonomy): Eukaryota > Metazoa > Chordata > Mammalia > Artiodactyla > Ziphiidae > Mesoplodon > Mesoplodon densirostris. Next base: position 136,478,427 of record NC_082681.1, on the reverse strand, counting down.
AGTCTTAGCCAACAACTTTATACTCCTGACATGGCCTCAGATGTAAAATTAAAGCCACATGGACTTGCTTGCTGGCATCTGTTTTTTGTGTGTACCACTAAAAATGAAGTATTTCTTCCCCATGATCATTTCCAGTCAGTGGCATTTAAACAGGAAAAAATTACGATTTTGACTGTGAAATATTTCCTGTGACTTTTGGCTATACTAGTGTTCTACTTGTGCTTTTTTTTTTCTTTTCCTTGATACACTCTCTTTACATTAGGAAGCACCAATATTTCAGATATAATTAAAGACTATTTCAAACACTCCTATATACATTTTTTTAGTCTCAATTTTCTAACATCAGCTCGATGACAGATAGATGAGGGAAAAAAATGATTCCTACCGATGAGAAATGCTGACAATAAGAAATAGAGTTCTAGGGGGCAGATAGCTGTGTAGGTGGGGGCTTGGAGGAGGGAAATGCTTGTGGGCTTGGCCCTGGTGACTGCCAAAGGCCAACGGGTCAGGTGCTGCCCAGGCTTGAAGATTAAAGCCTTAAGCTTGAAAGGGCACTAGAGCTCATCTGATTCAGGGTAGCGGACTGGCTGAATATACACCAGATTGCAAATTTGTCAGTTTTGGCTGACTACCCAATAATAATTTAAACATCAGGAGAAAGTCTGGTGAACATGATTCGGTGTGGCCAGGTGCTAATATCATTCATCCATCCATCCCTCCATCCATCTGACCTTCCTTCCCTCCATCCTCCCACCCTTCCATCCATCCGCTCACCGATCGATCCATCCATCCACCTACTCCCCACTCACTCATCCATCCATCCACCTGTTACCCACTCACCCACCCATCCATCCATCCACCTACTCCCCACTCATCCACCCATCCATCCATCCATCCATCCATCCTTCCATCTTTCCATCCATCCACCTGTTACCCACTCACCCATCCATCCATCCATCCACCTACTCCCCACTCACTCATCCATCCATCCACCTACTCCCCACTCATCCATCCATCCATCCATCCATCCTTCCATCCATCCACCTGTTACCCACTCACCCATCCATCCATCCATCCACCTACTCCCCACTCATCCATCCATCCATCCATCCACCTACTCCCCACTCATCCATCCATCCATCCATCCATCCTTCCATCCATCCACCTGTTACCCACTCACCCATCCATCCATCCATCTATCCTTCCCTCCTTGTTGTCTCCCTTTCTTCCTGCCATCTATTTTGTGTACATGTGAGACTTCAAGTTGACCGTCCCATATCCTTTAGCCCTTCTTCCACAGTATGGAGCGTTGATTTTATTGCGGGGGGTGATGTAGTGGACATTGTTGATGCTCCCCAAGCCTGGACACCTGACTGCCAACAGCTATGAGTGTTGGCTATTAACTGCGCCTTCTTCACAGAACGGTCCTGGCCTGAAGACGAGACACCTTACCCTACAGGTTATGCCCATATACTCCCTTCCTAGGGTTGAAGGCAGTGCCTGGCCAACGACTGATGACTGCGGTGCACAGAAGCCCCTCTGGCCTCTAGGAGATACATTCCGTGCCCCAGAGTGCCCGGCAGGGTCAGGGTAAGCCTCAGCCCCAGCTGACACTACCTCCTTGCTCAGCTCTTGCCCCTTTCCTGGCCAGCCTCCCTAACTTTCTCCTCCCAGGAGCTCTCTCTCCATAACCCATTGGCACAAGAATGCCCATCTCAGGTTCTGCTTCTTGGAATGCAACTTGAGCCTCTTCTTTCTCATCGGCAGTACTTGATATTTTCTGCCAACTCCAGGAGGGCACTCTGCTCATATATTTTCTGGACTTCAGGCTTCCCATGGTCCATCTGTCTGTTCTCACTGCGTCCACGTCCATGGGTGAGAGGGGAGGTCAGACTCCATCCTATTAAATTACCATCATATTTCCAGGACCTCCTTCCTGAACTAGGTCACACTATAGGGCGTTCTCCAAATTTCCACTCTTACAATGTTAAAACACATTTACCTCCTATTCAAAAATAATACAGTGCAGAAAATTTAGAAAACACAGACACCAAAACATCCCTTATAATATAAGAACTAATCCGTACTAAAGGTTTAGTGTGTATCCTGCTATTTACTTTCACTTTATTTATAGAGACTTTCTATAGAACATGCATTGGCTTAGGCTGTGCCTTTAAGATCTACGAGTATTTGCAAATCATTAAACATTCTTCTACGATGCTTTCAAATGGCTGCCGAGTTTCCCAGTACACACTGATCTCCTGTAGTGCCTATAGTTGTTTTTTGTTGTGTTTGTTTTTACTATTTTGCTGTTGTAAAGAATATTCTTGATGGATGGAGGTTGTTATGGACTGAATGTGTGTGTGTGTTCCCGAAAATTCATATGTAGAAGCCCTGATCCCCGAGGTGATGGTGTTAGGAGGAGGGGCTTTTAGGAGGTGATTACGGTTAGATGAGGTCATGAGGATGGGGTCCCTGTGATGGGATTAGTGTCCTTATAAGAAGAGGAAGAGATTGTCTCTCCATGATGTGAGGACACAGCAAGAAGGTGGCATCTGTAAGCCAGGAAGAGAGCTTTGCCAGGAACTAATATGCCCATGCCGTGATCTCAGACTCCCAGCCTCCAGGACTGTGAGAAATAAATGTCTGTTGTTTAAGCCGTGTGTGAGCATGTGTTTTAGGGGAAATATATACATAAGCATGAATATCTGGCTTGGAGAGCAGGTTATGAATGGACCAAAGTCAGATGAATTAACAGTTAAAAACTGAAGAGATAGACGAGGTCCCAGCTTAAGACGGGGAGTCACCAAGGGTAACACTGAAACACAGAATTGCCCTTTGCACCCATCAAAAATGGTCCAACCTTGGTCACGTCCTGTGGTTCAACCAGTATAATGCACGTGTACCTGAAGCAGGTTTGTTTGCCTGACACCAAGCAAGCCAAACGCTGTGATGCTGAGGTTTGCAGCCGAGAGAAAGGGTGTATTCACGAGGCAGCCAGGTGAGAAGACAGGAGAAGAAATCTCACATTGGCCTCCCTGAAGGTGAAGGGCTTAGGGTATTTATGGGGCAAAGCTGAGGTGTGGGGAGTGTGTGGAAAGGTGACTGAAGGTAAGAAAAAAATGTGGTGATCACATTGGTCAGAATGGCCATCATTAAAAAGTCTACAAATAATAAATGCTGGAGAGGGTGTGGAGAAGAGGGACCCCTCCTACACTGTTGGTGGGAATGTAAATTGATACAGCCACTGTGGAGAACAGGACGGAGGTTCCTTAAAAAACTAAAAATAGAATTACCATATGATCCAGCAATCCCACTACTGGGTGTATATCCAGATAAAACTCTAATTCCAAAAGATACATGCACCCCAATGTTCATAGCAGCACTATTTACAATAGCCAAGACATGGAAGCAACCTAAATGTCCATCAACAGATGGATGGATAAAGAAGATGTGATACATATATACAATGGAATATTACTCAGCCATGAAAAAGAATGAAATAACGCCATTTACAGCAACACAGATGGACCTAGAGATTAACATACCAAATGAAGTAAGTCAGAGAAAGACACGTACCATATGAGGTCACTTATATGTGGAATCTAAAATTTTGTGTTCTAAAACACAAAAGAACTTAGCTACAAAACAGAAACAGACTCACAGATATAGAGAACAGACTTGTAGTTGCCAATGGGGTGGGGAGTGGGGGAGGGAAGGAGTGGGAGTTTGGGGTTAGCAGATGCAAACTAGTAGGTACAGGATGGATAAACAGGGTCCTACTGTAGAGCACAGGGAACTGTATTCACTGTCCTGTGATAAACCATAATGGAAAAGAATATTAAAAAAAGAATGTGTGTGTGTGTGTGTATGTATAACTAAGTCACTTTGCTGTACAGCAGAGACTGGCACAACACTGTAAATCAACTATACTTCAATAAAAAAAATTTTTTTTAAAAGAAAGAAGTGAGTTGACCGTCACTCTGCGAAGGTGCAACTAAGGTCCAGGCTTCTTCATGGGACCATTGTTCAGAAAATGTTGGCATTAACTTGTTCTGGGGGTTGAGTTTTTGGCCCTGAGATGTGAAAATGTCATCAAGTGGACTCTCATAAATGCCCAGTTGGAGGGTCTGTAGTCTTGACCAGTCTTACCCGGCTTGAGCTCAAACTGAACACAGCTGAACCCAAGTTCCTGAAAAATAACTCAGGCAAACATCTTACTGTTTAGGCACTGTGATGCTTGGGGAGCATGTGAGGCTTTTTGTTTTCTGGGGGGTTTTTTGGTAGCAACAATTAAAGTGATCAGTGAAGGCAGGCTCCAAGTTCATTATGTATTAAGCACGTTACAGTTTAATGCATCTAACTGATGACTCCCCTGGGTTCCCCACTCGGAGCAAGAGTCCTATTCCCAAATGCATTCCATCCAGCTCCCAGCCCAGCTTATGGACTTCACATGGGTTCTATGGTGTTTAGATACAAGTGAGGAAGCTTTTTCAAGTAATTTAATTTTCATTCTGGAAGTTAGAGCTTTTTGAAGCCAAAGCATCTGCATGATGTTATGGAAATTTTTATTTTGAGCTAAGGAAGGCAGCACTTAAAAAAAAAAAAGAGAAGTAGCCAAAAGTCATCTTGATAAATTACAGAAGTCTTCAGAATGCCTCTCTGTAGGGACATAAATATAAAACCTCCAGCCCTGGCATTCAGAGAGCAATGGTGCCTAAAGTTATGGCTGATGATGGGGACTCAGCCCCTCAGTGACCAAATGCACACAGCCTCCAGAGGCTTCTAAAAAGAGAAAAGTGTCAGCCGTGGTACAGCTCAATTGTCAGAGGTTGGAGATTTGCCAGGTAGGGCCTTTCTTTTGAAGGTAATTGGGGTGAACTGAAAAGTTCCCAGGGAAGGGTCTTTGGAATTTGACCTTGGCAGGAAGCACATGGTTTCTTTTATCTATGCTTCATTCAGAGGCTGACTTACCTCAAGGTGCCAAAATGGCTGCAGCAGCTCCAGCATCCCCTTCCTCCCTCAGAAGTGCCCTGGACGTCCTCTTGTTTACAGCTGACCAGGGTCCATATATCCTCTATTGGCCCCAAGACTGTGGTCTGGGAAAGGGAAGTGGTAATTGGCAGAGTCAAGGCTGAAAAGCGAGGGGTAGAAAAAAGATATAGAGAAATTTGCATGGAGGTATGGGGCTCTCTGGCTGAGTGGTCAACCAGGTTAGCTACAAGAAGAGACACTTCAAAGGCAGGGTTTTTGGTTTTTGTTTTCCCCCCGAAAATGATTACATTACCTTCCTGCCTGTAGACTACAATCATGTGTTGGGGTTTCAGTTGGCCGAGAAAAAGAACCACCTTCTCCCTGGGTCCAGGTGTGTTTGTTCAGACTGCTGGCCGTGTAAGATAAGCAGTCTGGGGGCCCTGGGGTGTGGGTCCAGGCACCTCTGGCCAGATGTGTGTCTGACCCAGGGGGTACACGTGACCGTTGTGTATGGCGGCGGCAGGGAGGAGGGGCCCTGAGTCATCCCGGGAGCCGGAGGGGTGTGATGGGTAGGACCTGGCCCTGGATGGGTAGTGTCGGGAGGGTAGAATCCCGGAATGTGACTCAGGGCTATTTCTGAGTCTGACACCTTCGTTCCAGTGTCCTGAAGGAACATGGATAGAATTTTAAGCTAATATCTTAATTTAAAAAATATTGTAAGCCCGGGACAGGGAAGGGCACCCACACTGCAGCTGTGGCTTGTGACTGTCGCCGGAGATGCCCCTCCCCCCCCAACCTGGGCGCCAGCTGCCTCGGATGGGGGAGGGGAGACATGTCCCACCCCTCCCCAGGAGGCTCCTGCAAAGAAGGTCCATGGTCAGGCTGGGAAGTAAGGGCAGCCCTGCGCCCCAAAACCCCTACCCGTGCTCTGCGCTCTGCTACTCCAGACTGGACTTTGGGGACCGCGGGCTGTTGCACCCGAGGCAGGGCGTCCACTCTTAGCAGACCCCGGACGGGGGGGCTTCACTCCGTTGTCTAGAGAGGCCGCCCGGGGGGTCCCCGTTAAAGAGGGCTGGGAGGGTGGAGACGCGGCCCTACACTTTGGGAGCAGGAGGGACTGGCCTCTCCCCGCCTCCCGCGCGCGTGCCCTGCCCCTGCGGCTCCCCGGGGGCCCGGGGGTGGGGCGGCCGCCAGCGGGGAGGGCTGAGGCCGGGGCGGGGCGACCGCTGCACCCTGACCCGGCCCCGCCCCGGGGGTGTCCCTCCCACCGCCGCCGTCCGCGCGCCACTCCCGGGACAGACCCTTTGCGTCGTGGGGCGCACCATGGCGCGCCGGGCGGCCCTCGCGCTGCTGCTGCTCGGCCTGCTTGGCACCCAGGTGCCCACCCGGGGTGAGTGAGCGGCGGCCGGTGGGGCTCACGGGGGCGCGGGCCTGGCTTGGGGACCCGCGTCGGGGCCCCAGGGAAGGGCCGCGGGAGGGGGTCGAACCTTGCGGGACGGACGCTCCGTATGGGGTGGACATACTTCGGGGGACATCGTGCGTAGGACACAAAGTTTGGGGGGCGCACTGGGGGACCATGCACCTCGGGGGCGCGCTGTGCGGGGCCTACACACTTTGCGGGACGCATGGCGAGGGACGTATTTTGGGGGGCGCACTGTGTGTGTGGGGCGCGTGGAAGGGGACGCGCCGGGGACCCCCGAGCCCTCCTTCCCGCCTAGAGGGACCCGCTGTGCCAACGGGTGGCCAACGCCCCAAGCAGGCGGCCTTACCCCTTCCTCCCCGCTTTCTTCCCGGGCGCCTTTGGACTCACTCCGCAGGCGAATGTCAGCGTTTGTTTTCACATTCACAGACTCTTAAAAGTTGGGAGGCCCCTGGGTGGGGCGGTGGCCCCCGAGTCCCCCCTCCCCCCTCCCCCCGGGGTTCCCTTCAGTTCCCGGGCGCGGGTGTGCGCCCCTGCGGCCGCCCCGCGCCCCGGCCAGAGCGCTGGCAGGGCCCGGGGACCGCGTCTTTGTTCAGGCGCTCGGTGGCCGCCTCCGGGCGCCACGCCCTGCGGCCCGTGACTAAATTTGGACTCGGCCGGGGACCCTGAAACCCGGGAAAGGGGGAGGAAGGCAGGAAAAACTCGGAGCTCTAGAAACGCCCAGCCGCTCTTGGGGTGTCCGGGCCGCGGGGACTTCTGGCGAGCGCGCGGTCGGGTACAGAACGCCGCCGCCAAGGGACACGTGTTCTCAGCCGATCGTCCGTGTGTCCGAGTAGATAATTCGGAAAACCGCACCCAAAAAAGTGTCAGGAGGACAGGACGCCCGGGACGCCCACACTCCCCAGCCAACCTGGCCCGTTTCTCGTTCTTGCCTGCGTTTTCCTGTCTTTCTCCTTTTAAAATGGAAGTTGAGATCCTGTTTTCCTCTCTCTCTCTCTCTCTCTCTCTCTCTCTCTCTCTTCTTTTAAAAGGAAAGTGGGGATCCTGCTGGGTGTGGCATACAAAACAGGTTTCTCCGACTAACGGTTGTTTTGTGTCCTTTATGTGGTTATTTTTAAGTGGACAGCCACTAGGGCAGTGTCTTTCAGGAGTGGTCTGATCGGTGGAGGACACATTTCAGGAACCAGACACAGGACAGAGAAGGCCCGGTGTTTACCTGGAAATTTCCAGCTCAGCGCTAGAGGCCAGCGTTGAGCCCTGGTCCCCCGCCTGATTTTTATTTTAGGGGGGATTTGCTAATCGATGTCTGCATTTTTTAAAATGTGTGCCATGTATTCTAGAAGCTGTGTGTTCGTTGCAGGCTTTAGAAAAAAATTCAGCCTGATCCATGGGGAACTCTTGGAATAGTTTACAGCTTGGTGGGGAGGGCCTGGGATGGGTTTCCTGTTTCTCAGTTTCCTGCCCTAATATCCCAACTAGCTGCCTCACCACAGAGTTCTTCATTAGTTGTTGTTTTTTTTTTTTCCTGCTGTGTGGTTGTCACACCTGCTCATGAGAACTTTTCGGGCATCCCCCTGGCTATACCTTCATTCATGTTTCATGAGTTAATTGCCCTCTGAGCACTTAACTGTGCGCCTCGCCCCAGGGAGATGGATGTCAAGGGGTTCTGGTCGCCCAAGAAGGTGCCATCTGCTGGGGGAAGGGAAACATCTCATCAGGCAGATAGGACGCAGGGCCAAGGAATGGTAACAGTCCCACAGTCAAGAACTCAGGGGTGGAGAACACAGTCTTGGCCAGTGTGAGGGTTTGGCTGAGTTGGAAGCTGTCTCTGGTGACAGTTGTGTTTTGTTTGTTTGTTTTTAACAGGTTTCACATACAGGTTATAGTCTACCCTGTATATAAAATGTGTAATTTTTAGAAAAAACCCAGAGCACCGTTACGCTAGAATTGCCTGATTTCTATGCAGGTTGCTCCCAGCCACTCCGGGTTGGTTGATGCTTTCAGCCAGCAGATGTTGCGGATTTAATGGCAGGGGGATGGGAGGGGGGGGGTACAGAGCAGCGGTGGTGGGGGGGTGGAAAGCCAGTCTCGCCCCGAAAGAGCAGAGAGGGGACAGGGCCTTCATACATGCTGATCTCTTGGAGGGCGCCTCCCCTTCCCTGCCTGATCCTTCTGGGGTCCGAGGCAGGGAACGGACTGTTCCTAAGGTACAAATGGGGTTTTATCAGGAAAGTTTGCTTTCCAGTTGCTGAAGTTCAGAACACACTTCCCTATAGAAATCGGGGTTTGGCTTCGTTTCCATTCTGGCTACAGACGTCCATTGAGTCAGGGGTAGATCTTCATCGGGGTGCAGATAGCACTGGCCTGCTTCCCGAGGCCTTGGGACCCAGGGCTCTTGTGTTCCCAGGTTTTTCTGGAAATCCCCGTGGGACAGTGTGGAGTGGAGAGACGCAGGGGCCCTACAAGGAAAGAGGCTACTTTGGCTTTCGATAGAGCAGTGCTTCCTCCCACCACCAGGGACACTTGGCCATGTCTGGAAATGTTTGTGGTTGTCTCAACCGTAGGGGGCGTGCTCCTGGCATGTGGTGGGTGGAGACCAGGGATGCTGGTCCACAGCTCGCAGTGCCCAGGACGCCCCTCATCAGAGAGTCCTCCAGCCCCAATGTCCGTCGTGCTGAGGCTGAGAAACCCTGACGGAGCATGGAGACTTAATATAAATCATCTATCTATCCATCCATCCATCCATCCATTTATCTACCTATGGCTGTAGTTTGCAATCTGGGATGACTTGGTCCCCCAGGGGGACATAGGACAATGTCTGGGGACGTTTTTGGTTGTCACACTGGGGGGAGGAGGTGCTCCTGGCATGTGGTGGGTGGAGACCAGGGATGCTGCTGCACAGCCCACAGGGCCCAGCACGCCCCTCATCAGAGAGTCCTCCAGCCCCAATGTCAGTAGTGCTGAGGTTGAGAAACCCTGGAATTTGTGTCACAGATTCCAGGTTGTTGGTAGATGGGGGTTTGGATTCAGTAGTCTTCCTCCAGGTAGGACACTCACATCCCGGGCTTTAGAACTCCTGGTACCTGGGCCACCTAAGTGCGGACCGGGTGGGAAATGGGTCCAGGAAGGTGCTGAATCCAGGACCCCACGCTCCATCCCAGCCTTTGCACAGTAGCCAGTGCTGTTTGAAAATCCAGAAACGCCTAGGGAAAGCGACATTTCCTGGGCAACTGGCAGGTTTCCGGGGATTCCCTCATCATCCCCACCCAAGCAGGCGTGGCTTCTCCAGCTCCCCATCCAGCTATTCCTGTTTCTGCTTGCCAGGCAGAGAAAGTGAGTTTCGTTGTCCTGCCTGCATGTTTGGCTCTGATAAAAAGTTAATTGCGTGTTATTTCCTTCAGGGCTTTGGCTCTTTCTTCATTCTCAGTTTATGATGGTTCAACCCCCCCCCCTTTTTTTTTGCATCTAGAGATATTAAAATACTTGATTTGGGGGGGTTCTTCATGGGGGGGATGCACTTTTCTTCATCTGGATGATATGCTAATTGTTCAGAAAAAGAATGCAGGTGGTCGAGTAGTTAAATCCATCCAACGTGTAGGATGCAGGGATTTCACGGATGAAGTCTGGAATTTTTTCCAGCTGAGGTTTTCCTCCCAAAGGAGACTGACTACCACACACATGAAGCCCATGTATTTGTTCCTATTGAGATTTTCCAATCACCGTGGCTTCATTTAGAGAGAAAAGAATCCCATGCTTTGTATGACTTACAGACGGGGTTAGAAAGAAGACGGAAGTTGTCTTGGGTTGAGGTGCCAACTCATTCAGCGTCCTGGCTTTCCGCAGAATCCTTCAGACACCCAGCTGTTTGAGGACGCCCAGCCCTGGTGGCATCTGGGGATACACATCTGGCACGGGACATCTCGCTGAGTCCCCGTGTGGTTTGTTCTGACACCCGGTAAATCAGTGGAGACTGCTCTTTGATCTCCTTTGCCAGTTCTTAGGGTTAACGGTGGAGTGTGTGTTTACAGATCTCCGAAAGTCCTTTTGCGGGGATACAGTGGTTTTGGATGTGTTTTCTGCAGACAGAGGGGTGTTTTCTAACCCTCAGAGGATGACACATACTTGAAAATGAACTACCCACAGGCATTGTTATCCACATGGGTTTCATGATATAAGTCACGGCAGCCCCTTCGTGGCAGTACTATTTACCAGAGCGTCTTTGGTGGAACAGGGAAGGTGTTGGAGAATTAGAATTCAACCCAACGTCAACCCAGAAAGCCTCTCCGCCAAGGTAGAAGGGAAAGAAACCCATTTTATGATCGAGTGAGCGTGATACCAGGATGTGACATGCATCACAGGTGACCCACTAAGGCTGCAAAGACGCACTTTTAAAAGTAGCTAAGTAAATGTCACCCATTCTCTACAGGTTGTCAGAACAGGCTCCTTTAGCCGTTAAACATATTTACCCACCTTGGAAAAGGACAGAGAAAGATCTGGAAGCAAAGGGCGAGGGAAGAGAAGTCTCTTCCTTTGTTTCCACCAGGGCTTTTATTTTTAATTTACAGTCACCCTTCCAACCTTACAGGACAAAGACCCACATCACACACACACATACAAACATACACACACACTTCAACCACAGTCAACAACCGTGAATATTTTGTTATATTTGTGTCCTTCTGGGAGAATGGCCAGGTTGTGTAGGATACACAAATGGCTGGTCTTACGAGATGCTGCCATATTGCTTCTGATTTTGGCTTTATCCTCCCAGGGAGTTCTGGTTGACCACCCAACACTAGACGTCCTTTTTTTGTTTGTGCCTAATCTCTTGGGTGAAAGAGGTTAACTAACCAGAATTCCTATGTGTATTTACCTAATTAATAGGACAGGCACACCTCGGAGAGATTGTGGGTTCGGTTCCAGACCACCCCAGTAAAAGCAAGTCACAGGAATTTTTTGGTTTCCCAGTGTATATAAAAGTCATGTTTACATTAGAATCTAGTCTGTCGGATGTGCAGTGACATTATGTCTTTAATAAAAAACAATGGGGCTTCCCTGGTGGCGTAGTGGTTGGGAGTCGGCCTGCTGATTCAGGGGATGTGGGTTCATGCCCCGGTCCGGGAAGATCCCACATGCCGCAGAGCGGCTGGGCCCGTGAGCCATGGCCACTGAGCCTGAGCATCCGAAGCCTGTGCTCCGCAACGGGAGAGACCACAACAGTGAGAGGCCTGTGTACCACACACACAAAACAAAAACAAAAACAAACAAACAAACAATGAACATGGCTTAATTGAAAAATACTTTATTTCTAAAAAATGCTCACCATCCTCTGAGGCTTCAGAGACTTGTCGTAGTAACATCAAAGATCACTGATCAAGGTCACCGTCACACACATATCATAATGAAAAAGTTTGAACGATTGCGAGAATTACCAAAGTGAGACACAGAGACACGAAGTGAACAAAAGTTGTTGGAAAAGTACCAGTAAATTTGGTCGAAACAGGGTTGCCCCCAAACCCTCAGTTTGTAAAAAACACAGCAAAGCTAAACGCAATAAAATGAGGTCTGCCTGTGTCTTTCACATCTGCATCTGTATCTGTCCACATAGGGACACAGGAGTTCCTTTTTTTTTCTTGCTTTTTGGAATCTGCTGTTTGTATTCTTCGCCTAATTCTTTTTTTCTTAATTTATTTATTCATTTATTTATTTATGGTTGCGTTGGGTCTTTGTTGCTGCACGCGGGTTCTCTCTAGTTGTGGCGAGCGGGGGCTACTCTTCGTTGCGGTGCGCGGGCTTCTCATTGCGGTGGCTTCTCTTGTTGCCGAGCATGGACTCTAGGCCCGTGGGCTTCAGTAGTTGTGGCACACGGGTTCAGTAGTTGTGGCTCACGGGCTCTAGAGCGCAGGCTCAGTAGTTGTGGTGCACGGGCTTAGTTACTCCGTGGCATGTGGGATTTCCCAGACCAGGGCTCGAACCCGCGTCTCCTGCATTGGCAGGCGGATTCTTAACCACTGCACCACCAGGGAAGCCCCTCTTCGCCTAATTCTTATGGTACTTTGGGGAGTTGGTACACGGCTGTGTTAGTTTCAGCTTTGTCTTGAATGACTCAGTGCGGCCACCATCTCGCTACTCATATTATTTTTTAAAAACCCCGTAAACAGGGTTTCCCTGGTGGCGCAGTGGTTGAGAGTCTGCCTGCCAATGCAGGGGACGCGGGTTTGCGCCCTGGTCTGGGAAGACAGCACATGCCGCAGAGCAACTGGACCCTTGAGCCACAATTACTGAGCCTGCGCGTCTGGAGCCTGTGCTCTGCAACAAGAGAGTGGCCCCCGCTTGCCACAACTAGAGAAAGCCCTCACACGGAAACGAAGACCCAACACAGCCATAAATAAATAAATTAATTTAAAAAAATTTTAAACAAACAAACAAACAAAACCCCGTAAACAGAAAACCAGAAACTTCCTTTTTTTTTTTTTTTTTTTCCTCCCACTAGAGTTAGATACAAGCCCTCTAAGCGGTGTTTTTCCAGTGGCGGTTAGGGACCCTTGGACAGGCTGGGAATTTAGCGCACGTCCAGCAGCATTGAAACGAAAAAGATCAAATAGATTCGAGTAGAAAACACCAGCATACTTTACCCACGCTTTGCTAAGTAAGCATCGGTGTGGCTTTGGCGCCAGTTCATCTGTCTGGGTGGACTGGGCCGTGTCGTAAAATGTCTTTATTTCCGCAGAAGGCAGGCAGGGGCGTTTGAAATCCGTTGCACATCTGAACCCCTTTTCCATCTCTCTTGCCTTCCGCACTTGGACGTTTTTGATAGAATCCCTCTGTTTTCGAGAGGGGCCATAAAGCTGCAGGGCATCAGCAACTTTTCAAAGAGCCAAGTAATGACTCCCAAGGGTGCTTTTGAGAAAAAGAAAAGAGAGAGAGAGAGCGAGAACTCATTTTCATTCCTGCCTGTTCACTTCCCTTCGTGAGACGGCAAAGAGCCAGACCTGTTGTATTCCGGGACGTGGAAGGCATTCGTCATCCGCAGACAATGCAGCCATCGAATTCCGGCTGTTTCTGTTTGTGCATCCGCAGGGCGTTCCACCCTCCCCCTCCCCCTCCCCTCCCCCTCCCCTCACCGCCCAGTGCGATCGCGCTCTGGCAATGCGTCCGCTTGTGCACTGGACCCGAGCTACTGATGCACAAAGAGTAAATCGATGACGTTGTCTTGGGGGCAAGACACAGACAAGGCGTCATATAGACCTTGTCCCCCTGGCAAGACCTCAGATATGGCCGGTCAGCTTCTGCTGTCCTTGGCTGTTTTCTTTTAGGAAAGGATCTGGGGTCAGTTCTCACAATGGAAGTTAAAGGGGTGCTGTTTGCCACGTCGTTGGCCCAGAATGTGCCCCACCAGATGAAGGAGACTCAGGAAGGAGAATTCTTAGGTGTTTGACACAGAGTAACACCGTGGGACAGGAAGAGGAAAGGGTGTGGCTGGGTCTCAGAGGGAGCGGGAGATGCACGTGAAAGGCTGTCCCTCAGAGGTCCAGATGCGGTGCTGCTGGACAGACGAGGGCAGCCTCCCCTCTCCCTCCCCCCGCCCTGACTCGACTCCATGCTGAGGAATTAATTCAAGACTAGTGGCCTGGCTGGAGTGAGGTAGCCCTGGATAGGTGTGATTGATGATTGATTGGTGCATGGATGATAGATAGATAGATCGTACGTAGGTTTATAGTTGATGTATGGATAGGCAGACAGATGGTGGAAGATAGATAATGGATAGATGATAGACACAGGATAGATGGAGAGATGTCAAAAGATAGAGGATGGATGGATGAATGGATCGATAAAAGATGATAGATAGATAGATAGATAGCTGCAGTACCTATCTCAAGTGGTTTCCATTTGGAGGGGGCCATTATCTCACTGCTCTGAAACCTCCAGCACCTAGACTCACCGTAAGCACATCACCAGCCAGTGGGTTATAATCTCTGCATTCCTACAAGATAAGGAGCTGACTCAGAGTTGGGGAAGGAATCAGGGCATGGGAAGGACAGAGCAGAAGATGAGTCTCAGCTGGGTGTGGACTGCATACGGCTACCACAGAGAAAGCTTTCGTGTCCACCTCTTGGAAGGCTGATGCTGGTTCCCCTGCAGTCCCGCCCCCAGATCTCTCTCCACCCTAGGCTAACCTCCGTACCTGCTGATAGATCTGGTCCGTCCGGATGCACCCACGGAGTCTACAGGGCTCCATATCCCCGGCTTCTCATGATGTTCTCCCCGGCCGGCATCTCCTCCTTTACTCCTGCTTCTCATGATAGGACCATTTGCCCAGATTCTCAAAATGAAAAGTCACCTTGCATTCCTGCCGGCTCCTTCTCCCATATCCGATGTTAGCGAATCCTGTTGATTTCATTTTCTAAATCTTTCTCCACCTATGCTCCTGTCTCCATTTCTGCTTTCATTTTTAAGGTTCCCCCCTTCCCCTCCCCGAAATCCTTCCAGGAAGAATACAAGAAGCCCTTAACCAGCTTCTTCCCTGGATGCTCAGGTATTTTGAGAAAGCCTGGGGACCCCCTCTCAGAAGAACATTTCTTTTTAATGCATAAAATAAAATACCTAGGACTGCCAGGGAAACCGATTATATTAAACCAGCTACCCAGTGTGCGGGGCAAGACATTGCTGGCCTTAGCCGAGGGTGTTGGCAGAGCCTGGAACAAGACAGCAGAAATGAGAGAGAAGGGACCAGCTGTGTTAAGGAGTAGTAAGGCAATAAAAATCTATACTAGTGGCTTGCGAACCAGCCCCCAACGTTTTTTCTTTAATTGGCCTGGGGCACAGCCTGGGCCTCGGGACTTATGAGGTCTCCTTGGATGTGCAGCCAGAGTTGAGAACCAAGATCTGTATTCGAGCTTCTGAAACTGTAACGTGCATAGGAATCACCCACAGAAATGCGTTAGTCTGTCTGGGAGGGATGCTGAGGGCTTCCTGTAGGAGGGCAGCATCTTATCGGGGCTTTGAGAACTGAATAGGAGTTTTCTTGGTATGGACAGAAGAGATTGGCATTTATGGCCAAGTAGAGGATTCGAGGGAAGCCCCAAGGACGGACAAGGTGCCCAAACTGTGTGACCCCTGAAATCATTCACAGGATGCTGGGGGGATTGTAAATTTTCCAGGGACATAGAGTGACATCTATTGTATTTCCATAATATCTTACAGAAAAACCCGAGTCAACTTTTTGGCCAATCATAGTAGTGATTGTACCATCCATCCTCAGCATTCACAGACTCCATATTTGCAAATCTGCCCACTTGCTACAATTTTTTTGTAACTCCCAAATTGACACTGAGTTCAGGGATTTGTGCCCAGCTGCAAAAAAACAGAGTCACCTCTCCAGTCTTAGATTGTAAACAAGTACCTGTGTAGTGCCACACTTTTGCATTTTTGTGCTTTATGCTTGTGATTTTGCTTCTAAGCACAAGAAGGTGGCCGCATGCCTGAAATACGTGTGTGAGATGAGCTTCCTTTAGTCAGGAGAAAGAGTGCTTTGAGCATCAACACTCTAGATTAAATAAGATTAAATTCCACAGAAACATGCATGAAACAAGGTTATGTGCAATTAGCTGATGGCGGTGTGACCTGAGGGTGCAGGAACTTAACCCTGGAGTTCCCCAGGAGCCACGATTGAATATTAGCTCATTCAGCATTTCCGGCGACTGTAAGAACAAAACCACTACAAGAACAAAACCACTACGGAGGATGTGCCTTGACTGTGATTAATAAACAGAACTGTCAGGTCTAGTTTAGGCGCCTTGGGCCAGTTTCTGGAGATGCAAAGCCTCCGTGAACTGATCAAAGTTGGGGCCTTCTGAAGAGTCATTTACGGCCAGTGCGGAGGGGCAGGGTGGTGACCCAGGGTGAAGGGTGATAAAATAGGAAATGGATTTGGGGCTTTGAGTCAGACCCTGGAGATTATCTTTCAGGGGGACAATGACTTGGTTTCCTAGCTCAGGGAGACTGAATTTACCGGGGTCCTAGAACTACCCCCCTACAGCCGGGATGAGGGTCCTGGGCCACTCCTGCCATCCCAGCCCACCCAGCAGGATCAGCAGATTGTTAGAAATGCAGATTCACAGGCCCGACTCCCACCCACTGAGTCAGTGTCTTTGGGATCGGGGCCCAGGAATCTGGGCTCCCCGAATTCTAGAACTCATGGGTCCACCCGAAGCCCAGCCCACAGCGTCCCCAGATGCTCTGGGTTCTTTCAAAGCTTGACACAGCCCAGAGTGGCACCCCCAGGGTTATGGTACAAGAGAAGAACCTTTCCCCTCCCTGTCTCAAAATCTGTAAGGCAGAATGTTCAATTACATGGCTCGAGAAATGGCAAAACTATGTCTGGAGCAATTCCTTCCTAGCTACAGAAAAATAAGGGCATCTCTAATATTTAGAAGTAAAATAAGATCAAACAGCATTCACCATTACCTCTGGCCCTGGACCAGCCCTGAACAGCAGTGACCAGCCTGCACGGGGCCGGGGCCAGGGGGACCCTGGTGTTGCCGTTGACGTTTCAGGGGACTGGGGGCGAGTTCTGGGGTCTCCGTTTCTTCCTCCCTAAAAGAGAGTCTTGCAGATCAACGGTATTATCTAGACAGCTCCAGGAGCACGCAGGCCATCCAGAAAATTCATCCGTGGCTACTGTTAGTTTTACGTGATTCTTACCTCATTAGTAGGAAAATCTGAAAGCCCAAGGAATCTTTTAACTGCCTAATTTTCATTTTGATTCTAACTTTATTTCTAGAATTTATTTCTATTTTATTTGTGCCTGTATTTATATTATTAGGTTCTGTGTATAAATGATAAAATTTATGTATAATTCATAATTTCTATAATTTATTATTATAAAATTTTAAATTCTAGCTCCACCCTTATTTTCTTTCTAGAGTTTGTTTCATGTATACATATATCCATTGATATAATTCATAGGTTCTGTGTATAAATTATAAATTACATAATTTATAGTTCATTATTATAAAATTTATATTTTCTAATTTTATTTGTAGAATTTATTTCTATTATATGTATACAGGTGTTCATTTACATAATTGATAGGTGCTGTGTATAAATTATAAATTACATAATTTATAATTTATTTAATTTATAATTATAAAAATTTATTTCCTATTCTAATTTTATTTCTAGAATTTATCTCTATTATATTTAAACATATATTCATTTACATATTGATAGGTTCTGTGTATAAATTATAATTTATATAATTTATAATTTATGATTATGCAACTTTATCTTATTTCTTTTCTAATTTTGTTTCTATAATTTATTTCTATTTTATTTGTATATATTTATATAGCTTATAAATTCTGTGTCTAAAGTATAAATGACATAATTTGTAACTTCTATAATTATATTTAATTTCTCTTCTAATTTTGTTTCTAAAGCTTATTTCTACTTATTTTTATATATTTATATAATTTGTAAGTTCTGTATATAAATGATAAATTCTATAGTTTGTAATTTCTGTAATTATTATTGCAACTATATTTTCTTTCTGTTCTAGTTTTCTTTTTTCTTAATTATTTATTTATTATTTTTGGCTGCGTTAGGTCTTCGTTGCTGCATGCGGGCTTTCTCTAGTTGCGGCAAGCGGGGACTACTCTTCGTTGTGGTGCGCGGGCTTCTCTTGTTGTGGAGCTCGGGCTCTAGGCTTGGAGGCTTCAGTAGCTGTGGCTCACGGGCTCAGTAGTTGTGGTTCGTGGGCTCTAGAGTGCAGGCTCAGTAGTTGTGGCACACGGGCTTAGCTGCTCCATAGCATGTGGGATCTTCCAGGACCAGGCCTCGAACCCATGTCGCCTGCATTGGCAGGCAGATTCTTAACCACTGCACCTCCAGGGAAGCCCGGTCTATATTTTGTTTCTGTTCTAGTTTTGTTTTCAGTGTTTATTTTACTTCTATTTCCATTTGTATAATTTATAAGCTCCGTGTATAAATTGTGTAACTGATCATCTCTATAAATTATTATCAGTAGTATTTCTATCGTCATTGTGATGTCTACGTCAGTGCTCCACCCTGATGGAATTTAAGGGAAACCGGATTCGGGCCTCGTGCTGTGCGCTTGTCACTTGCACAGTTCATGGTTGTGGAACCTCAGATTCGCGGTTCAGTGGGTTTGTGAGGCACGTGCAGCTTCACAGGCTCCCCAGGAGGAGCCCGCGCCCAGGGTGGCCTTGGGGACGTCCTGGGGCTTGTCCTGGGTCTCGGGAGGAGGAAACCAAACAGATGGCTGGGGGGAGCGTGCACGGCTGAGTGGGGAGCGTGCACGGCTGGGGGGAGGGTGCACGGCTGGGGGAGGAGGGTGCACGGCGTGGGGGGGGTGCGCACGGCAGGGGGTGTGTGTGCTGTGGGGATGACTCAGGCCCTGTGTCTGGCGGGGCTGCCTCACATCTGGAGGTGTCCCCCTCCACATCTGGAGCTTGGAGGGGCCGCCTGGAAGCCGCAGAGGCGGTGCAGGCTGCCTCCGATGGGCTGGGCAACGGCAGCGGGAAGAGAAATGCCTGGGTGTCCCGCTTGGATGCCCGGCCCCTCCCCCAGCCCCACTGGGTCTGCTGTTCCTGGGTTTTCGTGCGGGACCCTGGGGGCTCAGCAGAGGGCTCTGAGTTGAGCCGTAACCTCTCCCCTAAGCGGGGCCACGTCCCCGGTGCTCAGGAGCACAGATGCGCGGGGAGCAGGGCGGGGGCACGGGGCCCAGGTGGGCTGGGGAGGCTCCAGGCCCTGGACACGGAGCTACCAGGCAGACAGACAGACACGTGCACACACACGTGCACGCATGCTCACACGCAGGGCACAGACACACGCATACATATACAACACTCATGCTCGATGCATATTTGCGTGCGCACACCATGAGCACATACCTGCACCGTACACACGCCAGTGCACGTGGACATGCATGCGCACAGGTACACGTGGGCACGCGTGCAGTTCACCCACATGCAGTGTGCACGCCCGCGGGCGCACGTGCTCACAGGCACACGCACACGAGTATACTCACGTGCACATCCATACACAGACACACCCACACAGGAGCGTGCATGCGCACGCATCATGTGTAGAAACATCTTACGTTCAAGTGTGTTGCTGTTGGTTTCAACGTTCCAAAGAGCCTGTCTGCTTGTTCTTTCCAAATCCACGTCCGGAGCGCAGCACGTCCACTCCTTGAATCGCTCTGTTTGGGGCTACTTGCCCCCCCACCGTCAGGGCTGGAGGCGTCCCGATGGCAGGGACGCTGGCAGGGACGCTGAACATCTCAGGAAGGTCCCAGCGCCATCGCTTCGGCAGAGGGAGCGTAGAGGGCGCGATAACGGTTGTGGGTCTCTAGGCAGACGTACAGGACCAGAGACGCGCATGTATGTGTAGGCTCTGCACTTGCCCAGGGGGGCTGAACAAATCCCACCCTCCCCAGCCGCCCTGGCTACCTCGTGAACATCTGCCACATGCTGCAGGAAGAGCTGAAACCACACCCGTCCCTCCCGGGCTCTGAGATGCAGAAACCTGCGCCCCACCCACCCCGTGAGGGCTGGGGTCCGTCCAACGCAGGGCCTTCTCAGATGCTGCTGCTTCTGCTGCCTGTTGTTTTGTTTGTTTGTTTTTAATTTGGGGGCACAGCTCATTGTTCATATCGTATTTTTTATCGAAGTAGAGTTGATTGACAATATTAGTTTCAGGTGTACAGCAAAGTGATTCAGTTATTTATATATATATATATATCAGGTTCTTTTCCCATATAAGTTATTACAAGATATTGAATAGAGTTCTGTGTGCTCTACAGTAGGTCCTTGTTGTTTATCTATTGTATATATAGTCACGTGTATCTGTTAATCCCAAACTCTTAACTTATCTGTCCCCGCTCCCTTTCCCCTTTGGTAACCATAAGATTGTTTTCTATGTCTGTGACTCTGTTTCTGCTTTGTATATAGATTCATTTGTGTCGTAGTTTAGATTCCACGTATAAGTGACATCATAGGGTATTTGTCTTTCCCTGTCTGTCTTTCTTCCCTTAGTATGATCATCTCTAGGTCCATCCATGGTGCTGCAAATGGCATTACTTCATTCTTTTTTACGTGCCTGCCTGTTCTTAATACACACATGGAAAATCACACACACACAAATACACTTCCCAAACTACACGTAGACGCACTTACACATGGGCACATGCCCAAACTACACACATGCACATACAAAACCCCACATATACACATACACTACACACACCACAAATACACACATGCCAACAGCACTTAGACACACACATGTGCACACACACAAAGCACACACACAAAGTGCACACACCTACACAAATACACACATACAAACCACCCACATACCTACACACAAACCCCCATGGATCCCAAACAACTCAGTAAACGGACACACACACACACACACACCCAATCGCTCACACACATAGCTGCACACACACACATGAGAGAGAGAGAGAGAGAGAGAGAGAGAGAGGGTGAGTTACAGGCTGACACCTGTCTGGTCTGTGAGACAGTCAGGGGGACTGAACACATTGCAACCTTCTGGAGGCGGCTTGGTACACGCCCAGCGCTTCCTGACAGGGGACACGTGTGCCCTTGGCTTCTGCCACTGCAGGATGATCCCCCGACCCACTCTCACTCTCCTTTCCGCTGACCGGATGGTCCAAGTGGACTGTTCCCAGATTCCCTTACTTTGCTTTCCTTCAATCCATCATTAATTGGATAGAAACAGAAATAGTATTGAAATTGCTTCAGTAAAGCGGTAGCAACACGATAGAAGAACAGTGGAATTAAAGGCAGTTTCCCCCCTTCTCTGGGATCACAGGAAACGTAAAAGAAAATTTACCTTTTTCTGGGTTGTCTGGTGTTTCTACAAGAAGTACATTTTGGTTGTGTAATTATAGAGATGTTGCTAATCCAAGGGGTTTTTCTCCCCATGTTTTTTCTCCATCATGTGTTGGAAATTGTTACGCACCTATTTCAAAACACCTGCTTTTTTAGAATAACGCACGTGCAGAATTACCATGGTTTCTCACTAATTTAATTGCTGCTAAACTCTAAGGTTGTCCATAATGTAAAACATAAGCTGACATATTCTTACATTTACGCATGAGAGGGAATATTTCAAATGAGAAATCACAACATGTGATGCATTTTTAAAGCCGCCAGACATCTCAAAATCCAAAATCATGCCCTTTTTTAATTGTCTTCTTAATTTCCCAATTTACTTCTATTTGACTTATTTCTAATTGGACTCTTTTTCTTTTAGGCCAAGATTTTGATTTATCGCATGCCCTTGACGGTGAGTAGTATTAAAACATTTTGTAAACTACAGGGAATATGTTATTGGACTCTAGTAAATCTTTTGAAATATGTCTTACTGTGATAACTAGACTCACATAGGACGAAGAAAATCAAGGTGCCCTTGTCAGGGTAAATAAATCTCTTTTGGTGGAATAATTGCCACACTCTGTGGTGGTGAATGAATGCCACGCAGGGCTGCCATGCGCTTGGGGAAGTGGCTGGTCCCCCGTGGGCTGGCCCCCTGTGGGCTGGTCCCCCGTGTGCTCACTGATTCCATCCCTTGGCTGGTGGCTGCATCACCCCAATCTCTGCCTCTGCCTTCACGTGGCCACCTTGCTGTGCATCATTGCCTCTATGTTTTCCAATTTCCTTCTGATAAAGGCACTCGTCTGTAAGGGTCTGTGCTAATCCACTGTGACCACATCTTAACCAGTGTTATCTGCAAAGACACTGTTTCCAAATAAGGTCACGTTCTGAGGTTCCCGGTGGATGTGAATTTGGGAGCCCAGTATTCAACCCACGACATCTTTTTTTTTTTTTTTTAATTGGTGTACAGTTGCTTTACAATGTTGTGTTAGTTTCCGCCGTACAGCAAAGTGAATCAGCTATATGTATACATCTATCTCCTCTTGTTCAGATTTCCTTCCCACTTAGGTCACCACAGAGCACTGAGTAGAGCTCCCTGTGCTCTACAGTAGGTCCTCGTTAGTTATCTAGTTTATACATAGTACTGTATGTATGTCAAGGCCCCAAGGTATCTTTTTAACTCCTGGGGTCCAATGCAGAGGTGTGAGTCAAAACCGTGAGGGCAGTAATGTTCCCAAAAGCCAGCGGGGGGTAAGTCTTATTCTGGACGATGGAACCCTCATTGGCTGGTGGGGAGAGATGCCGGGGAGGTGTCTGTGGGTCCTAATGGCCTCAGCCCACATTTCCTTGGCTGCCTGGGGGTCCCAAGGAGCAAAAGGTGTGCTGCAGGTAGTGAACATGCACAGCCTTGGAGCAAAGGGTCCCTTGTCCCTCCTTCTCCCACACAGGTCCCGGGCTCTCCCTTGTGTCCTGTGTTCTCCTGGGTTCCTCTTTCACTCACAGTCCCCCACTTGGCATCATGAGGTGAGAGGGGTCCTTGGTCTCGATGGCAGCCGTGGTGGAAAAAATGATGCTTCAAGCATTTTCTGAGTCTTTTTAGGGAAACAGAACAGTGCCGGGAGTTGATTCTGTTTCCCAGCTACAAGTTTTACTGACAGAAATGTCTTTTCTCTTTAGACGATGACAAGAAACCCACTCCGGGCCCACCAAAAAAAGCCAACGGTAAGAAGCAAAGGTGCCCAGCATGCAAACACAGCTGAGAAATCATTGTCGTGCGCCCCAGTTTTCCCAACAGCTGGGTGAGACGTAGTCAGCTATTCACCGGCTCTGGATCCAGCCTGGTTAATATTTGAATTATGCTGTGATGTTGGTGCTTTCAAGTCCACAGTGGCTGTAAGACAACGGACGTTGACACTTTGGCGAGATGCCTTTGGGTCCCCTGGAAGGCATCTCTGGATGCTTTTATTCTGAGTGTCTGTCCCTGGTTTTGGATACTCATTTCTTGGGAAGAACAGTTTTAGGATCTGGGACCCTCATATAACCCATGAGCAAACTTCGATCTCAGCCTCTAGGAGGAGCATACTAGTTGTCACTAACCCTTTCCAATACAAGTCAGCAATCAGACCGATCATGGAATTGACCAAGGGTCAGATTCATTGGTGGTTAGTCACCCACAGTAAAATCGATGCCCAGAGTTACAGAGCTCTTATCACTGATTTTTAAAACAATGTGATAGCTCTCTTCAAATGTTGGGCTTCTCATCTAGAATGGCATCTTATGAGGAAAAAGATAGCCTTGTTCAGAGCCAGGTCCTTGACCTGTGCAGGCACGTGGAGGATGCCGGACAAGTCATTATTGAACAATGGACTTTGTACCGTCACGCGCTCCCTGGGGCAGCGACGCTGTTTCCCAGTCGTGACTCTTGATGGGTCAGTACATCATGTTGGGTGGATACACAAGCTCACCTAGATGTTGCTGGGACTTGCAAAGAGTCCTTAAAACTAAGAAGGCAACCTCGGAAGCCATCAGCAGTTGTCACATCATTTTGTCAAGTATACCTGGGTCAGGTGAATCATTTTCTTGGTGGGCACAAGCCCAGATCTGGCCACAGACTTCCCCCCTTATCTCGTAGCATCTACCTTGCAGAAGTTGTTGGCAACTCGGTAGGGGATGACGCTAGGATGAACAGTCCCCGAGGAAGAATTGTCTGCAGGCGGAAGTTGGAATTTCAACTCGGTCCATGGGGCGTAATTGATTTATAAATTACTTTCATTGTTTTGGTTTGGTTTTGCCTTTTATTCCTCTCCTTGGAGAGAAGGATGACATGAATACGGTCAGGAATTTGGCTTTTCTGTTGAGACGTTGGTCAGACTGATATCCAGGAAAGTGTTTTGAGATGTGGAGATGCAGTGTTTCCTCCATCTATTTAGGAAGTCATTTCTGTTCCTCGTTTCACCCAGAACTTCAGTATTAACTATCTGTTTTTCTCCTTTAGATGATAACTTCAATTTAGAAGATGCCCTTGGTGGAGGGAGCCGTAAGTAGTACCTCCTAAATCTCCTATGTGTCTGACTTGCTTATTTATCATTGCAAAGAGGCTATCTCTTTTAAATAAGTCGAATTAGTTTTTACCACGAAAACCTAAGGAACAGATGTATTGTTTGTTGTGGCTGAATTTTTGGCTTTTATCCGTATGCCTACTTTTATTTTAAAGCTCTTACAGTCTTTGGGGTGATATAAGACAAACTGAATATCCTTGCCAGGGCTGGCCTCATGGGCGCGTAGGGTCACACAGGGCTCCACACTCAGAAGGACTTCCTTCCTTGGTTGACTGCTCTGTGGCCGCCATATTGAAATTCTTAGTACAGTTTAAGCAAGGGACTCTGCATTCTCATTTTGCCCTGGGCTCCACAAATTCTGTAGCTGGTCCAGCCATCTGCTTTATTTTCTATTGGAAATACATGAATTTAAGTATTGCAGCTGGATGATGATGCAAAGAAATCCACAGGTGCCTGTGTGTATGGGTATGCCCATCATGACAAAGGACTTGCCCCGCCATGAAAAAGGACATGCTTCCATTTCTAACTGTTTAGTAAACCATCTGTGTGCAAATGCACGTTTTGTTTTCTTGACTGCAAAGTGCTCATAATTGCAACTCTCCTCTTTTACAGATGACCCAGTGTCACCCAAACCACCCAAGCCAAAACCTAATCCAAACCCCAACCAGCCCGGCTCTTCTGGTAAGACCTTCTCGCCCCTGTGGGTCCTTGTGTGTTTTTCAGAGTACAGTGATTTCCATGTCAGCTGAAAGGAGGTAATTTCAGATTTAGCATGATCTTACTGTGAACTCTCTGTGCAAGGTAATGCCAATTTTCCGGTCCTGGAAAACAGTTTTCAAAAAGATATTTTTGGTTCGGATTTGATTTTTAGTTTGCTGATTTAACTTCCAAGGTTTTAATGGAAACTTAAAAAAATTAAATGTAAGATTTTAAACATAGAGAATCAATATGGAGAAAAATACCAGCTTGTTCTTTCCCTTTAGAGAAGCTCTTGGCTTGTTTTTTTTTTTTAAAGGTTCTTGCCGCCTTTTTTCTGACACATCATAGTATTCTCTGAGTATTTGACTGACATCAGCGTTCTGAGTTGAATGGCTGGCTGTTGAAACTTCAGATTTTGAGTTGGCTTTTTCGTTTGTTTATATATTTGTTTAATTATTAATGCAGAAAAATAGAAATATTGTCCGTCCTCTACCACAGTGAAGATGGTTATTCTCCCTAGTATTTTATATCAATTTAAATGAAACAGCTGTTAAGTAAAACTGTCAGTCTTTTATTCACACTGTCATCACATTATTTTTTGCTTATTAGTATTCCATAAGCATTTTCTTATGTCATTTAATAACTTTTATCATATGACTTTTCTTGGCAGTTATATACTATCATAACTAATCCCTAATTTAGAAAATGTTATGTTTCTCTGCTATTTAAAAGTATTAGTTGCAAAGCAAATTGAAGCCATCTTCATATGCTTTCTTACGGTTTTATTTCTTTTTTTTATAATAAATAAATTATTTAATTAATTTATTTATTTTTGGCTGCGTTGGGTCTTCGTTGCTGGGCACAGGCTTTCTCTAGTTGCAGAGGGCGGGGGCTACTCTTCATTGCAGTGCACGTGCTTCTCATTGCGGTGGCTTCTCTTGTGGAGCACAGGCTCTAGGCACGCGGGCTTCAGTAGTTGTGGCATGTGGGCTCAGTAGTTGTGGCTCACGGGCTTTAGGTGCGCAGGCTCGGTAGTCGTGGTGCACGGGCTTAGTTGCTCTGCGGTATGCGGCATCTTCCCAGACCAGGGATCAAACCCATGTCGCCTGCATTGGCAGGCAGATTCTTAACCACTGCGCTACTGGGCATGTCCAGTAATTGTATCTTTGAAAGATTCCTTCCATAGAGTTGTACCTTTATGGGGTTCCCCACCCCCCAGGTCTGCTTTTGATTCTGATGTGTTTCCCTTCACCCCAAGACATCAAGACACTCCCAACAGTTCTGACGTGACAGATGATGATGTCTTTTTCCTTCTAGATGACTTTTCGGATTTGGACCTTACTGATGCGACTTCAGGTGGAGGTAGGGTTCCCCTTCTTTTTTTGTCTTTCTGTCTTTTTTTTTTTTTTAATCTTTTGGCTGTGCTGTGCGGCATGTGGGATCTTAGTTCCCTGACCGGGGATTGAACCCGCGCCCTCCTGCAGTGGAAGGGCAGAGTGCTAACCACTGGACCGCCAGCGAAGTCCCTCAGTTTTTTATTTTATATTGGAGTATAGCTGATTAACAATGTTGTGTTAGTTTCGGGTGTACAGCAAAGTGACTCAGTTTTACATAGACATGTGTCTATTCTTTTTCAAATTCTTTTCCTGTATAGGTTATTATAGAATATTGAGCAGAGTTCCCTGTGCTCTACAGTAGGTCCTTTTTCCACCTCTGTCTTTAAACTCTTAGGTCAATGTGGAGGCCAAAGCAGTATTTAAATATAATAAATAAATAAGTATAAAATTAATATATGCTTAGAATAGTTATAACTTATGAAATATATAGTCATTTTTATGTATTTATGTATGTGTAAATGATAGTGTATACATATGTTACATATAAATATATTTTTACTATATTCATCTATTATGCTTATGTAATCTAAAATAAGTATTAGGTCTAGTATATGTGTATGTAATATATAACGCATAGCCAGACACAAGGTAAAGATCTCCTCCACCAGGATTCCATTGGGTCACCCTCAGGAGGTGGGGAAAGCTTGGGCGTCAGCCTTGAATTTGGGTGTCACTCTTGGCCCACAGCCTCCTAGTAGGGCTACAAACGCAGAGCCTCAGGACCTCCACCTGGAGGGAAGCTCCTTCCATGGCAGTTAACTCCAGCTTCCCCGCCAGGTAGAAAACCCTGGCTCCAGCCCCCAATTTGGGAAATCTTTTATTTCTAACTCTGCCGTCGAGCTCTGGTTCTTGTTTATTTCTTGGAGAATTGAGCATAAATGGTGAATAATAATAATAAGATGATGTGAAGATTTCCCAGGAGGAGACCCATGGCTCTGACATCCTTGGGGAGGGACTTTCATGCTCTGATGGCTCCCCCCATACCCACCCTGACCCGTGCTCTTCCCCCTGCATGTAAAATCTGTTCATTCTCCCTTCTCTTTTTAAGCATTTAGGTTATACCAGTTTCTTCTTTTTTTAAATAGAAAAATGACATTTTTATTAGTTAACTGCCTGATACTCCTTAATACTTTTTTTTGAGGTATCGTTGATGTACAGTATTGTATAAGTTTCAGGTGTATGATGTCGTGATCCAGTGTTTTTCTAGGTTGTACTCCACTTACAGTTATTATAAGATATTGGCTCTATTCCCTGTGTTGTGCAATCTATCCTTGTAGCTTATTGCTTTTATATATAGTAGTTTGTACCTCTTAATCCCCTCCCCCTATCTTGCCCCTCCCCCTTCCCTCTCCCCACTGGGAACCACTAGTTTGTTCTCTATATCTGTGAGGCTGCTTCTTTTTTGTTATTTTCACTAGTTTGTTGTGCTTTTTAGATTCTGCACCCGTTTCTCGTACGTATCTTTATGCTTTGATATTGGATGTCCTCCCTATGGTTCCCTTAAGGTGGTTTCTAAGAAGTAGGGTTTCTGAAAGGAGTTCCCACTTTTACAACCCTTCATGGGCTGCTAAATGGCTTTCGAGAATGGCTGGGATCGTTGATGGTCCCACTGGTAACAGGACCATGTAAGAGATGGCTGGGTTCGTTTCTCACTGGCCTGCCTTAAATGTCACCGGAAACATTTTTGCTTTGAATCCTTGCTTGATGGAGTGCCACTGATTGACATCAATGGATGAACCAGCCCCCAAAGGATTATAAGTCTGTTTATGTCAGTCACGCCCTTACGGTGACATGCTTTTTTGTCATCTCATTTGCCTTCTACCGGGAATGCCCCTACTTCCCCTCTTGAGCTCACGTACCTTTCAGAGTAAACCCCTTCTACCCTGGTCCCCAAAGTCATGTCTACAGTGGCTAGCTGTCTACCTTCTAAATTGGTTTTCCGTTTAAATTTACATCTCTAGGTGCTGTACAAGATCGCCCCACTTTGAGGAGTGTAACAGGCTGGATTCTAGTTTGATACCCGTGTAACGTGCTCTTACCCACTGAATGTAACAGGCTGTACGTTGGCTCTGTAGCTGTGTAACATGCAGCCCCTCCTTTGTAGCAGGCAGTGTTGCTCCATAGCCATGTAACATGCAGTGCCTGTGTGACTATACTGTAAAGACACACTGGGAGTGACTGGCTGACATTAAACAAAGCTAAAGGCACTTTCACAAGTGTACAGTCCACTGGGTGGGTTCCTGGTTTGTGCACTAATCATTGTACAAGCATCAGCTTAACACTGAGTATCAGGAATTGCCTGACGGTCCAGTGGTTAGGACTGTTTGCTTTCACTGCCAAGGGTGCAGGTTCAATCCCTAGTCGGGGAACTAAGATTCACAAGCTGCATAGTATGGGCAAAAAGAAAAAACAAAATGAGACCAACAACAACAAAAACATCGAGTATCCATTGGCATTAAATGTGGAAAAAGTAGAGGGGGTGGTGAAGTGGTATCCCTTAGCCCCGGAGAAAGCACGAATGAAGACCATACCCAGAGGTGGTGGGTCCATGGATAGCACATGGCCGACATCCACCCCTAGTGAGACCGGGGGGCCTGAGAGTCAACAGGAGTGTGCCTGGGATGACCCCATAGCCACGCAAGGGTCTCAGGTGGGCTCTGAGGCCCTTGCTGGGTTTCTCCCCGAATCCCTGGGGGACTTTGAGGACTCGGTGGGTCTCCTAGAGCCCACCATGGGGCCAGGGGGTTGAGTCAGGTGCCAAGCCTGGATTTCAGGGACACGGGAGCCAGACAGGTGACACTGCCCGCAGAACGAGGACAGCCCCTCCCAGCTGTGGAAAGGGACACCCTGATACTAATGGCCTCATCAGTCCCATGGTCATTTCTCTTAAGGAAACTTCACAACCCAAGGTCAGAGGAGCTGGTCCTTGGTACGACTTTTCGGTTACCGAATGTGTTCCCAGCACCGTTTGTCACCAAGCCTTGTTCCTCTCTTGCAGGAGGCGGTGGTGATGGAAACCAGAAGCATGGCGAGACGGAGCAGGGTACGTTCCCCTGGTTCCTGATGTCCTGGGTTCCTCACGTGTACTGTTGAGGAAAGCAGGAGTCAGTGGTCCCAGCCTCACCTTTAGTATTTGCAGCGTCATCTGAAATATACTGCAGTGGAGAATGGTTCTCTGGACACAGGTTCCAAGCGGGCTCAGCGGACACACAGGCAGACCCCGGAGATGCTGGGGATGCAGGTCCAGGCCACCGCAATCAAGCGAATATCGCAATACAGCAAGTCACACGAATTGTATGGTTCCCCAGCGCATCTAAAAGTGATGTGTACACGACACTGTAGTCTGTTCAGTGTGCAGTGGCATTATGGCTAAGAAAAAAACACCATGTACAGGCCTACATTTATAAAACTTTCTATTGCTAATAAATGCTCACCATCCTCTGAGCCTTCAGCGAGTCATAGGAGTAACATCAGAGATCACGGATACCGTCACAGATAGAATCATAATGAAAAACTTGAAATATTAGAAGAATTACCAAAATATGATACAAAGACATGAGGTGGGCAAATGCTGTTGGAAAAATGGCACCGATAGACTTGCCTGGCATAGGGTGGCCACAGACCTTCAATTTGTTAAAAAAAAAAAAAAAACAGGGCTCCCCTGGTGGCGCAGTGGTTGAGAGTCCACCTGCCGATGCAGGGGACATGGGTTTGTGCCCCGGTCTGGGAAGATCCCACATGCCGTGGAGCGGCTGGGCCCGTGAGCCATGGCCGCTGAGCCTGCGTGTCCGCAGCCTGTGCTCCGCAACGGGAGAGGCCACAACAGTGGGAGGCCCGCGTACCGGAAAAAAGAAAAAAAACACACAGTATCCGTGAAGTGCACTAGCATGAGGTCTACCTGGTACCGACGGGATCTGCATTTTAAGTTCAGTCGCCCTCCCAAAGTGCCCTAAGAAGGAACGCCATCCATATTACCCAGGGTCCTCCAGAGAAATGGGACCACTAGGACGTATAGAGATGAGTAGAAAGACACGTATTATAAGGAGTTGGCCCACATAGTTACAGAGGCTTAGAAGGGCCTCAATCTGCTGTCTGCACGCCGGACACTCAGGGAAGTGGCCAGTCAGTCCCAATGCAAAACACCGAGAACCAGGACAGCGAATGGCGTAGGTCCCAGTCTCAGTCCAAAATCCCAAGAAGCAGGAGCACCAATGTCCAAGGGTGGGAGAAGATAGATGTGCCAGCTCAGGCAGAGAGCAAATTGTCCCTTTTTGATCTAATCAGACCCTCAATGGATTGAACGATGCCTGTCCATGTTAGTGAGGGCAAGTTGCTTTACCCAGGCTAACGGGTTCAAATGTTATTTTTTTCTGGAGACGGCCACATGGACACATCCAGAAATAAAGTGTTCCCAGCTGCCTAGGCAGGCCCTGGCCAGTCCACCTGACACATACGATGAACCATCCATCACACCATCCTTCTTTTTATTCATGGGGGAGGATGTCTTGTGCACCTGCCATGTCAGGAAACAGCTGTAGATGTGGGACGGATGCAGGTAGTTTTAGAATTCTTGATGGTGGCTGGAAACCCCATCACTGTAGAGCACATGAGAGTAACGAAGAGGTCGGTGACTTTGATTTTTCAGAAGGTACATGAAGAGCCGGGCATCTGGCTGCTTGAGGTCACACGGCCTCTGAATGGTCCCCGCTCGGCCCCCTTCCACTGTGGATTTGTCACCCATCTGAGAGCTTCCTCACTGAGCTGGGAGGACAGCTGAGCCGGTCCTAGGGGTGGGGAAGAGGTGGGGTTTGACATCCCACTGGGAGCCAGTTCTTGGATTAGAAACAGCTCGCGTAGTAAAATGAATTCCGACGTGGCTCTGGAGTGACGTTCCCTCAGTGGTTACCTGGGTCCCTGCCTCTCAGGCCTCAGCCCCATCCTCTTCCTCCGGGCAGGGCCGCCAGCCCCCGGCCCCGTGGTGCGTCCGCGAGGGTTATGAGTTTGCCTGTCATGGTGCCCTGTGCTTCCTCCCACAGCCGACTCCCCGGGGGTGGTCCCTGGGATCGTCGGTGCCGTCGCGGTCGCTGTGGCTGGAGCCATCTCCAGCTTCATCGCCTACCAGAAGAAGAAGCTGTGCTTCAGAGAGAACGGTAAGGCATTCACCACCGCGTCCTTTCCATGGGGCCTTGCTACTTTGAAAACCGTGCTTTCTTTTAAAAAAAGAACTAAAAAGTAGAACTCAGGTTGGCACGAAACACGTGGAAGGCGGCTGATGGGGGTCCTGAAGTCGCTAGAAAACTGGGATCTGACTTTGTGGCTTTGATCCCAGCGTCTCCTGCGTTTAGCCGTGTGAACTTGTGCAAGTTACTAACCATTCCATGTTGGGGAGCGGGCGTTCCCATAACGAGGAGAGATGATAGTCTGCGCTTTAGAATTTTTGTGAAGGTCAGCAAGGTCATGTGTGAAGGTCAATAAGGTCATGTGTGAAAGTCTTGACAGGTTGCGGGGCAGAGAGTGAGTGTTGAAGAAATGTTAGCTCTTCGATTCATTCATTGTTATTTACATGGACCGCCGAATGCCACCGTTACCAGCCTAGAGATCGGAATTCCATCATTGGGCATTTTGGGACTTTGTACTCAAATGCTAAGTTACTTAGGATTCGTCCTGACGTCAGTGAATTCTACTGTTTTGAGCACAGTTTATGTTTGTGCATCTCTGGAAGGCTCTGTCTAGGTCTTGCTTTGAGAACCAGCGAGGGGTGGGTTGCGATGTTTGTGCATTTTGAATTCTGTCGCCTCACACCGTATGCTGGGAGATCGTTTCTGGGGGCCGGTGGGGCGCGGCATGGTCCTTTTTGCGTTGATGTATGTGTGTTCGAAAACTTTTGGAGTAGAAATTGGGAAATAAAATGATAGACTGGAAAAGCATGGGAGAGAACAGACCAGACCCCACGAGGTGCCTTTCATGTCCTGATGACCAGGGCTGTCCTCTGCTTGGGGGCAGCAGATGGGGACAGGAGGTGGGATGCCAATTCAGCTTGAGAGTGACCATCAGGGTGCGTTGTCTTGGTATTCACCCTCCTGGGGCGTTCTGTTCTTGCTTGCAGCTGACCAAGCCGAAGTCAACATGGAGAACCATCAGGGCACCAACGCCGAGCCACCGGGTAAGAAGCGACCCGAGTGGCCCCCTCCCGGCTCCCCGCGGGTCTGTTTTACCTGCTCTCACCACTGTCCTGCTCAGATTCTTGGATGGGATCCTTTGTGTCTCAAAGTTTTCAAGGGGGTTCTCTGGGGAGATGCTACATAGACTTTCTGGGGCTTGAGGCTTCTGATGAGACCTAAGTCTGCTTCAAGTTCTCTTTAAATGTTGGCTACGAGAATTTTCCAAGTGTCGCCCCATTGCCGCATGGCCGGAGTCAGCAGCTGGCCGGCGTGCATCTTCTGAGATGCACCTTTTGCAGCATTTTCACGTGCTGCGGTCACTTTTACAGAATCCTCCCAACCTGGTGGAGAATTGGACCAAGAGGAGGTGGTGCAAATTATGGAAACTTCTCAGGGCCAGAGGTGGGACGTTCAGTGATTAGAACCACTTCTGAAAATGGCAGGAAAACACAAATTATGTGTCTATACACCTGTGTGTGTTTCTTTCTTTTATTTGTGTATATATGTGGAGACCCACTCCTTTGCCCAAGAAAGGCAACATGTATTGCACAGGATGCCTGTGGAATTGACCTAAGTTTTGGGGTTTGATTTTTTTTTAAGTTTTTGGCCACACCCCACGGCATGTGGGATCTTAGTTCCCCAACCAGGGATTGAACCTATGCCTTCTGTATTGTAAGGCAGAGTCTTAACCACTGGACCACCAGGGAAGTCCCGAGATTAGTTTTTAGTGAAAAGCTAACATAGTTTTAATTCTAAAAATACGGACTTTTAGAAAGTGTCTAGCTCATTGCTCTTTCAAATAAGGGAAAGATGTATAACATGAGCTCTCCTTTTTTGCGAAGGAGACCTCCAAAGCAGAAATGAACTGATCCGAAAATCTCAGCCCTGCATTGTTGTAAATGAACCAACGCCGTGGACCCTCATTTACAGAATTATTTATTCTGAAATTTGTACTTTACAGACATTTCTTACCGTCTCAGAGACGTCGCTCGTAGAGAATGCCTCTTCTTAGTTTCTTTATGTTTTTCCCGAAGTGTCCGTTTTTTCATAGTGACCGTTGCCTCGTAGTATGACATTTATTGAATTGTTTTTTCTAACCAGTTAGATTTCATTTTTGCTTTCTGTCAGCAGGGAGTTTTGAGCACACTTCTATCTTTTGTAGAAATAGAGTCACCCACTTCTGGAATTTTCCACCTGCAGGTATCCGCGTGCTTGTCGGGGCCGCTGGGGATGCCGTTTCAAATCTGTTCTTGTGTCTTGCTCCCCTGCAGTTCAACAGACCCTTCTGGAGAAATAGAAGGTTGGCATC
This sequence comes from Mesoplodon densirostris, assembly GCF_025265405.1. Lineage (NCBI taxonomy): Eukaryota > Metazoa > Chordata > Mammalia > Artiodactyla > Ziphiidae > Mesoplodon > Mesoplodon densirostris. The sequence continues at coordinate 136,444,478 of NC_082681.1, read as the reverse complement.
CAAGTGATTCATAGCAGGATCCCGAGCTGGCCTGCTGAGCCTCTCCGAAGTTTGCCTGCAGGGACAGAGCGGAGCGGCCCCGCTGGGAACAAGCCCCGGCTTGTCTGTGCCTTTGCTCAACTTGGGATTCCTTGTTTTAACCTTGAGGTGCGTCACCACCGTGCTGGTGGGTGAGATTGACTTGTGATGAGTTTTGCCTCCAGAGGGGAATTACTGTGTGCTGTGAAAGGCTGACCGACCAAGTCCCCATCATTCAACCCCACTGAAGTTCCCCAAACAGAAACTCCGGGCTGTTTACAAATTGCCTGTAAATTGAATGCGTCTGAACCTCTGCTGACGTTGACCTTTTTGTAGAGTGAGGTAAGCCTTCAGCGAGTTTCCTCAAAAGTTCTTCCATTTATTAGGATTTGTTTTTTGTTTCCACACCAAACTAATAAAAAGAAATTAGAAACCAAGTACTTTTTACTTAATGTTTTGCCATGGGGTGACTTTTTAAAAAGGTTGTGAAACTAGTGGGATGGATCCCCTGTTCCCTCTTCTGGGGCTGTAAGACAGACGGTCACCCTAAGTGTTCACTCTTATAACATCTTGCAATGAACGGAATGGCTACTCTTCTGGTAACAAACGATGACTTTTCCACCTTTAGAAGCATCTCCCCCATTTAGGACAGCGCACGCACCGCACAGCATCCAGAATGCTTGCTTTTATACAAAAGGGCTTTGCTTGGATTTTTGTGTTCATCTCGGGAAGTGCAGAAGCCCTGCTGTTGCAGATGGGCTGGACCTCACCCATAGACTACCCTCCACGGAAATATTAGTTTCCAGTGGCACAGGCTTGCCTCATCTAAAGCTCTTAGGATAGTAATCCAGAGCAGTGGCGTTTTCCTGGGAAGACTTAATCTTGTCACGGATGATGGTGTAAAGAACTGTTGTGTGTTTCACATCAGCCTCTCCAGGTTCAAAGGTATGACGTTAGCACACCTGCGTGGGCTGCCTTCACAAATCACCTAACTTGGGAAAGGGCTGCTACGAAGTATCAGTCATGAATTCTGGGTCTTTCTCACTTCTGAAGCTCAGAAACTCTGCCAGTAGTTTGAGGGGTAGGCATCTGAGCCAGCCCCTGCTGGTTGAGGACTCAACCCCTCTCCACACCCGTATCCTTTCTGTGACCTCTCCTCACTGCATTATCTAAAAGCGTTTGGAATTTCTTTCTCAAGGTATAGCTGGAGACCATCATCTGGCTATTCAACTTGTTCTGTCTTTGACACTATGATAACTTTTGAGTATATGAAATGGCTTAAAAAAAAAAGGATTGGCTATTTATCATATCCATCATTGCTTCATTCAACAAATACCTATGACCTGGTGTGCACAGTGGTGAACTTGACAATTTGGATTCTACAGGATGGAACACAAATAAATGTCATCCATCAATGGATGGGGTCAGCCAGTTGTCAAGAGCTGAGGGCCAGATTAGTCAATATGCTTGGGTTCCCTCGCTAACTGGCTCAAAGCACCTGGTTACAAAGGTCGCAGGGAGTGTCCATATTCTCCCCAATGAGTCATCATAGGTTGCCTTTGAGGTCAGATTGTGCACACTAACTTGCTTCATAATAAGAAAAAATGCATAAAGTCTTTTTGTAACTCTGAATAACATTGGCATTTTTATAAGCGTTGCAATCATACTATAAGCATAAATGCCTCATTAAAGAAGAGAAGAGTGAAACGATGGGTATTTTTTTAAGGATATGAAATTATGACTCGTTCATAAATAAGTATACATTTAAGAAATATGTCATCTAGGCTTTTCTTATGGATAGTGAATGTACATTGTTGTAGACTCAGTTTAATTTCATGTTCACATTAAAATAAACATGATTTTATCAAAGGTCTGCCTTTTGAAAAATTGAATTTAAATTATGTGGCTTGGATCATTAAATACTTGGCACGACAATTGCTTTTTAAAATCATTTTGGAACTCCGATATGAAGAAATCACAGTCCAGCAGATTTTGAAATCGACATAAAGATTTTATTTAAGGGCCAGAGGGAGACAATACCAGTGGAGGATTTGTTATAAGTCTGGGTCATAATGGATTTGACTAACCCACTTAAGCTGTGACCAAGTTTTTGCTGTCAAGATGCTGCAATGAATATTTCTGTAAGCACATTTTTGTGGCTCTATGCAAGTGTGTGTGTTGCATTAATGCCTGAAGTTGGCTTTGTGAGGAAAAAAAGCATGTGCATATTTAATGTTTATGGACACTGCCCAGTCATCCCCCATAGAGGTTGTGCAAATTCATGATACCCCCCAGCGATGTCAGATCTGTTTCCTCACTGCCGTGCAAACTTTCTGATTGGTGCCAATCTATAAGTTGAAAACTGATATCAAATCAACTGCTTTTACATTGCATTTCTCTTAACACAAGTGAGATTGAGAATCTGTGTGTGGGGGACCCATTTGCATTCCATTTCTGGGGGAAATGAATGTGCCTTTTGCCTATGTTTATATGTGTTATAGGTCCTATCCTTATTGATTTGTAGGAACTCTTTACATATTAAAGATATGACTGTGAAATAAGTAGCAAATACTCTTTTTCACTTTATCCTTCATCTTTTATCTCTGAAGTGATATTTTCCCCCCATTCATTTTTATTATTTTTGCACAGTGAAGTTAGTTAATGGTTTCTGGGCTTGCTGTCATACTTCTAACACTTTTGTGGGGTTTTTTTACATTAAAATATTTGATCACCTAGGAATGCATTTCTGTAAAGGGAATGAGGAAGCGATTCCTTGATATTTAGTTTTTTAAAAACCGACATGGGATAATCCCATTATTCCCAAACCATTTATTGAATAATCCATGTTTTCCCACTGATTTGAAATGCAGTTTACATCATCCACTAAATTCCTGGACCTCCCAGGGGAGGAAGTATTTCTTTATTTTTTTCTGTCCTATCGGATCCTTTACAGAAAAAGGTTGGTAACACCTGCTTGAATACATAAAATACCTGTACTTCAAACTGCGTCTTGCAGGGTTCAGGCGTGGTGGAGCAGGTAGTGGCTATTTTGCACCCATTTTGCATCCACAAGGATTTCCAACAACTGCTGTCCCAGGTCAGTGCTTGCCTCTCCCACACCCATGCCTGAGAACAAATCCCTGCATCCGTCATTCTGCTTAAGAGATGCCCAGGTACAGCCAGATGCACACTTGTCCACATGTGATTGGACCTCAGCTCTGCCCTCAAGCAGGTCCCACAGGGCCACAGGCCACCTGCTATCGGTCTCCTGCTCTTTTTATGTCACCCCAGGCCTGTGTCCATCCTGACGACCCACCTTCCTGGAAACACTCCAAGCCCCAGGTGTAACAAGTTAACCTGAGGCGTCCCCACCAGCCACTTCTCACCCTTCCTGCCCCTGGGAGCTCCCAAGCACTGCCCTCTCTTCACCAGCGGGCGTCCAAAGAAAGGCATTGCAGATCTGCCTACTCAGAAAGCCCCTGCATCTCCCAGCACACATAGCGCTACCCCCTGCCCCAGGGCATCCTTCCTGTGACCCTCCCCTCTGTGACCCAGCACTTCCTCCTTGTCAGCCTGGGGGAGGTTGGAGCAGAGACATTTTTTGTTCTCCTTGCTTTTTCTCCTTTCACCCAACTTTTATGGGGCCGATGACACCCCTTGAACAATGTGGGTCTTCCCCAACCTCAGGTAGGGCAGGACGGTGGAGGTTTCCCTGCCACGTTGTCTGCTGCCAAGGGCCAACCTCGAAGCAAGAACAGTCCTGTTTGTCTCACGTCTGATGGTTTCACCATGTTGTGCAACCACGGCCTCTGTCTTGTTCCAGGATATTTTTATGAACCCCAGAGGAAACTCATCAGGCGACTCCCTGGATGAGTGTCCTGGGGCTGCTGTGAAAAAGCACCACAGATGGGGGGAGGGGAGCTTAAATGACAGAAATGTGTTTTCTTGCAGTTCTGGAGAACAGAAGTCCAAGATCAAGGTGTGGGCAGGGCTGGTTCCTTTCTGGAGGGTCTACGGGAGAATCTGTTCCAGTCTCTCTCTCAGCTTCTTGTGCTGGCTGCCCATCTTTGATGTTCCTTGGCTTATAGATTCATCACTGCAATCTCTACCTTTATCGTCACACGGGGAGACAGCCGTGTCCAGTTTTCCCCCTTAGTATAAGGAGGCGAGTCATTTTGGATTACATCCCACCTGGCTCTACTGCAGCCTTGTCTGAACTAATCCCATCTACAGTGACCTCGTCCCAACACAAGTCACTGTCTGAGGTATTGCAAGTTAGGACTCCAAACTATGATTTTGTTGGGGGAGACACAGTTCAACACATAACCTCCCCCCCTCCCCCTCCCCCCAACCCCTGGCAACGACCAATATGCTTTCTGTCTCTATGGGCTTGCTGGTTCTGGACATTTCATATAAAAAGAATCACACACCATGTGCTCTTTTCTGCCTGGCTTCTCTCACTGAGCATACAGTTTTTGAAGTTCATGCATTTTGTATCCTGTGTCCGAGCTTCATTCATTTTTATGGACGGGGAAATTGGAAGGAAGCCCCTTTCCAACCACATCATCTGCTCTCCTTGATGGCTGTACGGACAGTTTAGGATTTTACATGCAGTTTTCCTTAGAATGTTTTCCTACACACACACACACACACACACACACACACACACACACACGCACCTGTGTGCATCAAAATGATCCATCTAAGTGACTGAGCTTTATAAACAGGTAAAAGGAAAAAAACCCAAAACACCAGATGATCAAGAAAAATATATGCACATTTTTAGATGCTCCCCAAATGCAGAAAATGTCAAGATTCGCTTCTCCTTTTAGGTCTGTTTGGCATCAAACCAGCCTGTCTGGGTATTTAAAAACTGCTTTCCCAACCTGGATAAATCTTTTATCTTTCTCATGCACTTATTCCGTGTATCAGAGAGATTCAAAGCCTTCTGCAAATGTTAACCGTTTATTCTTCCCCACTGCTTAGAGGTGGGTAGCTTGTAAGGGTTAACCCTTACATATACACATAACCTTATATGTTACATAGACATATAACCCTTACATATACAACGGGTATATGGATACATGAGGCCCTGTCACAAGCCTTAGGGCAGAAAATAATAATAACAAACTGGGTGAAATTAGGAATCATCACTGGCCTCAGTCACCAGACCATGTTTCAAGTGAAGGTTTAGAGAATTTGAAAGTTACAGCAAAAGGCCTCCAACTTAAGTAATGTACGTTCACCATTTTTGCTGTTTTTTGGTGGAACAAAATCCAAATGAAACAACAAAGGGGAACATTTTCCAAAATCAAATGGAGCTTGAAAGCAACATCTGTAGGTCTCTTTGAATTGCATCGCAGGGTCTTGGAGGGGGCTGAGCAGTTAATTATTCCAAATCACACCCGGGACCCTCTTCGTGAGCGGTTGAGTAGTTCTTCCGGGGTAATGAAACACGGTGATTGTAGTAGTCTTCTTGAATGCTAGCTCTGCTTTGACTTTCAACTCTTCATCATTCTCTGCATCTCCGTGGCTGCCGGACAGCCCAGTTTTGTGTCCCCAGAATTGCTCTTACAGAAAATGCATTTTTTTTCTGCAGGTCAGCGACAAGGACCTACTGTATAGCACCGGGAACTCTATTCAAACATCTCAACATCTTTAATCATTAGAGAAATGCAAATCAAAACTACAATGAGATATCATCTCACACCAGTCAGAATGGCCATCATGAAAAAATCTAGAAACAAATGCTGGAGAGGGTGTGGAAAAAAGGGAGCACTCTTGCACTGCTGGTGGGAATGTGAATTGGTACAACCACTATGGAGAACGGTATGGAGGTTCCTTAAAAAACTACAAATAGAACTACCATATGACCCAGCAATCCCACTACTGGGCATATACCCTGAGAAAACCATAATTCAAGAAGAGACATGTACCAAAATGTTCATAGCAGCCCTATTTACAATAGCCCGGAGATGGAAACAACCTAAGTGTCCATCATCGGATGAATGGGTAAAGAAGATGTGGCACATATATACAATGGAATATTACTCAGCCATAAAAAGAAACGAAATTGAGTTATTTGTAATGAGGTGGATAGACCTAGAGTCTGTCATACAGAGTGAAGTAAGTCAGAAAGAGAAAGACAAATACTGTATGCTGACACATATATATGGAATTTAAGAAAAAAAATGTCATGAAGAACATAGGGGTAAGAGGAATAAAGACACAGACCTACTAGAGAATGGACTTGAGGATATGGGGAGGGGGAAGGGTAAGCTGTGACAAAGAGAAAGAGCGGCATGGACATATATACAGTACCAAACGTAAGGCAGATAGCTAGTGGGAAGCAGCCGCATAGCACAGGGAGATCAGCTGGGTGCTTTGTGACCGCCTGGAGGGGTGGGATAGGGAGGGTGGGAGGGAGACGCAAGAGGCAGGGGATATGGAAACATGTATATGTATAAGTGATTCATTATGTTATAAAGCAGAAACTAACACACCATTGTTAAGCAATTATACTCCAATAAAGATGTAAAAAAAAAACTTTGTAATAATGTAGAATGGAAAAGAATCTGAAAAAGAATATGTATATGTATAAGTGAATCACTCTGCTGTATACCTGAAACTAACACAACATTGTAAATCAACTCTACTTCAATTGAAAAAAAAAAAGAAGAGATTTGCCACAATCTATAACCACCTCCAAGACCCCTAGTGGGTTTATCTTCACATAAGGAACCCGTCTCTGTCCCCCACTGATTCAAAGTGCAACGTTACCCCCCTTCCCTGCCACCTGCAGAACACAGATCTTCAGTTGCACATGGAACTAGCAAAATCAAGCCCTGATGTGTTGTCACTTCATTCCCAGGGGACCCAGCCCAAACCCAGACTCAGGACGTTCACACCCGGAATGTCCTCCCTGCCTTCTCCCGCAGCAACTTTGTGTTCACTCTTCACGCCTCAACTCAAATATTTGAGGGTCTTGATTCTGGGGTTCCCAAAGCACATAGACTTACTTGAATGATCGCTCTTCATGGCAGTTAAGGTGTTTTCTGTTTGTTTGCTTGTTTTTTAAATTTATTTATTTATTATTTATGTTTGGCTGCATTGGGTCTTCGTTGCTGCACACGGGCTTTCTCTAGTTGCGGCGAGCAGGGGCTGCTCTTCATTGCAGTGTGTGGGCTTCTCATTGTGGTGGCTTCTCGTTGCGGAGCACGGGATCTATGTGCGCGGGCTTCCATAGTTGCAGTGCACGGGCTTAGTTGCTCCGTGGCCTGTTTGTTTGCTTTTAATCCTTGTGTCTTTGTTGTCAAGGGAACCTTGACTCCTTATGGCCAGAACTGGTGTCTTAAGCCCCACTGTAGCCCTCAGATCATGGCACCCGGGCATCAGGAGAGTGAAATAGCAGGTGGAAGACGGTTTATACGTTGCCCTCTCTGTGCTTCAGTTTGGGGCTGCATTAGTCAGCTCGGGCTGCCGAAATAAATACCCCAAACAGAGCAGCTTAAACAGCAGACATGTATCTCTCCCAGTCCTGGAGGCTGGAGTCTGAGATCCAGGTGTGGGCAGGGCTGGTCCCTCCTGAGGCCTCTCTCCTGGGCATGTAGACGGCCGGCTGTCTCCTCCCTGTGTCCTCACTGGGTGGAGAGTTGTCTGGTGTCTCTTCTTACAAGGACGCTAATCCCATCATGGGAGCCCCACCCTCATGGCCTTATTTAACCCTAATCACTCCCCAAAGACACCACCCTCTAACACCATCCCATTGGGGGTTATGGCTTCAACAGATGACGTGTTGGAGGGACACGAGCATTTGGTCCACACCACTGGGCGATGTGCTCAGCACCCCCTAGAGGTGGTCCCACAGAAGCCCTGGGTCCCCCCTTTCTACAATGTGCCTTTGCCCCACCACTTCCTCAGCCTCCACTCTCCATCCCTCCCCTCCTCTTCCCTTCCTACCCAGCCTCTAAATTCAGCATGAGGTGGGACTTCCCTGGCTGTCCAGTGGTTAGGGCAGGAGGTGCAGTTTCAATCCCTGGTCTGGGAACTAAGATCACATATGCTGGTATAAAATAAGAGAAGAGAAAATCAAATCAAATCAAATCAGTGTGAGGCTACAACCCTCCCCAGAAGCCTCTAGGACACAAGCTGGGTGCAGAGCCTCCCAGGAGCCCCCCGGCCTTGGTGTGCTCCCCCATATTACCGAACATTACACTGCAACTCTCTGCTCCTCTTTGTAAACAACTTTTCTTTCTCTGTCTCCACACAGCCGGCATCTAGCCTGCCTCTCTGACTCAAAACAGCTGTGCGTCAAATGTTTGTTGAATGAATGCACAAGCTCATCTGATGTCCCACACTGTGGAGCTGGAAAGTCTGGAATTTATAAATCTGGTGCTTCCACTGCTGCATAGCACAGGGACATCAGCTCGGTGCTTTGTGACCACCTAGAGGGGTGGGATAGGGAGGGTGGGCGGGAGATGCAAGAGGGAGGAGATATGGGGATATATGTATACGTATAGCTGATTCACTCTGTTATACAGCAGAAACTAACACAACAATGTAAAGCAATTATACTCCAATAAAGATGTAAAAAAATTTAAAAATAAAAGAACCTACTGTATAGCACAGGGATCTCTGCTCAGTACTCTGTAATGGTCTATGTGGGAAAGGAATCTTAAAAAAAAAAGAAAGAGTGGATATATGTATATGTATAACAGGTTCACTTTGCTGTACACCTGAAACTAACACACCATTGTAAGTCTACTATACTCCAATAAAAGTTTAAAAAATAAAAAATAAAATAAATCTGGTGCTTCCAACCAGTTCTTTTTTTTTATTTTTAAAAATTTTACTGAAGTATCATTGATTTACAATGTTGTGTTTAATTTCTGCTGTACAGGAAAGTGACTCAGTTACACATGTACACGTTATTTTTCATATTCTTTTCTGTGACAGTGTATCACAGGGTATTGACTATAGTTCTGTGTATAGTTCTGTGTGCTGTTCTGTGTGCATCCCCTGTTGATCCATTCTATATACGATAGTTTGCATCAGATTGTACTGTAATATATATATCGAGATGTATGTAAAATATATATAATATAATTTCTATCTGAAAGGTGTAACTCAGGTGTATGCAATTGGAAACAAAATGCTTCCCTCCACACAGAGGGGTTCTTTTCTAGAAGCCTATATCCAACCACTTCTTACACAGCTCAGGTGGAAAACACGGAGAGAGGGCCAGGTGAAAGTTGCTTCTCTGGCCCCAGCATCCTCAGCCAGACTAACTGTCCGGCCACCTACAAAGAAACTGAGGTCCACGGATACAGCACGTCTCTTTAAAGGTACAGGGTCTTCAAGTCGCAGAAGCAGAGATTAAACATGGGTCTATGCTCTGATCGTTGCCTTGGTGCTCTGCTGGGTCTGGCGTTGGCGTCACCCTGCAGAAGGGTTCTGGGGAAGGACCCCGGGCAGAGAGTGTCCTGCCTGCACCCAGGGTTGGCGCCTTTGATCCTGGTGCATCTCCCATGTCCGCGGGAAGCAGACCTGCCAGGCAGGTGTGCCAGCTACCCAAAGCCCAGGGCACCCATTGGTGCGGGGCAGCCACCTGTTTGCCCAGCATCCTGAGGCTGGTTGGCAGCGTAGCGCAGGGAGGCGGGCTCCGGGCTGTGCAGTTTGGGACGGAACGCCCAGCCCTTCGGATGCTGGCAGAGGCACTCAAGTTTGGTTCATCCTTTCTGCTTGGAGACATTGCCTGTTTCCCTTGCAAACTGAGAAGCAGAAGTCAGCACATCCGTCCAGCAAGGGTGGGGTGGCCAGATAGCCCAGTGCGCACACTGAAGGCTCACCTGAACAGAAGCCGAGGATGCAGCCCTGGTGGGGCCTCTTCTACCTCACGTTCCTGTGTTTTCTGATGCACATCCGAGGTAAGGAAGGGTTTCTTCTGGGGAGAGCTGTGTGGGTGTGCATTTCTATCTGGCTGCTTTAAAAAAAAAAAAACTGCCCCAAACCACTTCCACTCAGGAAATGGCTCTAACGTGCCAGATTGTAGAAAAACAAAAAACAGAAAACAATAGACCAAGTATGATGGCTTTGAGGGGAGAAAAATGGGCTGGGTACCAACTCGGGATCTGGGAATTGGATCCAGAAGTGTGGGATGTGGAGTCACAGCTCTTAGAAGCGAACTGTTTTTGGTGTCTGCTTTTGATCTCTGTGTGTCACACATGGAAAAAAGTGACCCGTGTTCCTGGGGCGTGTTGGGAGTTTTCAATTCCTTGTTTTCGATTTAAAATATCAGTGCTGCGTTTCTGTATGGGGACAATGGAACGGAGACACAGCTTGGTTTTGTGGGACCAATCACCCAAGATTGGGTTTGCTGGAAGCGCAGCCTCCGTTCAGGTGTTTAGACGTTTCTCATCAATGTCACCCCTCCTGTTGGCAAATTAAAAGCATCTGAATTGTTTACGCCCCAAACTTCAATACAGGCTCTTCTGGTGAAGCCAGGATTTTGGTTTGTCAGAGAGCAGAGGTGGGGAGGGACCTAGTTGGGGAACTATAATTTACCCATGACATGTAGGATTTAATAGCAATTAAATAAGCTCCTTTGGTCCTTTGAATTTTAGGAGAGGGAGGCCCAGGCGGGATTTAAGAGTGAGAAGTGTTGTAGGTTAGGAATTTAAAGGATTTTGTTTGGATGGCATTCTTGTGGCATTTCCTGTTTACCCTGTTTGAGGATGGTTGTTTAGGGGCAGATGTGGTTTTGTGAGACATCCTGGCACCCAGAGCCCAGGATCTTCCCCGAAACCCTTCCAGGATTCCTTGCTGTCTGCACATCTTGCCCCCCGGCACGTGGGTCACGCAGAAACGCAGTCCAGGCGCTTCTGTTTGCAGGGAGATGTTAGTCCGTGAACTGACACCAGAGCTGAAGGAAGAGCAAAAGGGCAGAGCTCTGACTCTACACAGACCCGCCCAGAAACCAAGACAGCAAAACCTGTATGAGCATTTATTCCTGCTGCTGTGCACACAGTAGGAACTGTGGGTTTACCTGCGGGCTCAGGCAACTCAGCCTCCTACCAGGCACGGTCGGTTGGCTCCTTTGGGGATCATGGGATGTCGGATTCCTTCAGCTCCTCATGTGAAGTTGATCCAACTGGCATCTCCTTGGAATGTTTTGGGGCTTCACCCATGGGGGTCAAGGTTCAAGGCCACCTTCTCTCCTGCCTGTGGGAAGAAGCAGACAGGGGTTCTTCTATGACTCCCCCCATCACTGAGGCTGTGATACCCGTGGAGGGTGAGGACCTCCTGGACCTTGGGGGTTCAGTCAACTGGAGGGTGAAAAGAGGATCTCCATCCCCTGAAACTGAGGATGATTCCTGTTTGCATCTTGAACTTCTAAAGTGGGGTCCCCAGACCAGTGGCACCAACATCCCCTGGGAGGTAGTGAGATATGATGTTTCAGAGTCACCCAGACCTGCTGACCTCGATTCTGCCTGGAGCCAGATTCCAGGCTGATTTGAATGCCCTTGGGGGTCTGAGAGGCGCTGCGACAGAAGCTCTGAGGCTGAGGGGACAGCTGTGGGGTGGACCAGCGCGCCGTGAGTGGCCTGTCTTCAAACGGCTGTGCTGAAGACCCTCTCCTTTTCACCCCCTGGGTGACTGTCTCTGCCCCATCCCACTCCCCCAGGCTGTCGGAAGGTGCCTCCGCGATGGTTGAGAATCTCCTGTGGGTTTGAGTCTGTTACAGGATGACCTGTGTCCCCCGCAAATTCATATGTTCAAGTCCTATCCCCCAGGACCTCAGAATGGGACTGTGCTTGGAGATGGGGGTCTTTAAAAAGGTGATGAAGGGAAGATGAGGGGGAGGGGGAGGGGCAAGATAGGGGGAGGGGCTTAAGAGTTACAAACTAGTACGTATAAAATAAGTTCCAAGGAATTCCCAGGTGGTCCAGTGGTTAGGACTCAACTCTCTCACTGCCGAGGGCCCGGGTTCCATCCATGACCAGAGAACTAAGATCCCACAAGCCACGCAGCCAAAAAAAAAAACAAAAAACAAAAAATCCCAACTCCTAAAATAAGTCACAAGGATATATTGTACAGCCCAGGGAGTATAGTCACTATTTTATAATAACTATAAAAGGGGTATAACCTTTAAACGTTGTGAATCTCTATGTTGTACACCTGAAATGTATGTAATATTGTACATTAGCTATACTTCAATTTGAAAAAGAAGACTTAAACAAATTAAAAAATTTGTAAAATAAAATGAGGTCACTAGGGTGGGTCCTGATCCCATAAGATGGGTGTCCTTATACAAAGAGGAGATTAGGGACACACAGAGGGACGACCCCGTGAGGACACAGGGAGGAGACGGCCGTCTACACACCCAGGAGAGAGGCCTCAGGAGGGACCAGCCCTGCCGACGCCTGGGATCTCAGATTCCAGCCTCCAGGACGGGGAGACATACATGTCAGTTGTTTCATCTGCCCAGTTGGTGGTATTCTGTTATGGGACCCCCCAAAAAAGATAAAAGTTCTTATCCTGCAAAGGGAGGTCCCTGGACCTACAACCGCAGTACCTTTAGGAGCTGGTAAGAAATGCCACCTCCTGAAGCAACCTAGACCTGACATAGTAGTGTCTGTGTGTCACCCGTGTCCCAAGGGATCCCTGTGCACATGTCACTCTGGGAAGGCTGGTTTAGGACACGCCATCCGACGCCGCTTCCTCAGATGGCCTGCAGCGTTTTCCCCAAGTCTCCATTTCGTGACGCATGTCTTGCCTTTTGGGGCAGATAATCATTCCTTACTGCTTTGTGACCAAATACCTCTCCTCCTGGGGACTCTGTGCATTGGTACAGAGGGCTTCCGTCTGCAATGGGCTAGAAGGGCCCTTTGGGACGTCAGGAACCCAGACAACTGGTAGACATTTTGGGGCGAAACTGGGCTGCTATCAGGGGCTGAGGTCATGGAGGAGCTGTGTGGAGTGTCAGTCACCAAGTATCTGGATATTCACGTCGAGCTGTGCAGGGTGAGAACCCAGCTCTCTTTAAGAATATTTGCTGTCCTGCAGGAAACCGAAATGTCAGGAGAAACTAGAGACTGGAATGGACTTGGTGACACAGCTGTTCCAGGAGCAGGAGGTGGAAACCTGCCGGCGATGCACCAAGACCCACTGGGAACAATTCCCCACTTGGACGCATCCCTTCCTTTTCTCCCTTGTAAATCTGAACCGCTAATCTAGGCAGATGCTTTCTTTTCTCTACTCCATGAATCTCAGCGTCCTGGGAAAGAGCTGCTGTAATATGCTTTCTGTACATATTTTTTTTTTAAATTGAAGTATGGTACTTTTATTTTATTTTTTTATTTACTTATGTATGTATATTTATTTATTTATTTTTGGCTGCATTGGGTCTTAGATGTGGCACACGGGATCTTTGCGGTGACGCCCGGGCTTCCCTCTAGTTCGCGGGCTTGTCTCTAGTTGTGGCCTGCAGGTTCCAGAGCGCGTGGGCTCCATAGTTTCCGGCATGCAGGCTCTAGTTGAGGCCTGCGGGCTCAGTAGTTGCAGCGCACGGGCTTAGCTGCCTCGCCGCATTGGGATCTTAGTTCCCAGACCGGGGATCAAACCCGCGTCCCCTGCATTGGAAGGCGGATTCTTTACCACTGGACCACCAGGGAAGTCCCCTGAAGTATAGTATTTTTAAAGACAATTGAGCCAGAGTCAAAAGGGGCACCTTCAATTTGCCTGAAGCAAGTCGGGATTTGTTCCCTGGGAGTCCTGCTTCAGCTGGGTGAAATCTCTCAAGGACAAGAGAGTCCTACAGACTATGGCATGCAAAGTGGCTTAATCTGTGACCGCTGATTCCCGGAAGGACTGGTTTAAATTAACCCACGCTTCAGATGAAGCCTGTAAATTCCTATGGAAAGCAATTGTCTTGAAGCGCAGCCCTTCCCGAAGGGGACACAGATACAAGGACACTGGCTGGAATAATAAAATCTAAGATCCTGCCTGCCTGTGAGGGGTGGCATTCTTATCCCCTGATGGACCCACTCAAAGGTAATTAAATTCAGCACCTATAAATTCTGCTGCTAACGGCTGTAATTGGTGCCAGGGCTTTAGATAGTAATCAGTTTCCCCCCCTCTTCTCAGAGCTAGCCTGGGGCTGGTTTTCTCCTTCAGAGGGAATAATTCAGGGGTTAGTGGGAACTTGGACGTGTGGTCACTGCCGTGGAGGCGTGGTGGGTTTTTTCTAGTGCGTGGTGTCATCCTCATGATTATTCCAACAGCTCTGCCCTTTGCAAAAATGCCCTTTGTCCTGTAGGCTTGTGGGTCTGAGAAGTTCAGAGAAGCAAACTCTGATACAAAGCATCTTAGAATCTTGTTGGGGGAGAATTTGACTGGGGAGGGAGGGGATTGGTTACTAGAGATAACGAAAGAATTCCTGCAAGTGCCACTCAGGTGGTTTCGTCTCAAAATCCGTCCTAAATAGCTTTTTTTTTGGAGGGTAGGGGGTCTTGGGTATGATGCTAAGACCTCCCACCCAGCAGCATGAGTCATTTTAGACCCCCATCTCCAGGATGTCAGCAATGGGTGACCAGCATTATGATCCCAGAACCCACGCGGCTGCTTTCCCCTCGGTGTTTACAGATCCCAGAACATGTGGGATTGATTAGAAACCGCCGAGCCAGCTAAACTAAGCAGATCAGAAACACGTCTTATGTTCCCAGCCCCGTCTTAGGCTCTGAGTGGAAAAAAAAAAAAGCTAGTGGAAGTAATTGCCCTGGGGAGCTGCATCCCCCCTGCCCCCCAGCTCCACCGAGATGGAGCCTCTGAATCAGCATCGTCCACCTGAGTGATGCGCCTGGCAGGGCTGCACCCGGTGGGGCTACGATTTGAAAGCACATGGGGAGGGTCTTGGCTGCAGCCCCTCTGGAGAGCAGAGGGCGTCGGATGCACGCCACCCTGGCCTGCGGGACTGGATCGTCGCCAAGCCGAGGGTAGGGGAGCGCCTCATACTGGGTGCGGTCCGCCGGCTTTGTGCGTGAGTCACGCTCACGGGCCTCCCAGTAGCGCCACAACTAGGGACAGCTGCCTCCACGACCTCTCCTCGTCAGAAGCATCTCCAAACGGAAGGAGGCTGCTGGAAAGAGAAGGGGACACAGAATGGGGTTAGGGCAGGGTGGAGGGACGTGGCTGTTCTCAAAGCCCCAGAGGGCGCTCCCTGGCTTCCGGCTGCAAGCAGGCCAGCTGGCGAGGCTACCACATCCCCAGAGCAGAACCCCCAAGGCTGACGCTGATTCCTGTCCCTCAGCCCCCGGACAATGACCCAGAGCAGAGAGTGGCCAGCTTGTTCCCCAAAAGAGGACCTGGCAGAAGCTGGCGGGACACAGACCCTGGCCAAAGAGAGGGACGATGGGGACAGATGCGGGACCTCCCTGTGTCAGAGACGGCTCTCCGGGGTTTGGCCTCTAAACACACTGAGCCCCGGCCTCCAGTCCGGACCGTGAGGCTGCCGGTGGGTTTGCTCTGACCTCAGCTCTTCTGCTGTCCAGTGCCTGGGCTGGTCCCAGCTCCGGAAACCCCTGCCTGGGGGTGTCCACACACCGGGGTCCCAGTTCCCTTGACAAGCAGCCCCAGAAGCTGCCCCCATGGCATCCAAGCGGGACCAGGCCAAGGGCTTCCCTGACCCCAGGCTGGACGGGTCAAAACGACCTCCAGGCAGACTCGAGGAGTCTAGGAGGCCCAGGGTCTAGGAAAACGGTGTCCCTCCGCTTCCCTCCAGCCCCCTTCCAGGCACAGGGGCTGGGACTGGGGCTCCTGGAGGGTCTGGGTGCAAAACCTGACGTTGCCCTTAAGCTCCTGGAAACTCAGGCCCCTCGGCTGGGACAAGTGCATGGTCGTAACACTGACGTCCCCTCGTGGGCAGAAGAGGGATGCTCGGGTGACCTGCAGATGCTTGCAGTGGGACTTGGTACATAGTAGGTGCTCATAGACAGCTAAGCATCCTAATAGGCCCCCAGCGACGTTTTCAAGGCAGGTCTGGTGCAGGGCAGCAGGGGGCGCAGGGTGGTGCCTCCAGGCCTGTCTGCACGTGGCAGCCGTCAGAGCCGAGGCCCTGGACAGCAAAGTGACGGGCGGTGAGCAGTCCGAGAGCCTGCCGGCCAGAGCGACAAAGGGGGGAACAGGTCATGGGGCCCTGAGAGCAGTGTCTTTGCCTGAAGAAACCCTGCCCTGTACAGATTTAGGATTTCACACTGAGATGCTTGAGCACATGGATGGACCTTGAACACAAGATGCTCGGTGAGAGAAGCCAGACCCAGAAGGGCACACCGTGTGTGAGTCCATTGTTAGGAAACGTCCAGAACAGGCCAGTCCACAGAGGCAGAGGGTGGGTCTGGGGTGTCAGGGGCTGGGCAGGGGGGATAGGGAGTGAGTCTTAATGCAGATGGGGTCTCTTTTGGGGGATGAACGTGTTCTGGAACCAGAGAGAAGTGGTGGTTGCATAGCATTCATTAGAAACATACTAAATGCCGCTGGATTGCGTGCTCTAAACGGGTGAATTGTATAATCTATGGATTCTGTGTCAACAAAGCTCTTTGAAAAAGCTCTTTTTTATCAGCCAAAGATGAGATACAAATTGGTCAGGAGCTCAGAGGTTTTCTGATCAGGCGGCGAAGGTGGTGGGTGGGATGTGTGTGGGAAGAAGCCCTTAAACTGGCAGGAGAGGAACCCTCAGCTCGTTAAAAAGGTTTTGTGGGGTTTTTTTGAGATAAAATTCACACGCATAAGAGTCATCCTGTGAACTCTTTGAAGGTGAATAGTGCAGACATTTTTGTTTAGCACATTCACAATTCTGTGCAGCCATCACCACCATCGAATGCCAGAGTGCTCTTATCACCCCCGTAAGGAGCCCCGTACCCGTGAGCAGTCGGTGCCAGTCCCCCGACTCACTTGTTATCCACCCGAGCTTCTCCGAGTTGAGCTTGTAAGAAAACTGAAATCCAGCCTCCGCTTCTCTCCAGACCCTAGACTTCCTCATAGTATTTTTAGCAAGTCTGAAACTCGCATGCCAACAAAATTTCGGAGCCCCTGAGCACTGGGAGGGAGCCGGGGTTGAAATGTTTGTGAAATGCTTGCAGGGGTGTCACGGAGAGGCGGGGACAGCGTGTTTCTGGGCCTCAGTCCAAGATGCATTCTGCTTAGCCATAAAGGAGAATATCCACAGTTCCAGCCACAGAGCCGCCACCGTACCGCATCTCCCGAAGGCATCCCCTGAGCTGTAAACCGGGGTCAGAGTGTTTCCTGGTGTGTAAACCACTATCTTCCACACGGCTCACGTGTCACCTGCTCCAGGCAGACCCCCAGGTTGGCTCACACAAGATGTGCAATTGCCCCCGCTGCCTTGTGGTCCCCGCTGCACCCTGGCCCCACCTTCAGGGATATTCACGGGTCTCTCTCCCCTAAAGAACCAGGAAGCAGGGCTACTGTCATTAAGATCCCGTCCCCACTGGGGAACAGTGTGCCTGGATCAGAGTTGCAGTTCGTAAATGTTTGCAGAATGCACGGGTTCTCGGGCTTTCCAAGACGTCTATGTGTTTTGCTCGAGGCAGCTGAGATCCTAGGAGCATCTCCCTCCTCTTTAAGACAGGGATACCAGGGACTTCTCTGGTGGCGCAGTGGTTGAGACTCCGCCTGCCAATGCAAGGGACACGGGTTCGAGCCCTGGTCCGGGAAGATCCCACGTGCCGCGGAGCAACGAAGCCCGTGCGCCACAGCTACTGAGCCCACGTGCCACAACTACTGAGTCCACGCACATAGAGCCTGTGCTCTGCAACAAGAGAAGCCGCTGCAATGAGAAGCCCACGCACTGCAGCGAAGAGTAGCCCCCACTCGCTGCAGCTAGAGAAAAGTCCGCACGCAACAACAAAGACCCAATGCAGGGCTTCCCTGGTGGCGCAGTGGTTGAGAGTCTGCCTGCCGATGCAGGGGACACGGGTTCGTGCCCCGAAAAGACCCAATGCAGCCAAAAAAATTTTTTTTAAATTATTTTAATTAAAAAAAAAAGATGGGGATGCCATTTGCAGCAACATGGATGGATCTAGAGATGATCATACTAAGTGAAATAAGTCAGACAGAGAAAGACAAATACCATATGGTGTCACTTATATGTGGAATGTAAAAAATAATACAAATGAACTTATTTACACAACAGAAACAGACTCACAGACATAGCAAACAAACTTATGG